>NC_080540.1:13035226-13783559 GCF_028640845.1 Ahaetulla prasina
TTCCGATTGGCATCTGCGCCAGGCTAAACCCAGTTTCCCTACAACAGAGGAAGCAAGTAAAGTGATCTAAGGATTTCCAGGAAGACCAGGGATCTGAATGCCCCCCCTCCCCCGCAGCGATTCCTCCTGGCTGACCTGGTATTCCGGGAAAGCCTCCTCCGCAGGGATCACCGAGTGGCCCCTGTGCTCTTTGGATCGGTCGCAGACCACGCAGATGAGGGTCTCGTGGTCCTTACAAAAGAGCTTCAGGGGCTCCCGGTGCTTCGGGCAGAAGCTCCCTCCTTCCTCGGCCGGATGGGCGCCGCATCGCCTGGCCACTTCCAGCACAGACGCCAGTTTCCTGTTGGAGAGGACGCTGTGGATCCCGAAGGTTTGTCTGCATTGGGGACAGGAAGCCTCGGATTCCGACGTCCCCCAACTGCGGGTCAGGCAGCCCCTGCAGAAGTTGTGGCCGCACTCCGGGATGAGCACGGGGTCCTGGAAAAACTCCCGGCAAATGGAGCAGGTGGCTTCTTCCACCAAATCCCGCAAGGGCGCTTCGGCCGCCATCGCCGCCTCCAAAAAGAAAGAGAAAGTTACTTTCTAGCCTTTTCCGGCGAATCAGCTGACCGCCTTTGGGCTCTGCCCAGGCGGGAAACCGAAGAGAATTGTTGCTGCTTTGAGGTCAGCTTTATTTATTTATTTTATTTATTTATTTTGTCACAACAGTATATATAAGCATAAGCATGAAAATAACTATATAATATATAAGCATATATATGAGCATAAGTATGTAATAACTATATTAATTGGATATAATGAAAGGAAACAATAGGACGGGAACGGTAGGCACATTTGTGCTCTTATGCATGCCCTTAGGAATGGGTTGAGGTCAATAGTAGAGAGTTTTTGGTTAAAGCTTTGGGGATTTTGAGAAGAGACCACAGAGTCAGGTAGTGTGTTCCAAGTATTAATAACTCTGTTAAAGAAGTCATATTTTCTGCATTCAAGATTGAGTTTAAATCTGTTGTTTGCTCTTGTATTGTTATGATTGAAGCTGAAGTAGTCTTCCACAGGAAGGACATTGCAATAGATGATTCTATGAGTTAAACACAGGTCCTGTTGGAGGCGGTGGATTTCTAAGTTTTCTAAATTCAAGATTTCAAGTCTGGTGGCATAAGGTATTTTGTTGTATTCAGAGGAGTGGAGAACTCTTCTTGTAAAATATTTCTGGACACATTCAATTGTATTGATGTCTGAAATATGGTATGGGTTCCAGACAGGCAAGAAATTATTTTGAAAAGAACAAATTGGAGAGAAGCAAACATTCACGGGATGTCCCCCCACGTCAATTATTATTGGCCCAATCAGCTTGTAAAAGGAGGGGGGGTTTAAATCTGGGGAGAAGCAAATATTCTTGGGACGGATCCCCAATCAATTACTCATCCAAATATCCTGCTAAATGAAAAGATATTGAAAAATCCTGGGGAGAAAGAAACATCCATGGGGAGGCTTCCTTAGTCACAATGGACTCCCCAAGGGGACATGGACACTCCCAAGCCCCTTCCTTTATCTTGCCATTTTGAACATGGCACCTCATTTATGGAATGTCCTCCCCAGAGACCCTCAGTTGGCCCCCACAGTGGCCTCATTTTGGCACCAGGTGAAAACCCTTCTGAGGAAGGAAGGAAGGGAGGGAGGGAGGAAGGAAGGAATCACTAATATGACTGAGGCTACTATAGTACTATCTACTAAACAGATTTAGGCCCTGGAAACTATAGAGACCTAATTTCCATAAGATTCACATCTAAATCTCTTTTTAATATCCCATATTTATGTTGCAGGAAAACCTTCAACCTAGGAAGGTTTAACATTTTATCATCTAGTGCGTTAAAGGGAAGTACTGTATAGCAAAATCCTATCTAATTTTTAAAAGTCTGTTTAAAAGCTAATAAAATCACTGAAAACATTTCTCTATATCTTGCTGTAGCATCCTTTTTTACACCAATGGACACTCTTAGGTAACAATTCTGTTCCTAACTAAGTTATTGTCCCCAATTGGGGTCTGAGCAAGGTGTCGAAGCCAATGAAGGACACCAGACACGAGGTGCAGGTTTTGATTGCTTTTTATTGGGGTACCCCCAGGAAAAGGGCTCCTGGCCAAAATGCCAAGAGAGCCAAGAACAAAGGATTAAGAAACCTTTATACATTTTCACTAAAGAAGAAGATGGGATGAGGTGGGATAATAAGAAATATCATCTAATAAACATTTCAATAATAATTCTACAATTTCTTCTATTGGTCTGTAGCTGTCCCTATTCCTAAGCCTTGGCTAATGAATGCTCTAGGAGTTATCTGATATTCCTTTTATTTGCTGCAGGCCATCTCTATATCTAACTTTTAGCTGAGGTCTGCAAGTTGCCTAACTTTGTTACTTTTATCAGCTTTCTAACTACCCAGAATTGTTACAACCTTTACATATGCATATTTCCTGTGGATCAGCAGTCTTTGTTCTTGCCAGACAGACTCCACAATTACAGGCTTCCTGACTTACTTACAAGTGTGTGTCATAACCTGGTTTTATTTTAGCAGATAGCCCATCAAAGTGTTCATGCTGGGCTGAAAATAGGATGATTTTTTATTAGCAGATCAATTCCTCACAATCTACATAAAAGGAATTAAATTCTGTTCAGTTTCCTCACCATTCAAAAACACTATGTTTGAAGTTAGCCTGGTGATTTATTTATATTTCCTCTTTGGCTCCGTTTATCTGATGAAAATGTTTGACTAGCATTCTTGGACCTGTAGCTATAAATAAAAGAAACTTTAAATCTTCCAGGTAAAGGCCTTGGCAAACCACCCTCATGGTGCCAAGAAAATTGCATGGACATGTCCATCATATCACCAAACTGGAAATCAACTAAGCAAAGAAGTTTATTTTTTTCCCTACTTCTGCAACCCCCGTCAGTGATTTGCAAGTGAGTCTGTGAGAAACTTCATTTCATTTTGAAGGAATTATTGTTCAAGGAATAATTAGTAATTATTATTATACCCCTGAGCTTGTACCTCCCATTTAGGTCAACAGGTCTTTTCCTCTCTTGCAACCATGCTTACAGGCTCAGATAAACTCACATGAACTGCATTTGGCTGGGCAAACTAAACTAGGTTTGTTTAGACCTGCTATGGGTTGGCAAAGCCTGCATGTCACCTCCTTCAAGTTTGCAGGCCTAATTTTCCAAGAGAAATCCACTGCCAAACTGCCTCTAAAATTCGCTTCTGGCCTCTCCTTCCCCATAGCTCCACCCACATTTCCTCCTTCCTTACACCCCCCCCCAAGAGGGGAGCAACCTTCCCATTGCTACCCAACCCCATTTTCCATTTGATTCTCAAAGTCCCCTCTTTCAAACGCCCTGCTCCCCCAGAAGCTGGGAGATGCTTCAAAGCAGGAACAATCATAGAGGGAATCAACAAAGGCCTAAGGCAGTGGTCACCAACCGTGGACCACTGGTGGTCCATGAGAAAATTTTGGTGGTCTGCAGAAAAATTATTTGCATTTTTTATATTGCACTAAATACTATTTATCTTTTTAAAAAATTCATATTAGAGGTCTTTGGGATTTAAAATTATGAATTTAGTGGTCCCTGAGGTCCGAAAGGTTGGTGACCCGTGGCCTAAGGGATAGAAGCTCCGCCCCTTGCTCTAATCCCCATCACTTTGAGACTCTGTGGGCTAGATAAGTGGCTCTCAGTTTGGGGTCTGTGGAAGTCAAATATTTTAACATTTGTCATTTTTAATGCATATAATGCATTAATTTTTAATTCATTTTTAATGCATATAGACGTTAAAGTGTCTTATGACAGATTTTCACACGACCATTGCAGAATCTCCATGATTACCTGATCAACATTCAGTCGCTTGGCAATTGGCTCATATTTATGACGGTTGCAGGGTCCGCCGATCATGTGATCACCCTTTGTGACTTTCTGACAAGCAAAGTCAATGGGGAAGTCAGATTCACTTAGCAACTGTGTCACTAACTTAAAAACTGCAGTGATTCACTTAACAACTGTGACAAGAAAGATCGTCATGTAGTGCTACCCCCAAAAGGATCGCTGGGGTCAGGATTCCCCTTCGTCTCTTTTCCAAGCATCCAGGAGCCTTCCCCTGCTTCAGTCCATTCCTTGTGGCTGCCATTCCACTCTGGTCCCTTTGCTCAGGCACCTCCACTTGCCCAGCTCAGCTGGACTCTACTGTCTTGTCCTTCCAGCTGGACCCTTCTGGAGTCTCCTCTCAGCAGATGGATCACACCATGGGGTGGTGGTCAGACAGACGGTCGGTGCTTCCTTCCTCTCTCCTCTCTCCCCTTCCCGTTTCTTGCTAGTCTCTCCTACCACTGCCTCTGCTCCTTCCTTGATTCCCCTGCCTTCCTCCCTTTCCCTCCATCTTTCCTCCTCCTCCTCTCAGCCTTTCCTCACACACTTTTCCCTACCTTTCCCCACCCACCTTTCTCCCCCTTTTCTCAACCTTTCCTCATGCGCTGCTCCCCCCCTCATTCAGTGGGGTGGAGGCCAGATGAGCCGGGAGGCCCCACTTCCCTTCTCTTCTCCCTCTCACCATCTCTCTCTCTCTTGGTCTCCTCCTTCCTGCCAAAACCTCCTCTTTTACCTTCCCTTCTCCCTCTTCCCCCAGGATGCACTTAAAATGGGGCAAAGCTCACTTAATAGCTGTCTCACTTGGCAGCAGAAATCTGGGGCTCAATTGTGCTTGTAAATTGAGGACAACCTGTATTAGGTATGTTTGGATAACTCACTTGCTCCTTTGCCAACAACAGCTTGTCAATCTTCAGTTGTTTGAATGCTTCAAGATGTTCCAGAGAAATGCCGTTAGCATTCAAAGTCACCATATCAGAGTTAAGTTTCACTCCCCTTATTTATTTGTACCTTGTCTTTATTATTTTTACAAATAACTCAAGGTGGCAAACATATCCAACATATCTTCCTCCTCCTATTTTCCCCACAACAATCCTGTGAGGTGGGTTGGACTGAGAGAGAATAAATGACTCAGTCACCCATTTGGCTTTCATGGTTAAGGGAGGACTTGAACTCACAATCTTCCTCTTTCTAGCCTTCTAGCTACAAGATCAAACTAGATCTCACTCCCATCTCAATATCGAAGCCACTTTTGGGCTGCCTCAGATTATTGGACCCTCGTGGCTACCTGGACAAATCTCCTTCCACTTTTCTTGCTGAAGATTCGGGAGTAGCTTACCATTTCCTGTTTCCTAGGGCTGAGTGAGAGTGACTAGTCCTAAGGTTGGCCTAAGGCAGGATCAGAAGTCATGGTTTCTAGCTTGATTTCTTAACCACCACACTAGATTGCCTTTTTCTTTTACAGTTACTCAATAAGAGGCAGAGTGGCTTAAAGCAAGAAGGAAAAAGAGTGTTATTTGGCATCTTGTCAAATAATGTATTTATTTAATAATGTATTTCATTTAATATTATTCATATTTGACAGGTGATGTCTAGCTACATTCTATCTCTCACATCTCCTATCTTGATAACAGATGGTATGTTTTGTTTTAGTCTACTGTCTTTTGTGCATCTTTTTTCTATATATTACACTGAATAATCACTGATTTCTTTAATTTCAAACAGCATCAAAGTAACAATGCCACTCTTGAAATAAAATATATTGATATATAGAAATGTGTTATTAGATTGAAGTGCATTTATTGACTCAGCCTTCCTTTATAAGTATTAACAGATTGTTCAATGTTGACTTTGTAAAATATACAAATAACTATATACATTGTGCTCTAAAGTAGAAACAAACAAAAAATAAAATAAAATAAAATAAAATGAGGTAAAAATACATTTATTGACGTAAAATTGTACAGGAAGGAACTACAATCCAAGAGACACCTATAAAATTACAATCACTTTCAATCAATAATCTGATTGTTGTAGATAATTTAGATAAGTATAAAAAGACAGAAACGGATTTGCAAAATAAAAATTAAAAACCCTATGAGGTTCTACTTGCTGAAGCCCTTTTAGGGTCTGTTGGGATTATGACAATTATGTATATATTTAAAATGAAACAGAAAAAAAAGCAGGGAGGAAAGAAAAAAAAGCAGGGACAGATTACAGAATATATTGAATTATGCAAATTATTTTCTGTCAGAAAGAAGATTAAAATACTTAGCTGTTGACAGTGTTTGAGGAACCTACTATTTGAGAAGCACTGAATTATGGGAACCTACACAATCACTAATTGCAACTAAACATTAAACAAACGAGCTTGATACATAAATGGGCAGGAGAGCTGTGATGGACATTTAAGATCCATGATTAATGGGTTCGGCTGTAAGATAAGCTATCTTTCATATTGATACAGCTGAACAAATGACATTACAGCCTATTAAGCTTTTAGTGGACATCTCATTTTTTAGATTGACTGACCCATTCCTTCAATTTCCAAGGCTACACAACTGGAAAAGAGGTGGCATTCAGCCAGTTTGCACTGGTTCGCGTGAACCGTTGGCGGAAAGTTGGCCAACGTTACTGAACTGATAGCAACGTCCGGCTGGCCATGCCATCTAACCGGTTCCCCGATTGCCACTTACTCACCCCAGCCTCCATGTTCGCCACCACCATGTTCTTCGAGCACACGCATCACACTGCCTTACAAGTCCAATGGAATGCACATGCGCAAAGAACATGGTGGCAACGGCAGCAGCTTTTTCTGCCGGTACTTTTTGGTGGCCTGTGGTCAGCTGCCACAGCCGCAAAGCAGCTCTCAAACTGGCTTCTTTGCCAGCCACTTTCCAGCAGCGACGGCTGGCTGGGGGCCGCCGAAAACTCCTGTCAGCTTGCTTGGAACTGTGGACCAGTGGAAGGTAAGCCAGAACAAGGAGGCAGTGGTGAAAGAGGAAAATGGGGGGTAGGGCTGGGGCTGACAAAGGAGGGGAAATGGGGGCGACTGGCGAAGGGAGGGCGGGGTAGATAGGTGGAAATTCCCAAAATTTTCCTACCTTTTCCTGTGGGTGTGGCTTGGTGGGGAGGGTCATGTGACTGGGTGGGAATAGTTGAGAGTTGGCCACGCCCACTCAGTCACATGCCACCCACCTAGCCATGCCCAAGCCAGTAGTGAAAATTTTAGAAACCCATCACTGAACTGCAAGCAATTTGGTGCAGCATAGACTGTACAATAAAAGAAGGTGTAGTAGCAAAAAGCTAAGGAATCTCCACTTTAAAGGCTTTCAGAGATTCCTGTGTGGCAAGTAGGGATTTTTCCAAAGTTTTGTCTATCGAGGTCCCTTCTTTTAGGGGAGTGTCATGCAGGTGTCCTTACTCAAATAGAAACAGGGCTGAAGGGTCTCTCCAACCAAGGAAGCATCTGAAAATGTATGGAGCAGAGTTGCTGTGCTGGCATCAAAAAAGCTGACTTGTCCCTCTTCACAGTTGAGGGAGATGCGGATCCTTGTGGGCTCCTCAGTCAGGACCAGGTCATAGCATTTTGATGGAGAGATGGCCTTGTATCCCTGTCTTCTTTTCTGAAACTCCCAGCGCCAGGTCTGCTTATCAACATTTGTTACGTTCACTGGCTTGCTGGCAACCCCTACACCCCAATCTGCTGTATCTCCTACCATAACTTCCCAGAAATGTCTCCCAGTTGAGAACTTCTGACAGCCAAGGACACAAGGATAAAGTACAAATGTCATCGGATTTGGGAAAAAATATTTTGCTTTAACTGGCTTAACTCCTCTGACACTTTTGCGATCTTTCGAGACATCAAGGCGGTCAGGATGGGCTGTTTCTGTATCCAGAGTTACATTCTCTGTAAGGGGAAGGGAAGAAGGAAGGAGAAGAACAAGAGTTTCAGCTGCAGGCCTAGTTTGTGTCTTCACACCCAAGAGTTTAACCCTCTTGTGTGAATGGAGTTCAGCTTCCAAACACCCCCTCCAGGACTGGAAGACTCACTGTTTTTTTAAACAACACCTAAACCATTGTCAGGTCAAGACTCTGTAAGACTTGTGGACTTCATTTTCCAAAATTTCCCTGATGGGGCTGCCGGCATCCAAGTCCCCTCTGTTCCCTTTTCTCCAAGCACTTGGGCTCTTCCACTGTCTTAGTCCCATCCTCTGTTCACTGCGAGCCTATTTGGCACCCCTCTGGCCTCTGGCCTTCTCGTTCCATTCACTTAGTTGCCTTCACCATCTTCCAGTCCATCTGCCTCCCCTTCAGCTGCCACTAAGCTGCACACCTTCAGGATCCTAATTTCTCTGCTCCCAAAGACCTGGTCTCTCACCAACTTATAGTCAGGCAGTGAAATCAAGAGGATGTTATTAGCTTGGTAGGAATTCAATGTTCCTTTCAGTCCCACCCCATATTTTCCCGTTTGTCCAGATATTTCATTCTACACCAAGATTGATTTCAATTTCCTATATTATGTATACATAATTATACATAATGAACAGGATAGAGTAGCATAGCATAGAATACTTTATTTGGCCAAATGTGATCAGACACAAAGGGGATTTGTCTCCTGTACATCAACTCACAGTGTACATATAAACAGCAAGTAATACGTCATAAAATCATTAACATTTACTGGAACGTCATAATCTTATATAGTATCTAATCCTATATTTTTCTGTTATATAGTATCTAATCCTATATACTTTCTTATATAGTATCTAATCCTATATTTTTCTCTTAAAGTTATCCGCATCAGAACTTAAAATAGCAAGCGATTGTGATGCTTATAAATTCTTTTAATATTTACCTTCCTGTAGTTGAAGTCCAGTTTCTAGCGTATCTGGGGAAGAAAAGGGAGGGATTCAGCATCTCATCACTGGAATTGGAGCAACAGAAGGGCCTCCCTCAGAGGTTTGCTTTCCTTGGCCTCAAATCAGGAAATAAGGAATATGGAAAGCTACAAGCCAGAATGCCATTGGCAGCTATATATATTCCATCAGGTCTAAATATATTCTACTATATATTCCATATACAGGTAGTCATCAACTATTTGTGTAGTGAAGTTACAGTGGCACTGACAAAAATGATTTATGACCGGTTCTCACCAATTTATGACCGTTGGAGCCTCCCCAGTCACAGGATCAAAATTTGGGCCTCTGGGAACCAGCTTGTATTTATGAGGGTTGCAGCATCCCATGGTTCTGGGATTGTCATCTTCAACCTTCCTGGGGAGCTTCTGACAAGCAAAGTCAATGTGGGAATCCAGATTCATTTATCATCGTGGACAGGTTGCTGGGGAGGTTACATGCAACCACATGTTTACTGGACCCGTGTCCTTCCTGGTTGGTGCTGGCTACTCAGGAAGTGACACGAGGCTGGCTCCGGGGAATTATAAATGCTTCATTGTTGGAAGGGGTTTTCCCCACTGCCTTGAAAGAGGCAGTGGTGAGACCCCTCCTCAAGAAGCCTTCCCTGGATCCAGCTATTTTGGGAAATTATTGTCCAGTCTCCAACCTTCGCTTTGTGGCCAAGATTGTAGAGAGTGTGGTGGCATGGCAGCTTCCCCAGTACCTGGATGAAGCCGTCTATCTAGGCCCGTTCCAGTCCGGCTTCCGGTCCGGATATAGTACAGAGACAGCTTTGGTCGCGTTGGTGGATGACCTCTGGAGGGCCAGGGATAGGGGTTGTTCCTCTGCCCTGGTCCTATTAGATCTCTCAGCGGCTTTCGATACCATCGACCATGGTATCTTGCTGCACCGGTTGGAGGGCTTGGGAGTGGGAGGCACCGTTTATCAGTGGTTCTCCTCCTATCTCTCCGACCGGTGTAAAGCAGTGTGCTGACGGGGGGGCAGAGGTGGCGCGCGCCTTACTTGTGGGGTGCCTCAGGGGTCGATTCTCTCGCCCCTCCTGTTCAACATCTATATGAAGCCGCTGGGTGAGGTCATCAGTGGTTTCGGGGTGAGTTATCATCTGTACGCTGATGATATGCAGCTGTACTTTTCCACCCCGGACCACCCCAACGAAGCTGTCGAAGTGCTATCCCAGTGTCTGGAAGCCGTACGGGTCTGGATGGGAAGAAACAGACTCAAGCTCAATCCCTCCAAGATGGAGTGGCTGTGGATGCTGGCACCCCAGTACAGTCAGCTGCAGCCGCAGCTGACTGTAGGGGGCGAGTTATTGGCCCCAATGGAAAGGGTGCGCAACTTGGGTTTCCTCTTGGATGGGCGGCTGTCGTTTGACGATCATTTGGCGGCCGTCTCCAAGAGGGCCTTTCACCAAGTAAGGTTGGTCCGCCAGTTGCGCTCCTTCCTTGACCGGGTTGCCTTATGCACGGTCACTCATGCCCTTGTCACTTCCCGTTTGGATTATTGCAATGCTCTCTACATGAGGCTGCCCTTGAAGTGCACCCGGAGGCTGCAGCTAGTCCAGAATGCAGCTGCGCGGGTAATAATGGGAGCAACTCGTTGCTCCCATGTAACATCACTCCTGCGCAGTTTTCACTGGCTCCCTGTGGTCTTTCGGGTGCGCTTTAAGATTTTGGTTACCACCTTTAAAGCGCTCCATGGCTTAGGGCCCGGGTACTTACGGGACCGCCTGCTGTTACCTTATGCCTCCCACCGACCCGTACGCTCACACAGAGAGGGCCTTCTCAGGGAGGGTCCACCAAACAATGTCGGCTGGCGGCCCCCAGGGGTAGGGCCTTCTCTGTCGGAGCTCGTACGCTCTGGAACGAACTTCCCCCTGGTTTACGTCAAGTGCCTGATCTTCGGACTTTTCGCCGTGAGCTGAAAACGCACCTATTTTTTCAAGCGGGACTGGCTTAAAAGTTTTATTAAATTTTAATTCGGGTTATTTATATTTTAAGGTTTGTTAAATTGTTTTAAATTTCGGCCACCCTGTAATATGTTTTGTTTTAATTTTGTTTTAATGTGTATATTGTGGATTTTTATTTGGCTGTACACCGCCCTGAGTCCTTCGGGAGAAGGGCGGTATAAAAATCGAATAAAATAAAATAAAATAAATAAACCATGATTCACTTAACTGTCGTGTTTTTCTGAATAACTCTGGCAAAAAAGTTCGTAAAATGGGGCACAGCTCACTTAACAACTGCCTTGCTTAGCAACAGAAATTTTCAGCTCAACTGAGGTCATAAGTCAAGAACTACCTGCATATATTCCATTATACTTAGTGGAAACTTATTCTGCTTCCCCAGGGATCACTGCATATGGATTTGGACCAGGGGTGGGTTCTACTTACCTTCGCTACCGGTTCGCAATGGGAGTGTGTGCATGTGCAGAGTGCCTGTGATAACATCCGGGTGGGTGGGTGGAGTCTCCCGCCACCGCTACTACCAGTTCGTAAGATCCAGAGCAAAATGGTAGGAACCCACCACTGATTTGGGCTATGAAGAATACAGGTAGTCTTGTTTTACAATCCTAACTGAGACACTGATCCTGAAATTGATCCCTCTTTGATCCTTGTGACATTGACCCAGAATCTCTCTTGGATGCTCAAAATATCATCCAGCGTAAAACCCCAGCAGTGTTTTTTACCTCTCAATTTTTTCATGGCACTTTTCAGAAACAGAGTGATATCACTGTAATTCCGAATTGTCCAGTTCGACTCTAGAAGTAAATCCACCGGATTCTCATATGTTTCCTTAACCTGGTACCTGGCAAGACAAAATAACAGAATAACAGAGTTGGAAGGGACCTTTTAGGTCATCTAGTCCAAAACACACACCCCAGCACCCAAACAGGAGACCCTACACCATTTCTGACAGATGGCAGTTCGGCTTCTTCTTGAAAGCTTCTAGTGATAAAGCTTCCACTATTTCTGGAGGCCAGCTGTTCCAGTGGTTCATTTGCCTCAGTCAGAAAATTTCTTCTTATTTCTAGGTTGAATCTCTCCTTGATCAGTTTCCATCCATTATTCCTTCTCTGGCCTTCAGGTCCTTTGGAAATTAACTTCTCCCTCCTCTCTGTGCTGCCCCTCGAATATTGGAACACTGCCATCATGTCTCCCCTGGTCCTTCTCTTCACTAGACCAGCCATGCCCAGTTCCTGTAACCGTTATCAACCTGCCAATAGAAGAAGCTTTCTAAACCATCGATGGTGCTTGCGGATTGGTTAGCGACAGGATCAGTGGTGGGTTCCTACCGGTTCGCTCCGGGTCTTGCAAACCGGTAGTAGCAGCGGCGATAGGCTCCACCCACCCACCCAGACCTCATCACAGATGCTCTGCGCATGTGCACGCATGCTCCCGTTGTGAACCGGTAGTGAAGGTAAGTGGGATCCAGTCTGGGTTGGTCACCAGAGGATTTGTCATCTGAGCTTTCAGACTCATGCTGGAGCCCATCCTCAGGGAACGTCTCTCTCTCTCTCTCTCCCTCTCTCTCTCCAGAACGTGTGCACTGGGCTGTTCTACGCATTGTATTTCTGTGGTGCCTGGTTGTGTGTGGCTTTTAGTTGTTAAGTGGGGTGTTGATGGCCAGCTATTAACTCACTGATAGTCGGATCCTAAGTACCTGCTAAGCTGGTGGTAAATCAGCACTCCTGTTGACTGACAAGGGCCCCTGTTTCCCAGGCTTCAGTCAATTCTCTGGCTAGCTATTCAAATACGGGCACCATGGCGACTCAGTGGATCCTGACCCAGAACTGCACGCATCCACCAAAGTTAAACAAGACATCTAGGAGAGGCCACTAAGTTTCAGTTTTGGGCTCCCTACTCTTCAAAATTCCTGTGAATCTCTTGGCCAAAACAAAGCCCTGAAATACAGTACGTTGTCTTTACATTAAAATACTGCTAAGTACAAACAGAACTTTCCAAAATAGCAAAACTGTTGGAGGAGCTGCTGATCTCTGAGATTGTAAAGAAAAGGGTGGATTTACTTACTTCTTCAAGATGCTTCCAATATCCTAAAAAATAAAGAGACAAAGCACTGAAAGGAGACACTCCTAGGCAGAAAATTAAATTCTTACAGTCACAAAATACATGAGTGAAATGTCACAATAGCAATGAAGAAGAAAAATAATAGCTCTCAAAAGAAACCAGCATGGATGCATAAAGAACTATCTGACAAATTGAAAGACAAAAAGGACAAATATAAAAAGTGGAAAGAGGGGCAAATAACTAAGGCAGAATATCAGCAAACAGCCCGAGCCTGTAAAGATGAAGTAAGGAAAGCTAAGGCTCACAATGAACAAAGGCTAGCGACAAAAGTAAAAAATAACCAAAAAAGCTTCTTCCAACATGTTAAAAACAAGAAAAAAGTCAAGGAAACAATTGGCCCATTGCTGGGAGAAAGTGGCAAGAAGATAACAAGCAACAGGGAGAAAGCAGATCTACTTAACCCATTTTTTGCATCTGTCTTTACACAAAAGGAAAAAACAATCCAACCTATCAAAAACAGCACTACAAAAAACAGATTAGAAACACAAGTTAAAATAGGGAAGAAAATGGTAAGTGAACACCTGTCTACCCTAGTCGCGTTCAAATCACCAGGACCGGATGGATTACACCCCAAGGTTCTGAAGGAACTGGCAGACGAGATCTCAGAACCACTGAACTATATCTTTCAAGGATCCTGGAGCACAGGGGAGCTGCCAGAGGACTGGAAAAGAGCTGATGTAGTTCCCATCTTCAAAAAGGAAAAACAGATCCAGGAAACTACAGACCTATCAGCCTGACCTCAATACCGGGAAGATTCTGGAAAAGATAATCAAGCAACGAATCACGAACACCTAGAAGCAAACAAAGTAATAACCAAAAGCCAACATGGGTTTGTCAAAACAGATCATGCCAGACTAATCTTATTGCATTCTTTGACAAAATGACAAAATTAGTAGACCAGAGGAATGCTGTCGATATAATTTACTTGGACTTCAGTAAAGCATTTGATAAAGTAGACCATAATCTACTACTAGATAAAGTAGAAAATGTGGGTTAGACAGCACCACCACCAGATGGATTCGTAACTGGCTGACCAACGCACTCAACGTGTAGTCCTCAACGGAACTACATCCACATGGAGGAAGTATGCAGTGGAGTACCCCAAGGCTCTGTTTTAGGCCCAGTACTCTTCAACATCTTCATCAATGACTTGGACGAGGGGATAGATGGGGAAATCATCAAATTTGCAGATGACACCAAGCTGGCAGGAATAGCCAACACTCCAGAAGATAGGCTCAAGATACAGAAAGATCTTGACAGACTAGAACATTGGGCGCTATCTAACAAAATGAAATTCAAGAGTGAAAAAAGTAAGGTTCTACATTTAGGCAAAAAACCCCAAAATGCACAGGTACCATATATGTGGTACCTTGCTCAATAGTAGTAACTGTGAGCGGGATCTTGCATTCAGTTTTGGTCGCCACGATGTAAAAAAGATGTTGAGACTCTAGAAAGAGTGCAGAGAAGAGCAACAAAGATGATTAGGGGACTGGAGGCTAAAACATATAAAGAACGGTTGCAGGAACTGGGTATGTCCAGTTTAATAAAAAGAAGGACTAGGGGAGACATGATAGCAGTGTTCCAATATCTCAGGGGTTGCCACAAAGAAGAGGGAGTCGGGCTGTTCTCCAAAGCACCTGAGGGTAGAACAAGAAGCAATGGGTGGAAACTGATCAAGGAAAGAAGCAACTTAGAACTAAGGAGAAATTTCCTGACAGTTAGAACAATTAATAAGTGAAACGACTTGCCTGCAGAAGTTGTGAATGCTCCAACACTGGAAATTTTTAAGAAAATGTTGGATAACCATCTGACTGAGATGGTGTAGGGTTTCCTGCCTGGGCAGGGGGTTGGACTAGAAGGCCTCCAAGGTCCCTTCCAACTCTGTTCTTATGTTATATTATGTTATGTCTGGACAACCAGACACTAACAATCATTTTCTTTTTCCTTTATCCTACACTTCTTTCAAATTCTTTTCCTTCTCCATTTCCCTGTTTTCTTTATTTCCATTGGTACTTTTCACTATTATAATTTCGATTAAATTTATGGAAGAAAACAAAAGGAAAGAGTCAAAAAGAGTATTCAGTGGAGGGGCTAAAGAATGCAGAGAGGAGCAATGAATATGGCAAGTGGCCAGGAAGTCAAACCATGCAATGAATGGCTCAGGGAACTCGGTATGCTTAGCCTAAGGAAAAAAAGGCTTAGGGGAGACCCTACAGCCATCTTCAAACACTTGAAGGGCTCTCATAGGGAAAAGGGGTGGAAACTCATCACAGGGAGATCCAACCTAAAGTAAGGAAGAAATTCCTGACTGTGAGAATTATTTATCAGTGGAACAGCCTGCCTCCCTGAGTTCTGGGTGCTCCATCACTGGAGGATTCCAATAATAGATATCTTTAGGGTGGTATAAGGACCCATTGTCTTGGGCAGAGGATTGGACCAGAAGACCTCCAAGGTCCCTTCCAGCCCTAGGATTCTATGATCTCAACTTCCTGCCTCACCTGTAAGAGTTGGCTGGCTGGCTGCTGAAGCTTCTCTTCTATCTCCTGGATGAGATGGTCAAGAGAGCCCAGTTCCTCCATGTGCTTGGACAAACCCTTCTCCTTTCTTGCCATAATGTCCTTCTCCGTTTCTTCCATTTCACTCAATAGAAGCTTTTCCTGTGCTTCTAACCAGAGTTGTAGCTCTGTGAATTCAGCCACTACATTTATTTTCAGTTTTTTGATGAGGTCCTAGAACAAGAAAGAGAAAAGGCAAAAGGCATACTTTTATTTTAATTGTTTCACTTAATGATTTTTACTTTTATTTTAATTATTATAATAATTTAACAGATTCCTTGAAGAATCCAGAAGTGAGGTGGGAGAATATCTGGACGAGAGAGAAAAAATTGATATTAAAAAGCGTAGGGGGGAAAGGATTCTTTTTTTAAAAAAGGCTCCAGTTTAATGATCTCTCATGAAAATTTTCTTGGCAATCAGGGATTCCAAAAAAGAGACAGAAAAATGTTTGAGTTCACAAATTTTTCAATAGGATGAAATAAGGTTTGCATTTATTTATTAAACAAAACAAACCCATTGTATAAAACACAGCTCAGGGGATAGGTGCACTTAACGTAACTGTGACTTATTCAGCCAATGGTGACATCTCAGACCCCAGGTTAAGAACAAGTTCTGCCCTAATACCATTTTTAACTTGAATTTCATTTAAAGTCAGAGTTTGTACTTCCAAACAGGCTGCCTATTATTAAAGATGGCAGATGGGATTCTCCTTCCTATTAGCTCAGAAGCTCCTCTCCATTGAGTCAATACTTACAAGCCTCTCCTGCACTCTTTGCTCTGTGTCGCTTTTGTATGTAGCTATTTTTTCTTTCTGCTTCTTCTGAGCCTTCAGGCAATTCTCAACCTTGAACTGAAGAGAAAATACAAGTTTTGAGTTTCTTTTTGTAAAGGATTACATCGGAGGGAAGATCCAGTTAGAAGATATCATCATAAATACATGGCAGTTGGCAAGTGTCCAAATTTTGATCATGTGATGACAAGGATGCTGCAATGATCATAAGTGTGAAAAAAATGATTGTAAGTCACATTTTCCATTGCCGTTGTAACTTCGAACAGTCACTAAATGAAAGGTTCTAAGTCGAGGACTCCCTGCAAGGGCATTAAAGTGAGCTGCCTGAGTCTCCTGATTGCAGTCATCCCAGAAGCATCACTGAGAAATGAAAGGTTGGGCTGATCTAGCAGGAATGTTTTTCGGGGTCTGCACTCAAGATTTTGGAGAATTCCATGACAATTTCGCTTTAGAGCAAATGTGGAAAGTGAGCTGGCAAAGGGAGCCTATTTCTCCCTAGAGGCAATTTCCGTTGCTAAGCAAGACAGTTAAGTGATGTTCTTGCTGCAGTTGTTAAGTGAATCACTGCAGTTATTCACTTAGTAGCACAGTTGTGAAGCAATTCTGGCTTCCCAATTGACTTTGCTTGTGAGAAGGTCACTAAACAAATGGTTGTAATTCAAAGACTATGGTAAATCTGTCTTCAGAAAAATTTCAGCCACAGAGGATAAAGCAGGAGGTGAAGGTCTCAGGTTGGAAGTGGGGAAGTTTGTGAAAGGAATGGTCCAGGCAGAGAGTGGCAGAGGACTGTAGTAAGACCAGTAACCAATGGGGGGACACAATAAGAAAATTGTGTTAGAAGGACTCAGATTAGAAGGATGCTACCTAAGGCATATAGACATCAACTTTGGTAACTTCTAGCTTATTATAATAATAAAACAGCCTCGTTGATAAGAAAGCTTATTATCATGAATATGCAATGTATGAGGAATGTGAGTAAAGTAGGCCAGGACAAGAAATCAAAAGAAACACCTGTCAAGGAACCTTAATCTTAACTCTATAATTTGAATTTTTACATCCTTCAGGGGTCTTGGCTCCTTTAGCTGTTGAGAGCCTTTTGGTGAAGAACTTCAATAAAAGTTCCTTGCCTGTCCAGCCTGTCCAGTCTGGTTCTGATTGGCATCTGCACCAGGCTAAAACCAATTGCGGTGTGGCTCAGGCTGTAAGAAGCCTGTTATTAAAACACAGCTGCCTGCAATTACTGCAGGTTCTAGTCCCACCAGGTCCAAGGTTGATTCAGCCTTCCATCCTTTATAAGGTAGGTAAAATGAGGACCCAGATTGTTGGGGGGGGCAAAAAATTGACTTTGTAAATATACAAATAGAATGAGACTATTGCCTTACACACTGTAAGCCGCCCTGAGTCTTTGGAGAAGGGTGGGATATAAATGTAAATAAAAATAAAAATAATAAAAAAAAAAAACAGAGAAACCAAGTAAATTGGTCCAAGGATTGCCAGGAAGACCAAAGATCTGGATGGTTTTTTTTTGTTTTTTTTACATATTATATCTGCCTTCTCAGGCTCAGGGCGACAAGTAAACAATTCTCCAAAGCGATTCATCTTAGATGATCCCTACCTGGTATTCCAGGAAAGCCTCCTCCACAGGGATCACCGAGTGGCCCTTGTGCTCTTTGGATCGGTCGCAGACCACGCAGATGAGGGTCTGGTGGTCCTTACAGAAGAGCTTGAGGGGTTCCTGGTGCTTCGGGCAGAAGCTCCCTCCTTCCTCGGCCGGATGGCCGCCGCATTTCCTGACCTCTTCCAGAATCCGCGCCAGCTGCCTGTTGGGGAGGAGGTTATGGGGCGCGAAGGTCCGTTTGCATTGGGGACAGGAAGCCTCCGATTCCGACGTTCCCCAACTGCGGGTCAGGCAGCCCCGGCAGAAGTTGTGGCCGCACTCCGGGATGAGCACGGGGTCCTGGAAATAGTCCAGGCAAATGGAGCAGGTGGCTTCTTCCAGCAAAACAGGCAAGGACGGTACACCCGCCATCGCCGCCTCCTCCGCCGGGAAAGGAAAGAGAAAGTTAAGTTTCGCTTCCTCTCCTCCAAATCAGCTGACCGCCTTTGGGCTCTGCCCAGACGGGAAACCGAAATGAATTGTTGTTGCTCTTGCGGTCAGCTTCGCTGGCTTCTTACAGGGGAAAAAAGTGTTTTAAAAAGAACAAATTGGAGAGAAGCAAACATTCGCCGGATGGACCCCCGATCAATTATTATTGGCCCAATCAGATCGTCAAAGGGCGGTGCAGTTTTCAAAATCCTCCTCCTCCTCCTCCATATCCCTCATCGGACGTTGACGATCCTATTTTTATCAGCCGCACGAAAAAGTGCTGCTTTTTAAAATCTGGGGAGAAGCAAATATTCTTGGGACGGATCTCCAATCAATTACTGATCCAAGTATCCTGCTAAAGGAAAAGATAGTGAAAAATCCTGGAGAGAAAGAAACATTGCATGAACATGTTCATCAGGTATCACCAAATTGGAAATCAACTAAGCAAAGAAGTTTATTTGTTTCCCTACTTCTGCAACCCCCGTCAGTGATTTGCAAGTGGGTCTGTGAGAAACTTCATTTCATTTTGAAGGAATTATTGTTCAAGGAATAATTAGTAATTATTATTATACCCCTGAGTTTCTACCTCCCACTTAGGTCAACAGGTCTTTTCCTCTCTTGCAACCATGCTTACAAGCTCAGATAAACTCACATGAACTGCATTTGGCTGGGCAAACTAAACTAGGTTTGTTTAGACCTGCTATGGGTTGGCAAAGGCAGGGTGTCGCCTCTTTCAAATTTGCAGGCCTAATTTTCTAAGAGAACTGCCTCTAAAATTCGCTTCTGGCCTCTCCTTCCCCATAGCTCCATCCACATTTCCTCCTTCCTTATACCCCTCCCCCCACAAGAGGGGAGCAACCTTCCCATTGCTACGCAACCCGCATTTTCCATTTGATTCTCAAAGTCCCCTCTTTCAAACGCCCTGCTCCCCCAGAAGCTGGGAGATGCTGCAAAGCAGGAACAATCATAGAGGGAGTCAACAAAGGCCTAAGGCAGTGGTTCCCAACCTTTTCTTGTTTGAGGCACAACCTTTTCTTGTTTGAGGCACCCTTGGAAAGCCTTTCAAAAGTTCCCGGCACCCTTATAAGGAAATAGATATTTAAAATCTCCGTAGCTCAAAAGTTCCCGGCACCCTCAAAAGATCTCACGGCACCCCTTAGTGCCGCGGCACACTGGTTGGGAACCACTGGCCTAAGGGTTAGAAGCCCTGCCCCTTGCTCTAATCCCCATCATTTCAGACTCTGTGGCCTAGATAAGTGGCTCTCAAGTTGGGGTCTGTGGAAGTCAAATATTTTAACATTAGTCATTATTAATGCATATAGACATTAAAGTGTCTTATTACAGATTTTCACAAGACCATTGCAGAATCCCCCCTAATCAGGTAATCATGATTAGTAATAGTTACCTGATTATTACCTGATTATTCAGGTAATATCCATGATTACCTGATTATTCCTTCCTCCTCCTATTTTCCCCACAACAATCCTGTGAGGTGAGTTGGACTGAGAAAATAAATGACTCAGTCACCCATTTGGCTTTCATGGTTAAGGGAGGACTTGAACTCACAATCTTCCTTTTTCTAGCCACCTAACTACAAGATCAAACTAGATCTCACTTCCATCTCAATATCAAAGCCACTTTTGGGCTGCCTCAGATTGTTGGACCCTCGTGGCTACCTGGACAAATCTCCTTCCACTTTTCTTGCTGAAGATTCGGGAGTAGCTTACCATTTCCTGTTTCCTAGGGCTGAGTAAGAGTGACTAGTCCTAAGGTTGGCCTAAGGCAGGATCGGAAGTCATGGTTTCTAGCTTGATTTCTTAACCACCACGCTAGATTGCCTTTTTCTTTTACAGTTACTCAATAAGAGGCAGAGTGGCTTAAAGCAAGAAGGAAAAAGAGTATTATTTGGCATCTTGTCAAATAATGTATTTATTTAATAATGTATTTCATTTTTACAATTCTATTAACAATTCTATTTGAATTTTGGCTTGACCAGGTGAAATGTTTAGTCCACATAGCTCTCACATCTCCTATCTTGATAACAGATGGTATGTTTTGCTTTCGTCTACTGTCTTCTGTGCATCTTTTTTCTATATAGTACACTGAATAATCACTGATTTCTTTGATTTCAAACAGCATCAAAGTAACAGTGCCACTCTAAAGTAGAAATAAAATTCATATTGGCAAATAAAATGAGGTAAAAATACATTTATTGACGTAAAATTGCACAGGAAGGAGTTACAATCCAAGAGACACCTATAAAATTACAATCACTTTCAATCAGTAATCTGATTGTTGTAGATAATTTAGATAAGTATAAAAAGACAGAAACGGATTTGCAAAATAAAAATTAAAAACCCTATGAGGTTCTACTTGCTGAAGCCCTTTTAGGGTCTTTTGGGATTATGACAATTATATATATATTTAAAATGAAACAGAAAAAAAAGCAGAGACAGATTACAGAATATATCGAATTATGGGAACCTACACAATCACTAATTGCAACTAAACATTAAACAAACGAGCTTGATACATAAATGGGCAGGAGAGCTGTGATGGACATCTAAGATCCATGATTAATGGGTTCGGCTGTAAAATAAGCTATCTTTCATATTGATACAGCTGAATAAATGACATTACGGCCTATTAAGCTTTTAGTGGACATCTCATTTTTTAGATTGACTGACCCATTCCTTCAATTTCCAAGGCTACACAACTGCAAAAGAGGGGGCATTCAGCTGGTTTGCACTGGTTCGCGTGAACTGTTGGCGGAAAGTTGGCCAAGGTTACTGAACTGGTAGCAACGTCCGGCTGGCCACGCCCTCTAACCGGTTCCCCGATTGCCACTTACTCACCCCAGCCTCCATGTTCGCCACCACCATGTTCTTCGAGCACACGCATCACATTGCCTTACAAGTCCAATGGAATGCGCATGCGCGAAGAACATGGTGGCAACGGCAGCAGCTTTTTCTGCCGGTACTTTTTGGTGGCCTGTGGTCAGCTGCCACAGCCGCAAAGCAGCTCTCAAACTGGCTTCTTTGCCAGCCACTTTCCAGCAGCGACGGCTGGCTGGGGGCCGCCGAAAACTCCTGTCAGCTTGCGTTCGGAACTGTGGACCAGTCGCCATGGAAGGTAAGCAGCCAGAACAAAGAGGCAGTGGTGAGAGAGGAAACTGGGGGGTAGGGCTGGGGCTGACAAAGGAGGGGAAATGGGGGCGACTGGCGAAGGGAGGGCGGGGTAGATAGGTGGAAATTCCCAAAATTTTCCTACCTTTTCCTGTGGGTGTGGCTTGGTGGAGAGGGTCATGTGACTGAGTGGGAATAGTTGAGAGTGACATCAAGTTGGCCACGCCCACTCAGTCACATGCCACCCACTAGCCATGCCCAAGCCAGTAGTGAAAATTTTAGAAACCCATCACTGAACTGCAAGCAATTTGGTGCAGCATAGACTGTACAATAAAGGAAGGTGTAGTAGCAAAAAGCTAAGGAATCTCCACTTTAAAGGCTTTCAGAGATTCCTGTGTGGCAAGTAGGGATTTTTCCAAAGTTTTGTCTATGGAAGTCCCTTCTTTTAGGGGAGTGTCATGCAGGTGCCCTCGTACAAATAGAAAGAGGGCAGAAGAGTCTCTCCAACCAAGGAAGCATCTGAAAATGTATGGAGCAGAGTTGCTGTGCTGGCATCAAAAAAGCTGACTTGTCCCTCTTCACAGCTGAGGGAGATGCGGATCCTTGTGGGCTCCTCAGTCAGGACCAGGTCATAGCATTTAGATGGAGTGATAGCCTTGTATCCCCTTCTCCATTTCTGAAACTGCCAGATCCTGGTCTGGTGATCAACATTCGTTACGTTCACTGGCTTGCTGGCAACCCCTAAACCCCAATCTGCTGTACCTCCTACCATAACTTCCCAGAAATGTCTCCCTGTTGAGAACTTCTGACAGCCAAGGACAGAAGGATAAAGTACAAATCTCATCCGATTTGGGAGAAAATATTTTGCTTTAACTGGCTTAACTCCTCTGACACTTTTGCGATCTTTGGAAACATCAAGGCGGTCAGGATGGGCTGTGTCTGGATCCAGAGTTACATTTTCTGTAAAGGGGAAGGGAAGAAGGAAGGAGAAGAACTTCAGCTGCAGGTCTAGTTTGTGTCTTCACCCCCAAGAGTTTAACCCTCTTGTGTGAATGGAGTTCAGCTTCCAAACACCCCCTCCAGGACTGGAAGACTCACTGTTTTTTTAAACAACACCTAAACCATTGTCAGGTCAAGACTCTGTAAGACTTGTGGACTTCATTTTCCAAAATTTCCCTGATGGGGCTGCCGGCATCCAAGTCCCCTCTGTTCCCTTTTCTCCAAGCACTTGGGCTCTTCCACTGTCTTAGTCCCATCCTCTGTTCACTGCGAGCCTAGAGTGTAGAGTTTCCTGCCTGGGCAGGTGGTTGGATTAGAAGACCTCCAAGGTCCCCTTCAACTCTGTTATTATTATTATTATTATAACCTTGGTCCCTTTAAGACTTGTGGACTTCAACTCCCAGAGTCCCTCCAGCCAGCGAGGCATCTGGTTCTGATTGGCATCTGCACCAGGCTAAAACCAATTGGCAGACAACAGAGAAACCAAGTAAATTGGTCCAAGGATTGCCAGGAAGACCAAAGATCTGGATGGCTCTCCAAAGCGATTCCTCCTAGATGATCCCTACCTGGTATTCCGGGAAAGCCTCCTCCACAGGGATCACCGAGTGGCCCTTGTGCTCTATCGCAGACCAAGCAGATGAGGGTCTCGTGGTCCTTACAGAAGAGCTTCAGGGGCTCCCGGTGCTTCGGGCAGAAGCTCCCTCCTTCCTCGACCGGATGGCCGTCACTGTTGTGTCTTGCCCGCCCTCAGAGCAGCCGGGGCCTTCTTACCTGCTCCCGAACACTGAGGAATGTATGCCTCCCGGCCCAAGTCCTGGCTCCATGCCCACACAAACTGCAGAAGAAGGAGAATCTCCCTGCCCCAGCCCTGACTCCATGCCCAGGCAAACGGAGCAGCTAGACCCCTCCCCCTCCTCCACAGCATGTGAGCCTGAGGAGGTTTATTCTAACAGCTGATTGGAGTAATCCTCGCATCAGAAGATTGGATAGGCGGAGGCAACAGAGGGAAGGGAGGGGCAGGCCTTAATGAGTGCTGAGTCATGGAGCCACACCCCATGGCCTATATAAAGGATCTACTTTCTGGCAGTCTCTGAGTCAGGCAAAAGTCAAACTTATCTTGCTGAAGTCACTTACTGGTCTCCTGCCTGCTCTGAGGACTTTGCTAGGACTTTGGGCAGAGCTGCAGAGGCAAGCCTGATTCGGATTTCCCTGACCCAGCTGTCAGCGGAGGAGTGGGACACGATAGTCACATTTCCTGACCTCTTCCAGCATCCGCGCCAGCTGCCTGTTGGGGAGGAGGTTATGGGGCGCGAAGGTCCATCTGCATTGGGGGCAGGAAGCCTTTGATTCTGACGTCCCCCAACTGCGGGTCAGGCAGTCCCGGCAGAAGTTGTGGCCGCACTCCGGGATGAGCATATAGGGTCTCCTCTTTGAGCAGAGGGCTAGAATTAGAAGACCTCCAAGGCCCCTTCCTGCTCTATTCTGATTCATTGATTGATTGGCTGATTGACTTATTCGTGAGCCAGCTGGCTCAGGAATTTTGGGAGTTGAAGCCTGAAAATTATAAAAGGGCCATCGTCCCCACCCTCACCCCACCCCTATCCTAAAGGGAAAGAGAATGAAAAATCCTGGGGAGAAAGAAATATCCATGGGATGGATTCCCAATCAATTATTATTGATCAAACCAGCTTGTTAAAGAGGAAAATGCTTTTTAAAAAACTAGGAAGAAGGAAACATTTATGGGACGGGATGGAGTAAACCTGGGATGAAACAGATGGGGAGAAATCCTTGATAAAAGACCTAATCCAATGCTGCAGTTGATAGAATGTCTCAGAGATAAAGGGGAAAAAGGGATAGAAATTATAATTCTTTCTCTAGCTTCTAATATCCCCGTCATGGATTACTGCCTTGTTGTGGCAAAGGGACTTGCGTAGCTCAATGAAGCTATGAGCTATGCCATGCAGGGCCACCCAAGATGGACAGTTCTGACAGTACCAAAAGGAAAAAAGATATGATGCCGGAACATGAGCCCCTCAGGTCGGAAGGTGTCCAATATGCTACTGGGGAAGAGCGGAGGGCTAGTACTAGTAGCGCCAGAAAGAATGAAGCGACTGGGCCAAAGCCGAAAGGACGCTCAGCTGTGGATGTATCTGGTGGTGAAAGGAAAGTCCGATGCTGTAAAGATTTTTTCTCCATAGGAACCTGGAATGTAAGATTCATGAATCAAGGCATGCTGGACTTGGTTAAACAAGAGTTGACAAGACTGAACATCGACATCTTAGGAATCAGTGAACTAAAATGGACAGAAATGGGTTAATTCAGATGGCCATCAGGTATACTACTGCGGGCAAGAATCCCTCAGAAGAAATGGAGAAGCCTTCATAACCAATGAAAGAGTAGGAAAAGCAATACTGGGATACAATCCCCAAAATGACAGAATGATCTCCATTTGAATCCAAGGCAAACCATTCAAAATCACAGTAATCCAAGTCTATGCCCCAACCACTGGTGCTGAAGAGGATGAAACTGACCGGTTCTATGAAGCCCTACAGCATCTTATAGAATTAACACCAAAAAATGATGTCCTTATCGTCATGGGGAATTGGAATGC
Source organism: Ahaetulla prasina (assembly GCF_028640845.1). Taxonomy (NCBI): domain Eukaryota; kingdom Metazoa; phylum Chordata; class Lepidosauria; order Squamata; family Colubridae; genus Ahaetulla; species Ahaetulla prasina. Next base: position 13,060,304 of record NC_080540.1, read on the forward strand.
TAAAATAGGAAGCCAAAAGATAACCGGAATAACAGGCAAGTTTGGCCTTCGAGTACAAATTGAAGCAGGACACAGGCTGATAGAACGTTGTCAAGAGAATCCGATGGTCATAGCAAACTCTTTTCCAACAACGCAAGAGACGACTCTGCACATGGACATCACCAGACGGTCAACACAGAAATCAGATTATGTGCTCTGCAGCCAAAGATGGAGAAGCTCTATACAGTCAGTAAAAACAAGATCAGGACCTGACTGTGGCTCAGATCATGAACTTCTCGTTGCAAAATTTAGGCTTAAATTGAAGAAAGTAAGGGAAAGCACTAGGCCACTCAGGTATGAACTAAATCACATCCCTGATGAATATATAGTAGAGGTGACAAATAGATTTAAGGAATTAGATCTGATAGTTAGAGTGCCTGAAGAACTATGGACGGAGGTTCGCAACATTGGACAAGAGGTAGCAACTAAAACCATCCCAAAGAAAAAGAAAGGCAAGAAAGCAAAATGGCTGTCTGAGGAAGCTTTGCAAATAGCTGAGGAAAGAAGGGAAGCGAAAGGCAAGGGAGAAAGAGAAAGATGCACCCAACTGAATGCAGAATTCCAGAAAATAGCTAGATAATAGAACATTGTCCATGGGGTCGCGATGGGTCGGACATGACTTCGCAACTAACAACAACAAACTTCTAATATGAATATTTGGCAGAGGAAGACTTGCCTGGACTGTCCCTTTCCCAGCTAGCCAATCAGGAAATGGATCATGAAAACCTCTAAAACTGGGCAAAAGTCAACCTGAGGAGGCAGCCTGGATCACTCATTGGAAGGGAGACACAGAAGACTATCTTGTAGATGTCAAATATGAAATATGTAGAATGTGGAATAGGATCATTTGCTGAATGGGAAACAAGTTTGACCAATGAGGTGCCTTAAGGCAAAAAATGGATAGAAAGAATCATTAGTAGTCTCAGGCCAACATAGGACAGGGGAACCCATGGGGGAAGGGGGGGGAAATCTGGTGGGTGGAGAACATCTTATACACCTTTGCCTTTTGTTCAAGGGCTTTTTGGGGAGGCTTCTTTAATCACAACAGGGTCTCTGAGGGGCCATAGACAGTCCCAAGCCCCCTCCTTTATCTTGCCTTTTTGGTGGTGGCACATCATTTCTGGAATGCCCTCCCCAGAGACCGTTGGCAGCCACAGTGGCATCATTTTGGCACCAGGTGAAGACCTTTCTGTGCAAGGAAGGAAGGGAGAGAGGGAGGGAGGGAGGGAGGGAGGAAGGAAGGAAGGAAGGAAGGAAGGAAGGAAGGAAGGAAGGAAGGAAGGAAGGAAGGCACCATGAATATGACTGCAACTACAGCAGTGGTGGGTTGCTACCGGTTCTCCCCGGTTCTTGCGAACCGGTAGTAAACATTTTGAGTAGTTCGGAGAACAGGTAAATGCCACCTCTGCCTGGCCCTGCCCCCAATTTATTGCTGCCTCCCGAGTCCCAGCTGATCAGCTAGAAGGGAAAAAAATCAGGACTCACTTGACAAAGAAGAGAAAAAAACACAAGACACCGTCACTTTAAATTGAGAAGCCAAGAAGCCTCCCAACTGATCGGCTAGAATGAAAAAATCAGGGCTCGCTTCTCAACCAGGAGATCGCTTGACAAAGGAGGGGGGAAAAAAGATGCTGTCGCTTTAAATTGACGGGGCTCCTGAAAGGAGGTTTTTACTTGCAGAAGCAGTCCATTTCTGGGTCAGCTGAACAACAAACTGGATAAGAGGAGGGATTCTTATATGGTTCTATGTTTTTGAAGTTTTGTGGTCTGTGCAACATGGGCTTTGTGTTTCTAAAAAGGTTTGGGTGATTTTCATTGTGAAATATCCTGTCTTGAATGAATTTTCTGCCTGCTTGTAAATGGAGCCGAACTTCCGGCTTCCACTTTCCATTATCTCTAAGCACTGGTAGCTGTTTTCTGCTTACAAAGTTTCCTTTGTGCAGCTGGCAGGAATGTGGAATTCCAGGCAGGTTCCTTGTTAGCAGCTTGATTTTTCCTTGCTTATGTGGGAGCCTTTTCTTATGAGTAATATTTTATTTGGGAAATGAAGAAGGGGGAGTTTGATTCTCTCTGAGAGATTAGTGGGGTGGGGAGGGAATGGGGATTTTGAAGTAACCTTCCCCTGGAGTGGGGAGGGAATGGGGATTTTAGGCTTGCTGTCAAACATCAGCCATAATACCAATGACTGTTGAACAATATGCAGGTTGTATTACACGAACGGCTATTTTATATGTGAAATTATGACTGAAACCTATATTGGTTCACAATGTCAGGAAGTTTCTCCTTAGTTTTAGGTTGCTTCTCTCTTTGTTCAGTTTCCGTCCATTGCTTCTTGTTTTGCCTTCTGGTGCTTTGGAAAATACATTGCCCCCCCCTTCTTTCTGGCAGCCCCTTAAAAGCCTGTTGCCTATCACACTCTTGGGCAAAGCATGTGAGCCATTTCCTCCTGAGCAGTTTCAGTGGTCCATGAAAGTGCATCTATAGTATGTAGATAATAAAATTGAAAAAAGGTGAACAACATTTTTTGCAAAACTATAGATATGTTGAGGCTGGGTTGACAAGGAATGGCTAGGAGTGGAGGGGCCAGGCGAGGCACCCCTTGATGTGAGTGACATTGAGTTGGCCATGCCCAGTGGTGGGATTCAGCCAGTTCGCACCACTTCGGGAGAACCGGTTGTTAACTTTCTGAGCAGTTTGGTGAACTGGTTTTTGGAAGAAATCATTAGGGCAGAGAACCGGTTGTTAAATTATTTGAATCCCACCACTGGCCATGCCTATCTAATCACATGACCATCAAGCCACGCCCACTGTCACATGACCATCAAGCCACACCCCAAAAATAAGCCACGCCCATAGAACCAGTAGTAAAAAAATTTAGAACCCACCCCTGAACTACAATACTACTATTAAACAGGTTTAGGGCCTGGAAAATTTAGGGACCTAATTTACAGAATATTCACATCTAAATCTCTTTTAAATATTCTCAAGAAGCGGGGAGATGCAAAGCAGGAACAATCGTGGGAGTATTCAACAAAGGGATGGAAGCCCCACCCCTTATTTACATATGGAAAAAAGGCGGAGCTGGCTGTCATCTTGACTTTTTTGACATGCCTTGGGAGACCCTGGCCATAATCCCCATCCCTTTTGATATTCTGTTGGGCTAGATCAGTGGCTCTCAATTTGACATATGTGAAATCAAATTATAAGCATATTAACATTTTTCATTTTTAATATATATGGACATTAAAGTGTCTTATCACAGAGTTTCACACTTATGACCATTGCAGCATCCTCATGATTACATGATCAACATTCAGTCGCTTGGCAATTGGCTCATATTTATGACGGTTGCAATGTCCCCGAGTTATGTGATCACCCTTCGTGACCTTTGACAAGCAAAGTCAACGGGGAAGTCAAATTCACTTAGCAACTGTGTCACTAACTTAACAACTGCAGTGATTCACTTAACAACTGACATGAAAGATCATCATGCAGTGCTACGCCCAAAAGGGTCGCTGGGATCCTGGTTCCCCTTGCCCTCTTTTCCAACCATCCAGGCGCCTTCCCCTGCTTCAGTCTATTCCTTGTGGCTGCCACTCCACTCTGGTCCTTTTGCTCAGGCACCTCCACTTTCCCTGCTCAGCTGGATTCTGCTATCTTGTCCTTCCAGCTGGTCCCTTCTGGAGTCTCCTATCAGCAGGAGGGTCTTACGGTTGGGTTGTGGCTGTTCTTCCTCTCTCTCCTTTCTCCCCTGGTGCTTGCTGGTCTCTCCTGCCACTGCCTCTGCTCCTCCGTTGATTCCCCTGCCTGCCTCCCTTTCTCTCCATCTCTTTCCCCTTCCTACTCCTAATCCTTTCTCAATCTTTCCTCACACACTTTTCCCTACCTTTCCCCACACTCCTTTCTCCAGCTTTCCTCAACCGATCCTTATGCGTCACTTCCCCCCCCTCACTTCAGGAGGCCCCACTTCCCTTCTCTCCTTTCTTCCTCAGGCTTGGCCCCAGAGACTCAGCTATCCCTTTCTCCCTCTGTCTCTATCCCCTGCTCTCCTTTTTCTTGCTGAAACCTCCTTTTCATTACCTTCTTCCACCATGATTCAGTTAAAATGGCGTATAAGCTCACTTAATAGCTGTCTCACTTGACAGCAGAAAGTTGGGGGGAAAGTTGGGAAATTGTAAGTTGGGGACTACCTGTATTAGGTATGTTCATTAGGATTACTCATTTGCTCCTTTGCCAACAGCAACTTGTCAATCTTCAGTTCTTTAGATGCTTTGAGATGTTCCAGAGATCTGCTGTCAGCATTCAAAGTCACCATTATCAGAGTTAAGTTTCACTCTGCTTATTTATTTGTATCTCGCCTTTATTATTTTTACAAATAACTCAAAGTGGCAAACATCCAACACATCTTCCTCCTCCTATTTTCCCCACAACAATCCTGTCAGGTGGATTGGACTGAAAGAGAATAAATGACTCAGTCACCCAGCTGGCTTTCATGGCTAAGGCAGGACTTGAACTCACAGTCTTCCTGGATCTGACTCCCATCTCAATATCAAAGCCACTTTTGAGGTTCCTCAGATTGTGGACCCCTGGTGGCTTTCTGGACTTTTTTTGCTAAAGATTCAGGAGTGGCTTCCATTGCCTGCTTCCTAGGGCTGAGTGAGAGTAACAGGTCCCAGGTCACCCAACTGGCCTTTACCTAAGGGAGGATTAGAACTCAGGGCTTCTACACACCTTCATGTGGGATAAAGGAAGTAAGACACATTCATATTTTCAAAGACATAGAATAAGAGACGCATTGGTACAGAATTGGCAAGACAAGGAAAAAACACTACAAGAAAATTCCTGGCTGGTTATCCCCTGTGGAGGCAATGATCCACCCCAACACACTAGACATAAGTAAGATGCCAAGATATTCAGAAATATTAGACAAACAGGGAAAACTCAAAAATATTCAGACATTAAAGGAACAGGGAATATCGATCAATTGGTGGCCATATTTACAATTGAAATCCAGATATAAGAAAGATATGGAAGAATTTGGAATTGATATGGAACCAAATCAGCTAGACAAATTATTGATAGGCCTGGAAGGAAAATTAATATCTAAATTATACAAATACCTATTAAGAGTTTGATAGAATGGAAGAGGTGGTGAAAGAACCAATGATTGCATGGGCAAAGAATATAGGGCACAATATAGATTTAGATAATTGGGAAATAATCTGGAATAAAAACCAGATTTAACCAAATCTACTGCTTACAAAGAAAATCAATATAAAAAGGTTTACCGCTGGCACCTAGCGCCAGCTAGGTTGGCCAAAATGTACCCGAATCTAAGTCCAAAGTGCTGGAAATGTAATCAACATCAAGGTACCTTCTTTCATGTCTGGTGGATGTGCCCCGAAGTGAAAAAGTACTGGGTTAAGATATAAGGATGGTTACAGGATATAACAAAATGCCAAATTGAACGGAACCCAGAAATATTTCTCTTGGGAATGTTTAAGACAAAACTTGATAAAAAAACAAGATATTTGATTTTGCACATTCTAACAGTGGCAAGGATTGTGTTCGCGCAATATTGGAAACTCAGTAGCATACCACCAGAGAGTCTGATTATCCAAAAAGTATATGATTGCGCAGAAATGGATAGGCTTACCATAGAATTACAAGAAAAAGAAGATTCAGAATACTATGTGGTCTGGGATTATTGGTACATATGGACAATCAATAGAAATAGAAAACAAAATATATATAAGGCTATTGATGATTAGATGTATATAATGTATATAGAAATTATATGGAAAGTAGATCCGAAATATACAATAATGTCACGGTTCTGTTGAATCTATACAACTGTTATGAAAAAAAGAAAATTGTAATAAAAATATTTTTTTAAAAAAAAGAACTCATGGCTTCTAGCTTGATTTCTTAACCACCACAATAGATTGGCTTCTTCTTTTACTCAAATTACTTCTAGTTACTCAATAAGAGGCAGAGTGGCTTAAAGCAAGAAGGAAAAACAGTGTTATTGTCAAATAATGCATTTATTTAATAACATGTTTCATTTTTACCATTCTATTAACAATTCTTTTTGAGTATTGGCTTGAGCCAGGTGACACATTTAGGACACATAGGGCTCACGTTTTCTCTCTTGATAACAGACGGTATGTTTTATTTTTGTCTATTCTCTTCTGGGGATCTTCTGTTTCTATGTGTTACACTGAACACATTTATTGCCATAAAATTGCAAAAGAAGGAACTACAATCCATGAGACACCTATAGAATTACAATCGGTCTTACAATCAGTAATCTGATTGTTGTAGATAACTTTCATGAGTATAAAAACACAATTATGTGTTAAAAGAAAAAGGGGATAAAAAGTGGGAAGGAAAGAAAAAAAGAAGGGGAAGATTACAGAATATACTAAGTTATGGAAACCTACACAATCATTGATTACAACTAACATTAAACAAACAAGCATGATCCATAAATGGGATGGAGAGCTGTGACAGACATATAAAATCATGATTGACAGGCTTAGCTGTAAGGTATCTTTAATACTGATACCCCTGAAAACATGATGCTAAAGCCAATAAAGCTCTTTTTTTTTAATCCAGACAAATAGAAATGATGATCAGGTTATTCCTTTATAATGACTGACTGACTAACCAGAGTGGCATAAAACAATAAAGGAAGCTGAAATAGCAAAAACCTAAGGAATCTCTGCTTTAAAGGCTTTCAGAGATCATTGCTTGGCAAATAGGGATTTTTCCAAAGTTTTGTCTACGGATGTCCCTTTTTTAGGGGAGTGTCATGCAGGTGCCCTCGTCCAAATAGAAATAGGGCAGAAGGGTATCTCCAACCAAGGAAGCATCTGAGAATGTATGGAGCAGAGTTGCTGTGCTGGCATCAAAAAAGCTCACTTGTCCCTCTTCACAGTTGAGAGAGATGCGGATCCTCGTGGGCTCCTCAGTCAGGACCAGTTCAGTGTATTCTGACTGAGAGGTAGCCAAGTATTTTCCTACCCATTTCCAAAACTCCCAGCGCCTGGTCTGGTCATCAACATTTGTTAAGTTCAGTGGCTTGCTGGCAACCCCTATAGCCCATTTTCCTCTACCTCCTGCAATAACTTCCCAGAAATGTCGCCCTGATGAGAACGTCTGACAGCCAAGGACACAAGGATAAGATCTCTTGCGGTCCGAGACAGGATATTTTCCTATAACTAGCTTAATTCCTTTGACACTTTTTCGATCTTTGGAGACATCATGGCGCTCAGGATTGGCTGTGTCTGGATCCAGAGTTATATTCTCTGTAAAGGGGAAGGGAAGAAGGAAGGAGAAGAACAAGAGTTCAAGCTGCAGGCCTAGTTTGTGTCTTTACCCCCAAGAGTTTAACCTTCTTGTGTGAATGGAATTCAACTTCCAAACACCCCCTCCAGGACTGGAAGACTCATTGTATTTTTAAACAGCACCTGAGCCATTGTCTGGTCAAGACTCCTCCAACTTTGGCAACTGTAAGATTTGTGGACTTCAATTTCTACAAATTGAAATCAGCTGTTTAGCGCTCCTCTAGCCTCTGGCCTTCTTGTTCCATTCACTTAGATTGCCTTCGCCATCTTCCAGTCCATCTGCCTCCCTTCAACTGCCACTAAGCTGCACACCTTCAGGATCCATTGATTAACTGTACCTCTCTTGGCTCCTCCGCTCAGCTCTTCATCTCTTGGCTCCACTGGTCAATTCCCTTAGTCTCTAGTCTCCCATGTGGCTGCCACTCTGCTGATTGCCCTCCAGCTCCACCATGCTGGATGGGGAATTCTGGGAACTGAAATCCACAAGTCTCACAATGGCCAAGGATGAAGACCTCTGGCCAAGTCCTTCAAACACTTCATAGTGCTCCACCTCTTCTAGTGTTGCTGTGAGTGAGTTGTTGGCTGTGTGGTTGCATCTTGATTGTTGTGGAGGTGTTTCTTTATTTCGATGGCTTCCATAATTATTCTCTTGTTATAGTGTTCAGTTTTAGAAGTTAATTTGGTTCCTTCAAAATCAATTTCATGTCCTGTGGCTTTAAGGCGCTGGAAAAGGGAGGAGGTTTTTTCTTCTTTTCTGACTGCGTTCTTGTGTTCTGCGATGCGTGCATTTATTCTCCTCACTGCCCAAGAACCAAGACACAGAACAAAACAATGGCATCGCCCTTCTCCCGTACATCAAAGGCACCACAGATAAAATCAGCAAAATTCTCCACAAACACAACATCAAGACAGCCTTCTGCACAGACCAAAAAATAGCCAACATCTTAAGAAACCCCAAAGACAAGATCCATCTAGAAAACCAAGGAGTCTATGAAATACCATGCAAAATCTGCCCAGCCACATACATTGGACAAACTAATAGGAGAATAAATGCACGTGTTGCAGAACCCAAGAACGCAGTCAGAAAAGAAGAAAAAACCTCCTCCCTTTTCCAGCACCTTAAAGCCACAGGACATGAAATTGATTTTGAAGGAACCAAATTAATTTCCAAAACTGAACACTATAACAAGAGAATAATTATGGAAGCCATCGAAATAGAGAAACACCCCCACAACATGAACAAACGGGATGACACCTCCCGCCTACCAGACATCTGGAAACTAGCCTTAGTCAACAAACGAGTCCCAGCCATGAAAATTGACACCGGACCCAGGATAACACACAACGCCACCACCAATCATCCTCATCAGATTCAAACCCAAACCCATCCCACAGACGAAACACAACCACCATCCAGAAGCCAGACCATGCTGGCACCACTGGCTGCTGCGCCCCCCTCCGATCCCCACACAAAGCAAGCTGACACACGCCAGGAACACATGACAAGACCTCGGACTTGGAGCCAAACCAAAACCCGGGATGCTGCATCACAGCCATGCTCAAGACATCATATCACAGAACTCCAGAGGCCACAACACCAAAGCTCAGGAACAAAAAACTAGGACCACACCCACACAGGATGCTATGAAACAGCCAACCAATCTGCAAACACCCACTCCATGTACCAATCAAGATGCAACCACACAGCCAACCAACCAAAAATTGAAAAAAATTTGGAAAAAAATTTGTCTATTAAATACTGTGGAATGGATTTCAGATCACCATGTTTCTCCCACAGATAATTTTATTTTGTTTGTTCAAGGGTGGGTTCATCACAGAATTAATTTATTCTTGCTCCTGGAGGTGAAACTAAAAATGTTTTTTATAATCAAGTTTTGTCTTAAATTAATATTATTCTTAATTTGAATAATATTTTAGTTTATACTTTGTATACTGTGCTTATACTTTTAAAACCCTGTGAATAAAATTGCTTCGATTTGACACTAAAGATGAAATTCATTCCTTTTCCTGTCTAATACAAGATTGGGATAAATAAATACCTGGGCAATGCCGGGTAATCAGCTAGTAGTAGTCTTATATAGTATCTAATCCTATATTTTTTCTTTTTTCATACTCTATCATGTTTCTCTTAGTTACTGGCATCAGAGCTTAAAACAGCAAGGAATTCCAATTCCTAGAACTCATATTTACCTTCCTGTAGTTGAAGTCCACTTTCCAGCATATCTGGGGAAGAAAAGGGAGGGATTCAGTATCTCATCACTGGAATTGGAGCAACAGAAGGGCCTCCCTCAGATACCCTGGTTTGCTTTCCTTGGACTCAAATCAGGAAATAAGGAATAGGGAAAGCTACAAACTAAAATGTCTTTGACAGCTATATCGATTCCATCAGGTATAAATATATTCTACTATATATTCCATATACAGGTAGTTCTCAGCTTACAACTATTTCTTTAGTGAAGTTATAGCGGCACTGACAAAAGTGCTTTATGACCGGTTCTCACACTTATGACCATTGCACCCTACCCAGTCACGTGATCAAAATTAGGGCACTGGGAACCAGCTTGTATTTATGATGGTTGCAGCATCCCATTTTTCTGGGATTGTCCTCTTCAACCTTCCTGGGGAACTTCTGACAAGCAAAGTCAATGGGGGAATCCAGATTCATTTATCAACAGTGATTCACTTAACTGCCGCGATTTTCGGAATAATTCTGGCAAAAAAGTTGGTAAAATGGGGTACAGCTGACTTAACCATTGCCTTGCTTAGCAACAGAAATTTTCAGCTCAACTGAGGTCATAAGTCAAGAACTACCTCCATATATTTCATTATACTTATTATAAACTTATTCTGCTTCCCCAGAGATCACTGCACATGGATTTAGGCTACGAAGAATACAGGGAATCTTGATTTACAATCCTAACTGAGACAGTGATCCTGAAATTGATCCCTCATTGATCCATGTGACACCAACCCAGAATCTCCCTTGGATGCTCAAAATGTCATCCAGGGTAAAACTCCAGCAGCTGTTTTTTACCTCTCAGTTTTATCATGGCCCTTTTCAGAAGCCCAGGGATATCATTGTAATCCCAGATTGTCCACTTTGGCTCTAGAAGTAAATCCACCGGATTCTCACATGTTTCCTTTGCCTGGTAACTGTCAAGACAAAATAACAGAATTACAGAGTTGGAAGAGACCTTTTAGGTCATCTAGTCCAACACACACAGCCCAGCGCCCAAGCAGGAGACCCTACACCGTTTCTGACAGATGGCAGTCCGGCTTCTTCTTGAAAGCTTCTAGTGATGAAGCTCCCATTATTTCTGGAGGCCAGCTGTTCCAGAGGTTCATTCTCCTCAGTCAGAAAATTTCTCCTTATTTCTAGGTTGAATCTCTCCTTGATCAGTTTCCATCCATTATTCCTTGTCTGGCCTTCAGGTGCTTTGGAAAATAGCTTGACCCCTTTCTCTCTGTGGCAGCCCCTCAAATATTGGAACACTGCCATCATGTCTCCCCTGGTCCTTCTCTTCACTAGACTAGCCATGCCCAGTTCCTGTAACCGTTATCAACCTGCCAATAGAAGAACCTTTCTAAACCATCAGATGGTCCTTGAGGATTGGCTAGCGACAGAATCCAATCTGGGTTGGTCACCAGAGGTTTTGTCTTCTGAGCTTTCGGACTTGGGCTGGAGCCCATCCTCAGGGAATCTCCCTCTCTCTCTCCAGAATGGGCTGTTCTACGCATTGTATTAACGTAGTGCCTGGTTGTGTTGGCTTTTAGTTGTCAAGTGGGGTGTTCATCGCCAGTTATTAAGTCATTGATTGTCATTTCCTCAGATCCTAACTAACTGGTAAGTAAATCAGCACTCCTGTTGACTGACAAGGGCCCCTGTTTCCCAGGCTTCAGTCAATTCTCTGGCTAGCTATTCAAATATGGACACCATGGCGACTCAGTGGATCCTGACTGAGAACTGCACTCATCCACCTTCATCAAGTTAAAGAAGAGATCTAGCAGAGGCCATTAAGTTCCAGTTTTGGGCTCCCTACTCTTCAAAATTCTTGTGAATCTCTTGGCCGAACCAATGGATTTGTCAGAGTTTGCAGCAATCCTACCAGCACACAAGTAAATAATTCAGCAGGATTCATTTATAGAAGATAAATTAATTCCACGTGGAGGGAAGTATGCAGTGGAGTACCCCAAGGCTCGGTTTTAGGCCCAGTATTCTTCAACATCTTTATCAATGACTTGGACGAAGGGATAGATGGGGAACTCATCAAATTTGCAGATGAAACTAAGCTGGCAGGAATAGCCAACACTCCAGAAGATAGACTCAAGTTACAGAAGGATCTTGACAGTCTTGAACGTTGGGCACTATCTAACAAAATGAAATTCAAGAGTGAAAAAAGTAAGGTTCTACATTTAGGCAAAAAAAAATATGCACAGGTACCGTATATATGGCACCTTGCTCAATAGTAGTAACTGTGAGAGGGATCTTGGAGTCCTAGTGGACAACCATTTAGATATGAGCCAGCAATGTGCAGCAGCTGCCAAAAAAGCCAACACAGTTCTGGGCTGCATAAACAGAGAGATAGAATCAAGATCACGTGAAGTGTTAATACCACTTTATAATGCCTTGGTAAGGCCACACTTGGAATATTGCATTCAGTTTTGGTCGCCACGATGTAAAAAAGATGTTGAGACTCTAGAAAGAGTGCAGAGAAGAGCAACAAAGATGATTAGGGGACTGGAGGCTAAAACATATGAAGAACGGTTGCAGGAACTGGGTATGTCTAGTTTAATAAAAAGAAGGACTAGGGGAGACATGATAGCAGTGTTCCAATATCTCAGGGGTTGCCACAAAGAAGAGGGAATCGGGCTGTTCTCCAAAGCACCTGAGGGTAGAACAAGAAGCAATGGGTGGAAACTAATCAAGGAAAGAAGCAACTTGGAACTAAGGAGAAATTTCCTGACAATTAGAACAATTAATCAATGGAACAACTTGCCTGCAGAAGTTGTAAATGCTCCAACACTGGCAGTTTTTAAGAAAATGTTGGATAACCATCTGTCTGAGATGGTGTAGGGTTTCCTGCCTGGGCAGGGGGTTGGACTAGAAGGCCTCCAAGGTCCCTTCCAACTCTGTTGTTGTTGTTGTTGTTATCATTATTATTATTATAAAAAACTTATTTATATACAATAATATAACACATGATGCATGTATACAATACCCATGCAGTAGAAGCCAGAACCAGAATAACCAGAACTCAGAAACACAGAAGCTGTATTGCAAGGACAAAGCAACTCTTTTATATATATACAGATCAGTCAAGCTAAGCCCCGCCCAGGTTCCTAGCCATCTCCCATGGCTCACAATAGATCTTGTTTGTTACTCACCAAACAGTTCTCATTGGCTGACTTCTTGTTATAGCTATCCCAGATCATAATTTCTTATACACTGACAGGATTGTATCTTACCAAATGACTGATGACTAATATGGGTGAGGTAGGTAATCAATTAGAAGACGGATATGACATTCAAACTGATCTTGATGGATTAAAGATAATGCAATGAAATTTAATAGAGACAAATTCAGTTACAAGTAAACTTCAATTGATGACTATTTGGTAGCAACCAGTTACAAGGGCTCTCAAAAAAATGACTGAACACCATTTTCCCACTTAACATCTGTCACAGTGTCACTGCAATCACAATTCCAGTGATTGGCAACCAGCATGTATTTATCATAGTTGCATTACTTGGAAGAGCTTACATCCTACAATGATACTTTTCAAACCATCAAACATCTGTCTCTTCTTGAGAAGGACTCAATAGATGGATAAAAAGGCAAATTCAGTCTAAACCTCTGGCTGAGTGTGCAACCAACATAGATCATATCAAATATTGCTAATTAGATTGTGTTGATTTTCTCTGAGGAAATATCTACAAAGCCCTGAAATACAGTCTGTTGTCTTTACATTAAAATACTGCTAAATACAGAAAGAACTTTCCAAAATAAGAAAACAGCTGGAGGAGCTGCTGATCTCTGAGAATATAAAGAAAAGGGTGGATTTACTCACTTCTTTAAGATGCTTCCAATGTCCTAAAAAATAAAGAGACAAAGAACTGAAGGCATCATTTCCAATGCAGAAAATTAAATTCTTACGGTTACAAAATACATGAGTGAAACATCTGGACAACCAGACACTAACAAGTATATATATTGCTTGCAATTTTTTTAAAAAAATCCGATGTTCTTTTCCCCCTCTTTTAGAGTGGTATTATTTTTACTTTTTTGTCTAAGAAAAAATATACCCGATTGAATCCAACACAATTACAGAAGATATATATTTATATACAAAACATAATAGCAAAAAGAAAAGACTATTTGAAAAACAAAATAGTGCATCAATAGGATAAAAAAAATCCCCTGCATTTATGTTTCCAGAATCAAGGCACTTTGGAAAATCCAGGTGTTGAGTTTCTCCTTGCCCTGGAGATTAAGGGGAGGGGAGACCCTACAAAGAACACCCACTACCACATCCCTAATAGGGAACCCTAAGCAGGCATTCTTAAAATTGTGAAGAATACAGGGACAGTGACCAGCACTTTGAATTCTTGCTTTTCGCATGGCCTGCTTTTTTTATGTATCCCTAATATTAGTCATTACAGGTAGTCCTTGACTAAATAGTTCACTTAGTGACTGTTTGAAGTTACCACGGCACTGAAAAAAGTGATTATCATTTTTCATCCGTAAGACTCTTGCAGCATCCCCATGGTCACATGATCAAAATTCAGCCACTTGGCAACCGATTAATATTTATGATGGTTGCAGCAACCTGGGGTCATGTGATCACCTTCAGTAACCTTCTGACAAGCAAAGTCAATGCGGAAGCCAGAATCATTTAATAACTATGTTATTAACTTAACCACTGCAGAGATTCACTTAATAACAGTGACAAGAAAGGTCGTAAAATAGTGCAAAATTCACTTAACAACTGTTCCATTCAGCAACAGAAATTTCGGGCCCAAATGTGCTGTTATGTCAAGGACTACCTGTAGATTTGATACTTTCAGTTTCCTTTCCATAGAAAGAGTCAAAAAGATTACTAAATGGGGAGTTGAAAAAAAGATTTTGAACTTGGGTCGACTGCAGCCAGAATCCTACATGCAGATATGGAAAAATATATCAATCTCCACAAGAGAAAATGGATGGAAAAAGTGAAAAAATTGACTGCTTTAATTAGATATGACCCGTTGTTTCTACTTGGAAGCTGCTTCTAAACTTTGTGCTCAATAGAAAAAAAATGAATTCTTGATGCTTGATTTTGCTTATTAGACTAATCTGTTTTTATAGACATGGCTAATAATTACTAAATATGCAAAATTAAAACATTGAGGCTGTAATTTTATTTTGTATTTTACTGTGCAGAAAAAAAGTTGAGAGACATTTTTTTCTTTTCCCTTTATCCTACACTTCTTTCCCATTTCTTTCCTTCTCCATTTCCCTATTTTCTTTATTTCCATTGGTACTTTTCACTATTATAATTTCGATTGAATTTATGGGGGGGGAAAAGGAAAGAGTCAAAAAAGGTATTCAGTTGGAGGGGCTAAAGAATGCAGAGAGGAGCAATGAAGATGGTAAGGGGCCAGATGGTAAGGGGCCAGCATTCAAACCATGCTATGAATGGCTAAGGGAACTGCCTAACTGCCTAACTGCTCTGCCTAACGAAGAGAAGGCTTAGGGAAGACCCTAACAGCCATCTTCCAACACTTGAAGGACTCTCATAGGGAAAAGGGGTGGAAGCTCATCTGGAGATTCTTTCCTATTCTTTTCCTTCTCCATTTCCCTATTTTCTTTATTTCTATTGGTACTTTTCACTATTATAGTTTTGATTAAATTTATGGGGGGGGGGGGGAAGGAAAGAGTCTAAAAAAGTATTCAGTGGAGGGGCTAAAGAATGCAGAGAGGAGCAATGAAGATGGTTAGGGGCCAGGAAGTCAAACCATACAATGAATGGCTAAGGGAACTCGGTATGCTCTGCCTAAGGAAGAAAAGGCTTAGGGGAGACCCTACAGCCATCTTCCAACACTTGAAGGACTCTCATAGGGAAAAGGGGTGGAAGCTCATCTGGAGATGCAACCAAATATAAGGAAGAAATTCCCGAGAAGTATTTATCAGGGGAACAGACTGCCTCCCTGAGTTTTGGGATTCCAATAATAGATTGGACAACCATTTTCGGCAGAGGATTGGACCAGAAGACCTCCAAAGTCCCTTCCAGCCCTAGGATTCTATGATCTCAACTTCCTGCCTGACCTTTAAGAGTTTGCTGGCTGGTTGCTGAAGCTTCTCTTCTATCTCCTGGATGAGATGATCAAGAGACCCCAGTTCCTCCATGTGCTTGGCCAAACCTTTCTCCTTTCTTGCCATAATGTCCTTCTCCGTTTCTTCCATTTTTGTCAACAGAAGCTTCTCCTGTGCTTCTAACCAGAGTTGTAGCTCTCTGAATTCAGCCACTACATTTATTTTCACTTTTTTGATGAAGTCCTAGAACAAGAAAGAGAAAAATAAAAAAGCCTATTTTTATTTCAATTATTTTACTTAATTATTTTTATTTTAATTGTTATAATAATTAAACAGATTCCTTGAAGAATCCAAAAGTGAGGTGGCAGAATATCTGAAGGAGAAAAAAAAACACCATTTGATATTAAAAAGCAAAGGGGGGAAAGGTTTCTTTTTAAAAAAACACGCTCCAGTTTAATGATCTCCCATGAAAATTTTCTTGGCAATCAGGGATTCCAAAAAAGAAGACAGAAAAATGTTTGAGTTCACAAATTTTTCAATAGGATAAAATACGTTTTGCATTAATTTATTAAACAAAACAAACCCATTGTATAAAACACAGCTCAGGGGATAGGTGCACTTAACGTAACTGTGACTTATTCAGCCAATGGTGATATCTCAGTCCCCAGGTTAAGAACAAGTTCTGCCCTAATATTATTTTTAACTTGAATTTCATTTAAAGTCAGAGCTTGTACTTCCAAACAGGCTGCCTATTATTAAAGATGGCAGATGAGATTCTCCTTCCTATTAGCTCAGAAGCTCCTCACCATTGAGTCAATACTTACAAGCCTCTCCTGCACTCTTTGCTCTGTGTCTCTTTTGTATGTAGCTATTTTCTCTCTCTCCTCCTTCTGAGCCTTCAGGCAATTCTCAACCTTGAACTGAAGAGAAAACACAAGTTTTGAGTTTCTTTTTGTAAAGAATTACATCGGAGGGAAGATCCAGTTAGAAGATATCGTCATAAATACATTGCAGTTGGCAGTCCGAATTTTGATCATGTGATGACAAGGATGCTGCAATGATCATAAGTGTGAAAAAAATGATTGTAAGTCACATTTTCCATTGCCGTCGTAACTTTGAACAGTCACTAAATGAAAGGTTCTAAGTCGAGGACTCCCTGCAAGAGCATTAAAGTGAGCTGCCTGAGTCTCCTGCTTGCATCACTGAGAAATGAAAGGTTGGGCTGATCCAGCAGGAATGTTTTTCTGGATCTGCACTCAAGAGTTTGGATATTTCCATGACAATTTCGCTCTAGAGCAAATGTGGAAAATGAGCTGGCAAAGGGAGCCTATTTCTCCCTAGAGGCAATTTCCGTTGCTAAGCAAGACAGTTAAGTAATATTCTTGCTGCAGTTGTTAAGTGAATCACTGCAGTTGTTCACTTAGTAGCACAGTTGTGAAGCAATTCTGGCTTCCCGATTGACTTTGCTTGTGAGAATGTCACTAAACAAAAATGGTTGTAATTCAAAGACTATGGTAAATCTGTCTTCAGAAAAATTTCAGCCACAGAGGATAAAGCAGGAGGTGAAGGTCTCAGGTTGGAATTGGGGAAGTTTGTGAAAGCAATGGTCCAGGCAGAGAGTGGCAGAGGACTGTAGTAAGACCAGTAACCAATGGGGGGGACACAACAAGAAAATAACAAGGAAGTTAGAAGGACTCCAATGCCTAAGGCACATAGACATCAACTTTGGTAACTTCTAGCTTATTATAATAATAAAACACACAGCCTCGTTGATAAGAAAGCTTATTAGCATGAATATGCAATGTATGAGGAATGTGAGTAAAGTAGGCCAGGACAAGAAATCAAAAGAAACACCTGTCAAGGAACCTTAGTCTTAACTCTATAATTTGAATTTTTACATCCTTCAGGGGTCTTGGCTCCTTTAGCTGTTGAGACCCTTTTGATGAAATACACCAATAAAAGTTCCTTGGACCGCCTGTCCAGTCTGGTTCTGATTGGCATCTGCGCCAGGCTAAACCCAGTTTGGAGACAATAGAAAGAGCAAATCAATTGGTCCAAGGATTGCCAGGAAGACCAAGGATCTGGATGGCCCTCCAAAGCGATTCTTCCTGGCTGACTCCTACCTGGTACTCCAGGAAAGCCTCCTCCACAGGGATCACCGAGTGGCCCCTGTGCTCTTTGGATCGGTCGCAGACCAAGCAGATGAGGGTCTGGTGGTCCTTACAGAAGAGCTTGAGGGGCTCCCGGTGCTTCGGGCAGAAGCTCCCTCCTTCCTCGCCCCAAGGACCTCCGCATTGCCTGGCCACTTCCACCATCCGCGCCAGCTGCCTGTTGGGGAGGAGGCTGCGGAGTCCGAAGGTTTGTCTACATTGGGGACAGGAAGCCTCCGATTCCGACGTCCCCCAACTGCGGGTCAGGCAGCCCCGGCAGAAGTTGTGGCCGCACTCCGGGATGAGCACGGGGTCCTGGAAAAAGTCCAGGCAAACGGAGCATGTGAGTTCTTCAAGAAAAACAGGCAAGCACGGTACACCCGCCATTGCCGCCGCCTCCGCCGGGAAAGGAAAGAGAAAGTTAAGTTTCGCTTCCTCTCCTCCAAATCAGCTGACCGCCTTTGGGCTCTGCCCAGACGGGAAACCGAAATGAATTGTTGTTGCTCTTGCGGTCAGCTTCGCTGGCTTCTTACAGGGAAAAATAAGTGTTTTAAAAAGAACAAATTGGAGAGAAGCAAACATTCGCCGGATGGAACCCCGATCAATTATCATTGGCCCAAAAGGGGGGGGGGTGCAGTTTTCAAAATAATCCTCCTCCTCCATATCCCTCATCGGACGTTGACGATCCTATTTTTATCAGCCGCAGGAAAAAGTGCTGCTTTTTAAAATCTGGGGAGAAGCAAATATTCTTGGGACGGATCCCCAATCAATTACTGATACATTCAACAGTGATAAATACATGGCAATTGCCAAGTGTCTGAATTTTTGCAATCATGATAAATGCATGGCAGTTGCCAAGCAGGATAGTCACAAATTTAAATAATGGTTGTAAGTCACTTTTTCATTGCTGTTAAAATTTGGAACAGTCACTAAACGATTGGTTGAAAGTCGAGGACTATGGTAAATCTCTCTTCAAAAAATTGCAGGCACAGAGCATAAAGCAAGAGGTGAAGATCTCAGGTTTTAATTAGGGAAGTTTATTAAAGGAATGCCCAATGCAGAAAGTTGCAGTTGAGTGTAATAAGAGTGTAGGGAATGGTGAGACACTACTAGCTCAACAGGAAAGTTAGAAGGATTCCAATTAGAAAGATGCTACCTAAGGCACATAGACATAAACTTTGGTAACATCTAGCCTATTATAAAAATAAAACACACACCCATTCTGATAAGAAACCTTATTAACGTAAATGTGCAATGTATGAAGGATGAAGGTAAAGTAGAAGAATCCAATAAAAAGTAACATATGAAGGAACCAATGAGTGATTCTTAATAGTGTTAACTTCCTTAATCTTAAGTATATAAACTTTGTATTTGTATATGGTTCAGGTTGGGGTCTCAGCTCTTTTAGCTGCTGAGAGCCTTTTGAAATACTTCAATAAAAGTTTCTTGAACCAACTATCCAGTCTGGTTCTGACTGGCATCTGCGCCAGGCTAAACCCAAGTGGCAGACAACAGAGGAAGCAAGGAAAGTGAACTAAGGATTCCCAGGAAGACCAAGGATCTGGATGCCCCTCCGCAGCGATTCCTCCTGGCTGACTCCTACCTGGTATTCCTTGAAAGCTTCCTCCACAGAGATCACCCAGTGGCCCCTGTGCTCTTTGGATCGGTCGCAGACCACACAGATGAGGGTCTGGTGGTGCTTACTTACTTGAATGACCTGAATGAGTTTTACTGCAGGTTTGAAAGGAAACTACAGCCACCTATCTCCACAACCCCCATCTCAGACACAACAACAACAGCCAAGCCTCCTACAACTGATCCCATTTCATTGGGTTCACAACCCCTAGTGATCACAGAAAAAGAAGTGTAGGACCTATTTCACAGACAAAAGCCAGGAAAAGCTCCAGGCCCAGACAAGATAACTCCTTCTTGCTTAAAAGTCTGTGCTAACCAATTGGCCCCCATCTTCACCCATATTTTCAATAAATCACTAGAGATGTGTTATGTTCCTTCTTGCTTCAAACGCTCTCCCATCATCCCAGTGCCGAAGAAGCCCACTATCAAGGAACTGAATGACTACAGACCAGTTGCTCTAACATCTGTAGTCATGAAAACCTTTGAAAGGCTAGTGCTTTCCTACTTGAAAACCATCACGGATCTGCTGTTAGACCCCTTGCAATTTGCATACCGAGCAAACAGATCAACAGATGATGCTGTTAATATGGCTCTGCACTACATCCTACAGCATCTTGAGTCTCCAAAGACCTATGCAAGGATCCTTTTTGTAGACTTTAGTTCAGCATTCAATACCATCATTCCAGACGTTCTTCTAACTAAGCTAAACCAGCTACAGGTACCGGAACAGACTTGTAAGTGGATCACAAGCTTCCTAACAAACAGGAAGCAGCAGGTGAAGCTAAGCAAGATCACATCAAATACCTGTACAATTAGCACAGGGGCCCCCAAGGCTGTGTGCTCTCCCCACTTCTCTTCTCTCTGTATACCAATGACTGCATCTCCAATGATCCATCTGTTTAGCTACTGAAGTTACAGATGACACAACAGTGATTGGTCTCATTCGAGACAATGTGAATCCGCATATAGGCGAGGTGAACGACTAGCCTTGTGGTGCAACCGTAACAATCTGGAACTGAACACACTCAAAACCGTAGAAATGGCGGTAGACTTTAGGAGAAACCCTTCCATACTTCCACCTCTCACAATACTTGATAACACAGTATCAACAGTAGAAACCTTCAAGTTTCTAGATTCTATCATATCGCAAGATCTAAAATGGACAGCTAACATCAAAAACATCATTAAAAAAGGACAACAAAGAATGTTCTTTCTGCGCCAACTCAGTAAGCTCAAACTGCCCAAGGAGCTGCTGATTCAGTTCTACAGAGGAATTATTGAGTCTGTTACTTGCACCTCTATACCTGTCTGCAACCCAACAAGAAAAACACAGACTTCAGAGGATAATTAGAACTGCAGAAAAAATAATTGCTACCAACGTGCCTTCCATTGAGGATCTGTATACTGCACGAATCAAGAAGAGGGCCGTGAAAATATTTACAGATCCCTCGCATCCTGGACATAAACTGTTTCAACTCCTACCCTCAAAACGACGCTATAGAGCACTGCACACCAGAACAACTAGACACAAGAACAGTTTTTTCCCGAAGGCCATCACTCTGCTAAACAAATAATTCCATCAACACTGTCAAACTATTTACTGAATCTGCCCTACTATTAATCTTCTCATAGTTCCCATCACCAATCTCTTTCCATTTATGACTGTATGACTATAACTTGTTGCTGGCAATCCTTATGATTTATATTGATATATTGACCATCAATTGTGTTGTAAATGTTGTACCTTGATGAACGTATCTTTTTTTTTATGTACACTGAGAGCATATGCACCAAGACAAATTCCTTGTGTGTCCAATCACACTTGGCCAATAAAAAAATTCTATTCTATTATTATGTGCTTACAAAAGAGCTTGAGGGGCTCCCGGTCCTTTGGGAAGAGGTTCCCTCCTTCCTTGCCCGGATGGCCACCGCATCGCCTGGCCACTTCAACCACCTGCGCCAGCTGCCTGTTGGGGAGGACGCTGCGGGACGCGAAGGTCCGTCTGCACTGGGGGCAGGAAGCCTTTGATTCCGACGTTCCCCAACTGCGGGTCAGGCAGCCCCGGCAGAAGTTGTGGCCGCACTCCGGGATGAGCACGGGGTCCTGAAAAAGTCCAGGCAAATGGAGCAGGTGGCTTCTTCCACCAAATCCTGTAGGGCGCTTCGGCCGCCATCGCCGCCTCCTCCGCCGGGAGAAGGAAAGAGGAAATTAAGGTTCGTGCCTTTCCCTGCTCTGCCCAGGCGAAAAGCCGAAATAAATTGTTGTTGTAGCGATCAGCTTCGTTGGCTTCTTAAAAAATTACAGTGTTTTAAAAAGAACAAACAGGAGAGGAGCAGACATTCGCAGGACGGACACTCGATCAAGTATTACTGTCCCGATCAGCTCGTTTATGGGAAACTTGTTTTAAAAACTGGAGAGAAGCAAACATCCCTGGGAGGAACGCCCTATCGATTACAATTGATCCCAGCATCCTATTAAAGAGGAAAACAAATTTAAAATATTGGGGAGAAGCCAACATTCATGGGATGCCCCTCCCCGCCCATCAATTATTGATCCAAACATCGTCCCTCTGGAACGAACTCCCCCCAGGACTTCGTCAACTTCCGGACCTCCGAACCTTTCGTCACGAGCTTAAAACGCACTTATTCATCTGCGCGGGACTGGATTAGATTTTAAAGTTATTGGTTTTAAGGGTTTTTTATTATTTATATTGTTTTTTAAATTCGGCAATAGAATAAGTTTTTTAATTGTTGTTTTTAATTTGTATTTATATGTATTTTAACTGCCTGTGAACCGCCCTGAGTCCTTAGGGAGATAGGGCGGTATATAAATTTGAAAAATAAATAAATAAATAAATAAATAAATTCTGCTAAAGGAGAGGTGGAAAACCATGGCCCCTTTATGGCTTGTGGATTTCAAATGGTATATAGGGTCTCCTGTTTGAGCAGGGGACTAGACTAGAAGACCTCCAAGTACCCTTCCAGGTCTATTCTGATTGACTGATTGACTTCAACTCCCAGAATTCGTGAGCCAGCTGGCTCAGGAATTTTGGGAGCTGAAGACTGCAAATTATAAAAGGGCCACCCTTGCTAAAGAGAAAGATATTGAAAAACACTGGGGAGAAAGAAACATCCATTGTACAGATTCCCAAACGATTATTATTGATCCAACCAGCTTGTTAAAGGGGGAAATGCTTTTTTAAAAATAGGAAGAAGGAAACATTTATGGGACCAGAGGGCCGGGATAGCTCAGGCTGTAGAGAAGCCTGTTATTAGAACACAGAGCCTGCAATTACTGCAAGTTCGAGCCCGGCCCAAGGTTGACTCAGCCTTCCACCCTTTATAAGGTAGGCAAAATGAGGACCCAGATTGTTGGGGGGGCAATAAGTTGACTTTGTAAAAAATATACAAATAGAATGAGACTATTGCCTTATACATTGTAAGCCGCCCTGAGTCTTCGGAGAAGGGCAGGATATAAATGTAAAACAAAACAAAACAAAACAAAAAATAACGGTGACAAAGGACATCCTTGTCTAGTCCCTTTCTCAATCTTAAAAGATTCTGTTAATCCAACATTTACTATTATTTGTGCTGTTTGCTTTCGATATATAGCCTTAATTGCTTGAATAAAATAATCCCCAAATTGCATTTTTTCTATTACTTTAAATAAAAACTGCCAATTCAATCTATCAAAAGCTTTTTCCACATCCAGAAAAAAGAGTGCTGCTGAGACCTGGCTGTTTCTTTCCAGATATTCAAGTAAATTTACAATTTGTCTCATATTATATCTCATCTGCCTTCCCTTGATAAATCCTGTTTGATCATTGTGTATTATTTGAGTCATCAGTGGCATCAATCTATTCGCTAATATCTTAGCAAATATCTTATAATCAGTATTTAAAAGCGATATTGGCCTATAATTCTCTGGTTCAACACCATCTCGATCTTCTTTAGGTATTAATGAAATAAAAGCTGTCCTCCATGAGGGAGGGACTTTTCCTCCCCTTTGTATTCTATTAAATAACTCCTTAAGTGGTTCAATCATCTCATTTTGTAAATTTTTATAATAAGTAGTTGTTAAACCATCTGTACCTGGTGCTTTGTTTGCTTTAAGCTGCTTAATTGCAAACACTATTTCCTCTGAAGTAATTAATTGATTCAACTCTTCCCTTTGATCTACTGTAATTTCTAAGATACCGTGGTCCTATAAATATCTATCTATATCTTTATCATTAATCACATCTCTAGAATATAACTTAGTATAATATTTTAAAAAAGCTTTTTAAATCAAATTTTGCTGATATACTTCCTTACCTCTATATTCTATTTTATCAATTATACATTGTTTCTGTTTCTTTCTTAATAAATATGCTAACCACCTTCCAGGTTTATTAGCATTATTAAACAAATTATGCTTTGCATATTGTAAACCTGATCTGCCATTAACATATTAAATTGACCTCTTAATATATTTATTGACTCTTTTATTTTCCTATCTCCTGGATTATGTATCAGTAACTGCTCCTTCTTTTTAATTTCCTCTTCTAATTCCTTTCGCTTTTTCTGCAATCAATTTCTATATTTATTATTCATATCCAGTAAAATTCCCCCATATAAGCCTTACTTGTGTCCCAAATTATCTCCATAGGTGTCCCCTTGTCCATATTCAAGGGGAAAAAAATCCTTCGTTTGAATTTTACATTCATTTACATTTTGTTCATATTTAAACAAATTCTCATTCATCCTCCACAACCTCCTGGCCTCCTTTTCTCGATCAAGTTCAATCCAAACCGGACTATGATCAGACAAAATTCTGGAACAAATTTTAGTCTTTTTCACTCTGAAAAACAAATCATTAGTAATTAAAATAAAATCAATCCTAGAAAATGATTCATGTCCATCGGGAAAAAAAGTAAAATCTCCCTCTTCCTCATTACGTTCTCACCACACATCTCTCAATTCTAAATCTTCCATCATATCAAAGAAGGCCTTTGGTAATTTGACACGACTTGAAATATTTCTAAGACTTCTTTTATCTTTCTGAATATTCATCACTCCATTCCAATCACCCATTAGTATAGAAGTTTTATAATCCCAAGATGTTATTCTTTTATGTAAAAACTTATAAAATTTTCTTGTTGTTGATTTGGTGCATAAACTCCTATTAAAAGTATTTTCTCCTCCAATAAAAGTTCAATAGCAATATATCTTCCTTGATTATCCGCCTCAATTAATGTTGCAGATAAATTACTCTTTATATAAACAACTAGTCCATTCTTCTTTTCTGTAGCAGATGCAACAAAATGTGTTCCCAACCTTGAATTTATCGAATATTTCTGATTTAATATTCTAATATGTGTTTCTTGTAAGCATACAATGTCATTTTTAAATTGCTTCAAATAATGAAATATCTTTCTTCTCTTGTGTGGTGAATTTAAACCATTAACATTCCATGATCAAAGTCTAATTGCCATTATCAGCAATCGGAAATTTTTGAAGCACCAGCCACAAATCATATTTTTCTTTGGGCCTTGCTCCTCCCACTATTTCCATCTTAGTAGTTGCAGCTTGAGTCTGTTGAGCCTTTTCTTCTTGCTCCTTGCATTTAACAACCGCTCTTGTCAACCTTTGCTCTCTTGGAATCTCTGATCCCGTCTTAGAGGCATCCAGCACTTGTAAAAGGTCTTCTTCCATTACTATCACTTCTTTTTCCTTAATTTCACCTTCCTTTCTCCTACCATCTGAGGATGGTGGACTTCCAACTTTGAGCACATAAGCATGAAACTCTCATGCTTTGCCAACTGTATTAAGACGATGTGGTTTTCCTTCATAATAAACTATTATACCAGTTGGGATATCCCATCTGTACTCAAGCTGACGTTTTTTAAGTTCATTCACCAAGAAAGCAAATTCCTTCCTGCCTCTCAGCATTTCTGGAGGAATTTCCTTTAGTATTAAGATATCTTGACCAGCCGCTTGAACCTTTTCTCCTTTAAAGGAGGTGTCGTGTCCCACTCCTCCGCTGACAGCTGGGTCAGGGAAATCCGAATCAGGCTTGCCTCTGCAGCTCTGCCCAAAGTCCTAGCAAAGTCCTCAGAGCAGGCAGGAGACCAGTAAGTGACTTCAGCAAGATAAGTCTGACTTTACCCGACTCAGAGACTGCCAAGTAGCTCCAATAAATTACTTTCATTCTCCATGACTCAGCACTCATTAAGGCCTGCCCCTCCTTCCTCTGTTCTCTCCAATCTTCTGATGAGGTAATCAGCTGTTCAGATAAACTCCTCAGCTCACCTGTTTAAATGCTGACTGCTTGTAAGTCTCTTTGTCTTGCTATCCAGGAATTCACACGATAAATTTTATCAATATAAAAGCCACATCTACTGGCGAACTGCCAAAATCTCTGCAAGGCCTCCGAAAAAATTTGCTTCAAATTCTCATTTTACATTCTTTTAGTCCACTTCGTAAAAACAAGTTCCATGGCTCTATATTGTACCAAAACAATTTCCTCATCTACTTTATCCATTTTACTTTGAGCTTCCTCCATCTTATTTTCCAATTTTAAATTAAATTTCTTTATTTCTTCTACTTCCTCCTCCAATAAAATCACATTTGAAGCCAAACCCTGTACAGCTGACACCAAACCTTCCTTGACTTCTTTATTTCCAATATGGATTTCTAACCTCTGATTTTTCATCTCTGACATTTCTTCTGTAATTAATTTAAGTTTTTCTTCTATCAGAGAGGTTTGCAAATTCATAGCATCATTAAGGGATTCTCTCATAAAGTCTTTCAAATTATCCTGCAATGCTTCCAAATTTAGTGATTTTGTATCTGCTGTATGTGCTGGAGAAACTCCCGGTGTAGATATTGTTTTTGTTGCAGTTGTCTTTAATTGTTTTGCTGCCATCTCTTAAAAAGTTTCTCTTTAACTTAATATTACTTATAAATCTTATAAATCTTTTAAAGAAACAGTCTCAATATCTCTTCCCCCTTCTTGCTACGATGTTTTAAAAAGTCTCCAGCAATCCTTCACCAATACACAGCAAAGAGTGAGAGTTCTAACACTTTTGTTTTCAGCTCATTAGCTCATTAAAGACCAGCCACCATTTTCACTTTAAAGTCAACTCCAAAACTTAAAATAAAATAACAGGGAATTGATTTTGGTTACTTGCTTTTCTAATTAGAGTTCTCCCATTTCTGTTCGGTATTTTCTTCTATAAGCTAAAATTGGTCCCGGCGTTGGTCGCAGCAATTAAATCTGCTGAAGCAGGAAAAAATCCTCAGATCTGGAGCACTTCGGAGTTCTGAGGGAGCTTAACCCTTCGAACCCACTGGTATCTTCCAGGGGTTTGGGGGAAGGTAGAGCCCTGCCACTCACTACCCTTCTTTGCCCGAAGAGGGGGAATTACGAACCACTGGGCAGCCAATTGTCGCTGTCCTAGCAGTTCAACACGATCCAGAAGTTGGCGATCACATTGCCAGCGGAGCCAACCGGAAGTCCCATTACTTGATCAAAATTCAGTCACTTGGCTATTGGCTCATATTTATGACAGTTGCAGGGTCCCCGAGTCATGTGATAGATTCCCCTTGCCTTCTTTTCCAACCATCCATTCCTTCAGCTCCCTCACATGGTTGGGTGGTGGTCAAATGGCTATTCAGCCAGTTCTTGCTCTCTCCTCTCTTCCCCCCCCCAGCCCCCAGCTGCTTGCTGGTTTTTCCTGCCACTGCCTCTGCTCCTCCATTAATTCCCCTGCCTGCCTCCCTTTCTCTCCATCTCTTTCTCCTTCATCCTCCTCCTCCTATCTCAACCTTTCCTCACACTTTCCCCCCCACTCTTTTCTCCCCCTTTCCTCAACCCGTCCTCATGTGTTGCTTCCCCCAGTTGAGCCAGTAGGCCTCACTTCCCTTCTCTGCCCCCAGATTCTCCTATCCCTCTCGCCCTCTCTCTCTATCCCCTGCTCCCCTCCTCTTTCCTGCCAAAACCTCCTTTTCATCCCCTTCTTCCCCCAAGATAGTTTATTCATTTATTTTGTCAAGCATATATAACAGGTAAAAGTATAAACATAATTTGGATACACGAAAAGAGTAAGTAAAAATAAATATTAGGACAGGGACAGTAGGCACACTGGTGCACTTATACTCGCCCCTAAAATGGGGCAAAACTCACTTAACAGCTGACTCACTTGGCAGCAGAAATTTGGGCCTCAATTTTAAGTTGAGGACTACGTATATTGTATGTTTATTAGGATTACTCATTTGCTCCTTTGCCAACAACAACTTGTCAGTCTTCAGTTGTTTAGATGTTTTGAGATGTTCCAGAGCTGCTGTTAGCATTCAAAGTCACCATATCAGAGTTAAGTTTTACTCCCCTTTATTTTTATCTCACCTTCCTTTATTATTTTTACAAATTACTCAAGATGACAAACATATCCATCACATCTTCCTCCTCCTATACCTGTGAGGCTATAAAGCTTATATTGTGTGTAATACTTGCTGAAGCCCTGCTAGCAGAGGTTCTGACCAGTTCTGGAGTACCGGTAGCAGAAATTTTAAGTAGTACGGAGAACCAGTAGTAAAAATTCTGACTGGCCCCGCTCCCATCTATTCTCTGCCTCCCAAGTCCTAGCTGATTGGAAGGAAATAGGGATTTTGCAATAACCTTCCTCTGGATTGGGGAGGGAATGGAGATTTTACAGTATCCTTCCCCTGCCACGCCCACAAAGCCATGCCACGCCCACAAAGCCAGACTCACAGAACCTGTAGTAAGCATTTTTGAAACCCATCACTGCCTGATAGGGTTTGTTGGATTAGAACAATCATGTTAAAAGAAGATTACAGAATATACTGAGTTATGAACACCTACACAATCATTGATTGCAACTAAGATGAAGCAAACAAGCATGATCCATAAATGGGATGGAGAGCTGTGACAGACATATAAAATCATGATTGACAGGTTTAGCTGTAAAGTATCTTTAATACTTTAATACTGATACAACTGATACCGTGGTGGCTCAAGGCTATAAGAAGCCTGTTATTAAAACCAGCTGCCTGCAATTACTGCAGGTTCAAGCCCCACCAGGTCCAAGGTTGACTCAGCCTTCCATCCTTTATAAGGTAGGTAAAATGAGGACCCAGATTGTTGGGGGGGCAATAAGTTGACTTTGTAAATATACAAATAGAATGAGACTATTGCCTTACACACTGTAAGCCGCCCTGAGTCTTCGGAGAAGGGCAGGATATAAATGTAAAAAAAAAAAAAAAAAGCCGATAGAGCTCCTAGAAAACCTCATTTTTTTTATCCAGACAAATAGAAATGCTGATCAGGTTATTCCTTTATAATGATTGATTGACTGATTAGGTGGCATAGAACAATAAAGGAAGTTGAAGTAGCAAAAAGCTAAGGAATATCTGCTTTAAAGGGTTTCAGAGATCGAAGTTCCGGTTGGCTCCGTTGGTGATGGAGACGGTCTTTTTAGACTGCCAGCCCCGAGATCACGTTAGAGCAGTCTAGACAGCGCAAATCGGCTGTCTGACGGCTCAGAAACCTTTTCCTCGGGAGAAGAGGGAAAGGTGAGCATACAGGCAGAGGTAGAGCTCCCCAGAAAGCCCCAGGAGTGATTCTAGCGGCTTGAGGGTGAAGCTCCCTGTTTAAGCCTGAAAGCTCCGGATCCGGGACGAGTCTGCTTTTTAGCAAGCCAAATCACCACAACCATCTCTGCGATCAATATGATAATTTAAATTGATAAACGGCAATGCAGACAGAACAATGTCAGGAAGGTCGATAAATGCAAGTATCAGACCTTAACTCCCTTTTTTAAATAGTGCTTGAGAAGAGTACTTAAGAAGAATAAGAAAATGGCGTTTCTATCTAAAATGGCATTTCGTGAAAATGAAAGTTAAGGAAGTTCTCATTAACAAGGTTAGCACTCTTAGCTCCGTTTAAACTTGCTGGAATTTACACTTACATGAAGATTTTATAAGGAGAATAAGATATTCTCTCTTTTTTTGAAAAGATTACAGACTTACTGAAATTGCTGCAAAGTACAAAATTAAACTGAGAAATGGATCTTAAAGATACAAATTTTAATGTTAAGGACAGTGGAGTCTCATCATTTCAAATACATAAGCTACAGGAAGATATAAAAAAAAATTTAAAGGGACTTTTAAAGGAAGCTTTGAAGTCACAATTTTTGGTTATAGATCAAAAATTTAAGCAGATTCAAAAGGAAATCCTGGAAATTAAAGATCAGAATGAGGATATAAGAAATGATGTGTTGGCAGCATTTAAACAACTGTGTGAATGTGTGATCCAGTGATCCAGAATGAAAGAGTAGAAGAAATTAATCAAGTTAATTTGAATTTGGAAAATAAAATAGAGGAGGTTCAGAGAAAGGTGGAGAAGGTAGACGATGAATTGGTGGTGTTGCAATTTAAATCAGTGGAGTTTGCTCTGAGAGTTAGAGGACTTAAAGAAAATAAGCAAGAGAATTTTTAAAAAAAATTTCTAGAGGTTTTTGCACAGGTGACTGGAGAGCAACCAGAAGATGTTGTAATTCAAATTGAAAAAATATATCGTGTTAATTCTAAGGTTGCCAGACAGAAACAGCTACCAAGAGATATTGTGATTTATTTTACTACCAGGAGGATGAGGAATGAAATTTTACAAGCATCTTATAAAAATAAAATCCAAATATTAGGTCAAGAGATATTAATTTTGAAAGAAATTCCTATTAAAATGTTAAGAAGTAGAAAGGATTATGCTTTTTTGGTGGATGAGCTTAGAAATCGTCAGATATGGTTTAGATGGGATGTTCCAGCTGGTTTAACAGTAAATCATATAGGAAGAAGATATTGTCTTAATACAGTACCTAAAGCAAGAGATTTTTATATTAATGTATTAAAGGCTGGAAGTCCACATCAAATAGTTGGGATTAAAACTGATGCAGAAGAAGCATTGGAAAAAGTAGGGGATGTAAAGGAGAAAAGATCGAGTCAAGTGGTTATTAAATGTAAAGAACAAGGAGTAAAGAAGCAACAATTTCAAGTGAACAGAATTTCTCTTTATGGGAAAGGTTAAATTATAATTAACTTTTGTTAATTTATATATGTTTGTAAGAATAGTTATTTGGAGTTTGTAAAATTTATTTGTTTCTGTTTGAATTTATAATTTAAATGTTGGAGAGGTGACTGTAGTGATGTTATTTGTTTATATATGGTTGAATTGTCAACAATTGAATTATTTGATTTGGGGGTGTCCTGATAAAAATAGAACAAGAAATGGACTTAATTAAGGAATGCATGAAAATAGCTATAAATTATTTGCTAATTTATACTGTTGGAAATATGGGGAAGAATTGGGATTAAATGTAAATGGTATTGTTTGAATTTTTATTCTAAATGTTGGAGTGATTGTAGTAATGCTAGTTGATTATATGTGGATTTGTTAAAATTTAAATTAATTTGGATAAAAAATAAGGTAATGATAATAATAGATTAAGAAATGGAGTATTAAGGATAGGATAAAAATGATATTTATTATTATGTGTGATGGATCTATAAATCTGGTGGGCTATACAAGATATTTCTTCGAAGAATAATAGGGAGTAAATTGATTTTAATTTTAATATCAGCAATTAGACTTTTACTACTGAAATATTGGAAGACGGAATATCGTATACTGTTGAAGATTGGATATAAAAATTAATGAACTTAAAAGAGAAAGCAGAAACTTTAGAGTACTTAAAAGACTGTCTACGAAAGAATATTGGAATGGAGAAGAAGGATTGAAAAGCTTAAGAATGGATATAATGTAACTGTAATAGTTTGTTCTCTTTTCTTTCTTTCTTTTTTTTGGAATAGATAAGGGGAGTTAAGGTACTAGGGGAGGGATGGAAATTTATGGATTGTTTGCTTATTCTAATTTATGATTGTTAGGTAAGATATCCTGTATTTTGCTCTGGGAAGTCTGGGGGTGGGGGGTAGGGGGATTGGGTGAAGGGGGATGGAGAGAGGGGATAGGGTGAGGGTTGGAGGGAGGAGGGGGGAAGTATGAGTAAAAATTAAAAAAAACTTTTTGAATTAAAAAAAGGGGGTTTCAGAGATCACCGCTTGGCAAATAGGGATTTTTCCAAAGTTTTGTCTATGGAGCTTTCTTCTTTTAGGGGAGTGTCATGCAGGTGCCCTCACCCAAATAGAAACAGGGCAGAAAAGTCTTTCCAACCAAGGAAACATCAGAGAATCTATGGAGCAGAGTTGCTGTCCTGGCATCAAAAAAACTCACTTGTCCCTCTTCACAGTTGAGGGAGATGCAGATCCTCATGGGCTCCTCAAAGGGGACAAACTCAGAGCTTTCTGACGGAGACATGGCCATGTATTCCCCTCCGCATTTCCAAATCTCCCACCGCATGGTCTGCTCATCAACATTTGTTATGTTCACTGGCTTGCTGGCAACCCCTACACCCCATCCTCTTGTACCTCCTACAATAACTTCCCAGAAATGTCTCCCTGTTGAGAACTTCTGACAGCCAAGGACACAAGGATGATATACAAATCTCTTGCGCTTGGAGTCATTATATATTGTTTTAACTAGCTTAAGTCCTTGAACACTTTTTCGATCTTCGGAGACATCAAGGCGGTCAGGATTGGCTGTGTCTGGATCCAGAGTTACATTCTCTGTAAGGGGGAAGGGAAGGAAGGAGAAAAACAAGAGTTTCAGCTGCAGGCCTAGTTTGTGTCTTCACCCTCAAGAGTTTAACCTTCTTGTGTGAATGGAGTTCACCTTCCAAACACCCCCTCCAGGACTGGAAAGCTCATTGTTTTTTTAAACAACACCGAAGCCATTATCTGGTCAAGAGTCCTCCAACTTTGGCAACTGAAAGACTTGTGGACCTCAACTCCCAGAATTCCCCTGATGGGGCTGCTAACATCCAGGTCCTCTTTGCTCCCTTTTATTCAAGCACTCAGGCTCTCCTACTGTCTTAGTCCCATCCTCTGTTCACTGCCAGCATGTTCAGTGCTCCTCTGGCCTTTTGGCTGCATTCATTTAGATTTCCTTCACCATCTGCCAATCCATCTGCTTCCCTTTCAACTGCCACTAAGCTGCACACCTTCAGGATCCATTAATTACCTGTACAGCTTTTGGTTCTTTTGTTCAGCACTTGGCTCTTGGCTCTACTGGTCAATTCCCCTAGTCTCTAGTCTCCCATGTGGCTGCCACTCGGCTGATTGCCCTCCAGCTCCACCATGCTGGATGGAGAATTCTGGGAACTGAAGTCCCCAAGTCTCACAATGGCCAAGGATGAAGACCTCTGGCCAAGTCCTTCAAACACTTCATAGTGCTCCACCTCTTCTAGCCTCCCTGCACAATTCACTTTAGCCTCCACCTTGCAGGTGAGATTAATGGGATTGAGAGTGAAGAGTGGTTGGCTTTGCCTTCAGTGAGTTGCTGGGAGGGCCAAGGTTGAACAGGGACTCTACTTGGAACATTAATCCAGAAGATCAGGCAGAGAAAGAGGCTGCCATGTTTCAATTCTGAACTGGCAGAGTCAGAAGGATCCCCCAGAGGTAACTTGGGACACACGATGGGATGTGAGGAAGCTCCGCCCTTTTCTCTGTGAGCATCAGGGTATCACAGGCATGTACAAAAAGGGGAGGATCTTGCACAGGAAACCCCTCCTTTCATCAGTCTGATGGCCCACATGGTGGAGGCAACCCTGATGCTCCAACGTTGCTATGGGGTTTGACCCAAAGGATCTAATTTTACACACTGTAAGCTGCCCTGAGTCTTTGAAGACTCAGGCAGAGAAATCAAGAGGATGTTTTATTAGCTTGGTAGGAATTCAATATTCCTTTCAGTCCCACCCCATATTTTTTCATTTGTCCAGATATTTCATTCTACACCAAGATTGACTTCAGTTTTCTAGATTATGTATAGAACAGAGTGAAGTGGAGTAGGAGTAGAGGAGTAGAACAGAACAGAACAGAACAACAGCTTTATTTGGCCAAGTATGTTTAGACACACAAGGAATTTCTCTCTGCTATATAAGCTTATATTGTACATATAAATGGCAAGTAATAGTCCATAAATCATAAAATCATTCAACTTTACTGGATCATCAGTCTTATATAATATCTAATCCTATAGTTTTCTTTTTTGTTAATCTATTATGTTTCTCTCAAAGTTATCCACATCAGAACTTAAAATAGCAAGGGACTGTGATTCTTATAAATTCTTTTAATATTTACCTTCCTGTAGTTGAAGTCCATTTTCCAGAGTATCTGGGGAAGAAAAGAGAGGGATTCAGCATCTCATCACTGGAATTGGAGCAACAGAAGGGCCTCCCTCAGATACCCTGGTTTGTTTTCCTTGGCCTCAAATCAGGAAATAAGGAATATGGAAAGCTACAAGCCAAAATGTCATTGGTAGCTGTATATAATCCATCAGGTATAAATATATTCTACTATATATTCCATATACAGGTGGTTCTCGACTTACAACTATTTCTTTAGTGAAGTTACAGTGGCACTGACAAGTGATTTATGACCGGTTCTCACACTTACGACTGTTGCAACCTCCCCAGTCACATGATTAAAATTCGGACACTGGAACCAGCTTGTATTTACGATAGTTGCAGCATCCCATGGTTCTGGGATTGTCATCTTCAACCTTCCTGGGGAGTTTCTGACAAGCAAAGTCAATGGGGGAAGCTAGATTCATTTATCAACCACGATTCACTAAACTGCCATGATTTTCTGAATAACTCTGGCAAAAAAGTTCGTAAAATGGGGCACAGCTCAATTAACAACTGCCTTGCTTAGCAACAGAAATTTTCAGCTCAACTGAGGTCATAAATCAAGAATTAACTGTATATATTCCATTATACTTAGTGGAAATTTATTCTGCTTCCCCAGGGATCACTGCACATAAATTTAGGCTACGAAGAATATAGGGAGTCTCAATTTACAATCATAACTGAGACACTGATCCCCAAATTGATCCCTCATTGATCCATGTGACACCGACCCAGAATCTCTCTTGGATGCTCAAAATGTCAGCCAGGATAAAACTCCAGCGGCTGTTTTTTTACCTTCCAATTTTTTCTTGGCCCTTTTCAGAAGCGCAGGGATATCATTGTAATCCCAGATTGTCCACTTTGGCTCTAGAAGTAAATCCACTGGATTTTCATATGTTTCCTTTGCCTGGTACCTGGCAAGACAAAATAACAGAATAACAGAGTTGGAAGGGACCTTGTAGGTCATCTAGTCCAAAACACACACCCCAGCGCCCAAGCAGGCGACCCTACACCGTTTCTGACAGATGGCAGTCTGGCTTCTTCTTGAAAGCTTCTAGTGATAAAACTCCCACTATTTCTGAAGGCCAGCTGTTCCAGTGCTTCATTTGCTTCAGTCACAAAATTTCTCCTTATTTCTAGGTTGAATCTCTCCTTGATCAGTTTCCATCCATTATTCCTTGTCTGGCCTTCAGATGTTTTGGAAATTAACTTGACTCCCTCCTCTCTTTGGCTGCCCCTCGAATATTGGAACACTGCCATCATGTCTCCCCTGGTCCTTCTCTTCACTAGACTAGCCATGCCCAGTTCCTGTAACCATTATCAACCTGCCAACAGAAGCAGCTTCCTAAACCATCAGATGGTCCTTGAGGATTGGCTAGTTACAGAATCCAATCTGGGTTGGTCACCAGAGGTTTTGTCTTCTGAGGTTTCAGACTTGTGCTGGAGCCCATCCTCCTCCTCTCTCTCTCTCTCCAGAATGTGTGCACTGGGCTGTTCTACCCAGTGGTGCCTGGTTGTGTGTGGATTTTAGTTGTTAAGTGGGGTGTTGATGGCCAGCTATTAAGTCATTGTCATTTTCTTGTGTTGCCCCATCCTTGGCTCCTAAGTACTTGGGAAACTGGTGGTAAATCAACACTCCTGTTGACTGACAAGGGCCCTTGTTTCCCAGGTTTCAATCAATTTTCTGGCTAGCTATTCAAATATGGACACCATGGCGACTCAGTGGATCCTGACCCAGAACGACACTCATCCACCTTCATCAAGTTAAAGGAAAGATCTAGTAGAGCCACCAAGTTTCAGTTTTTGGCCTCCCTACTCTTCAAAATTCTTGTGAATCTCTTGGCCAAAACAATGGACAGGGGAACTGCCACAGGGCTGGAAAAGAGCTGATGTAGTTCCCATCTTCAAAAAAGGGGAAAAAAACAGATCCAGGAAACTACAGACCTATCAGCCTGACCTCAATACCAGGAAGATTCTGGAAAAGATAATCAAGCAACGAATCATTGAACACCTAGAAGCAAACAAAGTAATAACCAAAAGCCAACATGGGTTTGTCAAAAACAGATCACGCCAGACTAATCTCATTGCATTCTTTGACAAAGTGACAGAATTAGTGGACCAGAGGAATGCTGTCAATATAATTTACTTGGACTTCAGCAAAGCATTTGATAAAGTAGACCATAACCTACTACTAGATAAAGTAGAAAAATGTGGTTTAGACAGCACCAACACCAGATGGATTTGTAACTGGCTAACTAACTGCACTCAACGTGTAGTCCTCAATGGAACTACATCTACATGGAGGGAAGTATGTAGTGGAGTACCCAAGGCTCTGTTTTAGGCCCAGTACTCTTCAACATCTTCATCAATGACTTGGATGAGGGGATAGACGGGGAACTCATCAACTTTGCAAATGACACCAAACTGGCAGGAATAGCCAACACTCCAGAAGATAGGCTCAAGCTACAGAAGGATCTTGACAGACTTGAACACTGGGCGCTAACTAGCAAAATGAAATTCAACAGTGAAAAAAGTAAGGTTCTACATTTAGGCAAAAAAACCCAAAATGCACAGGTACTGAATATGTGGTACCTTGCTCAATAGTAGTACCTGTGAGAGGGATCTTGGAGTCCTAGTGGACAACCATTTAGATATGAGCCAGCAGTGTGCAGCCGCTGCCAAAAAAGCCAACACAGTTCTGGGCTGCATAAACAGAGGGATAGAATCAAGATAACGTGAAGTTTTAGTGCCACTTTATAATGCCTTGGTAAGGCCACACTTGGAATATTGCATTCAGTTTTGGTCGCCACGATGTAAAAAAGATGCTGAGACTCTAGAAAGAGTGCAGAGAAGAGCAACAAAGATGATTAGGGGACTGGAGGCTAAAACATATGAAGAACGGTTGCAGGAACTGGGTATGTCTAATTTAATAAAAAGAAGGACTAGGGGAGACATGATAGCAGTGTTCCAAAATCTCAGGGGTTGCCACAAAGAAGAGGGAGTCGGGTTGTTCTCCAAAGCACCTGAGGGTAGAACAAGAAGCAATGGGTGGAAACTAATCAAGGAGAGAAGCAACTTAGAACTGAGGAGAAATTTCCACTTATTGATTGTTAGAACAATCAATAAGTGGAACAACTTTCCTGCAGAAGTTGTGAATGCTCCAACATTGGAAATTTTTAAGAAAATGTTGGATAGCCATTTGTCTGAAATGGTGTAGGGTTTCCTGCCTCAGCAGGGGGTTGGACTAGAAGACCTCCAAGATCCCTTCCAACTCGTTATTATATTATCTTACCAAATGACTGATAATTAATATGGGTGCCGTAGGTAATTAGATGATGGCTATAACATTCAAACTGATCTTGATGGATTTTAACACAATTCTTCCACATAGACTAATATCTATCTAAACTTAAGGACTGTCAGGAAATTGTTATTTGCCTAACTAGTTGGCCAGGCAATATATAAACTAACTATGTATGTTTGTGGAAAGGCATGATATTGCTTTAAGGCTGTGCTGCATCATGCAAGCATCCTGATTGGTTGAGCTCTGTAGCCAATGTATAAAAGGACTACTAAATTATGGCTTGTGGGGACTCTACAGGGACGCTACAGCATTGTAAGCTGAAGACATGCTGCAACTGTATATTTGAGCTTTAGGATCATTGCTTGATCATGGCTAGTTACTGATTCCTCAAGATACTGACTATTGTGAATTGAACTGTGTTTTACCGAACTAAAAGAAGACCTTGTTTGTTGTGCAAGTCTACATTGGTAAGAAGACTTGATATTTGTAACATCCCTGACTGACTGACTTTATATGTGTATGACCTGGAATTGTTCTTGGACTATGACTTTGCCTTTTCCCTAAAAGTAAAGGAGTATCAAACCCCAGTTTGTCTGCAAGTGACTGTTATTGTATGCAACCAGTCTCAGTCGTTTTCATGCATAGGGTAGTCTACTCAACAGTCCACAATTTTCGTTGTGAACCCATATTACCCTTAACAAGAACCGTGGGCTTTCTCATTCAATCTACCTTTGGATAATGGATTTCCTGTTTGGCCACTCTTAGAGGGTCAGATTAGGTAATCGCACCTCCTCGGCCCTTATTCTTAACACTGGTATACCACAGGGTTGTGTGTTGAGTCCCTTACTCTATACTCTTTACGTACATGACCGCATTCCCACTCACGCCAGTAATACTATTGAATTTGCACATGATGCAACATTGGTGGGACTCATCTCCGGGGGGGAGGGGTGGGGTGGGGATGAGTCTGCCTATGGAGATGAAGTGGACCAGTTGCTTTCAAGGTTTTCAATTCAATTGTGTAGAATGGGAAGGATGTGTGTTTTTGTTTTTGCTTATTATTGCTATTTATTTATTTATTATTTATAGTTTTCTTATGTATGATGTACATTGAAGATGGCATTCAATTTCGTTGTACAAGATGCAGTGACACTAAAGTAAACTTAAACTTAAAAGTAATGCAATAACATCGCAGATAACATGTCACAGTGTCCCTGTAATCACAATTTGGGTGCTTGGCATGTATTTATGAAAGTTGCATTACTTGGAACATCTTACATCCTACAATGATACTTTTAAAACCATCAAACGTCTGTCTCTTCTTGGAAAGGACTCAATAGGTGGAGAAAAATGCCAAATTCAATCTAAAAATCTGGCTGAGTATGCAAGCAACTATAATAATTGATCAAACCAAATATTGCCAATTATGTCCTGTTGAGGTTGTCTGAAGAAATATCTACAAAGCCCTGAAATACAGTACATTGTCTTTACATTAAAATACTGCTAAATACAAACAGAACTTTCCAAAACAGGAAAACTGCTGGAGAAGCTGCTGATCAATGAGAATATAAAGAAAAGGGTGGATTTACTTACTTCTTCAAGATGCTTCCAATGTCCTAAAAATTAAAGAGACAAAGCACTGAAAGGAGCCATTCCTAGGCAGAAAATTAAATTCTTACAGTCACAAAATACATGAGTGAAACGTCTGGACAACCAGACACTAACAAGCATATAAAGTACTTCCATTTTTTAAAAAAAATCCATTGCTCTTTTCCCCCCTCTTTTAGAGTGGTATTGTTTTTACTTTCTTGCCTAAGAAAAAATATACCCCGATTGAATCCAACACAATTAAAGAAGATATATATTTATATAAAAAAATAATAGCAAAAAGAAAAGACTATTTGAAAAACAAAATAGTGCATAAATAGGATAAAACAAATCCCCTGCATTTATGCTTCCAGAATCAAGGCACTTTGAAAAATCCAGGTGGTTATAATACTTTGGAGAAGGTGATCAGTGTTGGGTTTCTCCTTGCCCTGGAGATTAAGGGGAGGGGGAGACCCTACAAAGAACACCCACCACCACATCCCCTAATAGGGGATAGGAACCCTAAGCAGGCATTCTTAAAATTGTGAAGAATATAGGGACAGTGACCAGCACTTTGAATACTTGCTTTTCGCATGGCCTGCTTTTTCTGAATTACATTATCGATCCATAATATTAGCCATTACAGGTAGTACTGACTAAATAGTTCATTTAGTGACCGTGCGAAATTACCACAGCACGGAAAAAATGCTGTGATCATTTTTCACACTGGGTGGCTATGTCCTGAAACGAAAAACTACTGGACTAAGATACAAGGATGGCTACAAGATCTAATCAAATGTCAAATAGAACTAAACCTGGAAACATTTCTCCTGGGAATACTTAAAACAAAATTTGATAGAAATATAAGGTATTTGATTCTACACATAATAACAGCAGCAAGAATTGCGTTCGCGCAATACTGGAAGGAACGCAATGCACCACCAGAGGGATGGATCATTCAGAAGATATATGACTGTGTCAAAATGGATAAATTTACCCTAGAACTAAAACAAAAAGATGATTCGAAATTTTATGCAGTTTGGGAAAAATGGTATACCTGGATAGAAAAGGTTTAGATATTTAATGTATATAATGTATATATTGTATGGAATGTTGATCCAAAGTATATAAAAATGACAGTCTGTTGATTATGTACTAGAGTTGTGTAAAGGAAAAATTGTAATAAAAATTACTTATTAAAAAAAAAGACTCTTGCAGCATCCCCATGGTCACATGATCAAATTCAGCCACTTTGCAACCGATTCATATTTATGACGGTTGCAGTGTCCTGGGGTCATGTGATCACCTTTAGTGACCTTCTGACAAGCAAAGTCAACGCGGAAGCCAGATTCATTTAATAACCGTGTTATTAATTTAACCACTGCAGAGGCTCACTTAACAACAGTGGCAAGAAAGTTTGTAAAATGGGGCAAAATTCACTTAACAACTTTTTCACTCAGCAACAGAAATTTCTAGCCCAAATGTGCTAATATGTCAAGGACTACCTGTAGTCTTCATACCCTCCAGTTTTCTTTCCATAGAAAGAGTTAAAAAGTTTACTAAATGAGGAGTTGAAAAGAAGATTTTGAACGTGGTCGAGTGCAGCCAGAATCCTACATGCAGACATGGAAAAATATATCAATCTCCACAAGAAAAAAATGGATGGAAAAAGTGATGGAGCTAGAAAAAATGAAAAACTTGATTGATTTAATTAGATATGACCCGTTGTTTCTACTTGGAAGCTGCTTCTAAACTTTGTGCTCGATAGAAAAAAATGAATTCTTGATGCTTGTTTTTGCTTATTAGACTAACCTGTTTTTATAGACATGGATAATAATTACTAAATATGCAAAATTCAAACATTGAGGCTGTAATTTTTATTTTGTATTTTACTGTGCAGAAAAAAAGTTGAGAGACATTTTTTCTTTTCCCTTTATCCTACACTTCTTTCCCATTTCTTTCCTCCTCCCTTTCCCTATTTCCTTTATTTCCATTGGTACTTTTCACTATTATAATTTCGATTAATTTATGAAAGGAAAAAAAAGGGAAGAGTCAAAAAGAGCATTCAGTGGAGGGGCTAAAGAATGCAGAGAGGAGCAATGAAGATGGCAAGTGGCCAGGAAGTCAAACCATGCAATGAATGGCTCAGAGAACTTGGTATGCTTAGCCTAAGGAAGAAAAGGCTTAGGGGAGACCCTACAGCCATCTTCCAGCACTTGAAGGGCTCTCATAGGAAAAAGGGGTGGAAGCTCATCTGGAGATGCAACCTAAAATAAGGAAGAAATTCCCGAGAAGTATTTATCAGTGGAACAGCCTGCCTCCCTGAGTTTTGGGTGCTCCATCACTGCAGGATTCCAATAATAGGTTGGACAACCATTTTGGGGGGATGGTTATAAAGACCCCTGCCTTGGGCAGAGGATTGGAACAGAAGACCTCCAAGGTCCCTTCCAGCCCTAGGATTCTATGATCTCAACTTCCTGCCTGACCTGTAAGAGTTGGCTGGCTGGCTGCTGAAGCTTCTCTTCTATCTCCTGGATGAGATGGTCAAGAGAGCCGAGTTCCTCCATGTGCTTGGCCAAACCTTTCTCCTTTCTTGCCATAATGTCCTTCTCTGTTTCTTCCATTTTAGTCAACAGAAGCTTCTCCTGTGCTTCTAACCAGAGTTGTAGCTCTCTGAATTCAGCCACTACATTTATTTTCACTTTTTTGATGAAGTCCTAGAACAAGAAAGAGAAAAATAAAAAAGCCTATTTTTATTTCAATTATTTTACTTAATTATTTTTATTTTAATTGTTATAATAATTAAACAGATTCCTTGAAGAATCCAGAAGTGAGGTGGGAGAATATCCGAAGGAGAAAAAAAATTGATATTAAAAAGTGTAGGATGAAAAGGATTCTTTTTTTAAAAAAAGGCTCCAGTTTAATGATCTCTCATGAAAATTTTCTTGGCAATCAGGGATTCCAAAAAAGAGACAGAAAAATGTTTGAGTTCACAAATTTTTCAATAGGATGAAATAAGGTTTGCATTTATTTATTAAACAAAACAAACCCATTGTATAAAACACAGCTCAGGGGATAGGTGCACTTAACGTAACTGTGACTTATTCAGCCAATGGTGACATCTCAGTCCCCAGGTTAAGAACAAGTTCTGCCCTAATACCATTTTTAACTTGAATTTCCTTTAAGTCAGAACTTGTACTTAGAAACAGGCTGCCTATTATCAAAGATGGCGGATGGGATTCTCCTTCCTATTAGCTCAGAAGCTAATTGAGTCAATACT
Source organism: Ahaetulla prasina (assembly GCF_028640845.1). NCBI lineage: Eukaryota > Metazoa > Chordata > Lepidosauria > Squamata > Colubridae > Ahaetulla > Ahaetulla prasina. The sequence continues at coordinate 13,102,257 of NC_080540.1, forward strand.
TACAAGCCTCTCCTGCACTGTTTGCTCCGTGTCTGTTTTGTATGTAGCTATTTTCTCTCTCTCTTCCTTCTGAGCCTTCAGGCAATCCTCAACCTTGATCTGAAGAGAAAATACAAGTTTTGAGTTTCTTTTCCGTAAAGAATTACATTGGAGGGAAGACCCAGTTAGACAATATATTCAACTGTCATAAATACATGGCAGTTGGCAAATGTCCATATTTTGATCATGTGACCACAGGGATGATACAATGATCATAAGGGTGAAAACCCTTCTATTACTTTTTTCATTGCCAGATGTAACATCGAACAGTCACTAAATGAATGGTTCTAAGTCGAGGACTACCTGCAAGGGCATTAAAGTGAGCTGCCTGAGTCTCCTGGTTGCATCACTGAGAAATGAAAGGTTGGGCTGTTTTTCGGGGTCTGCACTCAAGATTTTGGAGGACTTCATGACAATTTTGCTCTAGAGCGAATGTGGAAAGTGAGCTGGCAAAGGGAGCCTATTTCACCCTAGAGGCAATTTCCGTTGCTAAGCAAGACAGTTAAGTGATGTTCTTGCTGCAGTTGTTAAGTGAATCACTGCAGTTGTTCACTTAGTAGCACGGTTGTGAAACAATTCTGGCTTCCCAATTGACTTTGATTGTTAGAAGGTCACTAAACAAATGGTTGTAATTCAAAGACTATGGTAAATCTGTCTTCAGAAAAATTTCAGCCACAGAGGATAAAGCAGGAGGTGAAGGTCTCAGGTTGAAAGTGGGGAAGTTTGTGAAAGCAATGGTCCAGGCAGAGAGTGGCAGAGGACTGTAGTAAGACCAGTAACCAATGGGGGGACACAACAAGAAAATAACAAGGAAGTTAGAAGGACTCCAATGCCTAAGGCACATAGACATCAACTTTGGTAACTTCTAGCTTATTATAATAATAATAAAACACACAGCTCTTTTGGTAAGAAAGCTTATTAGCATAAATATGCAATGTAGGAGAATGTGAGTAAAGTAGGCCAGGACTAAAATCAAAAGAAACACCTTTCAACAAACCTTAATCTTAACTCTATAATTTGAATTTTTACATCCTTCAGGGGTCTTGGCTCCTTTAGCTGTTGAGACCCTTTTGATGAAGTACTTCAATAAAAACTCCTTGAACCGCCTCTCCAGTCTGGTTCTGATTGGCATCTGCGCCAGGCTAAACCCAGTTTGGAGACAACAGAAAGAGCAAGTCAATTGGTCCAAGGATTGCCAGGAAGACCAAGGATCTTTGCTGACGATGTCAAAGTCTCTGCTGACGATGTCAAACTATTTAACACCACAGACAATACATCTACCATTCAAAAAGACCTTGATCATCTAACCGCTTGGTCTAAAATTTGGCAACTCCAAATCTCAACCAGCAAATGCTCAGTCTTACATATTGGAAAAAAGAATCCAAACACTAAGTACATACTTGATGGACATTACCTTACAGATGACCCCCACCCTGTTAAAGACCTTGGAGTTTTCATATCAAATGATCTAAGTGCCAAAGCCCACTGCAACTACATAGCAAAAAAGGCTCTAAAAGTTGTAAACCTAATCTTGCGTAGCTTCTTTTCCAAAAACACTACACTACTAACCAGAGCATATAAAACATTTGCTAGACCAATTCTAGAATACAGCTCGCCTATCTGGAACCCTCACCACATTTCTGACATCAATACAATTGAACATGTCCAGAAATATTTTACAAGAAGAGTTCTCCATTCCTCTGAAAACAACAAAATACCTTATCCCACCAGACTTGAAATCCTAGGCTTAGAAAACTTGGAACTCCGTCGCCTTCGACAAGACCTAAGTTTAACTCATAGAATCATCTATTGTAATGTCCTTCCTGTTAAAGACTACTTCAGCTTTAATTGCAATAATACAAGAGCAACCAATAGATTTAAACTTAATGTTAACCGCTTTAATCTAGATTGCAGAAAATATGACTTCTGTAACAGAATCATCAGTGCTTGGAACACTTTACCTGACTCTGTGGTCTCTTCCCATAATCCCAAAAGCTTTAACCAAAAACTTTCTAATATTGACCTCACCCCATTCCTAAGAGGACCATAAGGGATGTGCATAAGAGCACAAACGTGCCTGCCTACCGTTCCTTTCCTATTGTTTTTTTTCTTCTTCTTCTTATATATATATATATGCTTATACCTCCTAATATTTACTTATATATATGTTTATATACTATATAATCTTTTGTATGATACCTATATATATTGTTGTGACAAAATAAATAAATCTGGAAGCCCCTCCGCAGTGATTCCTACCTGGTATTCCTGGAAAGCCTCCTCCAGAGGGATCACCGAGTGGCCCTTGTGCTCTTTGGATCTATCGCAGACCACGCAGATGAGGGTCTGGTGGTTCCTACAGAAGAGCTTATGGGGCTCCCGGTGCTTCGGGCAGAAGCTCCATCCTTCCTCGACCGGATGGCCGTCGCATTGTCTGGCCATTTCAGCCACCCGCGCCAGCTGCCTGTTGGGGAGGAGGCTGTGGGGTACGAAGATCCGTCTGCATTGGGGGCAGGAAGCTTCCGATTCCGAAGTCCCCCAACTGCGGGTCAGGCAGCCCCGGCAGAAGTTGTGGCCGCACTCCGGGATGAGCACGGGGTCCTGGAAAAAGTCCAGGCAAATGGAGCAAGTGAGTTCTTCCAGCAAAACAGGCAAGGACGGTACACCCCCCATCGCCGCCGCCTCCGCCGGGAAAGGAAAGAGAAAGTTAAGTTTCGCTTCCTTTGCTCCAAATCAGCTGACCGCCTTTGGGCTCTGCCCAGACGGGAAACCGAAATGAATTGTTGTTGCTCTTGCGATCAGCTTCGCTGGTTTCTTACAGGAAAAAAAGTGTTTTAAAAAGAACAAATTGGAGAGAAACAAACATTCGCCGGATGGACCCCCGATCAGTTATTATTGGTCCAATCAGATCGTCAAAGGGCGGTGCAGTTTTCAAAATAATCCTCCTCCTAAGAGTAACTCATTATTCGTTTCCTTCCGCGTGTTTGGATTACTCACTTGCTCCAAAGCAGCTTGTCAATCACCAATTGCTTAGATGTTTTGAGATGTTCCAGAGAACTGCTGTTAGTCAGTCACCATATCAAGAGTTAATTTTTGCTATGTTTGTGTGTCTGTCACCTATCTATTTATTGAGTATCCAGTCTTTATTCTTTTCACTAATAAGTCAAGCTGGCAAAAATATCCAACACATCCTCCTCCTCCAATTTTCCCTATAACAACAATCCTGTGAGGCAGGTTGGACTGAGAGAGAATGACTGGCTCAGTCACCCAGCTGGCTTTCATGACTAAGACACAACTTGAGCCAGTGGTGAAATGTAAAATTTGTTACTACCGGTTCTGTGGGTGTGGCTTGGTGGGGGGGTAATGTGACTGGGTGGGCATGGCCACTTTCTTTTTTTTATTTTTAAAAGCATTTTTTCTACAACCTCTTTGGCCGATAAAAAAAATGCTCTTAAAGGGCTCGGACGATCCCAGCTGAGCTGCCTAATCGTCAGAGGCTTTTTTTTCTTTTAAAAGCATTTTTTTTCCAGCTGAAGAAAAAAGGCTTTTAAAAGTAAAACAAAAAAAACCTCTGATGATCCCGCGGCTCAGCTGGGCGGGGAGGGGGGGGCAGGGATTTTTGCTACCAGTTCTCCAAACCACCCGCCGCCATCACTACTGGATTGGGCGATAGGGTAGCATTTCACTCCTGACTTGAACTCACAGTTTTCCTCTTCCTACTCTGGTGCCTTAACCATTAGATCAAATTGGATCTGACTCCCATCTCAATACTGAAGCCACTTTTGGGGTGCCTGAGATTGTTCACCCCTAGTGGCTACCTGGACGAATCTCCCTGCAATTTTCTTGGTAAAGATTCGGAAGTAGCTTGCCATTGCCCACTATCTAAGGCTGAGTGAGAGTGAAGGGTCCTAAGGTCGCCCACCTGCCTTTGGGCGTAAGGCAAGATTGGAACTCAAGGTTCCTAGCTTGATTTCTTAACGACCATACTAGATTGGCTTCTTCTTTTACATTTACTCAATAAAAGGCAGAGTGGCTTAAAGCAAGAAAGAAAAAGAATGTTATTGTCAAATAATGTATTTATTTAATAATGTATCTCATTTTTATCATTCCATTAACAATTCTATTTCAATTCCAAAAAAAAAAAATTCTGGCTTGAGCCAAGTGACACATTTTAGTCCCAATAGTGCTCACTTCTCCTGTCTTCATAACAGATGGTATGTTTTGTTTTTGTGTACTGTCTTGTTCGTCTTCTTTTTCTATGCGTTACGTTGAATAATCAATGATTTGTTTGATTTTAAACACCATAAAATTAATAACACCACTCTAAAGTAGAAATAAAATCTCATATTGACTGACCCATTCCTTCAATTTCCAAGGCTACACAACTGCAAACAATTAGGTGTAGCATAGAATACGCAATAAAGGAAGCTGAAGTAGCAAAAAGCTAAGGAATCTCTGCTTTAAAGGCTTTCAGAGATCCCTGCTGTGCAAATAAGGATTTTTCCAAAGTTTTGCCTATGGGGATCCCTTCTTTTAGGGGACTGCCAGCCAGACGCCATCGTGCAAAAAGAAACAGGGGAGAAGGGTCTCTCCAACCAAGGAAGCCTCTGAGAATGTATGGAGCAGAGCTGCGGTCCTGGCATCAAAAAAGTTCACTTGCCCCTCTTCACAGTTGAGGCAGATGCAGACCCTCGTGGGCCTCTCAGTCAGGACCAAGTCAAAGCGTTCTGATGGAGAAATGGCCATGTATTTCCCTTCCCATTCCCCAATCTGCCAGTGCCTGGTCTGCACATCCAAATTTCTTAAGTTCAGTGCCTTGCTGGCAACCCCTACACCCCATCCTGCTCTGTCTCCTATAATAACTTCCCAGAAATGCCTCCCTGTGGAAAACTCCTGACAGCCAAGGACATAAGGATTATTTTTAAATCTCTTGCAGTTTCGGGCAGCATTTATTAGTTTAACTATCTTAAATCCTTTGACACTTTTCCGATCTTCAGAGATTTCAAGGAGGCCAGGATTGGCTGTGTCTGGATCCAGAGTTACATTCTCTGTAAGGGGGAAGGAAGGAAGGAAGGAAGGAAGGAGGAGGGAGGAGGGAGGAGGAGGAGGAGGAGGAGGGAGGAAGGAAGGAAGGAAGGAAGGAAGGAAGGAAGGAAGGAAGGAAGGAAGGAAGGAAGGAAGGAAGGAAGGAGAAAAAGAACTTCAGCTGCAGGCCTCTGGTGCAGGCCCCAAGAGTTTAACCCTCTTGTGTGAATGGAGTTCAGCTCCCAAACACCCCGTCCAGGACTGGAAAGTTCATTGTTTTTTTTAAACAACACCTAAGCATTGCCTGGTCCAGGGTTCTCCAACTTCGGCAACTGTAAGTGTTGTGGACTGCAACTCCCAGAATTCCCCTGATGGGGCTGCTAGTGTCCAGGTCCCCTCTGTTCCCTTTTCTCCAAGCACTCAGGCTCCCCCACTGTCTTAGTCCCATCCACTGCCGGCCTGTTCAGTGCTCCTCTGGCCTTTGGCCTTCTCATTCCATTCACTTAGGTTGCATTTGCCACCTGCCAATCCAGCTGCCACTCAGCTGCACGCCCTCAGAATTCGTTGATTGCTTTTGGCTCCTCCACTCAGCTCTTCGTCTCTTGGCTCCACTGGTCAATTCCCCTAGTCCAGGGGTCGGCAACCTTAAACAAACTCAAAGAGCCACAAAGGTCCTAACCCCATTCCATTCAATTCTGCGGCCGACTGGAAGTCCAGTTCCCCCATCATAGTCTCCTCCTAGCACAGCATCCTTTTTCCTCTGCCGACTGGAAGTCGGTTCCCCCACCATAGAGTCTCCTCCTAGCATCCTTTTGCCTCTACCTGTCCTAACCGAAAGCCCTATCAATGGTGGAGCCGACCAGAAATAGGGAGCTGCAGCAGAGGGATGAAAGAGCCACATGTGGCTTCAGAGCCGCAGGTTGCTGATCCTAGTCTCTAGTCTCCCACATGGCCACCATTTGGCTGATTGCCCTCCAGCTCCGCCATGCTGGATGGAGAATTCTGGGAACTGAAGTTCACAAGTCTCACAATGACCAAAGTTGAAGACCTCTGGCCAAGTTCTTCAAACACTTCATAGTGCTCCACCTCTTCTAGCCTCCCTGCATAATTCTATTTAGCTTCCATCTTGCAGATGAGAGTAATGGGATTTGGAGTGAAGAGTGATTGGCTTTGCCTTTAGTGAGTGGAGTGGAATGGACTTCATTGACCAAATATGATCAGACACGCACGGAATGTCTCCTGTGCATAAGCTCACAATGTGTATATAAACAGCTAATAATAGGTCATAAATCATACAATCATTAAAGTTTACAGAATAGTCATGTTGTTTCAGGTATCTAATCCTATATTTTTCTTTTTTCTTGCTCTATTATATTTCTCTCAAAGTTAGTTGCATCAGAGCTTAAAACAGCAAGCAACTGCAATTTCTATAACTCATATTTACCTTCCTGTAGTTGAAGTCCATTTTCCAGCGTATCTGGGGAAGAAAAGGGAGGGATTCAGCATCTCATCACTCGAATTGGAGCAAATCAGGAATTAAGGAATAAGGAAACTACAAGCCAGAATGTCATTGGTGGTTATATATATTCCACCCGATATAAATATATTCTTGACTAGCGTATATTCCATATACAGGTACTCCTTGACTTACAATCATTCACTTAGTGACCATTCTAACTTACAGTGGCACTGAAAAAACTGATTTGTGACCACATTCCATTATATTGAGTGGAAGCTTTTTCTGCTTTCCTAGTGATCAGTGCATATGGATTTGGGAAATAAAAAATACAGGTTGTCCTTGACTTACAGTGACAATTGAGCCCAGAATTTGTGTTGCTAAGTGAGAACTTTCTTAAGTGAGTTTTGTCCCATTTTACGAATTTTCTTGCCACTGTTGTTAAGTGAATCACTGCAGTGGTAAAGTTAGTAACATGGTTATTAAATGAATCTGGCTTCCCCATTGACTTTGCTGGTCAGAACATCAAAAGAGATGGTCACATGACCCCGGGACACTGCAACCGTCATAAATATGAGTCAGTGACCAAGCGCCTGAATTAAATCATGTGATTATGGGGTTCCTGCAACAGCCATAAAGTGTGAAAAATGGTTATAGGTTACTTTTGTGTAACTTCAAACGGTCACTAAATAAACTGTAGTAAGTCAAGGACTACCTGTAAATGGTCAACTATGAGTAGCTAATGGTTCCCGTTTTTTAGGTGGCACATTTTTAATGAGAGAAACCAGAAATCTCCCGTTGTTCCCCTTCTGGTGCCAAGACACAAGGCCTTTCCACAGAGAAATGAGGGTGACTCTTCCGCTGAGCCTGAAATAGATCCCTCTTTGATCCACGTGACACCAGCCTAGAATCTCCCTTGGAGGCTCTGGGATCAAAATGTCACCCAGCGTAAAATGCCAGCGGCTGTTTTTTACCTCTCAATTTTTTCATGCCTCTTTTCAGAAGCACAGTCGTATCTCGGTAATCCCAGATTCTCCTCTTTGGGTCTATAAGTAAATCCACCGGATTCTGGTATGTTTTCTTTGCCTGGTATCTGGCAAGACAAAAGAACATTGTTTATCAACCTGCCAATTGAAGAAGCTTTCTAAAACCTCAGATGGCGCTTGAGGATTGGCTAGCTAGCTACAAAATCCAGTCTGAGTCAGTCACTGGGACAAGGAAAGTTTATTCTTCCAACCTGGAGCCTCATGCTGGAAGAGAAGTTCCTCATGGAACCTCTCTCTCTCTCCAGAATGTTTGCACTGGGCTGTTCTACACATTGTATATCTGTGTATCCTCACCCGGAACTGCACTCATCCACCCTCGTCCAGCTAAGTGAGAGATCTAATAGAGACCCTCAAGTTTCTGCTCTGGGCCCCCTACTGTTTAGAAACCCATGGAGAAAAAGATGGATTACAATAATACATTACCTTTAAATTAAATTTCTGCTAAATACAAACAGAAGTTTCCAAAATAGGAAAACTGCTGGAGGAGCTGCCAATCTGTAAAGAAGAGGGGGGGGGGTTCACTTACTTCTTCAAGATGTTTCCAATGTCCTAAAAAAAGAGAGACAAAACACTGAAAGTAGCCATTTTCTATGCCGAGAGTTAAATTCTTAAATTTATAAAAGAAATGTACAAAACCTCTGAGACAACCAGATACAAAACAACATATAAATTGTACTTCCTTTTTTCTTTTAAAAAGAAATCCCATTGCTCTATTTTCCTCAGCCGTTCACCTCTTTTTTAGAGCTATTATTTTTAGTTCCTTCTCTTACAAAAATTATACTCCTGTTGAATATGACACAATTATACAGAACATAATATATCCTGTATATAAATAAATAAATAAATAAATCGAGGGCAAGGGGTGGAAGCTCACCACAAGGAGATCCAACCTAAAATAAGGAAGAATTTCCTGACAGTGTGAGAATTATTAATCAATGGAACAGCTTCCCTCCCAGAGTTCTGGGTGCTTCATCATTGGAGGATTCCAATAATAGATTGGACAACCATTTTTGGGGGATGGTTATAAGGACCCCCGCCTTGGTCAGAGGATTGGACCAGAAGACCTCCAAGGTCCCTTCTAGCTCTATTGAGATTCTATGATCTCAACTTCCTGCCTGACCTGTAAGAGTTTGCTGGCTGGCTGCTGATGCTTCTCTTCTATCTCCTGGATGAGATGGTCAAGAGAGCTGACTTCCTCCATGTGCTTGGCCAAACCCTCCTCTTTTCTTGCCACAATATTCTTCTCCGTCTCTTCTATTCTAGTCAATAGAAGCTTCTCCTGTGCTTCTAACCAGAGTTGTAGCTCTCTGAATTCAGCCACTACATTTTTCTTCTCTTTTTCAATGAGGTCCTAAAACAAGAAGACTGAAAGTGAAAAAGGCATATTTTTATTTTATTTATTTATTTATTTTTATTGTTATAATAATTAAACAGATTCCGTGAAGAATCCAAAAGTGAGGTGGGAGAATTTCTTAGAGAAAGAAAAAAAAAACCCTTTTGATATTAAAAAGCGCAGAGGGGTGGAGTTTCTTTTTTTTAAAAAAAATCCAGTTTAAATGATCTCTCATCAAAATTTTCTTGGTAGGAATTCCAAAAAAGTATACATAAAAATGTTTGAGTTTTTAATTTTTTCAATAGGATGAAATAAGATTTGCATTAATTTATTATGCCAACCAAATCCATAATATAAAACAGGACACATGGGATGGGGCACTTAACTTAACTGTGACTCATTCAGCCAATGGTGACATCTCAGTCCCCAAGTTAAGAACACGTTCTGTGCCCTAACACCGTCTTTAGCTTGAATTTCCTTTAATTCATAACTTGTACTTACAAACAGGCTGCCTATTATTAAAGATGGCGGATGGTGTTCTCCTTCCTATTAGCTCAAAAGCTCCTCACCGTTGGATCAATACTTACTAGCATTTTCTGCACTCTTTGCTCTGTGTCTCTTTTGTATGAAGCTATTTTTAATTTCTCCTCCTTCCGAGCCTTCAGGCAATCCCCAACCCTGATCTGAAGAGAAAATTTTGAGTTTCTTTTCCGTAAAGAATTACACCAGAGGGAAGACCTAGCGAGATGATACATTCAACAGTCATAAATACATGGCAGTTGCCAAGTGTCTGAATTTTTGCAACCATGATAAATGCATGGCAGTTGCCAAGCAGGATGCTGCAATGGTCATAAATGTAAATAATGGTTGTAAGTCACTTTTTCATTGCTGTTAAAACTTCCAGTCACTAAATGACTGGTTGAAAGTCGAGGACTATGGTAAATCTCTCTTCAAAAAATTGCAGGCACAGAGCATAAAGCAAGAGGTGAAGGTCTCAGGTTTTAATTTGGGAAGTTTATTAAAGAAATGGCCAATGCAGAAAGTTGAAGTTAAGTATAATAAGAGTGTAAGGAATGGTGAGACACTACTACCTCAATAAGAAAGTTAGAAGGATTTTGATTAGAAAGATACTACCTAAGGCACATAGATATAAACTTTGGTAACTTCTAGCTTATTACAAAAATAAAACACACAGCCATTCTGATAATGGGTGCTGTGGTGGCTCAGGCTGTAAGAAGCCTGTTATTAGAACACAGCAGCCTGCAATTACTGCAGGTTCAAGCCCGGCCCAAGGTTGACTCAGTCTTCCATCCTTTATAAGGTAGGTAAAATGAGGACCCAGATTGTTGGGGGGGCAATAAGTTGACTTTGTAAATATACAAATAGAATGAGACTATTGCCTTATACACTGTAAGCCGCCCTGAGTCTTCGGAGAAGGGCGGGATATAAGTGTAAATAAAAAAATAAAATAAGAAATCTTATTAACATAAATGTGCAATGTATGAAGGATGAAGGTAAAGTAGAAGAATCCAATTAAAAAGTAACATATGAAGGAACCAATGAGTGATTCTTAGAGTGTTAACTTCCTTAATCTTAAGTATATAAACTTTGTATTTGTATATGGTTCAGGTTGGGGTCTCGGCTCTTTTAGCTGCTGAGAGCCTTTTGAAGTACTTCAATAAAAGTTCCTTGAACCAACTATCCAGTCTGGTTCTGACTGGCATCTGCGCCAGGCTAAACCCAAGTGGCAGACAACAGAGGAAGCAAGGAAAGTGAACTAAGGATTTCCAGGAAGACCAAGGATCTGGATGCCCCTCCGTAGCGATTCCTCCTGGCTGACTCCTACCTGGTATTCCTTGAAAGCTTCCTCCGCAGGGATCACCCAGTGGCCCCTGTGCTCTTTGGATCGGTCGCAAACCACGCAGATGAGGGTCTGGTGGTGCTTACAAAAGAGCTTGAGGGGCTCCCGGTGCTTTGAGCAGAGGTTCCCTCCTTCCTTGCCTGGATGGCCACCGCATCGCCTGGCCACTTCAACCACCCGCGCCAGCTGCCTGTTGGGGAGGACGCTGCGGGACGCGAAGGTCCGTCTGCACTGGGGGCAGGAAGCCTTTGATTTCGACGTCCCCCAACTGCGGGTCAGGCAGCCCCGGCAGAAGTTGTGGCCGCACTCCGGGATGAGCACGGGGTCCTGGAAAAAGTCCAGGCAAATGGAGCAGGTGGCTTCTTCCACCAAATCCTGCAAGGGCGCTTCGGCCGCCATCGCCGCCTCCTCCGCCGGGAGAAGGAAAGAAAATTAAGTTTCGCGCCTTTCCCGGCAAATCAGGCGACCGCCTTTGGGCTCTGGCCAGGCTAGAAGCCGAAATAAATTCTTGCTGTTGCGATCAGCTTCGTTGGCTTCTTAAAGACTTACAGTATTTTAAAAAGAACAAACCAGAGAGGAGCAGACATTCGCGGGACGGACCCTCGATCAATTATTACTGTCCCAATCAGCTCGTTTATGGGGAACTTGGTTTAAAAACTGGAGAGAAGCAAACATCCCTGGGAGGAACGCCCTATCGATTACAATTGATCCCAGCATCCTGTTAAAGTGGAAAGCAAGTTTAAAATATTGGGGAGAAGCCAACATTCATGGGATGCCCCACCCCCATCAATTATTGATCCAAACATTCTGCTAAAGGAGAGGTGGAGAACCATGGCCCCTTTATGGCTTGTGGATTTCAAATGATATATAGGGTCTTCTGTTTGAGCAGGGGACTAGACTAGAAGACCTCCAAGGACCCTTCCAGGTCTATTCTGATTGACTTCAACTCCCAGAATTCGTGAGCCAGCTGGCTCAGAAATTTTGGGAGCTGAAGACTGCAAATTATAAAAGGGCCACCCTTGCTAAAGAGAAAGATATTGAAAAATACTGGGGAGAAAGAAACATCCATTGTACAGATTCCCAAACGATTATTATTGATCCAACCAGCTTGTTAAAGGGGAAAATGCTTTTTTAAAATAGGAAGAAGGAAACATTTATGGGACCAGAGGGAGTAAACTTGGAATGAACAGACAGTAAGGAGCCATTGAAAAAAGCCCAAAACTAATGCTGCAATTGATGGGTTGTCTCAGAGATAAAGGGAAAATTAAACTCTTTTCAGTCACTTTTAATATGAATATCCTGCAGGGGAAGAACTGCCTGGATTGCCCCCTTCCCAGCCAGCCAATCAGGAAATGGATCAGAAAAAGCTCTAAAACTGGGCAAATCTCAGCCTGAGGAGGCAGTCTGGATCACTCAGTAGAAGGGAAGCACTGAAGACTATCTTGCAGAATATGGAATATGTAGAATGTGGAATAGGATCATAGGAAGGAAGGAAGGAAGGAAGGAAGGAAGGAAGGAAGGAAGGAAGGAAGGAAGGAAGGAAGGAAATGACTGCAACTACTTTACTACTAAGAAGCAGGTTTAGGGCTGAGACCTAATTTACAGAACATTCACATCTAAATCTCTTTTAAATATTCCCCAGAAGAGGGGAGATGCAAAGCAGGAATGACCCTACAGAATCAACAAAGGCCTAAGGGAGGGAAGCCCCGCCCCTTATTTATATATGGGGAAAAGGCGGGGCTGGCTGCCATCTTGACTTTGTTGACCTGCCTTGGGATACCTTTGCTGTAATCCATTTTGATATTCTGTTGGGCTAGATCAGCGGCTCTCAATTTGACATATGTGAAGTCAAATAATAAGCATTTTAACATTTCTCATTTTTAATGTATATAGACATTAAAAAGTGTTTTATGTCAGTGTTTCACAATTACAACCATTGCAGCATCCTCATGATTACTTGATCAAAATTCAGTCACTTGGCTATTGGCTCATATTTATGACGGTTGCAGGGTCCCCGAGTCATGTGATAGATTCCCCTTGCCTTCTTTTCCAACCATCCATTCCTTGTGGCTGCCACTCCACTCAGCTCCCTCACATGGTTGGGTGGGGGTCAAATGGCTATTCAGCCAGTTCTTGGTCTCTCCTCTCTCTTCCCCCCCCCTCCCGCCCCCTGCTGCTTGCTGGTCTCTCCTGCCACTGCCTCTGCTCCTCCATTGATTCCCCTGCCTGCCTCCCTTTCTCTCCATCTTTCTCCTTCCTCCTCCTCCTATCTCAACCTTTCCTCACACTTTCCCCTCCCCACTCTTTTCTCTCCCTTTCCTCAACCCGTCCTCATGTGTTGCTTCCCCCAGTTGAGCTAGGAGGCCTTACTTCCCTTCTCTGCCCCCAGAGACTCAGCTATCCCTCCTGCCCTCCCTCTCTATCCCCTGCTCCCCTCCTCTTTCCTGCCAAAACCTCCTCCTTTTCATTCCCTTCTTCCCCCGTGATAGTTTATTTATTCTGTCAAGCATATATAACAGGTAAAAGTACAAACATAATTTGGATACACGAAAAGACTAAGTAAAAAGGAATATTAGGACAGGGACGGTAAGCACGCTGGTGCACTTATGCTCGCCCCTTAAAATGGGGCAAAGCTCACTTAACAGCCGACTCACTAGACAGCAGAAATTTATTTATTTATTATTTATTTATTATTTAAATTTATATACCGCCCTTCTCCAAAGACTCAGGGCGGTGTACAGCATAAATAAAACAAATGTCCAAAAGAATTAAAATACAATATATATTTAAAAATCTAATTCCATAAGCCAAGAATTTAAAATAGGAAGATAAAATTATAAAATAGCCCCGCTAAAAACCCTCAATTTAAATTAGCATTAGGCCAGCCCTGCTTGATGAAAGAAAAAAGTCTTGAGCTCGCGCTTAAAGGTCCAGAGATCGGGGAGTAAGCATAGCCCCACGGGTAGTTCATTCCACAGGGCAGGAGCCCCCACAGAGAACACTCTTCCGCTGGGGGCCGCCAGCCGACATTGTTTGGCCGACGGCACCCTAAGGAGGCCCTCCCTGTGAGAGCGCACAGATCGATGGGAGGCTACTGGTGGCAGTAGGCGGTCCTGTAAATATCCCGGTCCCATGCCATGGAGCGCTTTAAAGGTGATGACCAAAACCTTGAATCGTGTCGTGTCCCACTCCTCCGCTGACGACCGGGTCAGGGAAATCCGAATCAGGCGTGCCTCTGCAGCTCTGCCAAAGTCCTAGCAAAGTTCTCAAGGCAGGCAGGAGACCAGAAAGTGACTTCAGCAAGATATGTTAGACTTTGCCTGACTCAGAGAATGCCAGAAAGCAGATCCTTTATATAGGCCATGGGGTGTAGCTCCATGACTCAGCACTTATCCAGGCCTGCCCCTCCCTTCCTTCTGTCACCGCAGCCTATCAATTCTTCTGAAGCGAGGGTCACTCCAGTCTGCAGCTGTTGGTAATTGACCTTCCTCAGGCTCACATGCTGTGGGGGAGGGGGAGGGGTCTAGTTGCTCCGTTTGCCTGGGCATGGAGCCAGAGCTGGGGGCTGAAGGTACTTCTTCCTCCTCAGCCTGTCTGGGCATGGAGCCAGGGATGGGGCCAGGAGGCATACTAGGACATTCCTCAGCGTTCGGAAGCAGATAAGAAGGCCCCGGCTGCGGTGAAAGCGGGCGAGACACAACAAATCGCACCCGAAAGACCACCGGCAACCAATGCAGTCTGCACAGGAGAGGTGTTATATGGGAACCACAAGATGCTCTCTATCCCCTGCGCAGCCACATTCTGCACCAGTTGGGGCCTCAATTGTAAATTGGGGACTATCTGTTTTAGGTATGTTCATTGGGATTACTCATTTGCTCCTTTGCCAACAGCAGCTTGTCAATCTTCAGTTCTTTAGATGCTTTGATATGTTCCAGAGAGCTGCTGTTAGCATTCAAAGTCACCATATCAGAGTTAAGTTTCATTCCCGTTATTTATTTTTATCTTACTTTTATTATTTTTACAATTAACTCAAGGTGACAAAGATATCCATCACATCTTCCTCCTCCTATACCTGTGAGGCTATAAAGCTACAAAGCCATGCCACGCCCACAAAGCCAGACCCACAGAACCTGTAGTAAGCATTTTTGAAACCCACCACTGCTTGCTAGGGTTTGTTGGATTATGACAATCGTGTGTTAGAAGATGATTACAGATTATACCAAGTACTGAACACCTACACAATCATTGGTTGCAACTAACATGAAACAAACAAGCATGATCCATAAATGGGATGGAGAGCTGTGACAGACATATAAAATCATGATTGACAGGTTTAGCTGTTAAGTATCTTTAATACTGATACACTTGAACACATGATGCTAAAGCCGATAAAGCTCCTAGGATACTTCATTTCTTTTTTATCCAGACAAATAAAAATGCTGATCAGATTATTCCTTTATAATGACTGATTGACTGGTCAGGGTGGCATAGAACAATAAAGGAAGCTGAAGTAGCAAAAAGCTAAGGAGCCTCTGCTTTAAAGGCTTTCAGAGATCACACTTGGCAAATAGGGATTTTTCCAAATTTTTGTCTATGGAGGTCCCCTCTTTTAGGGGAGTGTCATGCAGGTGCCCTCGCCCAAACAGAAAGAGGGCTGAACGGTGCTTCTAACCGACTCATTAAACCAGACTCTATAGATTATCATTGCTGTCTTGGCATTAAAAAAGCTCAGTTTCCCCTCTTCGCAGTTGAGAGACACGGATCCTCCTGGGTTCCTTACTCAGGACCAGGTTAGAGCCCTCTTCTGACTGAGAGGTGGCCTCGTTTTCCCTTCTCCATTCCTGAAACTCCCAGTACCTGGTCTGCACATCAACGTTTGGTAACTTCAGTGGCAGTTTGGCAACCCCTATAGCCCATCCTGCTATACCTTCTACCATAACTTCCCAGAAATGTCTCCCTGTTGAGAACCTCTGACAGCCAAAGACATAAGCATTTCTGTCAGATCTGTTGCAGTCTGAGACAGGATATATTCTGTTAAGTGGCTTAACTCCTCTGACGCTTTTTCGATCTTTGGAGACATTAAGGTGGTCAGGATTGGCTGTGTCTGGATCCAGAGTTACATCCACTGTAAGGGGAAAGGAAAGGAAGGAAAAAAACAAGAGCTTCAACTGCAGGCCTGGTTTGTGTCTTCAGTTCCCAAGAATTTAATACTACAGCCTCTTGTGTGAATGGAGTTTAGCTTCCAAACATGCTCCCTGCCCCCCCCCTCCAGAAATGGGAGAGTCAGGTTTTTTTCAACCACACCTCACCATTGCCTGGTCCAGAGTTCTCCAACTTTGGCAACGGTAAAGATTTGTGAACCCTTGACCAAGTCCTTCGAACACTTCATAGTGTTCCACCTTTTCTAGCCTCCCTGCACAATTCACTTTAGCTTCCACCTTGCAGGTGAGATTAATGAGGCTGGGGGTGAAGAGTGGTTGGCTTTGCCTTCAGTGAGTTGCTGGGAGGGCCAAGGTTGAACAGGGACTCTACCTGGAGCATTAATCCAGAAGATCAGGCAGAGAAAGAGGCTGCCATGTTTCAATTCTGAACTGGCAGAGTCAGAAGGATCCCCAGAGGTAACTGGGGACACACAATGGGATGTGAGGAAGATCCACCCTTTTCTCTGTGAGCATCAAGGTATCACAGGCATGTACAAAAGGGGAGGATCTTGCACAGGAAACCTCTGCTTTCATCAGTCTGATGGCCCACATGGTGGAGGCAACCTGATGCTCCAACGTTGCTATGTGCTTTGACCCAAAGGACCTAATTTCTCTGATCCCAAAGACCTGGTCTCTCACCAACTTATAGTCAGGCAGTAAAATCAACAGGATGTTTTTAGCTTGGTAGAAATTCAATATTCCTTTCAGTCCCAGTCCATATTTTTCCATTTGTCCAGATATTTCATTCTATACCAAGATTGACTTCAATTTCCTAGATTATGTATACATAATTATACATAATGAACAGGATAGAGTAGGCATGGCATGGCATAGAATACTTTATTTGGCCAAATGTGATCAGAAACTGTTGTGACCTAGGCCCAAGTAGTTATTACCAGACGCAATCAGTCCTAAACAAACATATTTTATTAGAACAGCTGAGAAAGGATGTTGGTCTTACCTGACACGTCTCTTCTCAGTGCGCTGCGGGAGACTCCAAGCAAAGGTTAACTCAAATCCTACTGCCAGAGACTGGATTGATAGAATTTTCTTGCCTGGCTGAGCTTCAGTTTTTCGATGAAGGCATGTCAGAGTAGTAGTAGTACTATATATATCTATAGTAGAGATATAAATGCCCCCGGACCCCTGGACTCGGACGGTTCGCAGGGCAGGTTTTGGAGTCTCCAGCAGCGCACTGAGAAGAGACGTGTCAGGTAAGACCAACATCCTTTCTCCAGGGTGCTGCTTGGAGACTCCAAGCAAGGAATATACCCAAGCTTTATTATCTATTTTATTTTATTTATTTATTTCGTCACACAGTATATATAAGTATAAGCATGTAATAACTATACAATATATAAGCATATATATAAGTATGAGTATGTAATAACTATATTAATTGGATATAACGAAAGGAAACAATAGGACAGGAACGGTAAGCACGCTTGTAGCTCTTATGCACGCCCCTTACAGACCTCTTAGAAATGGGGTGAGGTCAATAGTAGACAGTCTTTGGTTGAAGCTTTGGGGATTATGGGAAGAGACCACAGAGTCAGATAGTTTATTCCAAGCATTAACAACTCTGTTACTGAAGTCATATTTTCTGCAATCAAGATTGGAGCGGTTAACATTAAGCTTAAATCTATTGTGTGCTCATGTATTGTTGCGATTGAAGCTGAAGTAGTCTTTGACAGGAAGGACATTGTAATAGATGATTCTATGAGTTAAACTCAGGTCATGTCGAAGGTGGCGTAGTTCTAAATTTTCTAAGCCCAGGATTTCAAGTCTGGTGGGGTAAGGTATTTTGTTGTATTCAGAGGAATGGAGAACTCTTCTTGTAAAATATTTCTGGACACGTTCAATTGTATTGATGTCAGAAATGTGGTATAGGTTCCAGACAGTCGATCTAGCTTGATCTAGGGGAGGGAGACCGGCCGGTCCCTGATCTCCACGGTGGCATGCACCCTTTGCAGAACTCTACGGCCGAATGACGCCTCAGCTGAGGCATACACATCCAGTTTATAATACCTGATAAAGGGTGTCGGAGATGACCAGGTCGCCACCGTACAGATGTCTTCTATGGGAGCTTGCATGGCCCAAGCAGCTGTGGTGGCCACACTCCTGGTGGAGTGAGCAGTAATCTGTCTAGGGACAGGCCGAGCCTGCACCTCCTAGGCCTTGGAAATGCAGGATTTCAAGCAACAGCCAATGGTGGAAGAAGTCACCATTGGTTGCAGTCTGGAAGGATACAAATAAAGATTCCGTCTTCCGAAAGGAAGAAGTCTGTTTAATGTACCTGCGGAGAGCTCTCCTGACATCCAGAGTATTCCAGTGTTCCTCCGTGGGATGATGGGGACCCGGGCAAAAATTAGGCAAGATGAGCTCCGGGGGTCGGTGAAACCAGGAATTCATCTTCGGCAGGAACGAAGGGGCCAAAGGATGAAAAATGCAAAGGTCCTCCCTCACAGATAATGCCGCTAATTCAGATATCCTCCTGGCTGATGTTATCGCCACGAGGAATGCCACCTTCAGTGTCAAATATCGGAAACTAGAGGTCTTTAATGGCTCATAGGGCCTTGAAGTGAGGGCCTGAAGCACCAAAGCCGGGTCCCAGGGGGGAAGCGATGCACCACCAGTGGTCTCAAATTAGCAGCTCCCTTCAGAAAACAGCATATTCTGGGGTGGTGAGTAAGGGGTTGCCTGTTGTCACATGCCAACACTGTAGCCAATGCTGCAACCTGTCTCCTGAGGGTGTTGGGAGATAGTCCCCTGTCTAGTCCAGTTTGCAGAAAATCCAGTACCTCAGGAACCAAAGTGAGGAACACCATTGGCAAAATGCCCTCCAAGTGGCGTCATAAATCCGGTCATGGAAGGTCGTCTGGATGCCTGGATGGTCCGGATGACTTTCCCAGCCCTCCTCAGGAGGCTCCCCTCAAGTTCCAGGCAGTCAGCTGGAGCCACTGAGGCTCCGGTTGTACTACGACCCCCTGGCTGAGAGAAATCCTGTCCCGGGGAATCCACCAGGGGCGGGACACTGAGAGGTTGAGTAGGTCCGCGAACTAGGGATGCCTGGGCCAATGCGGAGCTAGAAGCAGGACTTCTGCCCTCTCCTCCAATACCTTCCGGATGACCCTCGGAATGAGGGGAATTGGGAGAAAGGCATAAAGCCGCCCTTGAAGCCAGGGACTGCGGAGAGCATTGATTCCCTCTGCCCCTGGGGCTGCAAACCTGGAGAAAAACCTGGGCATTGGAGGTTTGGGCAAACAGATCCACCACTGGCTGACTGAATCTCTCACACACTTCTTTGAAGAGATCTGGGTGCAGGCGCCACTCTGAGTGGTCCAGGATTGTTCTGCTCAGCCAGTCCACCTGCACATTCGTTACTCCGGAAATGTGTTCTGCCCTGACAGAGAGAACATGTCTCTCTGCCCAGAGCCCCAGCTTCTCCGCTTCTGTCATGAGGGATCTGAAACGAGTGCCCCCTTCCCGATTTATGTGGGCATTTGTGGCCACACTGTCCATCAGTATGAGAACGTGCTGGCCTCTCACTGACTCTCAGAAGTGGCATAGGGCAAGGTGAACTGCCCACAGCTCCAGGCAATTGATGCTGTTCTGGAGCTCTGTCAGAGACCACCTGCCCTGAGCCACCTGAGATTGGAAGTGGGTGCCCCAACTGAAGAGACTCACGTCCGATGTGATCGTGACACGCTGGCTCACCCTGTAGGTGCATCCCCGCCGTAGGGCTGGGGAGGCCCACCAATGCAGTGATCTCAACACTCTTTGGGTAAGTCTCACTTTGAGTCTTGAGTCGCTCTTGCCAGCACTCTGATGCCGTAATAGGATTCATTGCAGTGGCCAGGCATGCAACCGCACCCAGGGCACTATAGAAAGACACTAAATCATCTTCCCCAATAGTTGGGAGAGAAGGCTTAAAGGTATCAACTGCAGAGCTACTATCCCGGCCACTAAGGAATGCAGGCTTTCCAGGCGGTCTGGTGAGAGAAGAACTTGGCCAGAGGAGGAGTCTATCATTGTGCCCAGGTGAAGAAGACTGGTAGAAGGAAACAGATGGCTCTTTTTGAAATTGACTGTGAAGCCATGGTCCTGAAGGATCCGTATCAGAGTCTGGACCTCCTGCTCCACCCGCGAGGTTGACCTGGACTGGATCAGAATGTTGTTCAGGTAACACTGCAGTCAAATGGGGATTGCTTTGATGTGGGCTGTGACCACTGCCAGAACTTTTATGAAAATTCTGGGAGCCGATGACAGGCCGAATGGCAGGGCCCGGTATTGGAAGTGGCGCCCTCCATACGAGAATCACAGGAACCTGCGATGACAAGGTCAGATGGGCATGTACAGATAGGCCTCCTTGAGGTCTATGGAAGTCAACATGTTGCCCTCCCTGATGCAGCCCAAGATGGATTGAAGGGACTGCATCTTGAAGCAGCGATAGACCACCTGGGCATTCAATGTTTTTAAGTCCAAAATTCCACTCCAGCCCCCTGAACTTTTCAGTACCAGGAACAGGATTGAATAAAATCCTTGGCCCTCCTAGCTTTCCGTAACCAGCTCAATGGCATTGATCTCCAACAGATGTTGGATCTTGGTTTCTATCAGCTGATGTTTCTCAGTGTTCACAGGTACTTTGCAATGAATAAACCGTTTTGGGGTGGTGGTGGATAGGAATTCCAGTGCGAGACCCAATTGCACTGTCTGCAGAACCCATGCATCTGTCATGGTCTCCCCCCCCCCCGCATTGGTCCGTGAAATATTATAAGTGGCCGCCAATGGGAAAGATGGTGGGATAGTCATTTTCCACAACGAAAGGAGTGACCTCCTGACCCACAAAATGGCTGCTTGCTCTGAGCCTGATGCCTCCCTCTGTCACGATAGGATGACCTATCCGGAATCCACTCGTAACCCTGGTAGGACGGTCTCTGGAACTGGGCGGTAGTGGACCCGGAATCCACCGACCGGAACTGTGGCCTCTGATGGTAGTAAGGCGAAGCCCTACAATCTGCCCTCCTGTGCAAGGAAGGCAAACTTTTTTTTTGTCCTTGCCTTCAACAAGGGTGGGGTCCAAAGCTTCCCCAAACAAGTGTGACCCTTTGTAGAGGGTGGAAGCCAATCTCCATTTTCAGCACATGTCCGCCTGCCAATGGCAAGGCCACAGGAGGCGCCGCGATGTCACAGCAGAGGCCAATGCCCTGGATGCGAACTTAGTTGCATTCAAGGTCTCATCGGCCGAATATTCAGTGGCAGCCATGAGCTTGTTCAGGTCCTGATGCAACCTGGTCTCATCAGATGGCAACTTGGCTTGCATCTGGCGCAACCAGATCAATATGCCCCTGTCAGGAAATTATTATTTGCCTAACTAGTTGGCCAGGCAATATATAAACTATGTATGTTTGTAGAAAGGCATGATATTGCCTTAAGGCTGTGCTGCATCATTGCAAGCATCCTGATTGGTTGAGCTCTGTAGCCAATGTATAAAAGGACTACTAAACTAAGGCTTGTTAGGGAATCTACAGGTACGCTACAGCATTGTAACCTGAAGACATGCTGCAACTGTATATTTGAGCTTTATGATTGTTGCTTGATCATGGCTAGTTACTGATTCCTCAAGATACTGACTGTTGTGTATTGAACTGTGTTTTGCCAAACTGAAAGAAGACCTGGCTTATTTGTTTTGCAAGTCTACGTTGGTAAGAAGACTTTGTAACATCCCTGACTGGCTTTATATGTGTATGACCTGGAATTGTTTTTGGACTCTGTCTTTGTTTTTTCCCTAAAAGTAAAGGAATATCAAACCACAGTTTGTCTGCAAGTGACTGTTATTGTATACAACCAGTCTCAGTCGTTTCCATGCGTAGGGTACTCTGCTCAACAGTCCACAACCTTGGTTGTGAACCCAAATTACCCTTAACAGCCCCGATTCAGTCTGGGCACATTGATCTGATGGTCCAAGCTGCAGGTTGATACGTTTTGTGAAGTGCCATCTCATCACTGTCCGACTCCGTTGATAGCTCCGCGGGCTGCTGGCGGATCACAACAGACACAAAGGGAATTTTGTCTCCTATACATAAGCTCACAGTGTACATATAAACAGCAAGTAATCAGAAATAAAATCGTAAAATCATTAACATCATAATCTTTAAGGTACCTAAACATATATTTTTCTTTTTTGTTACTCAATCATGTTTCTCTTACAGTTACTGGCATCAGAGCTCAAAACAGGCAAAGAATTGCAATTCTTACAACTCATATTTACCTTCCTGTAGTTGAAGTCATCTATTTATTTGTGCAGGACTGGGAAGAAAAGGGAGGGATTCAGCATCTCATCATTTTAATTGTAATTTTAAATTTTGGCCTATTCAGATACCCTGGTTTGCTTTCCTTGGCCTCAAATCAGGAAATAAGGAATAGGGAAAGCTACAAGCCAGAATGTCTTTGGTGGCTATATATATTCCATCAGGTATAAATATATTCTACTATATATTCCATATACCTCAATTTAGGCATATGGTCCTCAACTTACAACCATTTGTTTAGTGAAGTTACAGCGGCACTGACAAAAGTGATTTATGATCGGTTCTCACACTTACGACTGCTGCAAGCTTCCTGGGGAGCTTTGACAAGCAAAGTCAATGGAGGAAGCCAGATTCGCTTAACAACCACATTCTTCATTTCACTGCCGTGATTTTCTTAAGAACTTTGGGGAAAAAAATTCATAAAATGGGGCACAGCTCACTCAACAACCGCCTTGCTTAGCAGCAGAAAGTTTGGGCTCAATGTGGTCGTAAATCAAGAACTACCTGTAAATATTCCATTATACTTAGTGGAAGCTTATTCTGCTTCCCCAGTGATCAGTGCACAAAGATTCAGGATACAAAGAATACAGGTGGTCTCGTCTTATGCCCACAATTGAGCCCAGAATTTATTTTGCTAAGTGAGAAATTTGGTAAGTGAATGATTGCAGGTGTTAAATTGGTAACCTGGTTGTTAAGTGAATCCGGCTTCCCCATTGACTTTGCTTGTTAGAAGGTCACAAAAGAGGATCACTGCAACTGTCATAAATATGAACTCGTTGTCAAGCCTCCAGAAGTAAATCACGTAATTGTGGGGATGATACAATGATAAGTGTGAAAAACGATCACAAATCACTTTTTTCAGTGCCATTATAACTGTGAAAACTGTGAAACAGTTCACTAAGTGAACTGTTGTAAGTTGAGGACTACCTGTAAATGGTCAACGATGAGTAGCTAGTGGTTCCCGTTTTTAGGTGGCCCATCTTTAATGGGAGAAACCAGAAAGCTCCTGTTCCCCTCCTGGTGCCAAGACACAAGGCCTTTCCACAGAGAAATGAGGGTGTCTCTTCCGCTGATCCTGAAATCGATCCCTCTTTGATCCATGTGACACTAGCCCAGAATCTCTCTTGGATGCTCAAAATGTCATCCAGCATCATCAAAATGTCATCTAGGGTAAAATCCCAGCAGCTGTTTTTTACCTTTCCATTTTCTCATGGCCCTTTTCAGAAGCGCAGTCATCTCACTGTACTCCCAGATTGTCCACTTCTAGTCCAGAAGTAAATCCACTGGATTACTGTATGTTTTCTTTGCCTCATATCTGGCAAGACAAAATAACAGAATAACAGAATTGGCCTCTTCTGGAAAGCTTCCACTGATGAAACTCCCACAACATCTGAAGGCCAGCAGTTCCAGTGGTTCATTCTCCTCAGTCAGAAAATTTCTCCTTATTTCTAGGTTGAATCTCTCTCTCTTTTTTTTTAATTTACATTTATATCCCGCCCTTCTCCGAAGACTCAGGGCGGCTTACGGTGTATGTATTGATCAGTTTCCATCCATTATTCCTTGTCTGGCCTTCAAGTACTTTGGAAAACAGATTGAACCCCTCCTCTCTGTGGCAGCCCCTCAAATATTGGAACACTGTTGCTATCATTTCTCCCCTGGTCCTTCTGTTCACTAGACTAGCCAGGCCCAGTTCCTGTAACCATAATCAATCTGCCAATAGAAGCAGCTTTCTAAATCATCAGATGGTTCTTGAGGATTGGCTTACTACAGGATCCAATCTGGGTTGATCATCAGAGATTTTTTCTTCTGAGCTTGCCCATCCTCCAGGAACTCCTCCCTCTGTCTCCGGAATGTGCGCACTGGACTGTTCTACGCATTGTGTTTATGTGGTGCCTGGTTGTGTGTGGCTTTTAGTTGTTATGTGGGGTGTTGATGGCCAGCTATTAAGTCCATGATCGTCATTTTCTTGTGTTGCCCTGTCCTTGCCTCCTAACTACCTGGTAAACTGGTGGTAAATCAACAATCCTGTTGACTGACAAAGGTCCTGTTTCTCAGGCTTCAGTCAATTCTCTGGCTAGCTACTCAAATATGGGCATCATGGCAACTCAGTGGATCCTGACCCAGAACTGCACGCATCCACCGTCATCAAGTTAAACAAGAGATCTAGTAGAGGCCACTAAGTTTCAGTTTTGGGCTCCCTACTCTTCAAAATTCTCGTGAATCTCTTGGCCAAAACAATGGATTGTATCTTCCAAATCACTGATGACAAATAACTACTATGGGTGAGGTTATATCCATCAATTAAAAGATGGATATAACATTCAAACTGATCTTGATGGATTAAAGATAATGCAATGAAATTGAATAGAGACAAATCCAGTTACAAGCAACCTTCAATTTATGGCTATTTGTTAGCAAACAGTTATAACGGCTCTTGAAAAACTGACTTACAACCATTTTCCCACTTAACATCTGTCACAGTGTCCCTGTAGTCACAATTCGGGTGCTTGGCACAGCTTATATCCTACAATGATACTGTCAGGCCTGGAAACCATACTAGACTTTAGGGTTCCAGACGCTGCCACATTTTTCCCCTCCCCCACCACCCTTGATAATCCAAGGTAAAACCCACTATGAAATCAAGAAAATCCTTGACTCTAGACTATACAGAGGTCAATTACAATATTTAGTCCACTGGAAGGGATATCCATTATCTGAATCTACTTGGGTAAAAAGTTGGAAAGTAAATGCGGACAATTTGATTAAACAATTTCACGACACTTTCCCTGACAAACCTAAAAAACCTCTTGGAGAGGGGGGTAGAAGGGAACTGTGGACCACTGACACTCTTCTTTATTAACTCTTTGTTTTCTTTCCTAGAATATAGCTTCTTTTCCAAGGGGGGACGCCTGTCAGGCCTGGAAACCATACTAGACTTTAGGGTACCAGACGCTGCCACATTTTCCTCTGAAGGGAAGAAGGGGGGCTGAGGGGTATGGTAACATTCTTCAAGCGGTCAAGGTCGGATGGTGTTCACATCTGCAGGAAGAGTGGCGAGAAGATATTCGAATGAACTGGGAGAACGTGGGACCATGTGACCAGCAAAGGGGTCAGGGGGGTGGGACTCTTGGGGTTTGTATAACTGGGAAAAGAATCCGGAAGTTCAGTTTTGGAATTTCACTCATCATGTGCCAGTTTCCTCATGCTAGTAAAGAACTCTGAAAGACAATGGCTTCTGAGTTTTTTTTATGCAGAAGAGGTTTTTCTGGAACCTTGACAGATACTTTTAAAACTATCAAACATCTGTCTCTTCTTGGGAAGGGCTCAATAGGTGGATAAAAATGCCAAATTCAATCTAAACATCTGGCTGACTGTGAAACCAGCCATAATAATTTATCATATCAAATATTGCTAGTTATATTGTGTTGAGGTTGTCTGAGGTAATATCTACAAAGCCCTGAAATATAGTACATTGTCTTTACATTAAAATATTACGAAATATAGAAAGAACTTTCCAAAATAGGAAAACTGCTGGAGGAGATGCTGATCTCTGAGACTGTAAAGAAAAGGGTGGGTTCACTTACTTCTTCAAGACGCTTCCAATGTCCTAAAAAAAACAGAGAGAGAGAAAGCACTAAAAGGAGCTACTTCCAATGCAGAAAATTAAATTCTTACATTATTAAACTAATCTGTTTTTATAGACATGGCTAGTAATGACTAAATATGTAAAATTCAAAACTTGAGGCTGTAATTTTATTTTGCATTTTACTGTGCAGAAAAAAAAGTTGAAAGACAATGGTATTTTTTCTTGTCCCTGTATCCTACATTTGTTTCCCATTCTAATCCTTCTCCATTTCCCTGTTTTCTTTATTTCCATTTTTATTTGTACTTTTCACTATTATAAGTTCAATTAAATTTAGTTGGGGGGGGGAAGAGGGAAGAATCAAAAGGAGCATTCTGTGGAGGGCTAAAGAATTCAGAGAGGAGTAATAAAGATGGTAAGAGCTCTGAATAGAATAGAATAGAATAGAATAGAATTTTATTGGCCAAGTGTGATTGGACACACAAGGAATTTGTCTTGGTGCATATGCTCTCAGTGTACATAAAAGAAAAGATACCTTCATCAAGGTACAACATTTACAACACAATTGATGATCAATATATCAATATAAATCATAAGGATTGCCAGCAACAAGTTATAGTCATACAGTCATAAGTGGAAAGAGATTGGTGATGGGAACTATGAAACGATTAATAGTAGTGCAGATTCAGTAAATAGTCTGACAGTGTTGAGGGGATTATTTGTTTAGCAGAGTGATGGCCTTTGGGAAAAAACTGTTCTTGTGTCTAGTTGTTCTGGTGTGCAGTGCTCTATAGCTTTGAGGTAGGAGTTGAAACAGTTTATGTCCAGGATGCGAGGGATCTGCAAATATTTTCACGGCCCTCTTCTTGATTCGTGCAGTATACAGGTCCTCAATGGAAGGCAAGTTGGTAGCAATTATTTTTTCTGCAGTTCTAATTATCCTCTGAAGTCTGTGTTTTTCTTGTTGGGTTGCAGAACCGAACCAGACAGTTATAGAGGTGCAAATGACAGACTCAATAATTCCTCTGTAGAATTATTGGAGGCCAAACTGTACAATGAATGGCTAAGGGAACTCGGTATGCTCAGCCTAACAAAGAGAAGGCTTAGGGGAGACACAACAGCCGTCTTCCAATACTGCAAGGGCTCTCATAGGGAAAGGGGTGGAAGCTCATCACAAGGAGATCCAATCTAAAATAAGGAAGAATTTCCTGACAGTGAGAATTATTTATCAGTGGAACAGCTTCCCTCCCAGAATTCTGGGTGCTTCATCACTGGAGGATTCCAATAATAGTTTGGACAACCATTTTTTAGGGATGGTATAAGGGCTCCTGCCTTGAGCAGAGGATTGGACCAGAAGACCTCCAAGGTCCCTTCCAGCCCTAGGATTTTGTGATCTTAACTTCCTGCCTCACCTGTAAGAGTTGGCTGGCTGGCGGCTGCCGCTTCTCTTCTATCTCCTGGATGAGATGGTCAAGAGAGTTGACTTCCTCCATGTGTTTGGCTAAAGCCTTCTCCTTTCTTACCATAATACTCTTCTTCGTCTCTTCCATTCTAGCCAACGTAAGCTTCTCCCTTCCTTCTAACCAGAGTTGTAGCTCTCTGAATTCAGCCACTACATAACTTTTCACTTTTTTAATGATGTCCCTAGAAGAAGAAAGAGAAAAAGCAAAAGGCATATTTTTATTTAATTTAAATTGTTTTACTTAATTGTTATTACATTTATTTTAATCATTATAATAATTAAAGGGATTCCGTGAAGAATCCAGAAGTGAGGTGAGAGAATTTCCTAAGGAGAAAAAAACCCCTTTTGATATTAAAAAGCACAGTGGGGAAAGTTTTCTTTTTTTAAAAAAGGCTCCAGTTTAAATGATCTCTCATGAAAATGTTATTGGCAATCAGAGATTCCAAAAAAGTAGACAGAAAAATGTTTGAGTTCACAATTTTTTCAATAAGATGAAACACAGTTTGCATTAATTTATTATCCCAACCAAACCCATTGTATAAAACACAGCTCATGGCATAGGTGCACTTAACCCAACTGTGACTCATTCAGCCAATGGTGACATCTCAGTCCCCAGGTTAAGAATAAATTCTGTGCCCTAATACCATTTTTAACTTGAATTTCCTTTAAGTCAGAACTTGTACTTACAAACAGGCTGCCTATTATCAAAGATGGCGGATGGTGTTCTCCTTCCTATTAGCTCAGAAGCTCCTCCCCATTGGATCAATACTTACAAGCCCCTCCTCCACTGTTAGCGCTGCGATTATTTTGTTTGTAGCTATTTTTTCTTTCTGTTCCTTCTGAGCTTTCAGGCAATCCTCAACCTTCACCTGAAGAGAAAATACAAGTTTTGAGTTCTTTAAAGTATTACATAGAAGAAAGACCCAGTTAGAAGATATATTCAATCATCATAAATACGGCAGATGGCAAGCGGCCAAATTTTGATCATGTGACCTCGGAATGATGCAATGATCACAAGGTTGAAAAACATGTCATTTTTTTCATTGTCCTCATAACTTTGAACAGTCACTAAATGAATGGTTCTAAGTTGAGGACTACCTGCAAAGGCATTAAAGTGAGCTGCCTGAGTCTCCTGGTTGCTGTCATCCCAGAAGCATCACAGAGAAATGAAAGTTTGGCCTGATCCAGCAGGACTGTTTTTCGGGATCTGCACTCAAAATTTTGGAGGACTCCATGACAATTTTGCTCTAGACTAGAGCAAATGTGGAAAGGGAGCTGGCAAAGGGAGCCTATTTCTCCCTACAGGGCAATTTCCGTTGCTAAGCAAGAGAGTTAAGTGAACTTTTGTCTCATTTTACAACTTTTCTTCCCAATGTTGTTAAGTGAATCACTGCAGTCACACAGCTGTTAAATGAATCTGGCTTCCCCATTGACTTTGCTTATCAAAAGGTGGCAAAGGGTGATCACAAGAGCCCAGGACACCGCAACGTGACAATTGACAAGCACCTGACAACAATTGAAAACAGGGATGTCGACCTGTTTTTAAACAGTTGCAGGCAGGGAGACAAAGGCTGGGATAAAGCAGGAGGAAGCAAGTAAACGGTTCCAAAGACTGCGAGGGCTGGCACTGGATGCCCCTCTAAAGCGGTTCCTCCTGGTCGATCCCTACTTGGTACTCCAGGAAAGCCTCCGCCGCAGGGATCACCGAGTGGCCCCTGTGCTCTTTGGATCGGTCGCAGACCACGCAGATGAGGGTCTCGTGGTCCTTACAGAAGAGCTTATGGGGCTCCCGGTACCTCGGGCAGAAGCTCCCTCCTTCCTCCTCCGCACAGCCGCCGCATCGCCTGGCCACTTCAGCCACCCGCGCCAGCTGCCTGTTGGGGAGGAGGTTATGAGGCGCGAAGGTCCGTCTACATTGGGGGCAGGAAGCCTCCGATTCCGACGTCCCCCATCTGCGGGTCAGGCAGCCCCGGCAGAAGTTGTGGCCGCACTCCGGGATGAGCACGGGGTCCTGGAAATAGTCCAGGCAAATGGAGCAGGTGGCTTCTTCCACCAAATCCTGCAAGGGCGCTTCGGCCGCCATCGACGAGAAAGGAAAGAGAAAGTTAAGTTTCGCTTCCTCTCCTCCAAATCAGCTGACCGCCTTTGGGCTCTGCCCAGACGGGAAACCGGAATGAATTGTTGCTGCACTTGCGATCGGCTTCGCTGGCTTCATAAAGAAGAACTACGGTATTTTTAAAAGAACAAATTGGGAGGAGGAAAAATTCACGGGACGGACCCCCGAACAATTATTATTAGCCCAACCAGCTCGTTAAAGGGAAAATTGTTTTAAAAACTGGAGAGAAGCAAGCATCCTTGGGACGAATCCCGATCAATTACAAATGATCCCAGCATCCTGTTAAAGAGGAAAACAAGTTTAAAATATTGGGAGAAGCCAATATTCATGGGATGACCCCTCCCCCAAGATCTATTATTGATCCAGACGTTTTGCTATAAGGAGAGGTGGGGAACCATGGGCCTTTTATGGCTTGTGGATTTCAAATGATATATAGGGTCTCCTGTTTGAGCAGGGGACTAGACTAGAAGACCTCCAAAGCCCCTTCCAGGTCTATTCTGATTGATTGATTGGCTGATTGACTTCAACTCCCAGAATTCGTGAACCAGCTGGCTCAGGAACTTTGAGAGTTGAAGTCTGCAAATTATAAAAGGGCCATCATGTCCCCCTCCCCCCTCCCTTGCTAAAGGGAAAGATATTGAAAAATCCTGGGGAGAAAGAAACATCCATGGCATAGGTGCACTTAACCCAACTGTGACTCATTCAGCCAATGGTGACATCTCAGTCCCCAGGTTAAGAATAAATTCTGTGCCCTAACACCATCTTTAGCGTGAATTTCCTTTAAGTCAGAACTTGTACTTACAAACAGGCTGCCTATTATCAAAGATGGCGGATGGGGTTCTCCTTCCTATTAGCTCAGAAGCTCCTCCCCATTGGATCAATATTTACAAGCCCCTCCTGCACTGTTAGCGCTGCGATTATTTTGTTTGTAGCTATTTTTTCTTTCTGTTCCTTCTGAGCTTTCAGGCAATCCTCAACCTTCATCTGAAGAGAAAATACAAGTTTTGAGTTCTTTAAAGTATTACATAGAAGAAAGACCCAGTTAGAAGATATATTCAATCATCATAAATACGGCAGTTGGCAAGCGTCCAAATTTTGATCATGTGACCTCGGAATGATGCAATGATCACAAGGTTGAAAAACATGTCATTTTTTTCATTGTCCTCATAACTTTGAACAGTCACTAAATGAATGGTTCTAAGTTGAGGACTACCTGCAAAGGCATTAAAGTGAGCTGCCTGAGTCTCCTGGTTGCTGTCATCCCAGAAGCATCACAGAGAAATGAAAGTTTGGCCTGATCCAGCAGGAGTGTTTTTCGGGTTCCGCCCTCAAGATCTGGAAGGACTCCATGACAATTTTGCTCTAGAGCAAATGTGGAAAGGGAGCTGGCAAAGGGAGCCTATTTCTCCCTACAGGGCAATTTCCGTTGCTAAGCAAGAGAGTTAAGTGAACTTTTGTCTCATTTTACAACTTTTCTTCCCAATGTTGTTAAGTGAATCACTGCAGTTGTTAAGTTAGTCACACAGCAGTTAAGCGAATCTGGCTTCCCCATTGACTTTGCTTATCAGAAGGTGGCAAAGGGTGATCACAAGAGCCCAGGACACAGCAACGTGACAATTGACAAGCACCTGAATTTTGATCAGTGACAACAGGGATGTCGACCTGTTTTTAAACGATTGCAGGCAGGGAGACAAAGGCTGGGATAAAGCAGGAGGAAGCAAGTAAACGGTTCCAAAGACTGCGAGGGCAGGCACTGGATGCCCCTCCAAAGCGATTCCACCTGGCTGATCCCTACCTGGTACTCCAGGAAAGCCTCCTCCGCAGGGATCACCGAGTGGCCCCTGTGCTCTTTGGATCGGTCGCAGACCACGCAGATGAGGGTCTCGTGGTCCTTACAGAAGAGCTTGAGAGGCTCCCGGTGCTTCGGGCAGAAGCTCCCTCCTTCCTCCTCCGCACAGCCGCCGCATCGCCTGGCCACTTCAGCCACCCGCGCCAGCTGCCTGTTGGGGAGAAGGTTATGGGGCGCGAAGGTCCGTCTACATTGGGGGCAGGAAGCCTTTGATTCCGACGTCCCCCAACTGCGGGTCAGGCAGCCCCGGCAGAAGTTGTGGCCGCACTCCGGGATGAGCACGGGGTCCTGGAAAAAGTCCCGGCAAATGGAGCAGGTGGCTTCTTCCACCAAATCCTGCAAGGGCGCTTCGGCCGCCACCTACGAGAAAGGAAAGAGAAAGTTAAGTTTCGCTTCCTCTCCTCCAAATCAGCTGACCGCCTTTGGGCTCTGCCCAGACGGGAAACCGGAATGAATTGTTGCTGCACTTGCGGTCAGCTTCGCTGGCTTCATAAAGAAGAACTACGGTATTTTTAAAAGAACAAATTGGGAGGAGGAAAAATTCACGGGACGGACCCCCGAACAATTATTATTAGCCCAACCAGCTCGTTAAAGGGAAAATTGTTTTAAAAACTGGAGAGAAGCAAGCATCCTTGGGACGAATCCCGATCAATTACAAATGATCCCAGCATCCTGTTAAAGAGGAAAACAAGTTTAAAATATTGGGAGAAGCCAATATTCATGGGATGACCCCTCCCCCAAGATCTATTATTGACCCAAACGTTCTGCAAAAGGAGAGGTGGGGAACCATGGGCCCTTTATGGCTTGTGGATTTCAAATGATATATAGGGTCTCCTGTTTGAGCAGGGGACTAGACTAGAAGACCTCCAAGGCCCCTTCCAGGTCTATTCTGATTGTTTGATTGGCTGATTGACTTCAACTCCCAGAATTCGTGAGCCAGCTGGTTCAGGAATTTTGGGAGTTGAAGTCTGCAAATTATAAAAGGGCCATCATGTCCCCCTCCCCCCTCCCTTGCTAAAGGGAAAGATATTGAAAAATCCTGGGGAGAAAGAAACATCCATGGGACCGATTGCCAAACAATTATTATTGATCCAACCAGTTTGTTAAAGGGGAAAATGCTTTTTAAAAAATAGGAAAAAGGAAACATTTATGAGACCAGAGGGAGTAAACCTGAACTGAAACAGACAGTAAGAAGCCCTTGATAAAAGCCCTAATCTAATGCTCTTACCCTCTCTCTCTACCCCCTGCTCTTCTCTTTCCTGCCAAAACCTCCTCCTTTTCATTCCCTTCTTCCACCATGATTCAGTTAAAATGGGGCAAAGTTCACTTGGCAGCAGAAATTTGGGGCTCAGTTGTAAGTTGAGGACTACCTATATTGCTGGGAGTTGAAGTCCACAAGTCTTAAAAGTTGCCAAGGTTGGAGATCCCTGCACTGGATGATTTAGTCCAGGATATTGATTTTCCTGCAGTTAACGGGAAAGAAAATTCATAACCCCAGCGAGTTGTCTTCCATATTGGTACAAGGTCAGCTCACCCACCAGTGGGATGGACCTCTCCTCTGCCTTTAGGGAGGGCCTCAAAGAGGCTCAAGCCTATTTTCCTTTGAGGTGCAATGTGAAGCCCTAGCAACATGAGTGCCAAAGTTTGCTGTGAGGACAGGTGAGCCTCCTGGCATAGCTTAGCTAGCTGTTTTTTCTGTAAATCATTCCAAGTGATGTTTAACTGTTCACACAAACCTTAACTATGAAATATGCATCGCAATCAAATGATATACTATTTGGCAGCCCAACCTAGGAATCATTTCTTCCAGTAGGATGTTTACTACTTCATGCTCTCTATTAGTCCTGCAAGCAAAGCCTCAGGCCATCCTTTGAAGGTACATTCTAGTCCCAAAACATACTTCAAACCTTGCTTTCTAGGGACTTCCGCTGGCAACGCAGGCTTCGCGGACGTTCCTTTGGGATCGTCTGCCCTGGGTTTCGTCAAACCGTCCCTGACAGCGTAAATGGGCTGTCAAACGGTTTGGAATTCTCCCCCCCCCTGGGTGAAGGGGGAGGGAAGAGTGGTCAGGTTTTGGGTAGAGCTCCCCGGGACCCCCTGGAATTTAACCAGGGGATCAAAGGGTGAGAGCTCCCCTTTAGCCTGACGAAGCTCCGTGCCCAGGGTGCTTCTGTTTATACAGAACGAGAAGCCGCGACCATCTCTGTGCCAAGATTTATTTCTAAAGAGAATTCAACACAGACAGAACAAAGTAGGAGGACTAGCAAGAATTTGCAAGTAATAAATCTTAACTTCAGCTCTTAAATAGCTTTCCTTTGAACTAACTTTCAACTTGAGTGGATTTAAAATGGCGTTTGCAATATACAAAGGAAAGCGAAACTTTAAAAAGACAAAGGAAGAAGAACATAACAAGCTACTTTTTTAAATGGAATGAACAAGAATTGTTAATGATTTTTTTTCTCTTTTTACCTTTTTCTTTATCACAATGTTTAAGAAGAAAAGTTTATTGAATTTTTTTTTCTCTCTTTTTGGTAGATTTTATAGTTTATGAATGGCTTTTAAGCAAACAGAACTAACTATTAAAATCTTGCAAACTTCTTCATTTCAAATATGGAATTTTTTTTTTTATAGGAACTTTCAGAGTTCCTTTCTTAATAAGTTTTTAAACAAGAGATTTTTACACCAATATATTAAAGATTGGAAATTCTTTATTGTTAGATGTTAAGCTGATTGGTGAGCAGATGGTGGAAAATGTGTAAGAAAGTGTGTAAGGAAATGTGTAAGATAGAAGACAAGGGGAAGGAAAATGCTTAAGATGTGATTTTGATGGTATTTTCTTTTTTTTAATATATATATATAGGGTTTAATTTTTACAACTGACTTATTTTGGGTATAAGGTATTACTATTTGAAATATGTGAGGTATAAAGGAATGGGAAGATGGAATATTGTTTAACTTTTGGAGGACAGATAGAAAAATTTATGGATGTAATGTTGGTATTTGGATAAATAGAATTTAATTGTTATGATTGATATATTTTGGATATAAGTTATATAAGTTATAATTTTAATAATGTTATTTGATAGATGTAAGGTAAATTGAAGAAATATTAATATTTGCAATGTTATTTGATTTATGTAAATGATATTTTTGGAGATTGAAAATGTGTAAGGAAATGTGTAAGATAGAAGACAAGGAGAAATGCTTAAGATGTGATTTTGATTTTTAAAAAAAATATATATATAGGGTTTAATTTTTACAACTGACTTATTTTGGGTATAAGGTGTTACTATTTGATATATGTGAGGTATAAAGGAATGGGAAGATGGAATATTGTTTAACTTTTGGAGGATGTAATGTTGGTATTTGGTTAAATAGAATTTAATTCTTATAATTGATATATTTTGGATATAAGTTATAATTTTAATAATGTTATTTGACAGATGTAAGGTAAATTGAAGAAATATTAATATTAGTAATGTTATTTGATTTATGTAAGTGATATTAAAGATATGAGAAGATAGAATATTGTTTATTTTTGGA
The DNA here is from genome assembly GCF_028640845.1 of Ahaetulla prasina. NCBI lineage: Eukaryota > Metazoa > Chordata > Lepidosauria > Squamata > Colubridae > Ahaetulla > Ahaetulla prasina. The sequence continues at coordinate 13,137,082 of NC_080540.1, forward strand.
GATTGGATAAAAATTTAAGAATTTAAGCTGGAAATATGAATTATATTTGGGACACTGTTTAAGGAAGAAAGGTATATTATAGAAGAATTTCTGATGAATACTGGAAGATGGAATATCGTTTTGGTCTTGATCGATGAAGATTGGATATTATTGATGAACTGGAAATACTAATTTAATTGGAAGATTCTGAAGATTTTAGGAGTGGAATGGACTGATATATAATGGACTGGAAGAAGAATGTACTTTTTTGTTTCTGGAAGGGGAGTTAAGGTCTTAGAGAGAGGAGTGACTATGGATTTGAATTATGTTGTATTTTAATTTATGATTGTTAATTTTATACCCTGTACTTTGTTCTGGGAAGTCTCAGCGGGTGGGAGGGGGGAGGGAGGGGAAGTGGGGAGAGGGGGGGAGATGAAGGATCAATGTAAAGGAATGATTGAAGATATGTAATTAAGAAATAGAAATAATTTGAAATGAAATCGGGGCTGCTCAGCTGCCATTTCAGAAGGGAATGGAAAGGGAGAGGAGAGAGTGAAGGAAGAAAGTAGGTAGGAAAGAGAGAGGTAGAAAAGGGGGAAAGGAGAGGAAGAAGAAAGGGGAAAGAGAGAGGGTTAGAAAGGGTGGAAGAGAAGAGTAGGGAAGGAGGAGAGGATGTAGAAAAGCGAAGAAGGATGAAGAAAGTAGAAGAAAGTAGAGAAGGGAGGAGGAAAGGTTTGTTAAGGAAGGAAGTGGTAGCTGGGCAGGTCCGAATAAGTAACAAATGAAAATTAATGATTAATGTTGAATAAGAGACTGTATATTGAATAGGTTGTTGGAAAATGAAAATAAAACTTTTTACAAAGAAAAAAAAAACCTTGCTTTCTAGGAAATTCAGTGAAGTCTATTTCCTAAATTGTCCCTGGGTAGTTGCCTTGAAGTTGGACTCCTAGGGGTGGATGCCTGGCTATTTTTGGATTATTTCTGCCATAGATCAGATAAGCTGCTACAGCTTGGGAGGTAGCAGAATAGAGACCCTTGCCTACTACACAGCATGTCACAAAATCTGCCAGTGCTTTTGACCCCCCTGTGTGTGCTGGCATGTATTTGTTATAAATCAGGGGTCTCCAACCTTGGCAACTTTAAGCCTGGCGGACTTCAACTTTAAGCCTGGCGGACAGCAAAACTGGCTGAGGAATTCTGGGAGTTGAAGTCTGCCAGGGTTAAAGTTGCCAAGGTTGGAGACCCCTGTTGTAAACGAATCCTCTGAGGTCCGCCCTCTCCCTTCCACCACCCTCATTCCTCTCCCTGTCTCCAATTGATGTGGCCCCTATCCACAGTGGTGGGATTCAAGTAATTTAACAACCGGTTCTCTGCCCTAATGATTTCTTCCAACAACCAGTGTGCCAAACTGCTCAGAAAGTTAACAACCGGTTCTCCCGAAGTGGTGTGAAATGGCTGAATCCCACCACTACCCCTATCCTATCCTTGGGTGTATAAGAGAGTGGAGAAGTGGCTATGGACAAATGGGAATTAGGTAGGCTGTTAATTCTAGGGCAGCTTCCTTAGCAGCTGTATCGGCAGCCCAATTTCCTTTTGTGTAAAGGGGTATCTTAGCAGGTCGCTTGACATGTAAGGCTGCTACTTGTTTTGGTTTCCAATAATTTTAAATTTTGTGGGCTATATTTAACGGTTGCTTCTCTTGCATTTAATAATCCTCTTCCCTTCCATAAGGCTCCATGGGCATGCAAGACTCCAAAGGCATATTTGCTATTAATGTTTGTCCCACAGCCAACTGTAAGGCTCTAGTTAGAATGACCTGTTCAGCTAGTTGGGCAGAAATGTTTACTGGTAATGGGTTGACTTCTACAATTTCCCATGGTGTCACCACTGCATATCCTGCCTTTCTCTGGCCTTCTACCATAAAGCTACTAGCATTCATAGTCAGCATTTGGGATAGACTGATCACAAAGATTGGGTCTACTGGCATAGACTGAATTCACTACCTGTACACAATCAGGATGCAGTTCACCTGGGGCAGGAGTGTAGCTGGGCTGAATACCTTTAATTGCATATCTCTAATTGTATGCAGGGGACACGGTGGCTCGGGCTAAGACGCTGAGCTTGTCGATCAAAAGGTCAGCAGTTCAGCGGTTCGAATCCCTAGTGCTGCCGTGTAACGGGGTGAGCTCCCGTTACTTTTCCCAGCTTTCGCCAACCTAGCAGTTCAAAAGCACGTAAAAAATGCAAGTAGAAAAATAGGGACCACCTTTGGTGGGATGGTAACAGTATTCCGTGCGCCTTTGGTGTTTAGTCATGCCGGCCACATGACCACAGAGACGTCTTCAGACAGCTCTGGCTCTTCAGCTTTGAAACAGATGAGCACCGCCCACTAGAGTCAGGAACGACTAGCACGTATGTGCGAGGGGAATATTTACCTTTTAATTGTATGGCAAGGGAGTCAAGCAAGAGAATCTGATATTTGGCTTGGCAGCCCCCCAGTCATCCAAAGTGCTCCCTTTACTTCCATAAACTCTTGAACCCCGTTTGGGACTTTTACTATGAGATAAAGTGATGGTGTTAACTGTTGAGCTTCTTCAACCAGCAGGGCTGTTGCTCCCACTGTTCACAAGCCATCCCAATGCCACAGGTCTTTGCCATGAGCCTAATTTCTGGGTGAGAACTTTCATTGCAATGCCTTCCCATTCGTGTACGAATAGAGTAAAAGCCCTAGTGCTGGTGTTCCCATAGGCTCCCTCTCTATTTGTGTGAATGTTGGTTGGCATTATCTAATCCATTCCAACATTTTCCCATCCCCCCCCCTTTAACAGCCTCATAAAAGGGGCTTGACAATTAATCAAAAATTACAATCCAAAGTCTACATCCCCAAGAATCCCAATTGTTTTCTATTAACAGGGGGCTTTGATGGATTGCCTCCCTCCTTAGGCTAACAGTCTCCAGCTGTCCTGCCATACCCTAAGTTTTCAACCTGCTGCTGTGCAATCTGGGCTTTTGTTGTTTCAGGCACATTATAGCCTTTTTTTTTTTGTCACAAACATTGACATAAAAACAACAACGTATCATATAAGCATATATATATGCTAAAATATGTATAAAATATAAAATATAGGCTAAAATATGTATATAGATAAGCAAAAGTATTAATTTTTATTTTTATTTATTTATTTATTTATCAGATTTTTATACCGCCCTTCTCCCGAAGGACTCAGGGCGGTGTACAGCCAGAATAAGAACAAAATATATACAATTTAAAACAACATTTAAAAAGAGCAAATTTTAAAGGCTGATTATTAAAATTTAAATTTAAAATTTAAAAAATATTAAGAATACCCAATTAAAATTCATCAATAATTATGCCAGTCCCGCTTTAATAAATAATGAATAAATATGTTTTGAGCTCACGACGGAAGGTCCGAAGATCAGGCACTTGACACATTGATATAATGAAAGGGAACAATAGGACAGGAACGGTAGGCACTTTTGTGCTCTTATGCATGCCCCTTACAGACCTCTTAGGAATGGGGTGAGGTCAATAGTGGACAGTTTTTGGTTGAAGATTTTGGGATTTTGGGAAGAGACCACAGAGTCCGGTAGTGAGTTCCAAGCTTTAACAACTCTGTTACAGAAGTCATATTTTCTGCAATCAAGATTGAAGCGGTTACCCAGATATTCCAGAGCTGCTGTTAGCAATCAGTGTTATTTTTTCTCTGTCATCTCTCTTTCTTGCTCAATACACACACACACACATATCTTGAATTCAGTCTTTCTCTTCCTATCCTGGCGCCTTAACCATTAGATCAAACTGGATCTGACGCCCATCTCAGTATCAAAGCCAGTTTTGGGCTGCCTCAGATTGTTGGCCTCTAGTGGCTATCTTGACGAATCTCCCTGCAGTTTTCTTGCTAAAGATTCAGGAGTGGCTTGCCATTGCCCGCTTCCTAGGGCTGAATGAGAGTGACTGGTCCAAGGTTGCCCACCATGCTTTGGGCCTAAGGCAGGATTAGAACTCATGGTTTCTAGCTTGATTTCTTAACCATCACACTAGATTGGCTTCTTCTTTTACAGCTACTCAATAAAAGGCAGAGTGGCTTAGAGAGGAAAAAGAGTGTTATTGTCAAATAATGTATTTATTTAATAATGTATTTCATTTTTACAATTCTATTTATAATTCAATTTGAATTTTGGCTTGACCAAGTGACGCATTTAGTCCACATAGTGCTCACATCTCCTATCTTGATAACAGGTGGTATGTTTTGTTTTTGTCTACTGTCTTCTGCACATCTTCTATTTCCGTGGCTCACGTAGTAAGATGCTGGGCCTGCGCACCGCTTAGGTTTCTATGAGCTCGACTCCCATAAGCAAATAAATCGCATAGGAACAAGAAAGGAGCCTCCCCCAATTGCCTACAGGCATTCAGGCGTCCCGCGGGTAAAGATAACAGCGCACGAAAAAATTCACAGAGGCATCCAGCCACCTTAGTGATCCCTGGCTAACACGTGCTATATGCTTAAAAAAACAACAACCCACTGAAGAATCAGATTTATTCGATTTCAAACAGCATAAAACTAATAAAATCAGGTAAATAGAATAGAATAGAATAGAATAGAATAGAATAGAATAGAATAGAATTGAATTGAATTGAATTTTATTGGCCAAGTGTGATTGGACACACAAGGAATTTGTCTTGGTGCATATGCTCTCAGTGTACATAAAAGAAAAGATACGTTCATCAAGGTACAACATTTACAACACAATTGATGGTCAATATATCAATATAAATCATAAGGATTGCCAGCAACAAGTTATAGTCATACAGTCATAAGTGGAAAGAGATCGGTGATGGGAACTATGAAACGATTAATAGTAGTGTAGATTCAGTAAATAGTCTGACAGTGTTGATGGAATTATTTGTTTAGCAGAGTGATGGCCTTCGGGGAAAAACTGTTCTTGTGTCTAGTTGTTCTGGTGTGCAGTGCTCTATAGCGTCGTTTTGAGGGTAGGAGTTGAGACAGTTTATGTCCAGGATGCGAGTGATCTGCAAATATTTTCATGGCCCTCTTCTTGATTCGTGCAGTATACAGGTCCTCAATGGAAGGCAGGTTGATAGCAATTATTTTTTCTGCAGTTCTAATTATCCTCTGAAGTCAGTGTTTTTCTTGTTGGATTGCAGAACCGAACCAGACAGTTATAGAGGTGCAAAAAAATAAATCTGTTGACATGAAATTGCAAAGGAAGGAACTACAATCCATGAGACCCCTTACAAAATTACACGTCTGCATTCCAGAAAAACCCCTCACCAAGTAAAAACTCTGAAGCATGCATCTTTCAAAGTTCTTTTACTAGGATAGGTAAACTGGCACATCTGGGAAAATCCGAAAGTGAGAGATCCGGGTTTTCCCGTCAGTAAATAAAAAACCCCAAAACCACCCCGACTCCTCTGCTGATCACATGCTCCAATCGCCAGCTGCCCCATCTCAAGATATCACTCTGACCACTCCTTCTCAAGATGCAGGATCGGCCTGACCTTGACTGGCAGGAAGAATGCTATTATGTCTAATGGCCCCTTCTACGAAATCCCCCCCTCCTACTTTCCCACACATGGGAAAGTGGCAGCACAGAAGCTTCCGGCCTAGTATAGCTTCCAAAGCTGACATTATAATCACTCTTAAAATCAGTAATCTGAATGTTGTAGATAACGGAAATATTTAAGTACAAAAAGGCATAAGCTGTAGCAGAATTTGTAAAACAAAAAAAATCTATGCGGATGTAAAGCTTATATTGAGTCTACTACTTGCTGAAGCCCTAAAATGGTTTGTGGGGATGATGACAATTATGGTATTTAAAAGGAAACAGACAAAAAGGGGGAAGGAAAGGAAAAAAAACAAAGAAAGATTACAAAATAAAATAAAGTTTTGTCTATGGATGTCCCCTCTGTTAGAGTAGTATCAGCCAGGTGCCATCACACAAATAGAAACAGGGCAGAAGAGTCTCTCCAACCAAGGAAGCGTCTGAGAATGTATGGAGCAGAGCTGCGGTGCTGGCATCAAAAAAGCTCACTTGTCCCCCTTCGCAGTTGACAGAGATGCGGATCCTTGTGGGCTCCTCAGTCAGGACCAGTTCAGAGCATGTTGATGGAGAGATGGCTGTGTATTTTTCTCCCCATTTCCCAATCTGCCAGTGCCTGGTCTGCTCATCAATATTAGTTATGTTCACTGGCTTGCTGGCAACCCCTACACCCCATCCTGCTGTATCTCCTACCATAACTTCCCAGAAATGTCTCCCTGTTGAGAACTTCTGACAGCCGAGGACATAAGGATTATATTCAAATCTCTTGCGGTTTGGGACAGGATATATTGCTTTAACTGGTTTAAGTCCATCGGCACGTTTTCGATGTCTGGAGATGTCAAGACGGCCAGGATGGGCTGTTTCTGGATCCAGAATTACATTCACTGTAAGGGGGAAGACAAGGGAAGGGAAGGGAAGGGAAGGGAAGGCGGGAAGGAAGGAAGGAAGGAAGGGAGGGAGGAAGGGAGAAAAAGAGGTTCAGCTGCAGGCCTGGTTTTTGTCTTCACCCCAAGAGTTTAACCCTCTTGTGTGAATGGAGTTCAGTTTCCAAACACCCCCTCCAGGACTGGAAGACTCATTGTTTTTTTAAACAGCACCTAAGCCGTTGTCTGGTCAAGAGTCCTCCAACTTTGGCCAATGTAAGACTTGTGGACTTCAGTTTCCAAGACTTATGTCCAAGACTTGTGGACTTGTGGACTTCAATTTCCAGAATTCCCCTGATGGGGCTGCTAGTGTCCAGGTCCCCTCTGCTCCCTTTTCGTCAAGCAAGAGGGCTCTCCCACTGTCTTACTCCCATCCTCTGTTCACTGCCAGCCTGTTCAGCGCTCCTCTGACCTCTCGCCTTCTTGTTGCATTCATTCAGATTGCCTTCCCCATCTGCCAGTCCATCTGCCTCCCCTCCAGCTGCCATTCAGCTGCACGACCTCATGATCCACGGTTTAGCTGTCCTGCGCTTGGCTCTGCCACTCAGCTGTTCTTTGCTTGGCTCCAGTGGCTAATTCCCCTGACTCGCCCACGTGGCCGCCATTCAGCTGATCGTTCTCCAGCTCTACCATGCTGGCTCCTGAATTCTGTGGTACAGCCACCATGTTTGGAAACCCCTAGTCTACACCATTTCCAACCCTTCATACTGCTTCACCTCTTCCAGCAACTCTGCACATCACTCTCTTTAGCTTCCACCTTGCAGGTGAGATTAATGGGGCTGGGAGTGAAGAGTGGTTGGCTTTGCCTTCAGTGAGTTGCTGGGAGGGCCAAGGTTGAACAGGGACTCTACCTGGAGCATTAATCCAGAAGATCAGGCAGAGAAAGAGGCTGCCATGTTTCAATTCTGAACTGGCAGAGTCAGAAGGATCCCCCAGAGGTAACTTGGGACACACAATGGGATGTGAGGAAGATCCGCCCTTTTCTCTGTGAACATCAGGGTATCACAGGCATGTACAAAAAGGGGAGGATCTTGCACAGGAAACCTCTGCTTTTATCAGTCTGATGGCCCACATGGTGGAGGCAACCCTGATGCTCCAACGTTGCTATGGGCTTTGACCCAAAGGATCCTAATTTCTCTGATCCCAAAGACCTGGTCTCTCACCAATTTATAGTCAGGCAGTGAAATCAACAGGATGTTATTAGCTTGGTAGGAATTCAATATTCCTTTCAGTCCCAGACCATATTTTCCCATTTGTCCAGATACTTCATTCTACACCAAGGCTGACTTCAATTATCTAGATTATGTTTACTGGATCTTCATAATCTTTAAGGTATCTAATCTTAATATTTTTTTTCTTTGTCACTTCATTATGTTTCTCTTAAAGTTACTGGCATCAGAGCTCAAACTAGCAAGCAACTGCAATTCTTACAACTCATATTTACCTTTCTTTAGTTTAAGTCCAGTTTTCAGAGTATCTGGGGAAGAAAAAAGAGGAATTCAGCATCTCATCACTGGAACTGGAGCAACAGAAGGGCCTCCCTCAGATACCCTGGTTTGCTTTCCTTGGACTCAGATCAGGAAATAAGGAATAGGGAAAGCTACTAGCCAGAATATCGTTGGTGTTTACATTCATACACAGGTAATCCTCGACTTAGAACCATTTGTTTAATGACAGTTCAAAGTTATAGTGGCACTGAAAAAAGTGACTTATTCTCACACTTACAATCTAGGCAGCATCCCCAGTCATGTGATCAAAATTCAGGCACTTGGCAATCAGCATGTATTTATGATGATTGCAGCATCCCAGGGTCCTGAGATTGTCTTCTGCAACCTTCCTAGGAAGTATCTAACAACCAAAGTCAATGGGGGTAGATTCCAGATTTGCTCAACAACCATAGGATTCACTTAACTGCAGTGATTTTTTTCAACAACCATGGCAAAAGAAAAGATGTCAGGTCTGCCATCTTCAGCATGGTGCCTCGTTGGCATCCTGCCATCAAAGGTTAGGGGGGATTGGGCACGGGAAAAACAAATGGGCAATAAATATGTATGCGGGTGTGATGGGAAATAGAAAGGGGGGTGGACAGCTTGAAGAAGACAGGGAAATTCAGAACCAGTTTGTGCCAGCTGTCAAGACCACGTACCCTGACTTTGGAATGTGGGCTATCTCAAACATCTCAGTGTTTCTCAAACCACCTATGCAGCTCTTCATTGACTGAAGACGAACTGGTCGGGGGGGGGGGAGGGGGTTGGATGAGGAGATAACTTTGTCACTTTGGGAAATTCAGTTCTAGCCTGACTTTATTGCAGCCAGCAGCCTTTAGTAAAAGAACCTATCAGGTCACCCAAATTGAGTCAAAGGTCTTTCTTTCCTAAAGGGATCAGACTGGGGCACATCTGAGAAAAGGTCATTAAATGGGGCATGACTCACTAAACAACTGCCTTCTTAGCAACAGAAATTTTGGGCTCAACTGCAATCATAAGTCAAGGACTATCTGTATATGTTCCACTCTATTCAGTGGAAGTCTATTCTGCTTCCTGGATTCCGGAAACAAAGAATAAATGGTCAGCTATGACTAATTAGTGGTTCCATTTTTAGGTAACACACATCTTTAATGGGAGAAACCAGAAAGCTCCTCCTCCCCTCCTGGTGCCAAGACACAAGGCCTTTCCACAGAGAAATAAAAGTGTTTCTTCTGCTGATCCTGAAATCGATCCCTCTTTGATCCATGTGACACCCAGAATCTTTCTTGGATACTCTGGGATCAAAATGTCGCCCAGCGTAAAACCCCAGCAGCTGATTTTTTTTTACCTCTCAATTTTTTTATGGCACTTTTCAGAAGCACAGTCATATCACTGTGATCCCAGATTGTCTTCTTTGGGTCTAGAAACAAATTCACTGGATTCTCAAATGTTTTCTTTGCCTGGTACCTGGCAAGAGCAAAAGAACATTGACTAGAAAATGGGTATAACATTCAAACTGATCTTGATGGATTAAAAGTAATGCCATGGAATTTAATAGAGATGAATGCAGTTACAGCTTACAATCTACAATGATACCTTTAATACCATCAAACATCTTTCTGTCCTTGGGAAGGACTCAATAGGTGGATAAAACGGCCAAATTCAGTCTAAACATCTGGCTGAGTGCGCAACCAACCACAATAATTCACCATTATCAAATATTGCTAATTATACTGTGTTGAGGTTGTCTGAGGAAATAATTACAAGGCCTTGAAATACAATACATTATCTTTAAATTAAATTACTGCTAAATACAAACAGAATTTTTCAAAATAGGAAAACTGCTGGAGAAGTTGCTGATCTCTGAGGCTGTAAAGAAAAAGTTGGATTTACTTACTTCTTCAAGTTGCTTCCAATGTCCTAAAAAAAAGAGAAAAAGCACTGAAAAGAGCCATTTTCTATGCAGAAAATAAAATTCATATAGTCGTAAAATAAATGAGTGAAACTTCTAGACAGCTAGACACTAACGAAGATATACCAAATAAATAAATATGATCTTTTCCCCCCAGCTGTTCACTTCTTTTAGAGAGGTATTGTTTTTTTAAAATTTTCTTGTCTTAGAAAAAATATACCCTCATTGAATCAAACAGAATTATAAAGATTATAGTATATATAAATAAATAATAAGGAGACTTCCGTGGTGATGTCACAGTGTTGTGATCCAAGAAATGGAGCTCCGTCTTCTCAGATCGAATTTTTGCGTTTGGAAGCTGGTAACGGCGAGAGCTGACCCTGGAGAGGTCAGTTCTGTAGAGGGGAAATTCTTGGGGTAATGAGGAGGTGCACGATCCCCTATTACGGAAGGAAGAACCCCTTAAATTTCAGCGTGGAAGAGACCAGCTGTAATGGTCAGATCTGGAGGCATGACGGCCCATCTCAATGGTGAAGGAAGCAAAAAGTGGAAAAACAGCAAGAAACATTGGTGAATAGAGACGGGACGGAGTGAGCTACTGGGCTACTTCCAGGGGTGAAATGCTCCTGGTTTGGACTGGCTTGCCTGATCCGGTAGCGATGGTGGCTGGTGGTTCGGAGAACCGGTGGCAAAAATCCCTGGCCCCGCCCCCTGCCTCTGCTGAGTCGCACCATCAGCAGAGGTTTTTTTTTTTACTTTTAAAAGCAGTTTTTCTTCAGCCAAAAACATGCCTTTAAAAGTAAAAAAAAGCCTTTCAGGATCCCGCGGCTCAGCTGAGATCGTCAGAGCCTTTAAACTCTTTTTTTAAACAACCTCTTCAGCCGAAGAGGTTGTTAAAAAAGAGTTTAAAGGCTCTTTTTAAAAAAGTTTTAAAAGGCTCCTCTGGCGATTGCAGCTGAGTTCCTCATCAGCAGAACCTTAAAAAAACATGTTTTCTACAAGCTCTTCAGCGGAAGAGCTTGTAGAAAACCTCCTTTTAAGAGATTCTAAGGCACTTACCTAATTACTGATCTAACACATGGCTTTCCCAGCCCGAAAGGAGCAGTTTCAGTACGCAGACAGAATCAGTTGCTAGCTAATCTATTTCCTCAGTGAGCAACTAATCTGCCTGGCTGAGGAACTCTGGGAATTGAAGTCCACAAACCTTAAAGTTACTACTACTACCGTTCTGTGGGTGTGGCTTAATTGGTGGGCATGGCTTGGTGATCAGATGACTGGATGGGCATGGCCAATAACAATAAATGATAAAAATAATAAACAAAGTATACAAAACTATAAGAGGTACCAAAAACCAACTTTCACACTTTACACACACACACAACACAACACAACACAACTGACACACACACAATGTAAAAGCAGCTGCACTTCACCCAGAATGGCCCCTGCAACAAGCAGGAACCTCACACTTTCACACTTTACACACACACAACACAACTGACTCACACACATACAAAATGCCACATACAGCTTTGTGAGATTTTGTGTGTTTGTATAGATAGAGTGAAACACTACAGAAACACACCAAATTTCAGAAAGCTGCACAAATATTTTATTTTATTATTTTTATTTATTTTTTTTAGATCAGGGGGTCTCCAACTTTAGTAGCTTTAGGTTTATGGACTTCAAATCCCAGAGTGCCTCATTCAGCAAAGCAGGAAGTCAAAGCAGGCTGTAATCAGTAGCTGAAGTAAGCATTGCGTTGCCAGCCCGAAAGGAGCAGTATGCAGTAATTATAGGTAAGTGAGGAGGGGGCATTGGGTGGGCATGGATGGGGGCTCTTGTAAGTAGGGGCTGTTAAAAAGTTATTTTAAAAGGCTGCTAGGATCAGGAAACTCCTCTGAGATCACCAAAGGAAAAAAAGTTTTAAAGTCAGCTCCTCTGACGATCTCAGCTGAAGTTCCCTCATAGCAGCCCAGAACCTCTTAATATAATTGTTTTAACATGTAGAAAACATGTTTTTTAAGGTTCTGATGATGAGGAACTCAGCTGGGATGGCCAGAGGAGCCTTTTAAAGCCCCCCCCTTTTCCTTTTCCCCCCTTCGGCTGAATAGGATTTTTTTTAAAAAAAAACTTTTAAAGTGTTCTGATGATCTCTGCTCAGCCCCGTGATCATCAGAGGTGTTTTGTTTTTTTTACTTTTAAAGGCATGTTTCGGCTGAAGAAAAACTTTTAAAAGTAAAAAAAAAAACCTCTGCTGATGGTGCAGCTCAGCAGAGGCAGGGGGGGCGGGGCCAGGGATTTTTGCTACCGGTCCTCCGAACCAGCAGCTGCCATCGCTACCTAATCGGGAGAGCCGGTGCGAACCGGGAGCATTTCAACCCTGATAATTATGATAAATTAATACAACAAATACAAAACGATTTAGACATCTGGGCCAAATTACAGTTAACTTTAATAGGTAGAATAGCTGCAATAAAGATGAATGTATTATCTAAATTGTTATATTTGTTTCAATCAATACCAATTACTACAGAAACCGTTTTTTGAACATTTAGATAGAATGATAGGTAAATTTATTTGGCTGGGGAAAAAAGCCCGAATAAAAAGTAAACTTCTGCAAGACTCCAGAACCAAAGGAGGCTTCGGCCTACCCATTTGGGAACTATATTATCAGGCGGCAGCAATAACTTGGTTAAAAGATTGGGTTCAATTAAGAAACAAGAGAATATTAATATTGGAAGGCCATGACCTCCAATTGGGATGGCATGCAGTCCTTTGGGAAGGAAAAATTAAGACGCATAAATACTTCCAGAGACATCTAGTGTGAAATGCTTTGATCAATATTTGGGATATTGTAAGAATAAAACACTTTATGAAAGTTCCAGTTTGGATATAATAATAATAACAACAACAACAACAACAGAGTTGGAAGGGACCTTGGAGGCCTTCTAGTCCAACCCCCTGCCCAGGCAGGAAACCCTACACCATCTCAGACAGATGGTTATCCAACATTTTCTTAAAAATTTCCAGTGTTGGAGCATTCACAACTTCTGCAGGCAAGTCGTTCCACTTATTAATTGTTCTAACTGTCAGGAAAGTTCTCCTTAGTTCTAAGTTGCATCTCTCCTTGATTAGTTTCCACCCATTGCTTCTTGTTCTACCCTCAGGTGCTTTGGAGAATAGTTTGACTCCCTCTTCTTTGTAGCAACCCCTGAGATATTGGAACACTGCTATCATGTCTCCCTTAGTCCTTCTTTTCATTAAACTAGACATACCCATGTTTTGCCTTGCTCGCCCCCCCTCTCCACAGCCGGGCCCCTCTCATCTCCTGTTATCTCAGCCAGAGACGGATAATGAAGACGAACGGCCTGGCATGCCTCCAGCCCCCAGTCCTGGCACCATGCCCGGACAGACCGAGCAAGACGAATGGCCTGGCATGCCTTCAGCCCCCAGTCCTGGCACCATGCCCGGACAAACTGAGCAAATAAACCCCTCCCCCACAGCATGTGAACATGAGGAATATGAAGCCAGTCACGAGCTGGAATTGCCGGCAGCTGGAGGGTGGAGGGATCTACGCTTCCGGAGAATGGAGAGGCAATGTCAGCAAAAGGGAGGGGCAGGCCTGGATAAGTGCTGAGTCATGGAGCCACACCCCATGGCCTATATAAAGGATCTGCTTTCTGGCATTCTTTGAGTCAGGCAAAGTCTAATTTGGATTGCTGAAGTCACATCTTGGACTCCTGCCTGCCCTGAGAACTCTGACAGAACTTTGGCCAAGCTGCAGAGGCTTTGTGGCCACGCTTGATACAGACTTCCCCGACCCGGCCGTCAGAGGAGGAGTGGGACACGACAACCCAGTTCCTGCAACCGTTCTATCATATCAATGATGGAGGCCATAATCTATCCCAACGTGCTGGACTTAAATAAAATAGTAAGATATTCGGATCTATTAGATGAACTTGGAAATCAGAACAGGACCTAAAAAATCAGGGAATAAAAATTGACTGATGGCCATATTTGCAGATCAGAACAAAATATAAAAAAGACAAGGAACAATTTGGCATATACAGAGAACAATTGGAACTTGATATTACTAGGATCCGGGGGGGAAATGATTACAAAAATATATAATTTTCTGTTAAAATTTAAAATGGAAGAAGAAACCGTGAAAGAAACAATGATTAGCTGGGCAAGAAATCTTGGATATAGCATTCATTTGGATCAATGGGATAGATTATCCCTCATTCTCAAAATCATTCTCAAAATCCCAAAATCTTTAACCAAAAATTATCTACTATTGACCTTACCTCATTCCTAAGAGGACTGTAAGGGGCGTGCATAAGAGCATAAAAGTGCCTACCGTTCCTGTCCTAATGTTTCTTTTCATTATATCCAATTAATATAGTTAGTACATACTTATGCTCATATATATGCTTATATATTGTATAGCTATTTCATTTCATGTTAATGCCTATATATACTATGACAAAAAAAAAATTATGGGAGAGAAACTACAAACTAATCATGTCAGCTGCTTATAAGGAGTACCTGTACAAAATGTTTTACCGATGGCATCCGCCACCAGCGAGATTGGCCAGGATGTTCTTGAACAGGTCCCCAGATTGTGGCGGTGTGGTCACAAACAAGGGATGTTCTACCACATGTGGTGGACCTGCCCTAAGATTAGGAAATTTTGGGGTAAGATAAAAAAATGGCTGGAAGAAATAACAGGGCAGAAGATAGAAAGGAAACCGGAACTATTTCTCTTGGGTATTCTGGAAGGAAAAATGGAAAAAAATATACAATATATCATACTATACATACTAACAGCGAGTAGAAATGTGATAGCACAAAATTGGAGCCGACTAGATATCCCTCCAGACCAAATTATAATTAAAAATATATATGAATGTGCAGAAATGGACAGATTATCTATGGAAATGAAGGAGAGGGAAGATACCGAGTACTATTTAATTTGGAACCGATGGTATTCCTGGCCTGAGAGTAAGTTTAAAACTTAAGGGATATTTTTGTTGTGAGACTGAATTGTGAATAGAAGTTAATATAATTTAAATAAGGATGTAAGTTAAAATAAGAGATATTTAGAAGTAGAATTTGTGTAAGGAGGTTAATTAGGATAGAGATACCGATGTAGAAAAGCTGTTACTAGTATTGAAATTTTGATGTGTTTGCCTTTGTTTGTTCGTTTGTTTTTGTGTGTGTGTCATGGTTTTTTTTATACTGTGTATTTTAATGTTTGGAAATTTAATAAATATTATTTAAATAAATAAGTAAATAATAAAACAATAGCAAAAAGAAAATAATATTTGAAAAAGAAAACAATGCATCAATAGAATACAACAATGCCCCTCATTAATGCTACGAGAATCAAGGCACTTTGAATCAAGGGGTTATAACTTTGTAGAAGGCCATCAGTTTGGAGTTCTCCTTGCCATGGAAATTAAGGGGAAGGGGAGACCCTAAAAGAACATCCACCACCAAATTCCTTCATAGGTAATAGGTCCCCTCAGCAGGTGTTCTTAAAATCATTAAGGGCGCTGACCAGCACTTTCAATTCTTCCTTTTCACATGACCTGATTTTTCTGAATTAAATATTAGACATTGCAGGTGATTCTCAACTTTCAACAGTTCATTTAGTGACCGTTCAAAGTTACGGTGGCACTGAAAAAAAACTGCCTCACCACCTTTTTTCACACTTACAACTGTTGCAGCATCCCAATGGTCACAAAATCAAAATTCAGCCACTTAGCAACTGACTCGTATTTTTGATGGTTGGGGCTGTCTGTCCCCAGACCACTTCCAGCCCTAGGATTCTATGGTTTCAACTTCCATCCTGACCTGTAAGAGTTTGCTGGCTGGCTGCTGATACTTCTCCTCTATTTCCTGGATGAGATGGTCAAGAGAGCAGAGTTCGGCCAAACTGTTTTCCCTTCTTGCCATAATGTCCTTCTCCGTCTCTTCCATTCTAGCCAGCAGAAGCTTCTCTTGTCCTTTTAACCAGAGTTGTAGCTCTCTGAATTCACCCACTACATTTATTTTCTCTTTTTCGATGAGGTCCTAGTACAAGAAAGAGAAAAAGCAAAAGGTATATTTTTATTTTACTTTAATTATTTTAATAATAATTAAACAGATTCCCTGAAGAATCCAGAAATGAGAGGGGAGAATTTCCTAGGGAGAAAAAAAAAAACCCTTTTTGACATCAACAAGTGCACAGGGAAAGGTTTGTAAAAAACAAAACAAAAAAGTCTCCATTTAAATTTCCTTTGGGAGATCAGGGATTCTAAATAAGTAGACAGAAAAAATGTTTGAGTTCACAATTTTTACAATGAGATGAAATAAGGTTTGCATTAATTTATTAAGCAAGCCAAACCCATTGCATAAAACACGGCTCATGGGATAGGTGCACTTAACACAACTGAGACTCATTCAGCCAATGGTGACATCTCAGTCCCCAGGTTAAGAACAAGTTCTGTGCCCTAACACTGTCTTTCACTTTGAATTTCATTTGAGTCAAAACTTACACTTACAAACGGGCTGCCTATTATTAAAGATGGCGGATGGGATTCTCCTTCCTATTAGCTCAGAAGCTCCTCACCATTGAGTCAATACTTACAAGCATCTCCTGCACTCTTTGCTCTGTGTCGCTTTTGTATGTAGCTATTTTTTCTTTCTGCTCCTTATGAGCCTTCAGGCAATCCCCAACCTTGATCTGAAGAGAAAATACAAGTTTTGAGTTTCTTTTCCATAAAGGAGGGAAGACCCAGTTAGAAGGTATCGTCATAAATACATGGCAGTTGGCAAGCATCCGAATTTTGATCATGTGATGACAAGAATGCTGCAATGATCATAAGTGTGAAAAAAATGATTGTAAGTTACTTTTTCCATTGCCGTTGTAACTTCAAACAGTCACTAAATGAAAGGTTCTATGTCAAGGAATACTTGTAATGGCAACTTTGGTGAAAAGATGGCCAACTGACAACACGCCCGGGGAAGGATCCCTGAAGAGTTTTTGCCTGGACTGTAGTTTTTTTCAAATGCCAATAGAAGGAACCGGCATTCCTTTACTTTATATGACTCCCCTAGGTTACAGGTAGTCCTGGAATTATCCCACAAGATCCTCCGATACAGCAAAGGGGTGCAGGTAGCTTCAGGAGCTGTGCTTCAAAGCATCCTCTGTGCTGAGAGATGGGGCTGCCATCAGTTCATTGTTGAAGGAGCAGCCATTTTGGAATTTATTTTTCAAAGGGACAGTGTTGTGCTTTTCATTTCTTAATCATTTGTAAGGACTTTACTAAGCTAAAAGAGGCTCTTTTAGCCACAGACTTTTATTCCTTTTTGAAGATCTGCGCTATTTGTTTGGTTCTGTAACCCAACAAGACAGACACAGATTTCAGAGGATAATTAGAAATTATCCAACCTGCCTTCCATTGAGGACCTGTATACTGCACGAGTCAAAAAGAGGGCTGTGAAAATATTTGCAGACCCCTCACATCCTGGACATAAACTGTTTCAACTCCTACCCTCAAAACAACGCTATAGAACACTGCACACCAGAACAACTAGACACAAAAGCAGTTTTTCCCCGAACGCCATCACTCTGCTAAACAAAAAATTCCCTCAACACTGTCAAACTATTCACTAAGTCTGCACTACTATTAATTTTCTCATCGTTCCCATCACCAATCTCTTTCCACTTGTGACTGTATGACTGTAGCTTTGTTGCTTGTATCTTTACAATTTATACTATTTTTATTTTTTCTCTATACGCATGTCCAAGATGGCGCCGCGCCGCTGAACGGGAGATGCGGCGACGGGCCTTCTCCGGACCTGACCGGGTTTGGGGGGGTCGTTTTAGGAACTTGGACCCCCTACCGGTAGAGGGCGCCGTCAGGAAGGGGTAGAGGGGCTGGGCGTCTGGCTGCTTCAGGAGGAGCCCGGGCGCTCTCCCCAGCGGCGATGGCCCGGCGTTCTCCAGCGCCGGCTGCCGGCGGGATTCTTTGGATTCGCCGGCGGTGGCGGCAGCCGGGCGTCGCATGGCCTCGGGAAAGCCCCAGCGGCGATGGCCCGCCTTCTCCAGCGGCGGCTGCCGGCCGGGCTCTTCGGGATTCCGGATTTTTCGGGCGGTGGCGGCGACCGGGCTCGCATGGCCTTGGGAGGGCCCCGAGCTCTCCCACCAGCGATAGACCATCGCCGGGATGGCGGCTTGGCCTGGTTCTCCCCGCCAGTGGTGGCGACGGCGGTGGCGGCCGGCTCGGTGATCCCTTGGGTGGGGCCTGGAGCTCTCTTCCTCCCAGCGGTATGATCTTCAGTGGCGGCAATGGCGGTAGCGGCGGCCTGGCCTGGCCTGGCCTGACCGGTCTGGAGATGGCCTGGCCCGACGGTGGACCGCTGGGCCCGGCGAACTGGCCTGGGGGTCAGAGCCGGTGGTGTGGCCCAGCGGGCCCAGCGGACGAGTGGCCTATTCCAGCGGCCTATTCCAGCGGCCAGGCCGGCTGGGCGGCCTATTTGGAGAGTGCAGGTGGGCCCGATGGACGCCTTGCTGGTACCATCTGGAGGATGTCCTCGGGCCTAGTGGTCGTCCTCTCTATTATTTTTACCACCTAAAGGACGTCTATGGACCGCCTGCTGGGGGGGGGACCTTTTTAAGACCCTGCTCCCCCCCCCTCGGATTTTGGGAGAGACATGGCTTAGCGGCTGAGCGGCCTTGCCTGGTGGATGTCCCTGGCCTAACAGTGTAACAGCTTCCCCCTTCCTTCCTTAACCACCCTCGACTGTAGAATGAGGGGTTGGTGAAAACGACTGAATTATGGCGGTGTTATTCATCTACCGCCCAAGAACTATTCCTCAACTGTGCCTACCCGAATTGCCGGAATTATCAATTATCATCTTGACTGGTCCAGGATGGGCTTGTTTGCCGGACTCTTAGTATGCGGACTTTACAGCGGCCGACCTTCTTGCCCTCGTAGATTCCCTCTCTCATGGGTTTGGCCCCCTACACTATCGAGGGCCCATCTTGAGGACGGGTTTTGGAACCCCGAGAGGTGGCATGCCAAAAATAGGAGACTTAGGGGATTTTTAATTAATTGTTTTAATCGTTTTTTTAAGGGGAGTTTTAATGGGAATTTTAATGGGAATTTTAATGCGGGGGGGTGGATGGGTGGGGGGGAAAACCCGTCAGGGAGGGGGCTAGGTCCACCATGTGTTCGCGGCGGTAACTTAATAGGTCCTGGGGTTATGGCGAGGGGTGTCGTTCCAGTTTGTCAGGGTCGAGTTATTACTACGGTAAGTGGGAGAGGCAGATATGACGGAAGGGGGGGGCCACATCAGGTCTCGGGGGCTCGCCCTCGCTGTTTACGAGCGATTGCGTGCCCCGGCCCCCCAGAAATTTCCCGTGACCCGAGTGGCCAGAGTAATCGGGACCTGGGCCTCCGGCTGATGTTATGTAATGCCAGGTCCGCGGTTAATAAAGCCCCCCTGATTGCAGATCTTATTCAGGAAGGGACCGCGGACGTTATGGGCATTACGGAGACCTGGTTGGGCACCGAGGGGGGGGTCCCCCTAGTGGAGATGTGCCCACCAGGCTTCCGAGCATTCCATCAGCCGAGGGCCCAGGGTAGGGGTGGAGGGGTGGCGGTTATTATTAAGGAGAGTCTCGAGCCGAGGGAAACCACTGTGCCTCAGATAGCTGGGTGTGAATCCTCTTCGTGAAGTGGGGTCGAGAACTCAGGTGGGCTTGTTGATCACGCACCTGGCTCCTTGCTGCGTGACTACAGCCCTGCCTGAGCTGTTGGAGTTGCTGGCCGGGTTGGCAGTTGAAACCCCAGACTGTTGGTCATGGGGCATTTCAATTTGCCATCAGCCGGCGTAGCATCTTCGGCAGCTCAGGAGTTCATGGCTTCCATGACGGCCATGGACCTGATTCAGTTAATTGACGGCCCTACCCACGTCGGGGGAGGTACCCTAGATCTGATTTTTATCTCTGGCCAGTGGTCTAATGATCTGGTTTTAAATGATTTAGTTGTTGGACCTTTGTCATGGTCAGATCATTTTCTCCTTCGCTAGACTTTCGGCCCGCTCCCCACCCCGGCAGGGAGACGGACCCAATGCGCTGGTCCCGCCCCAGGCGCCTGATGGACCCGGAGAGGTTCCTGACGGAGCTTGGGCCGTTCCCCGAGCACCTGGCCCACGACTCGACTGAAGAGCTAGTTGCGGCCTGGGAACGGGCCGCGGCTGGAGCTTTGGACCGTGTCGTGCCTTTGCGGCCTCTGACCCGGCGCCGGTCTCAACCAGCTCCTTGGTTCTCCGAGGAGCTGAGGGAGATGAAGCGCCGGAGAAGACGCCTAGAGAGTGCCTGGAGATCCAGCCGCTCTGAGGCTGACCGGACACTAGTTAGGTCCTATAGTAGGACCTACCTAGTGGCAATGAGGGCTGCGGTTGCCTACGCTTCCTCCTCATTGCGCCGGCAGATAACCGCCCCAGCTGCCCTGTTGGTGACCCGCCTCCTTCAACAGGAGGGGCGGAGGACCCCTACAAGGGCGTGCCGAGGAGTTTAACGGTTATCTATACGATAAAATCGCTCAGCTTCGGGACGGATTGGATCAAAATTGGGTAGATCCAGGCGAGGGTTCTGAGGCCCGCCTTGTTGAGGTGGTTTGGGATGACTTTGATCCTGTGACTCCGAGGACATGGACAGGTTGCTGGGTAGGCTGAACGCCACCACATGTTTACTGGATCCGTGTCCCTCCTGGTTAGTACTGGCTACTCAGGAGGTGACGAGGCTGGCTCCAGGATTACAAATGCTTCTGCGGGAGGGGTCTTTCCGCTGCCTTGAAAGAGGCAGTGGTGAGACCCTCCTCAAGAAGCCTTCCTGGACCCAGCTGTTTTAGGAATTATCGCCAGTCTCCAATCTTCGCCACGGCGAAGGTTGTTGAGAGTGTGGTGGCATGTCAGCTACCCCAGTACCTGGATGAAGCTGTCTATCTAGACCTGCTCCAGTCCGGCTTCCGCCCGGATACAGTACGGAGACAGCTTTGGTCGCACTGGTGGATGATCTCTGGAGGGCCAGGGATAGGGGTTATTCCTCTGCCCTGGTCCTATTAGATCTCTCAGCGGCTTTTGATACCATCGTCCATGGTATCCTGCTGCGCCGTTTGGAGGGGGTGGGAGTGGAGGCACCGCTTATCGGTGGTTCTCCTCCTACCTCTCTGATCGGACGCAGACGGTGTTGACAGGGGGCAGAGATCGACCCAAGGTGCCTCATGTGGGGTGCCGCAGGGGTCGATTCTCTCACCCCTCCTGTTCAACATCTATATGAAGCCGCTGGGTGAGATCATCAGTGGCTTTGGGGTGAGATATCAACTGTACGCTGATGATACCCAGCTGTACTTTTCCACCCCGGGCCACCCCAGTGAAGCTGTCAAGTGCTGTCCCGGTGTCTGGAGGCCGACGGGTCTGGATGGGGAGGAACAGGCTCAAACTTAATCCTCCAAGACGGAGTGGCTGTGGATGCCGGCACCTCGGTACAGTCAGCTGCAGATGCGGCTGTCTGTCGGGGTGAATCATTGGCCCCGATGGAGAAGGTACGCAACTTGGGCGTGCTCCCGGAGGGGGGATCTACTGGGGATGTCATAGCTTTAGAAGAATATTACCCATCTTAAAAAATAAAAACAGAGGACATATGGATATATCATTTACCCATCTTAAAAAATAAAAACAGAGGACATATGGATATATCATTGGTTCAGGTTTTCTTAGGCCTCACAGCCGGGAGAACTTGACTTGACTTTTTTCAGTGCTACATGACAGACATGATTTATAGTACCCATAGTTTTGATTTCCCTGAGTTAGGTTTCTATTCCGCTGAACTTTCCCTGCTTTCCCTGAGTTAGGTTTCTATTCAGGTAAAATGTATGATTTCCTGAAAACCACGTGGTATTTTGCTAATACGTATACTCTAAACGCTCGCTGATTGGTAGTATTAACTTTCTATATGCTAATTCCCTCCTTGCTGTAGTTACCCCTCCCTGCTAAAACTGCATAATAAAAGAGACTGTTGCGATCTAAAGGGGACCCATCTTTTTACAACCCCTTTTCTTCGTGCTCTCTCATCTTGAAAAACTCCTGGTGTGGTGTCTTTTATTTGGCTTCTTTCGTCCTTGCGAGGACCCACTAAATTGTCTCAGCGAGGGCTGAGACCCGTTCCTGCGGGAACCCAGGACAACATCAACAGGGAACCTTGGACAACAAATAAGTGTTGCAGACCAACAGCAACATTCACTTTGAATTTCATTTGAGTCAAAACTTACACTTACAAACAGGCTGCCTATTATTAAAGGTGGCGGATGGGATTCTCCTTCCTATTAGCTCAGAAGCTCCTCACCATTGAGTCAATACTTACAAGCATCTCCTGCACTCTTTGCTCTGTGTCGCTTTTGTATGTAGCTATTTTTTCTTTCTGCTCCTTATGAGCCTTCAGGCAATCCCCAACCTTGATCTGAAGAGAAAATACAAGTTTTGAGTTTCTTTTCCATAAAGGAGGGAAGACCCAGTTAGAAGGTATCGTCATAAATACATGGCAGTTGGCAAGCATCCGAATTTTGATCATGTGATGACAAGAATGCTGCAATGATCATAAGTGTGAAAAAAATGATTGTAAGTTACTTTTTCCATTGCCGTTGTAACTTCAAACAGTCACTAAATGAAAGGTTCTATGTCAAGGAATACTTGTAATGGCAACTTTGGTGAAAAGATGGCCAACTGACAACACGCCCGGGGAAGGATCCCTGAAGAGTTTTTCCCTGGACTGTAGTTTTTTTCAAATGCCAATAGAAGGAACCGGCATTCCTTTACTTTATATGACTCCCCTAGGTTACAGGAAGTCCTGGAATTATCCCACAAGATCCTCCGATACAGCAAAGGGGTGCAGGTAGCTTCAGGAGCTGTGCTTCAAAGCATCCTCTGTGCTGAGAGATGGGGCTGCCATCAGTTCATTGTTGAAGGAGCAGCCATTTTGGAATTTATTTTTCAAAGGGACAGTGTTGTGCTTTTCATTTCTTAATCATTTGTAAGGACTTTACTAAGCTAAAAGAGGCTCTTTTAGCCACAGACTTTTATTCCTTTTTGAAGATCTGCGCTATTTGTTTGGTTCTGCAACCCAACAAGACAGACACAGATTTCAGAGGATAATTAGAAATTAACCAACCTGCCTTCCATTGAGGACCTGTATACTGCACGAGTCAAAAAGAGGGCTGTGAAAATATTTGCAGACCCCTCACATCCTGGACATAAACTGTTTCAACTCCTACCCTCAAAACAACACTATAGAACACTGCACACCAGAACAACTAGACACAAAAGCAGTTTTTCCCCAAACGCCATCACTCTGCTAAACAAAAAATTCCCTCAACACTGTCAAACTATTCACTAAGTCTGCACTACTATTAATTTTCTCATCGTTCCCATCACCAATCTCTTTCCACTTGTGACTGTATGACTGTAGCTTTGTTGCTTGTATCTTTACAATTTATACTATAATTGTTATAGTATAAATTATATACTATTGTAATTGTTTCCTGATTGCTTAATTGTAGTCTGACTACCATTAAGTGTTGTATCATTAAGTGTTAAATTTGTACCCTATGACTATCATTAAGTGTTGTAAGTGTTGTACCTTGATGAAGGTATCTTTTCTTTTATGTACACTGAGAGCATATGCACCAAGACAAATTCCTTGTGTGTCCAATCACACTTTGCCAATAAAAAAAATTCTGTTCTATTCTATTCTATTCTATTCTATTCTATTCTATTCTATTCTATTCTATTCTATTCTATTCTATTCCTATCATTAAGTGTTGTACCTTATGATTCTTATTTATTTATTTATTTATTTATTTATTAAATTTCTAGACCGCCCTTCTCCCGAAGGACTCAGGGCGGTGTACAGCCTTATTAAAATACATAGATAGACAATAAATTTAAAATAATTTTAAAATGAAATATTTAACCGGCCAATTTAACTAAAAATAGCAAAACCAATTAAAATCAGTACAAAATTTAAAATTTAAAATTTAAAAAACTAAAAAATCTAATCCAGTCCTGCGCACCTGAATAGGTGTGTTTTAAGTTCACGACGGAAGGTTCTAAGGTCCGAGAGTTGGCGAAGTCCTGGGGGGAGCTCGTTCCAGAGGGCGGGAGCCCCCGCAGAGAAGGCCCTTCCCCTGGGTGTTGCCAGACGACACTGCCTAGCTGATGGCACCCTGAGGAGTCCCTCTCTGTGAGAGCGCACGGGTCGGTGAGAGGTATTCGGTAGCAGAAGGCGGTCCCGTAAATAGCCCGGCCCTATGCCATGGAGCGCTTTAAAGGTGATCACCAACACCTTGAAGCGCACCCGGAAGGCCACAGGTAGCCAGTGCAATCTGCACAGGATAGGTGTCACCCGGGAGCCACGAGGGGCTCCTTCTATCACCCGCGCAGCCGCATTCTGGACTAACTGCAGTCTCCGGATGCCCTTCAAGGGGAGCCCCATGTAGAGAGCATTGCAGTAGTCTAGGCGAGACGTCACGAGGGCGTGAGTGACCGTGCATAGGGCATCCCGGTCTAGAAAGGGGCGCAACTGGTGCACCAGGCGAACCTGGTAAAAAGCTCTCCTGGAGACGGCCGCCAAATGATCTTCAAAGGACAGCCGTTCATCCAGGAGGATGCCCAAGTTGCGCACCCTCTCCATCGGGGCCAATGACTCGCCCCCAACAGTCAGCCGCGGCTGCAGCTGACTGTACCGGGATGCCGGCATCCAGAGCCACTCTGTCTTGGAGGGATTGAGCTTGAGCCTGTTTCTCCCCATCCAGACCCGTACGGCTTCCAGACACCGGGACAGCACTTCGATAGCTTCATTGGGGTGGCCCGGTGTGGAAAAGTACAGCTGGGTGTCATCAGCGTACAGCTGGTACCTCACACCGAAGCCACTGATGATCTCACCCAGCGGCTTCATATAGATGTTGAACAAGAGGGGCGAGAGAATCGACCCCTGCGGCACCCCACAAGTGAGGCGCCTCGGAGCCGACCTCTGCCCCCCCGTCAACACCGTCTGCGACCGATCGGAGAGATAGGAGGAGAACCACCGATAAACGGTGCCTCCCACTCCCAATCCCTCCAACCGGCGCAGCAGGATACCATGGTCGATGGTATCAAAAGCCGCTGAGAGGTCTAATAGGACCAGGGCAGAGGAACAACCCCTATCCCTGGCCCTCCAGAGATCATCCACCAACACGACCAAAGCCGTCTCAGTGCTGTAACCGGGCCGGAAACCGGACTGGAACGGGTCTAGATAGACAGTTTCATCCAGGTGTAAGGGAAACTGATATGCCACCATACTCTCTACAACCTTCACCGTAAAGCGAAGGTTGGAGACCGGACGATAATTGCCTAAAACAGCCGGGTCCAAGGCAGGCTTCTTGAGGAGGGGTCTCACCACCGCCTCTTTCAAGGCGGCCGGGAAGACTCCCTCCACCAAGGAAGCACTCGTAATTGCCTGGAGCCAGCCTCGTGTCACCTCCTGGGTGGCCAGCACCAACCAGGAGGGGCACGGGTCCAGTAAACATATGGTGGCATTCAACCTACCCAACAACCTGTCCATGTCCTCGGGAGCCACAGGGTCAAACTCATCCCATAAAATATCACCAAGACCACCCTCGGACGCCTCCCCTGAGTCACTGCAATTTTGGTCCAGACCGTCCCGAAGCTGAACGATTTTATCGTATAGATAACCGTTAAACTCCTCAGCACGTCCCTGCAACGGGTCATCCCGCTCCCAAACAAATGTATCTTGTCCTTTTATGTAACACTGAGAGCGTATGCACCAAGACAAATTCCTTGTATGTCCAATCACATTTGGCCAATAAAGAATTCTATTCTATTCTATTCTATTCTATTCTATTCTATTCTATTCTATTCTATTCTATTCTATTCTATTCTATTCTATTCTATCTTGTACTGTACTGTGCTAAAAAGAGTCAGAATCAATGCTTTTTTCTTTCTTTCCTTGTACCTCATATTTTCTTCCACCCCCCTCTTTTTCTTCTCTTAATTTCCTATTTTTATTTTTCTTTGTATTTTATATATTGATAAAACAATAAAAGTCATGAGGTAAAGGAATACTTGTAACGGCAGGAAAGTGAGCTGCCTGAGTTTCCTGGTTGCAGTCATCTAAGAAGCATCCGGTTAGCCACTGAGAAACAAAAGTTCAGGCTGAGATGGCTTTGGCCTGATCCAGCAGGAGTATTTTGGGGGATCTGCACTCAAGACTTTGGAGGAGTCTATGATGATCCTCCCCTACAGCAAATGTAGAAAAGTGCCATTGGAAAGAAAACCCAGTAGTGCTTCCTTCTCCATCTGATCTCCAAACCATTTCTAAATCTCTTGCTGAGATTTAGATTAGATCTTCCTTATCTTTCCTTAGAAAAAGGGAGCTGACAAAGGGAGCCTAGTTCTCCCTACAGGCAATTTCCGTTGCTAAACAAGGCAGCTAAGTGTCCCATTTTACAACTTTTCTTATTTATTTATTTATTTTATTTATTTAATCGCATTTTAAATGCGATTAAAACGAAGATATTTCCGAGGTGTTTAACTGACCATAGCCCAGTATGGATGGAATTATTACAAGGGAAAAAAGGTGGTAGAACATGGAGGTTGAATGAAAATCTGTTTAGATATGAGGATAATGTAACTTATTGTAAGAAACAGTTAAAAGAATTTTTTGATTTTAATATGTACAAAGGGACACCTATAGGAACTGTGTGGGAAGCGAGCAAAGCGTTTATTAGAGGGATATTGATTTACTTGGACAACAGGCAAAGGAATAATAAACAAAGGCAGCGTAGATATTTGGAAGAAGAAATTCAAAGGAAGCAACAGTTATTAATTCAAAACCCACAAGATCATAAACTTAAGGAGGCTATAAAAATATTACAGAGTCAATTTAATATGTTAATGGCAGACCAGGTGGCAACGAATATACAATATGCTAAACATAATACCTTTTGTAATGCAAATAAACCTGGGAGATGGTTGGCATATAATTTAAGGAAGAAACAGAAAGCACGTGTCATACAAAAAATAGAATATAAAGGTAAAGAGATATACCAACAGGATAAAATTAAAAAGGCATTCTCAGAATTTTATACTGCACTATATGCAAAAGACAAAATATTGATAGGGACATTTATGATTATTTGAAAGATTATAAGGTGAATATTCTAACATTAGAACAGAGGAGGAGCTGAACCGGCCGATAGCTACTGGAGAAATAGTGGAGGCAATTAAACAATTACAAATGGGGAAAACCCCTGGTACAGATGGTCTTACAGCAACTTATTATAAAAAAACACAGGATGAAATATTAGGCCCACTTAAAGAATTATTTAATCAGATACAATTAGGAGTGGAATACCCCGTCATGGAAAACATCTTTTATTTCACTGATACGAAAGAGGAGCAAGACTGCTCTAAACCTGGTAACTATAGGCCGATTTCACATTTAAATAATGATTATAAGATTTTTGTAAAAATAATAGCAAATAGATTAATGTTAGTTTTACAACAAAGAATTCATACTGATCAATCTGGTTCTATAAAAGGGAGGCAGATGAGGAATAATGTTAGACAGATTATTAATATATTGGAATATTTGGAAAAGAAGAATACTTCAGCGGCACTTATTTTTTGGATGCAGAGAAAGCCTTTGATCGATTGCATTGGGATTTTTTATTTAAATTAATAGAGAAAATGCAATTTGGAGACTGTTTTATTAGAATAATTAAAGCGATTTATGGAGAGCAAACAGCACAGATTATAGTAAATGGTAGTTTGACAGAAGTTATTAAGATTGCGAAGGAACAAGACAGGGATGTCCCTTATCACCATTATTGTTTGTTTTGACTCTGGAACCATTATTAGATAAAATACGAGAATTAATGAAAATAGAGGAATTAAGAATATACAATATGCTAAACATAATACCTTTTGTAATGCAAATAAACCTGGGAGATGGTTGGCATATAATTTAAGGAAGAAACAGAAAGCACGTGTCATACAAAAAATAGAATATAAAGGTAAAGAGATATACCAACAGGATAAAATTAAAAAGGCATTCTCAGAATTTTATACTGCACTATATGCAAAAGACAAAATATTGGATAGGGACATTTATGATTATTTGAAAGATTATAAGGTGAATATTCTAACATTAGAACAGAGGGAGGAGCTGAACCGGCCGATAGCTACTGGAGAAATAGTGGAGGCAATTAAACAATTAAAAATGGGGAAAACCCCTGGTACAGATGGTCTTACAGCAACTTATTATAAAAAAACACAGGATGAAATATTAGGCCCACTTAAAGAATTATTTAATCAGATACAATTAGGAGTGGAATACCCCGTCATGGAAAACATCTTTTATTTCACTGATACGAAAGAGGAGCAAGACTGCTCTAAACCTGGTAACTATAGGCCGATTTCACTTTTAAATAATGATTATAAGATTTTTGTAAAAATAATAGCAAATAGATTAATGTTAGTTTTACAACAAAGAATTCATACTGATCAATCTGGTTTTATAAAAGGGAGGCAGATGAGGAATAATGTTAGACAGATTATTAATATATTGGAATATTTGGAAAAGAAGAATACTTCAGCGGCACTTATTTTTTTGGATGCAGAGAAAGCCTTTGATCGATTGCATTGGGATTTTTTATTTAAATTAATAGAGAAAATGCAATTTGGAGACTGTTTTATTAGAATAATTAAAGCGATTTATGGAGAGCAAACAGCACAGATTATAGTAAATGGTAGTTTGACAGAAGTTATTAAGATTGCGAAAGGAACAAGACAGGGATGTCCCTTATCACCATTATTGTTTGTTTTGACTCTGGAACCATTATTAGATAAAATACGAGAATTAATGAAAATAGAGGGAATTAAGATTAGACAATATGAGTACAAAGTTAGAGCTTTTGCAGATGATGGTTACGTTAACGAATCCTATAAATTCAAGTAGATTTTTGTTGGAAGTAATTGATAAATATGGAAAGGTATCAGGATTTAAAATAAATCAGAATAAAACAAAAGTGATAATTAAAAATATGTCTATACAACAGAAACAAAAACTAGAGGAAATGACAGGATTTGAGGTAGTAAAAAAGGTTAAATATTTAGGGGTCTATATTAGCTCATCGAACAAGAAACTTTATAAGAATAATTATGACTTGCTATGGCAAAAAGTTCAGAATGATATGAGTGGCTGGAAGAAATTGCAGTTATCCCTATTGGGAAGGATTGCGGCTATTAAAATGAATGTGTTACCTAGATTTTTGTTTCTGTTCCAGATGATACCTATAATTAAAAAGGATAAAAATTTGGAAGATTGGCAGAGTGGGATTAATAAATTTATATGGCAGGGTAAAAGGCGAGGTTAAAATGAAAATAATACAGGATTCACGGGAAAGAGGTGGTTTAAGAATGCCTAACTTTAAACTATATTATGAAGCAGTAACCCTTTCAGTAATAAGTGACTGGTTTAACTTAACAGAGGAAAGAATTTTGAATATAGAAGGTTATGACTTGTTATATGGATGGCATGCGTACTTATTTTATGGAAAAAGTGGATAGGGCTTTTAAGAATCATGTGTTGAGAAGTGCTCTTTATGGTCTGGAATAAATATTCCTATAAATTAGATTACAAGATTCCTATATGGGCGAGCCCTAGACATGCAATAGAGAATATAAATATAGAACAGAAACAGGAAATGATTACATATAAAGAACTTTTGTATGCTGAAGGAGGTAGATTGCAATTAAAATCATTACAGGTATTAAATGAAGAAGGGAGGAATTATACTTGGTTTCAATATGGGCAAATAAGTGCTAGATGGAAAGAAGATCAAAAATTGGTATAATGCAAAGGGAGGAAAATTTAATAAAGCAAATTAGAAATCAGACCCAGGAGCATATAAAGAGATTGTATAATGTGTTGCTTGAAATAGATTCGGAAAAGGATTTGGTAAAGGATTGTATGATAAAATGGGCACAGAATATTCAGGAACCAATAATGTTGGAAACATGGGAGAAAATTTGGGTTAGAAATGTTAAGTTTACACAAGCACAGAATTTAAGGAAAATTTTTATAAGATGTTTTATAGATGGCACTTAGATCCCAAAAAATTATCATGTATGTATCCTAATATCCAAGCGAAATGTTGGAGGTGTGATTGTGATGATGCTACATATTTTCATATTTGGTGGACTTGCAAGAAAATTAAGGTCTTTTGGATAAGAATTTGGTGGATTATTCAAAATGTACTGAAGAAGAAGATAAAGTTCCTGCCACAATTTTTCCTTTTGGGAATTATAACGGATTGTACAGGGATTGAGACTAAATTGATTTTGAACTTAATAACAGCAGCAAGACTGTTGATTGGACAATACTGGAAGAAAGAAGAGATACCTACAATAGAAGAATGGATATTGAAAGTTATTAATTTGGCTGAGATGGCTAAAATCTCAGCGTTTTAAAAGACAATACGCAGGAAAGATATTTAATTGAATGGAAAAATGGATTGATTATCTACAAAACAGATATCAGATTAAGAAATATCAGATTGCCTTTGAATAATTAGAAAGTTATTTTATGTAATGGGAGGGTTGGGAGACGAAAAGCTTTGGATGTGGTTATTTGGATTGGAAGGGAAAATTTTATTCTATGTTTGGTTTATGTATAACTTTACCTTGTGATTGACCCGGGAAGCCGGGGGGTGGGGGAGGGAGGGGGGTGTTTTTTTGTTTTTTTTTGGGAGGGAGGGGGAAAAAAGGGGGAAAAATGTTTTTGTTTTTTTAAAACTCTTTCAATAAAAAAAAACAAAAAACACATACATATAAATACAAAATAAAACACCAATTAAAAAACTTATTAAATAAGGCCGAATATTAAAAATTACAATAAGATAATAAAACCCGTTAAAACCAAATTTAAAATTTAAAATTCTAGTCCAGTCCTGCGCAAATAAATAGATGTGTCTTAAGCTCGCGGCGAAAGGTTCGAAGGTCAGGAATTTGGCGAATTCTTGCCACAGTTATTAAGTGAACCACTGAAGTTGTTATATTAGTCACACAGAGTTTCCCCATTGACTTTGCTTATCAGAAGGTGGCAAAGGGTGATCACAAGAGCCCAGGACACAGCAATGTGATAGTTGACAAGCACCTGAATTTTGATCAGTGACAATAGGGATGTCGACCTGTTTTTAAACAATTGCAGGCAGGGAGACATAAGGTGGGATAAAGCAGGAGGAACCAAGTAAAGGGTAAAAAGACTGTGGATGCCCCTCCCAAGCGATTCCTCCTGGCTGACTCCTACCTGGTACTCCAGGAAAGCCTCCTCCGCAGGGATCACTGAGTGGCCCTTGTGCTCTTTGGATCGGTCGCAGACCACGCAGATGAGGGTCCCGTGGTCCTTACAGAAGAGCTTCAGGGGCTCCCGGTGCTTCGGGCAGAAGCTCCCTCCTTCCTCGCCCCAAAGACCTCCGCATCGCCTGGCCACTTCCACCATCCGCGCCAGCTGCCTGTTGGGGAGGAGGCTACGGGGCGCGAAGGTCCGTCTGCACTGGGGGCAGGAAGCCTCCGATTCCGACGTCCCCCAACTGCGGGTCAGGCAGCCCCGGCAGTAGTTGTGGCTGCACTCCGGGATGAGCACGGGGTCCTGGAAATAGTCCAGGCAAATGGAGCAGGTGGCTTCTTCCACCAAATCCTGCAAGGGCGCTTCGGCCGCCATCGCCGCTTCCAGAAGGAAAGAGAAAGTTAAGTTTCGCTTCCTCTCCTCCAAATCAGCTGACCGCCTTTGGGCTCTGCCCAGACGGGAAATCCAAAGGAACTATTGTTGCTCTTTCGGTCAGCTTCGCCGGCTTCTTAAAGGGAAAAAAAACGATTTGGAAAAGAACAAATTGGAGAAAAGCAAACATTCACGGGACGGAACCCCGATCAATTCTTATTGGCCCTATCATTAGAGGGAAATTTGTTTTAACAACTGGGGAGAAGGGACGATCAAAGTACAATTGATCCCAGCATCCTCTTAAAGGGTGGGAGAGTTTAAAAAAAACTGAGAAGGAAATATTCTTGGACGGACTCCCGATCAATTATTGATCCAAGCATCCTGCTAAAGGGAAAGATATTGACAATACTTGGGAAGAAAGAATCATCCATGGCACGGGACCCCCAATCAAATGCAATTGACCCCAGCATTCTGTTAAAGGGTGGGAAAACTGGGGAGAAGCAAAAAATCTTGGGGGGGGACCATCATTTATTGACAAAAGCATCCTGCTAAAGCAGAGGTGGGGAACCATGGTTCCTTTATGACTTGTGGACTTCAACTGCCCGAATTCCTGAGCCAGCATCACTTGATGAAAATCTTCAATCTCTTTCCACTTATGACTGTAACTTTGTTGCTGGCAATCCTTATGATTTATATTGATATACTGACCATCAATTGTGTTGTAAATGTTGTACCTTGATGAACGTATCTTTTCTTTTATGTACACTGAGAGCATATGCACCAAGATAAATTCCTTGTGTGTCCAATCACACTTGGCCAATAAAAAATTCTATTCTATTCTATTCTATTCTAAAAAGTTAGACCGAAGGGGTCCCTTAAGGCAAAAGATGGATAGAGAGTAATTAGTAGTCTCAGGCCAACCTAGGACAGGGGGGACGTATCTGGGGGTAGAGGAATTGGACGGGTGGAGAACTTCTTATAGGCTCTTTGTTCAAGGACTTTTTGGGTAGGCTTTCTTAGTCACAATAGGGTCCCTGAAGGGACATGGACATTCCCCCGCCCCCTCCTTTACGTTGCCTTTTCAGTTGTGGAACCTCGTTTATAGAATGCTCTCCCCAGATGGCACACACAGCACAGGGGTGAAATCCAGCAGGTTCTGACATGCTCTGGAGAACCGGTAGCAGAAATTTTGAGAAGTTCGAAGAACCTGTAGTGAAAATTTTGAGTAGTTCGGAGAACCAGTAGCAGAAATTTTGAGTAGTTTGGAGAACTGGCAAATGCCAGTTCTTTGGCTGGCCCCAGAGTGGGGTGGGAATGGAGATTTTGCAGTATCCTTTCCCTGCCACACCCACCAAGCCACACTACGCCCACCAAGCTACTCCTACAGAACTGGTAGTAAAAATTGTGGATTTCACACAATTTCACACTGCCATTGTGGCATTATTTTGGCACCAGGTGAAGGAAGGAAGGAAGGAAGGAAGGAAGGAAGGAAGGAAGGAAGGAAGGAAGGAAGGAAGGAAGGAAGGAAGGAAGGAAGGAAGGGTTGGAAGAAAAATCCTTCTGGATCAGTTCCAAACTGATAGAAAGATGCTGAAAATAACCTGGAGGCTGATTGGAAAGAGGTTCCGTTTATTGATGAAGCAGAACCACCAGCAGCATGTGATTCTGGGACAGCTGACCAAATGGCTGAATGAGTGGGATCTTTACTGTTTCTGTAACTTTGATGTTTGAGATTTGTGCAATATGGGCTTTGTGTTCTCAAAAGGATAATTCTTATTGTGGCTGATGGCTATGTCCTGTGTTAGATTTTTGGTTTGTGGCTGCTTGCTCTAATCCTATCACTCTGATTTTGTTAGCTGTCAAAATTGCTGTAAGGGATTTCAAAATGTCCTGTCTTGAATGGACTTCTGCTGGCAGTTTGCTTTGCTTATGAATGGAGCCATCTAGATAGTTGGCTTCCTCTTTCAATCAGTTCATTATCTCCTTATGTGCCAGCATCTGCTGTGGAATATTAGGAAAGACTGGGGGCTGCTTTCTGCCTCCAAGAACATGTTTCTCCATTTCTCCTTTGGAGAAATATAATATTTTGCCTCTATTAATATTCCCCCAAATATTTCATTTTTCCTGGAGGGGGAGATTCCCAAGGAAGGAAAGCACCACTAATATGACTGCAATTACTGTACTACTACTACTAAACAGCTCCCGTTACTAGTCCCAGCTTCTGCCAACCTAGCAGTTTCGAAAGCATGTAAAAATGCAAGTAGAAAAAATAGGGACCACCTTTGGTGGGAAGGTAACAGCGTTCCGTGCGCCTTTGGCATTAAGTCATGCTGGCCACATGACCACGGAGACGTCTTCGGACAGCACTGGCTCTTCAGCTTTGAAACGGAGATGGGCACTGCCCCCCTAGAGTCAGGAACGACTAACTAGCACGTATGTGCGAGGGGAATCTTTACCTTTACCTTATAGACATTAAAGTGACTTATGACAGAGTTACAAACTTATGACCAGTATAGCATATGTGTCCTTATAACAGGTAAGAACAGAGAGTGCATTTTATCTGGGTCTTCCTTATAACTGGGATTTTGCTGCTTCCAGTTATAAAGGTCTGAAGTAGAAACTGGTGTGTAAACTAGCACTCAGTGGAATCTGTTTCCTCCTCCTACCACTATATTTTCTCTGAGCGGAGCCTGCATCTCCAGTTTCAGCTTTGAATGAGGTTGGATATCACAAGAGTCACTCACTGTTTGATTACGTTGTTCCTCAGCCTCCCCCCTTCTCTGGGATCTCCTTGTCTGGGGCACCCCCTTTCCATTAGTAAAGTAGGGGGTAGCAGACCAGTCTCAGAGTCCTCCAGGATAACCGGAAGAGCTCCACTCCAATCCTCACATACTTTTGTACTCTTTATATTCAGTAGTTAGTGTCGTCTGACATGAGATAAAGGGGAGGGGAGATTGATAGTTTGCATTCAACAGGAACGTTGCATTCCTGAGATGATTTACAGCCAGAGACCTGCGGAAGAAGATTGGGGGGGGGGGGGCGAGAAGGAGCTGGCATTGGACCAGACCTACTGACCTCTTGGGGGAGGAGGGACTAACGATGGGATATGGAATGTTAGCCATATTTTGTCTCAGATCCAACTTTATACTGCTGCAGTCATGATGTATCTAGTAAAAGTACTTTTCTTTATTTGCAAATGAAGTCAAGGTGTATTCTTTCCTAAATATAATCAGAGGCAGCCTGACAAGAGCGCTGGGTTTCTTTATAAGAAAGGGAATCAAAATAATTAACCCCTTTCACAACCTGGGGATAGGGAGTCAACACACACAGGCATTTACACATCAGTATGCTTACACATTTATCCTCCATTCAAACTGCTTGCATAAAAAAAATCCACATACAAATATTTCTTTTCATACTTTCTCCAGGCAAAATAATCATTATTATCAATTTTTTTTAAAAAAATATTTTTATTACGATTTTCTTTTTTCATAACAAGTGTACATATTCAACAGAACCGTGACATTATTGTATATTTCGAATCTACCTTCCATATAATTTCTATATACATTGTATACATCTAATCATCAATAGCCTTATATATATATATTGTTTTCTATTTCTATTGATTGTCCATGTGTACCAATTTTCCCAGACTGCATAATATTCCGAATCTTCTTTTTCTTGTAATTCTATGGTAAGCCTATCCATTTCTGCTCAATCATATACTTTTTGGATAATCAGACTCTCTGGTGGTATGCTATTGAGTTTCCAATATTGCGTGAACACAATCCTTGCTACTGTTAGAATGTGCAAAGTCAAATATCTTGTTTTTTTATCAAGTTTTGTCTTAAGCATTCCCAAGAGAAATGTTTCTGGGTTGAGTTCAGTTTGGCATTTTGTTATATCCTGTAGCCATCCCTGTATCTTAACATGTATCTTAATGTGGGATGATGGAGGCTGTTCTTGATGATGTTATCTGGGATGAGTTTGATTCTGTGACTCCCGAGGACATGGACAGGATACTAGGGAGGCTGAATGAAGGCATGTTTATTGGACCCGTGTCCTGGTTGGTACTGGCCACACAGGAGGTTACACAAGGCTGGCTACAGGGAATTGTCAACGCTTCTTTGAGGGAGGGTGTCTTCCCGTCCACCTTGAAAGAGGCGGTGGTGAGGCCCCTTCTCAAGAAGCCTTCCCTGGATCCAGCTATTTTATTGAATTACCGTCCTGTCTCCAACCTTCACTTTGTGGCGAAGGTTGTTCAAAGTGTGGTGGCGCGTCAGATTACCCGGTACCTGGATGAAACTGTCTATCTAAACCCGTTCCAATCCGGCTTCCGACCTGGGTACAGCACGGAGACGGCTTTGGTCGAGTTGGTAGATGATCTCTGGAGGGCTCGGGATAGGGGTTGTTCCTCTGTCCTGGTCCTGTTAGACCTCTCAGTGGCTTTTGATACCATCGACCATGGTATCCTGCTGCGATGGCTGGAGAGACCGGGAGTGGGGGGCACTGTTTTTCGGTGGTTCTCCTCCTATCTCTCTAACCGGTCGCAGACGGTGTTGGCAGGGGGGCAGAGGTCGGCCGCGAGGCGCCTCGTGTGGAGTGCCACAAGGGTTCAGTTCTCTTGCCTCTCCTGTTCAACATCTGTATGAAGCCGCTGGGTGAGATCATCCGTGGTTTTGGGGTGCAATATCATCAGTACGCTGATGATACTCAGCTGTACATTTCCACCCCTGACCACCCCAACGAGGCTGTTGACGTGATGTCCCGGTGTCTGGAGGCTGTGCGGGTTTGGATGGGGAGAAACGGGCTCCGACTCAATCCCTCCAAGATTGAGTGGCTGTGGATGCCGGCGTCCCGGTACAGTCAGCTGGTTCCATCGCTGACTGTTGGAGCCGAGTTATTGGCCCCTATGGAGAGGGTCTGCAACTTGGGCGTTCTCCTGGATGCTCGCCTGTCGTTAGAAGAACACATGACGGCCATCACCAGGGGAGCTTTTTATCAGGTGTGCCTGATATGCCAGTTGCGCCCCTTCATAGACCGGGATTCCTTATGCATGGTCACTCATGCCCTCGTCACTTCCCGCCTGGACTACTGTAACGCTCTCTACATGGGGCTCCCCTTGAAGGGCACCCGGAGGCTCCAACTGGTCCAGAATGCGGCTGCGCGGGTGATAGAGGGAGCTACTCGTGTCTCCCATATAACACCCCTCCTGCGTAGGCTGCACTGGTTGCCGGTGGTCTTCCGGGTGCAATTCAAGGTGTTGGTAACCACCTTTAAAGTGCTCCATGGCACAGGACCGGGCTATTTAGGGGACCGCCTGCTGCCACCGATAGCCTCCCATCGACCTGTGCACTCCCACAGGGAGGGTCTCCTCAGGGTGTCGTCAGCCAAAAATGCGGGCTGGCGACCCCCAGGGGGAGAGCCTTCTCTGTGAGGGCACCTACTCTCTGGAATGAGCTTCCTCTGGGGTTACAATTACTCCCCGACCTCTGGACCTTCCGACGCGAGCTCCAGACTTTTTTATTTCATTGCGCAGTGTTGGCCTAATGTACTACTGTTTTAAGTGGGGTTTTATTATTGTTCTTTGAATAATTTTAATAGGTGCTAGCCAATTTGAATTAGATTTTTATATTCTTTTAATTTTATTTATAAATACTGTTTTATGTTGGCTGTAAACCGCCCTGAGTCCTTCGGGAGAAGGGCGGTATAGAAATTTAATAAATAATAATAATAATAATAACCCAGTACCTTTTCACTTCGGGGCACATCCACCAGACATGAAAGAAGGTACCTTGATATTGATTACATTTCCAGCACTTTGGAGTCATTATTATCATTATTTTAGGGATCTTTCACAAGCTGTTGACATGCCTTGGAATACCTTTGCTGTAATCCCCATCCCTTTTGATATTCTGTTGGGCTAGATGAGTGGCTCTCAATTTGACATATGTGAAGTCAAATAATAAGTGTTTTAATATTTCTCATTTTTAATGTATATAGACATTAAAAAGTGCTTTACGGCAGTGTTTCACACTTATGACCATTGCAGCACCCTCGTGATTACTTGATCAAAATTCAGTCATTTGGCTATTGGCTCATATTTATGACGGTCCCCGAGTCATGTGATAGATTCCCCTTGCCTTCTTTTCCAACCATCCATTACTTGTGGCTGCCACTCCACTCAGCTCCCTCACATGGTTGGGTGGTGATCAAATGGCTATTCAGCCAGTTCTTCCTCTCTCTCCTCTCCCTTCCCCCACTCACCCGCTTGCTGGTCTCTCCTGACACTGTCTCTGCTCCTCCATTGATTCCCCTGCATGCCTCCCTTTCTCTCCATCTCTTTTTCCTTCGTCCTCCTCCTCCTTTCTCATCCTTTCCTCACACTTTTCCCTACCTTTCCCCCCACTCCTTTCTCTCCCTTTCCTCAACCCGTCCTCATGCGCCGCTTCCCCCCCTCAGTTGATAGGATGGAGACCAGGTGAACCAGGAGGCCCCACTTACCTTCTCTGCAGTGGTGGGTTTCAAAAAATTTTACCACCGGTTCTGTGGGTGTGGCTTGGTGAGTGTGGCATGGCTTGGTAGGCGTGGCAAGGGAAGGATACTGTAAAATCTTCATTCCCTCCCCACTCCAGGGGAAGGTTACTGCAAAACCCCCACTTCCTCCTGATCAGCTGGGACTCAGGAGGCAGAAAATAGTTGGGGATGGGGCCAGCAGAATTTTTACTACTGGTTCTCCGAACTACTCAAAATTTCTGCTACTGGTTCTCCAGAACTGGTCAGAACCTGCTGAAACCCATCTCTGCTTCTCTGCCCCCAAAGAGACTCACCTATCCCTCTCGCCCTCTCTCTCTCCCCTGCTCTCCTCCTGTTTCCTGCCAAAACCTCTTTTTCATTCCCTTCTTCCCCCATGATATTTAAAATGGGGCAAAGCTCACTTAACAGCTGACTCACTTGGCAGCAGAAATTTGGGGCTCAAGTGTAAGTTGAGGACTACCTGTATTAGGTATGTTCATTAGGATTACTCATTTGCTTCTTTGCCAACAGCTACTTGTCAATCTTCAGTTGTTTAGATGCTTTGAGACTGTTAGCATTCAAAGTCACCATTATCAGAGTTAAGTTTCACTCCCCTTATTTATTTGTATCTCGCCTTTATTATTTTTACAAATAACTCAAGGTGGCAAACATCCAAAACATCTTCCTCCTCCTATACCTGTGAGGCTACAAAGCTTATACTGAGTGTAATACTTGCTGAAGCTCTGCTAGGATTTATTGGATTATGACAATCATATGTTAAAAGAAAATAGGAAGAAAAAAGGAGGAAGTAAAGAAAAAAAGAAGTTAAAGATTACAGAATATACTGAGTTATGGACACCTACACAATCATTTTTTAAATTTTTTTAATTTTTTAATTTGCATTTATATCCCGCCCTTCTCCGAAGACTCAGGGCGGCTTACATTGTGTTAAGCAATAATCTTCATCCATTTGTATATTATATACAAAGTCAACTTTTATTACCCCCAACAATCTGGATCCTCATTTTACCTACCTTATAAAGGATGGAAGGCTGAGTCAACCTTGGGCCTGGTGGGACTTGAACTTGCAGTAATTGCAAACAGCTGTGTTGATAACAGACAGACTTAGTCTGCTGAGCCACCAACTAACATGAAATCAACAAGCATGATCCATAAATGGGATGGAGAGCTGTGGCAGACATATAAAATCATGATTGACAGGTTTATCTCTAAAGTATCTTTAATACTGATACACCTGAACACATGATGCTAAAGCCGATAAAGGTCCTAGGAAACCTCATTTTTTAAAAAAATCCAGACAAATAGAAATGATGATCAGGTTCTTCCTTTATAGACTGATTGATTGATTAGCGTGGCATAGAACATTAAGGGAAGCTGAAGTAGCAAAAAGCTAAGGAATCTCTGCTTTAAAGGCTTTCAGAGATCATCGCTTGGCAAGTAGGGATTTGTCCAAAGTTTTGTCTATGGATGTCCCCTCTTTGAGGGGAGTGTCATGCAGGTGTCCTCCCCCAAATAGAAACAGGGCTGAAGGGTCTCTCCAACCAAGGAAGCATCAGAGAATGAATGGAGCAGAGTTGCTGTGCTGGCATCAAAAAAGGCCAGTTGTCCCCCTTCGCAGTTGAGGGAGATGCGGATCCTCTTGGGCCTCTCAGTCAGGACCAGGACAAAGCATTCTGACAGAGAGGTGGCTGTGTATTCCCCTCCATATTCCGCAAACTCCCAGGTCCTGGTGTGCTTATTAGCATTTGCTCCGTTCATTGACTTGCTGTCAACCCCTACACCCCATCCTCCTGTACCTCCTACAATAACTTCCCAGAAATGTCTCCCTGTTGAAAACTTCTGACAGCCAAGGACACAAGGATGATATTCAGATCCCATAGGGTCTGGAACAAGAAATTTTCCTTTAACTCTTTTGACACTTTTGCGATCTTTGGAGACATCAAGGCGGTCAGGATCGGCTGTTTCTGGATCCAGAGTTACATTCTCTGTAAGGGGGAAGGGAAGGAGGAAGGAGAAGAACAAGAGTTTCAGCTGCAGGCCTAGTTTGTGTCTTCACCCCCAAGGGTTTAACCCTCTTGTGTGAATGGAATTCAGCTTCCAAACACCCCTTTCCAGGACTGGAAATCTCATTGTATTTTTAAACAACACCTAAGCCCATGATGGCAAACCTATGGCACGCGTGCCACAGGTGGCACACGGAGTCATATGTGTGGGCACACGAGCATTGCCCTAGCTCAGCTTCATTGTGCATGCACGCGTCGGCCAGCTGATTTTCAGGCCTTCCAGGCCCACTAGAAGTTGGCAAATGGGCCATTTCCAGCCTCCAGAGGGCTTCGGGGGGTGGGAAAGGTCATTTTCACCCTCCCCAGGCTCCAAAAAAGCCTCGAGCCTGGGGAGGGCAAAAAACAGCTCTACCGGGCCCACCAGGCCATTGAGTGCCAAAAGCGCGGGGGGAGTGCGGGGGGATCACGCATACATGTGGGGGGAGGCGCATTGAATTATGGATGTGAGCATGCACGCGTGTGACACCCCCCCTTGCTCCCCCCACTTATGGCATGCGATATCAAAAAGGTTAGCCATCACTGACCTAAGCATTGCCTGGTCAAGACTCCTCCAACTTGACAACTGTAGGACTTGTGGACCTCAATTTCCAGAATTCCCCTGACGCGGCTGCTAGTGTCCAGGTCCTCTATGCTCCCTTTTCTCCAAGCACTCGGGCTCCCCCATTGTCTGAGTCCCATCCTCTGTTCACTGCCAGCCTATTTGGCACCCCTCTGGCCTCTGGCCTTCTCGTTCCATTCACTTAGGTTGCCTTCACCATCTTCCAGTCCATCTGCCTCCCCTTCAGCTGCCACTAAGCTGCACACCTTCAGGATCCATTGATTACCTGTACAGCTCTTGGCTCCTCCACTCAGCTCTTCGTCTCTTGGCCCCACTGGTCAATTCCCCTAATCTCTAGTCTCCCACTCAGCTGATTGCCCTCCAGCTCCACCGTGCTGACCTGGGAAATCTGGGAACTGAAGTCCACAAGCCTTACAGTGGCCTAGGTTGAAGACCTCTGGCCAAGTCCTTCAAACCCTTCATAGTGCTCCACCTCTTCTAGCCTCCTTGCACAATTCTCTTTAGCTTCCACCTTGCAGGTGAGATTAATGGGGCTGGGAGTGAAGAGTGATTGGCTTTGCCTTCAGTGAGTTGCTGGGAGGGCCAAGGTTGAACAGGGACTCTACCTGGAGCATTAATCCAGAGGATCAGGCAGAGAAAGAGGCTGCCATGTTTCAATTCTGAACTGGCAGAGTCAGAAGGATCCCCCAGAGGTAACTTGGGACACACGATGGGATGTGAGGAAGCTCCGCCCTTTTCTCTGTGAGCATCAAGGTATCACAGGCATGTATAAAAGGGGAGGATCTTGCACAGGAAACCTCTGCTTTCATCAGTCTGATGGCCCACATGGTGGAGGCAACCCTGATGCTCCAACGTTGCTATGTGCTTTGACCCAAAGGACCCAATTTCTCTCATCCCAAAGACCTGGTCGCTCACCAACTTATAGTCAGGCAGTAAAATCAATAGGATGTTATTAGCTTGATAGGAATTCAATATTCCTTTCAGTCCCAGGCCATATTTTTCCATTTGTCCAGATATTTCATTCTACACCAAGACTGACGTCAGTTTTCTAGATTATGTACAGAACGGAACGAAGCAGAGTGGAGTAGGAATAGGAGTAGAACAGAACAGAACAGAACAGAACAGAACAACAGCTTTATTTGGCCAAGTGTGATCAGACACACAAGGAAGTTGTCTCCACTGCATAAGATCATATTATACACATAAAGGCAAGTAATACTTCATCAATCATAAAATCATTAACATTTACTGGATCATCATAATCTTATATAGTATCTAATCCTATATTTTTCTTTTTTGTTACCTCTATTATGTTTCTCTTTTTTTTTTTTATTGAAAGAGTTTTAAAAAACAAAAACATTTTCCCCCTTTTTCCCCCCTCCCTCCCCCAAAAAAACCCCTCCCCCCCCCCGGCTTCCCGGGTCAATCACAAGGTATTGTTATACATAAACCAAACATAGAATAAAATTTTCCCTTCCAATCCAAATAACCACATCCAAAGCTTTTCATCTTCCAACCCCCTCCCCATTACATAAAATAACTTTCTAATTATTCAAAGGCAATCTGATATTTCTTAATCTGATATCTGTTTTGTAGATAATCAATCCATTTTTCCATTCAATTAAATATCTTTCCTGCGTATTGTCTTTTAAAACGCTGAGATTTTAGCCATCTCAGCCAAATTAATAACTTTCAGTATCCATTCTTCTATTGTAGGTATCTCTTCTTTCTTCCAGTATTGTCCAATCAACAGTCTTGCTGCTGTTATTAAATTCAGAATCAATTTAGTCTCAATCCCTGTACAATCCATTATAATTCCCAAAAGGAAAAATTGTGGCAGGAACTTTATCTTCTTCTTCAGTACATTTTGAATAATCCACCAAATTCTTATCCAAAAGACCTTAATTTTCTTGCAAGTCCACCAAATATGAAAATATGTAGCATCATCACAATCACACCTCCAACATTTCG
Source organism: Ahaetulla prasina (assembly GCF_028640845.1). Lineage (NCBI taxonomy): Eukaryota > Metazoa > Chordata > Lepidosauria > Squamata > Colubridae > Ahaetulla > Ahaetulla prasina. The sequence goes on from NC_080540.1 coordinate 13,179,913, forward strand.
CTTGGATATTAGGATACATACATGATAATTTTTGGGATCTAAGTGCCATCTATAAAACATCTTATAAAAATTTTCCGTTAAATTCTGTGCTTGTGTAAACTTAACATTTCTAACCCAAATTTTCTCCCATGTTTCCAACATTATTGGTTCCTGAATATTCTGTGCCCATTTTATCATACAATCCTTTACCAAATCCTTTTCGAATCTATTTCAAGCAACACATTATACAATCTCTTTATATGCTCCTGGGTCTGATTTCTAATTTGCTTTATTAAATTTTCCTCCTTTGCATTATACCAATTTTTGATCTTCTTTCCATCTAGCACTTATTTGCCCATATTGAAACCAAGTATAATTCCTCCCTTCTTCATTTAATACCTGTAATGATTTTAATTGCAATCTACCTCCTTCAACATACAAAAGTTCTTTATAAGTAATCATTTCCTGTTTCTGTTCTATATTTATATTCTCTATTGCATGTCTAGGGCTCGCCCATATAGGAATCTTGTATTCTAATTTATAGGAATATTTTTCCAGACCATAAAGAGCACTTCTCAACACATGATTCTTAAAAGCCCTATCCACTTTTTTCATAAAATAAATCGCATGCCATCCATATAACAAGTCATAACCTTCTATATTCAAAATTCTTTCCTCTGTTAAGTTAAACCAGTCACTTATTACTGAAAGGGCTACTGCTTCATAATATAGTTTAAAGTTAGGCATTCTTAAACCACCTCTTTCCTGTGAGTCCTGTATTATTTTCATTTTAACCCTCGCCTTTTTACCCTGCCATATAAATTTGTTAATCCCAATCTGCCAATCTTCCAAATTTTTATCCTTTTTAATTATTGGTATCATCTGGAACAGAAACAAAAATCTAGGTAACACATTCATTTTAATAGCCGCAATCCTTCCCAATAGGGATAACTGCAATTTCTTCCAGACACTCATATCATTCTGAACTTTTTGCCATAGCAAGTCATAATTATTCTTATAAAGTTTCTTGTTCGATGAGCTAATATAAACCCCTAAGTATTTAACCATTTTTACTACCTCAAATCCTGTCATTTCCTCTAGTTTTTGTTTCTGTTGTATAGACATATTTTTAATTATCACTTTTGTTTTATTCTGATTTATTTATTCCATGACAAAATTCTATTTGCCATTACTGGCCTCCTGAAGCTTTGAAGCAAACAACGGAAGCTCCTCCTCCGGTATCTTCCGTCTAGCTCCTCCCACAGCTTCCATACTGGGATCCTGGCTTTTACTTTGAGACTGTTGCTCTTCTTTACGCTTAAGGGCTCCTCTTGTCACCCTTTGCTCTTGTGGTTCCTCTAATACTGGCAGCAATGAAGGCTCTTGGATCACCACGCCTTCTTGAATCTCTTGAAGCTTTTCTATCACTTCTATTTCGACTTTCAAAACTGTAGAAAGAAAATCCTTTGCCTTTAAAACAGTGTCAATTCTATATCTCCTTCCTTGATAGAATACTGTCAGTCCAACTGGCACCTCCCATCTGAATTGAATCTGATGTTTTTTAAGTTCTTGTGTAAAAAAAGCAAATTCCTTCCTATCTCTTAACATCTTTGAAGCAATCCTCTTCAACACCTTCAGCTCCTGTTCTCCAATTTTTAAAGTTGTCTGATATGAAACTTGCAGAATCTGATTTCTCATAGTCCTTTTCACAAAATAAACCACAATGTCCCGAGGAAGCTTTCTCTGTCTTGCAATCCAGGAATTAACTCTATATATTTTATCAATTTGGTAAGCTACCTCTTGGGGTTCCACTTCAATAAATTCAGCCAATGCTTCTGATATAATTTTTCTTAAGTCTTCTCCTCGCTCTTCTTGCATACCCAAAATTCTAAGGGCTCCTTCCATAAGTTTATATTGTAATATCACAACCTGATCTTCATTTTGATCCACTTTTTACACCTTTCATTTTGTCTTCTAAATGCTTATTTGACTGAGAGATCTGTTGCATTTCCACTTCCAATCCCTCAATTTTTTTACTCAGTCCTTGAACTGCCATGAGAATATCTTCTCTTATTTTTGCATTAAAATTCTCCATCATCTCTTTTTGCCTATCTTCAGAAAGTTTTAATTGTTCTTTCAATATTTCCTCAAGACTTGGTTCAGATCCCCTTCTTCCAGAAGGCTTTAAAGGTTTAGCTGCCATTCTGTCTTCAAAAGAATCAGGAATTCAAACTTAATAACTTTCCTTCCCTCCTTTCAGTATAAAAAAACTCCGTTTGTAACAATCCACAAATAACGCTACTTCATCGTACTAAAAAAATTTAACTTTCACTTTCAGACGCCATTTTAAAAGTCAATTAATCAAAGACAAAGAAAGGTTTCAAGTTTCAAAAAGGGAGTCGGTAGTTGCCGTGCTGATTCTACATCAAAGATCGAACGCTTGTGAAATTCCCGTCTGCTTAGAAAATCAATCAATTTAATAAGTCCTTTTGAGCAGAAGCGACATTCCCACTCCTTTTTCCTGATAAAAACAGGAGCGTGTTGAAGTTGGAGGGAGTGGTGGGGTCATAAATCCAGGAAAATTCGCTCTTGAGAGCAAACCCCGTCAGACCTGCCACTCTTCCACAACTCTGATAACCTCTTTCACCCAGAGGGTATGCTAAGCTCAGTGAACAGTGATTTTTTTTTCTGTTTCACTGACTTTTACAATCTTCTAACACGGAGTGCTCTGTTAGAGCACCCAGCAGGAGGGTGACGTCACTGGAGCCCATGTTTCTCTTAAAGTTACTGGCATCAGAGTTCAAAACAGGCAAGCAATTGCAATTCTTACAACTCATATTTACCTTCCTGTAGTTGAAGTCCAGTTTCTAGCGTATCTGGGGAAGAAAAGGGAGGGATTCAGCATCTCATCACTGGAATTGGAGCAACAGAAGGGCCTCCCTCAGATACCCTGGTTTGCTTTTCTGGCCTCAAATCAGGAAATAAGGAATATGGAAAGCTACAAGCCAGAATGTCATTGGCAGCTATATATATTCCATCAGGTATAAATATATTCTACTATAAATTCCATATACAGGTAGTTCTCGACTTACAAATATTTGTGTAGTGAAGTTACAGTGGCACTGACAAAAATGATTTATGACCAGTTCTCACACTTAAGACTGTTGCAGCCTCCCCAGTCACATGATCAAAATTTGGGCCTCTGGGAACCAGCTTGTATTTACGATGGTTGCAGCATCCCCTGGTTCTGGGATTGTCATCTTCAACCTTCCTGGGGAGCTTCTGACAAGCAAAGTCAATGGGGGAAGCCAGATTCATTTATCAACCACGATTCACTTAACTGCCATGATTTTCTGAAAAACTCTGGCAAAAAAGTTGGTAAAATGGGGCACAGCTCACTTAATAACTGCCTTGCTTAGCAACAGAAATTTTCAGCTCAACTGAGATCATAAATCAAGAACTACCTGCATATATTCCATTATACCTAGTGAAAGCTTATTCTGCTTCCCCGGTGATCAGTAATATAGATTTGGGATACAAAGAATACAGGTAGTCTCGTTTTACAATCATAACCGAGACACTGATCCTGAAATTGATCCCTGTTTGATCCATGTGACACCGACCCAGAATCTCTCTCGGATGCTCAAAATGTCAGCCAGGATAAAACTCCAGCAGCTGTTTTTTTACCTTCCAATTTTTTCTTGGCCCTTTTCAGAAGCGCAGGGATATCATTGTAATCCCAGATTGTCCATTTTGCCTCTAGAAGTAAATCCACTGGATTTTCATATGTTTCTTTTGCCTGGTACCTGGCAAGACAAAATAATAGAATAACAGAGTTGGAAAGGACCTTGTAGGTCATCTAATCCAGCACACACACACACCAACCACCCAAGCAGGAGACCCTACATAGTTTCTGACAGATTGGCAGTCCGGCCTGTTCTTCAAAACTTCTAGTGATGAAGCTCCCACAACATCTGAAGGCCAAACTGTTCCACTGGTTGATTGCTCCAGCTGTCAGAAAATTTCTCCTTATTTCTAAGTTGAATCCCTCCTTGATCAGTTTCCATCCATTATTCCTTGTCTGGCTTTCAGGTGCTTTGGAAAATAACTTGACCTCCTCCTCTCTGTGGCAACCCCTCAAATATTGGAACACTGTTGCTATCATGTCTCCCCTGGTCCTTCTCTTCACTAGACTAGCCATGCCCAGTTCCTGTCACTGTTATCAACCTGCCAATAGAAGAACCTTTCTAAACCATCAGATGGTCCTTAAGGATTGGCTAGCGACAGGATCCAATCTGGGTTGGTCACCAGAGGTTTTGTCTTCTGAGCTTTCGGACTCGTGCTGGGATCCATCCTCAGGGAACTCCTCCCTCTCTCTCCAGAATGTGTGCACTGGGCTCTTCTACGCATTGTATTTATGTAGTGATTGGTTGTGTGTGGCTTTTAGTTGTTAAGAGGGGTGTTGATGGCCATCTATTAAGCCATTGATTATCCTTCCTTGGATCCTAAGTACTTGGTAAACTGGTGGCAAATCAGCACTCCTGTTGACTGACAAGGGCCCCTGTTTCCCAGGCTTCAGTCAATTCTCTGGCTAGCTATTCAAATATGGGCACCATGGCGACTCAGTGGATCCTGACCCAGAACTGCACTCATCCACCTTCATCAAGTTAAACAAAAGATCTAGTAGAGGCCACTAAGTTTGCAGCAATCCAACCAGCACACAAGTAAATAATTCAGCAGGATTCATTTATAGAAGAAACTTCTTTATATACAATAATATAAAGCATGATGCATGTATACAATACCCATGCAGTAGAAGCCAGAACCAGAATAACCAGAATTCAGAAACACAGAAGCTGTATTGCAAGGATAAAGCAACTCTTATATTTATATACAGATCAGTCAAGCTAAGCGCCCCCCAGGTTTGTAGCCATCTCCCATGGCTCACAATAGATCCTGTTTGTTAGTCACCAAACAGTTCTCATTGGCTGACTTCTTGTTATGGCTATCCCAGCTCATAATTTCTTGTATACTGACAGGATTGTATTTTACCAAATGACTGATGACTAATATGGGTGAGGTAGGTAATCAATTAGAAGACGGATATAACATTCAAACTGATCTTTTTTTTTTTTTAATTCAAAAAGTTTTACAAAATTTTTCCCCCCCCTTTCCCCCCCTCCTCCCCCCTCCCTTCGCAACCCCCCTCCCCCCCCCGACTTCCCGGAACGAGCACAAGGTATAGTTAAAAATAAAACAAACATATGCTAAAAAAATTTCATCCCAACTTAATTGTACCCCTACAATCATCAATTCCTAACTTCCCCCAAAAGCAATCAAAAATAATACATCATAATCATTCAAAAACAGTCTGATAACTCTTAGTCTGATATCTACGTTGAATATAGTCAATCCATTTTTTCCATTCCTTTAAGTATCTTTCTTGCGTATTGTCTTTCAAAAAGGCTGATATCTTCGCCATCTCAGCCAAATTGGCAACTTTCAATATCCATTCTTCTATTGTTGGTTATTCAAACTGATCTTGATGGATTAAACTAATGCAATGAATTTTAATAGAGACAACTGCTCTAGTAGGGCTTCTTCTAGGGAGTCCCTGCAGTCAGCCATGGTGGCTGCGTGGCGGAGCGCGGCGATGAAGTCAGTGATTGATTCTCCCTCTAGCTGGAACCGCTGGCGGAATTCGTAGCGCTTGGTGTATTTTGATGGGGCTGGCATGTAGTGGGCACGAAGTGTGTCCTTCAGGACGTTCCAATCGACTTGCTGGAGCGGTCTGGGAGACGTTAGAGCAGTCGCCATTCTGAAGACCCTCGGATCGCAATTGTGAAGAGAAAGCGCCCTTTTCCGATTGTCTGGCAGTAGATGATTGTCGTTTGCCTAGAGGAAACAATCGAATCTGGACATGAACATGTCCCAGGATTCTTCTGACGGATCGAAAGGTCTCAAATGGTTGGCAGATTTAGGCATCTCGGCAGCTATTCAGGAGGGCTGGTTATCTTTGTCTCAGGTCCGTACAGTCGGCCCGGGAGATCTGGTCAATGGTTCACCTTCGTCGCCAATGTTAGAATGGGTAAATGGAAGGAGACTCGAGACCAGACCAGTGACAACAGCTCTTTTATTTAGTGTGAGACGTCAGCAAAGACACAGGCAGGATGCTCTCCTTCTATACACACTTGGATCAGTTGACAACCAATAGTATTCAAATGTTTTCCCGCTGAAATTCCCCTCCAATGGGAGCATACACAACACTCCTCTTGGGAAGGGAGGATAAAAAGGGAAATTTAGGAGGGGCTTGGCCAGAGTCGCAGGGACAAGACCTATTTGGGAACTCCCAAAGACTCCATATCTCCGTTGCCCGGGGGTCTGAAGTGATCAAAGTCACTCTGAAGGAACGACAAACAAGAGGGGCACAAACTGGCTGGCATAGGGGAAGCACAAACCCCAAGTTTATGGGCCTCTGGTGGCTCAGCAGACTAAGTCTGTCTGTTATTAACACAGCTGCTTGCAATTACTGCAAGTTCAAGTCCCGTCAGGCCCAAGGTTGACTCAGCCTTCCATCCTTTATAAGGTAGGTAAAATGAGGACCCAGATTGTTGGGGGCAATAAAAGTTGACTTTGTATATAATATACAAATGGATGAAGACTATTGCTTAACACAATGTAAGCCGCCCTGAGTCTTCGGAGAAGGGCGGGATATAAATTCAAATTAAAAAAAAAAAGTCAGAACAGGAGAAGCCCCTCAAACTGGGCATCGAAGAAAGCAACCATAGAAGTTGCTAAAAGGTTGGGGCAGCTGTAAAGGAAGGAGGAGGAAGAAAGACAGCATGTGACATCGAGGCGAAAGACTTTGATATTCTGGGAAAGAAAAGAAGAGATTTTCCGCTACAAGCCCACCTGTAAATTAAAGAGGGTAGAAAAGAAGGTTAAAAGGAAGAGGTGAGAGTGGGTGTGTATTTGCTGGGAATTTAGCTGGGAAGAAAGCCGGGAGGGGGGGGGAAGAGTTAATCTTATTCGAAAACCAGAGAAAAAGCTGGAAGATCCCTCATAAAATAAAAGTAATTTGGTCTTATTGATAGTAACTGAAGAAGTTGAGCCCTATTCTAGATGGGAATAGTGGTAATTGATACAGGGTATTTTGTAACTGGAAGTTAAAAAATTAAGAATATCTGCAGATTTCTTTTTGTATGGTCTACTGCTGAAAAGTGAGTCAACAGTGCCATCTAGTGGTGAAGGAAAAAGTACTTTTAAGACTAGAAAAATCCTTAGCTATGAGACCTTGACATTTATAACAGATTTATTTATTTATTTATTTTCTCACAACAGTATATATAAGCATAAGCATGAAGTAACTATATAATATACAAGCATATATATGAGTATAAGTATGTAATTACTATATAAATTGGATATAATGAAAGGAAACAGTAGGACAGGAACGGTAGGCACGCTTGTGCTCTTATGCATGCCCCTTACAGACCTCTTAGGAAGGGGTGAGGTCAACAGTAGAGAGTTTTTGGTTAAAGTTTTGGGGATTTTGAGTAGAAACCAGAGTCTGGTAGTGTGTTCCAAGCATTAATAACTCTGTTACTGAAGTCATATTTTCTGCAATCAAGATTGAAGCGGTTAACATTAAGTTTAAATCTATTGTTTGCTCTTGTATTGTTGTGACTGAAGCTGAAGTATTCCTCAAAGAGAAGACTGGAAGCTGAGTTTTGTTTTTGGTTTATAATTTTCTATGGTTTTGTTTTTTGAAACTGGTCTTTTTATTTACCCATTCGTGAGTACTTTGAAGAATCTGGCTTTGATTTCTTTTTGTTAGAAGATAAATGGAAGCAAAATAATTGAGCTCACATTTGGTATTCCTACACTCTTCTTATTCTTAAAGAGTTGTTTATTCCCTTTTTTTGCTATTCTGGAAGATTTCTTTTTGCCTTTTTTATTTCTTTTTTTTAATTATAATTTAATGCTAGAATTAAACTAAAAAAGACAGTGGATTAAGACCAGAAGAGTCTGAAGATTTACTGGGACAACGTAATGTCTGGTTTTTGTTTTGTATATCTCTCTTTTTGACTTTTTTTTCTTTTTTGGATTTTCTTTTCAACACTATATTTTTAATCTGGATTATTTTTGATTTGCGAGGGTGGCAGTTGATTTGGTTTTTCTGCATTTTTGCCTTTTAACTAATTCAACCATCAGGGAGGATTAGATACTTGGATTACATTTATTATATTTGGAATATAAATTTACAAGAATGAGTACAAAAAAAAAGCTTACAACATTGCTGCATCCAACAGGCAGTCCTGGTTTTACAGAAAAGACCTTGGAGTTGGAGCTAAAAAAATTATGCAAACACTTCATGATGATTATAATGCCTTGGTAAGGCCACACGTGGAATACTACATTCAGTTTTGGTCGCCACAATGTAAAAAAGATGCTGAGACTCTAGAAAGAGTGCAGAGAAGAGCAACAAAGATGATTAGGGGACTGGAGGCTAAAACATATGAAGAACAGTTGCAGGAACTGGGTATATCTAGTTTAATGAAAAGAAGGACTAGGGGGAGACATGATAGCAGTGTTCCAATATCTCAGGGGTTGCCACAAAGAAGAGGGAGTCAAGCTATTCTCCAAAGCACCTGAGGGTAGAACAAGAAGAAATGGGAGGAAACTAATCAAGGAGAGAAGCAACTTAGAACTAAGGAGAAATTTCCTGACAGTTAGAACAATTAATCAGTGGAACAACTTGCCTGCAGAAGTTGTGAAGGCTCCAATACTGGAAATTTTTAAGAAAATGTTGGATAACCATTTGTCTGAAATGGTGTAGAGTTTCCTGCCTGGGCAGGGGGTTGGACTAGAAGGCCTCCAAGGTCCCATCCAACTCTGATATTATTGTTGTTGTTGTTGTTATTGTTGTTGTTGTTGTTATTATTATTATTATTATTTGAAACAAGATATAAAAGAAATGAAAGACATGATGGAGAAACATGAAGGCAAGATTCAAAAAGTAGAAGAAAAGACAGAAGAGACAGGGAAAAGGTTGAGGAACTGGGAGGAAAATTTGTGCTAACTGATAAAATTCAAAATTCACAAGAAAAAACAATAGTCTCTCTCGAAATGGACAAGGCTGACTTTTACTTAAGATTTCAAAATATTGAGGGGGAGAAAGGAGAAAATCTGCCTGAGGTGACAGCTGAGATCTTGACAGAAGCTCTGGATCAACCCAAAGAGAAGATTTTAAATGAAATTGATAAAGCTTTTAGAGTACGTTAAAGGTATGCAATGAGAAATAAACTACCAGGAGAAGTACATGTAAGATTCACAAAGAAAGCATTGAAAATGGAGATATTGCAAATAGCAAGAAATACAGCACTAAAACACAAAGATAAAGAAATTGTGGTATTGAGGCAAATACCCAAAAGAGTTAGAGATATAAGGAGAGAATACCAATTTTTAACAAGACTTCTAGTATCAAAAAGGGAAATTCAATCTAAACATCTGGCTGAGTGTGCAACCAACTATAATAATTGATCATATCAAATATTGCTAATTATATTGTATTGAAGTTATCTGAGGAAACATCTAAAAAGCCCTAAAATACAGTATGTTGTCTTTACATTAGAATACTGTTAAATACAAACAGAACTTTCCAAAATAGGAAAACCGCTGGAGGAGCTGCTGATCTCTGAGACTGTAAAAAAAAGGGTGGATTTACTTACTGGTACTTCTTCAAGATGCTTCCAATGTCCTAAAAAATAAAGAGATGGAGCACTGAAAGGAGCCATTTCCTATGCAGAAAATTAAATTCTTACAGTCACAAAATACATGAGTGAAACATCTGGACAACCAGACATGAACAGACATATAAAGTACTTCCATTATTTTTTTTAAAAAACCCCATTGCTCTTTTTTCCCCAGCTGTTCACCTCTTTTAGGGATGTATTGTGTTTACATTCTTGTCATATATATATATATATATATATATATATATATATATATATTCTGAAGTTTTTGCGGGTGTTTGTATATAGGTCTTTGGTTATTCGGGTTTTCTCCCGCGTAAAATTGGAAGTGTCTTGGCGACGTTTCGACGAAGTCTCATTCGTCATCTTCAGGCTTCAGCTTCATGCTTCTGGGAGCAGTGTGTGATCGCAGCTGTTTCTTCCTTTTTAACTCCTTTTTAACTTAAAAAGGAAGAAACAGCTGCGATCACACACTGCTCCCAGAAACACGAAGCTGAAGCCTGAAGATGACGAATGAGACTTTGTCGAAACGTCGCCAAGACACTTCCAATTTTACGCGGGAGAAAACCCGAATAACCAAAGGCCTACATACAAACACCCGCGAAAACCTCAGAAAACATATATATATATACACATACACACACACACACACACACACACACACTCCAGGTGGTTATAATACTTTGGAGAAGGTGATCAGTGTGAGGTTTCTCCTTGCCCTGGAGATTAAGGAGAGGGGGAGACCCTACAAAAAATACCCACCACCACATCCCCTAATAGGGGATAGGAACCTCAAATTGTGAAGAAATTAGAAACTGTGACCAGTACTTTGAATTCTTGCTTTTTGCATGGCCTGCTTTTCCTGAATTACATTATGTATCCCTAATATTGGCCATTATAGGTAGTCCTCGACTAAATAGTTCAGTTAGTGACTTTTTGAAGTTACCCCTGCACTGAAAAAAGTGACTTATGACCATTTTTCACACTTAAGAAAATTGCAGCCTTCCCGTGGTCACATGATCAAAATTCAACTGCTTTGGCAACTGGTTCATATTTATGACGGTTGCAGTGTCCCGGGGGTCATGTGATCACTATTTGTGACTTTCTGACAAACAAAGTCAATGGGGAAGCTGGATTCATTTAACAACCGTGTTACTAACTTAATCACTGCAGTGATTCACTTAACAAGTGGCAAGAAAAGTTGTAAAATGGGCAAAATTCACTTAACAACTGTTTCACTTAGCAACAGAAAATTCGGACCCAAGTTGAGGACTACCAGTAGCCTTCATACCTTCCAGTTTTCTTTCCATAGAAAGAGTAAAAAAAGATGACTAAATAAGGAGTTGAAAAAAAGATTTTGAACTTGGTCGAGTGCAGCCAGAATCTTACATGCAGACATGGAAAGATATATCTCTCCAAGGCACTGAGAAAGCAGCAAATTAACACATGGAGAGAAATGAAATTTTAATGGAAGACTATGAAGTTTTAAAATATAGAAAGACCGGACTGGAATTCACAGTACTGTGGAAAATGATTTTAATTTGCTGATAATATTGTCTGACTATTTGGACCTTTTCATCAGTTGACAATCAGCTGTTATATCTTCTGCTTCCTTTTAATGCTGAAACCTAGAGGATTGGACCAGAAGACCTCCAAGGTCCCTTCCAGCCCTAGGATTCTATGATCTCAACTTCCTGCCTCACCTGTAAGAGTTGGCTGGCTGGCTGCTGAAGCTTCTCTTCTATCTCCTGGATGAGATGGTCAAGAGAGCCCAGTTCCTCCATGTGCTTGGCCAAACCCTTCTCCTTTCTTGCCATAATGTCCTTCTCCGTTTCTTCCATTCTAGTCAACAGAAGCTTCTCCTGTGCTTCTAACCAGAGTTGTAGCTCTCTGAATTCAGCCACTACATTTATTTTCACTTTTTTGATCAGGTCCTAGAAGAAGAAAGAGAAAAAGCAAAAGGCATATTTTTATTTTAATTATTTTACTTCATTATTTCAATTTTAATTGTTATAATAATTAAACATATTCCTTGAAGAATCCAAAAATGAGGTGGGAGAATTTCCTGAGGAGAAAAAAAAACCCTTTTGATATTAAAAAAAACAGCAAGAGAGAAAGGTTTATAAAAAGAAAGAAAAGGCTCCAGTTTAAATGATCTTTCATTAAAATTTTCTTGGCAATCAGGGATTCCAAAAAAAGAGACAGAAAAATGTTTGATTTTGCAATTTCTTCAATAAGATGAAATATGGTTTGCATTAATTTATTAAGCAGACCAAATCCATTGTATAAAACACGGCTCATGGGATAGGTGAACTTAACCCAACTGTGACTCATTCAGCCAATAGTGACATCTCAGTCCCCAGGTTAAGAACAAATTCTGTGCACTAACACAGACTTTAACTTTGATTTTCCTTTAAGTCAAAACTTATATTTACAAACAGGCGGCCTATTATTAAAGATGGCGGATGGGGTTCTCCTTCCTATTAGCCCAGAATCTCCTCCCCATTGGGTCAATACTTACAAGCCTCTCCTGCACTGTTTGCTCTGTGTCTGTTTTGTATGTAGCTATTTTTTCTTTCTGCTCCTTCTGAGCCTTCAGGCAATTCTCAACCTTGATCTGAAGAGAAAATGCAAGTTTTGAGTTTCTTTTTATAAAGGATTACATTGGAGGGAAGACCCAGTTAGAAGATATCGTCATAAATACATGGCAGTTGGCAACCATCCAAATTTTGATCATGTGACCATGGAATGCCTGCAATGATCATAAGGGTGAAAACCCTTATGTTACTTTTTCCATTGTCATTGTAACTTTGAACAGTCACTAAACAAATGATTCTAAGTCGAGGACTACCTGCATGGGCATTAAAGTGAGCTGCCTGAGTCTCCTGGTTGCTGTCATCCCAGAAGCATCACTGTGAAATGAAAGTTTGGCCTCATCCAACAGGACTGTTTTTCTGGGTCTGCACTCAAGATCTTGAAGGACTCCATGACAATTTTGCTCTAGAGCAAATGTGGAAAGGGAGCTGGCAAAGGGAGCCTATTTCTCCCTACAGGGCAATTTCCGTTGCTAAGCAAGACAGGGACACTTTAACCATCATAAATACATGCCAATTGTCAAGCCTCCCAATTTTGATCAGTGACCACAGGGATGGTGCAATGGTCATAGGTGTGAAAATTATCAGAAGTCACTTTTTTTCAATGGTGGTGCAACTTTACTAGCACAATACTACACAACACAGTATCAACAGTAGAAACCTTTAAATTTCTAGTTTCTATCATATCGCAAGATCTAAAATGGACAGCTAACATCAAAAACATCATCAAAAAAGGACAACAAAGAATGTTCTTTCTGCGCCAACTCAGTAAGCTCAAACTGCACAAGGAGCTGCTGATTCAGTTCCACAGAGGAATTATTGAGTCTGTCATTTGCACCTCTATAACTGTCTGGTTCGGTTCTGCAACCCAACAAGACAGACACAGACTTCAGAGGATAATTAGAACTGCAGAAAAAATAATTGCTACCAACCTGCCTTCCATTGAGGACCTGTATACTGCACGAATCAAGAAGAGGGCCGTGAAAATATTTACAGATCCCTCACATCCTGGACATAAACTGTTTCAACTCCCACCTTCAAAACGACGCTATAGAGCACTGCACAACAGAACAACTAGACACAAGAACAGTTTTTTCCCGAAGGCCATCACTCTGCTAAACAATTAATTCCCTCAACACTGTCAAACTATTTATTAAATCTGCACTACTATTAATCTTCTCATCGTTCCCATCACCAATCTCTTTCCACTTATAACTGTATGACTGTAACTTTGTTGCTGGCAATCCTTATGATTTATATTGATATATTGACCATCATTTGCATTGTAAATGTTGTACCTTGATGAACGTATCTTTTCTTTTATGTACACTGAGAGCATATGCACCAAGACAAATTCCTTGTGTGTCCAATCACACTTGGCCAGTAAAATTCTATTCTATTCTATTCTATTCTATTCTATTCTATTCTATTCTATTCTATTCTATTCTATTCTTTGAACAGTCACTAAACAAATGGTTGTAAGTCGAGGACTATGGTAAATCAGTCTTCAAAAAATTGCAGGCTCAGAGGATAAAGTAGGAGGTGAAGGTTTCAGGTTGGAATTAGGAAATTTGTTAAAGAAATTGCAAAGGCAGAAAGTTGCAAATAAGTATAATAAGACCAGTAACCAATGGGGGGGACACTGCTACCTAGCAAGAAGAAAATTACAAGAAAGTTAGAAGGACTCCGGTTAGAAGGGTGCTAGCTAAGGCACGTAGACATGAACTTTGGTAACTTCTAGCTTATTATAAAACACACCCCCATTTGATAAGAAAGCTAATTGGCATACTGTAAATATGCAACGTATGAGGAATGAGGGTAAAGTACAAGAATCCAATAAAAAGTAACACGTGAGAAGGAAAGATGAATTATTTTTAGGGTGTTAACTTCCTTAATCATAAGTACATAAAATTTATATTTTTCTATGGTTCAGGGGTCTCGGCTCCTGCTGAGACCCTTTTGAAATACTTCTATAAAAGTTCCTTGAATCACTTCTCATGCCTGGTTCTGACTGGCATTTGCACCAGGCTACGCCAGTTTGCCAACAACAGAGGAAGCAAGTCAATTGGTCCAAGGCAGTGGTGGGTTGCTACCGGTTCGCACTGGTTCGGGAGAACCGGTAATAAAAAAAATTTAATAGTTTGCAGAACCGGTAGCAATAGATGGCTGGCCACGCCCCCGAACCGGTCGCCAGTCACTTGCCCCGGCCGCCATGTTTGTTGCCGCCAGATTCTTCACACATGTGCATCCCATTGCCTTGCAAGTCTAATGGGATGCACATGCGCAAGGAACATGGCGGAGAAAGCGGCTTTCCAGCAGTGGCAGAAAACTCCAGTCAAATTGCCTTCCCAGTCAGCTTCCCTTCCCGACAGCCGCCGAGGAAGGTAAGCAGCCGAACAAAGAGGCAGTGGTGGGGGAAGAAGGCAGGAAAACAGGCTTGCCACGGGACCGCCGGGAAGGGCGCATGGAAGACAGGCAAGCATGTCGGGCTCTCCGGCCATCGGAAAGGCAGCTAGCAGCCTATTCCCTTCCCTGCAGCCCTGCCATGCTTGCCTGCCGCCGATGCCTGCCGCGGCAAAAGCCGTCCAGGAAAACTCCCTGGGAGTTTTGGGATGGCCCACCGCAGCTGCTGCTACCTGCTGTGGGAAAAAGCCACGCAGGAAAAGTTCCCGGGACTCCCCCATGCCGCTACCACCACTACTGCCGCCACTACCGCCGCCGCCACCAAGTCCCCGGGAGCCAGGATGCCCTGCCCTTACCACTGCCGCCGCTGCCGCTACCACTGCCGCCGCCGCCACAGCAAAGTCCCCGGGAGCCAGGATGCCCTGCTGCTGCCGCCGTGGCTTGCCGCAGCAAAAGCCACACAGCCTGAAGTTCTCATTTCGGCTGCTGCTGCCGCTGTCACTGCCGCTGCCACCTGAAGCTCCTGTTCTGGGTGCTTAGTACTTTCTCTCGGGCCTCCTGGTCTCACTCTCCTAGGCCAGGCATCTTCAAACTTGGCTCCTTTAAGACTTGTGAATCAATCAACTCCCAGAGTTCCTCAGCCAACTCTGGGAGTTGAAATCCACAAGTCTTAAAGGGACCAAGGTTGGCGACCCCTGTCCTAGACTTTGAAGGAGAGAGAGAGAGAGAGAAGGAAAGAGAGAAAAAGAGAAATAAAGGGAGAGAAAGAAAGAAAGAAAGAAAGAAAGAAAGAAAGAAAGAAAGAAAGAAAGAAAGAAAGAAAGAAAGAAAGAAAGAAAGAAAGATTAATTCATGGATGGTTGATTGATGGCACAAAATAATGCAAAAGAGAAAGAAAAAGAGAAAGTATGGGAGAGAAAGAGAGAAAGACAGAGAGAAAGAAAGAAGGAAAGAGGGAGAGAGAGAGAAAAGAAAGAATAAAAGAAAAAGAGAAAGAGAAAGAAAGGGAGAGAAGAAAGAAAGAGAGAAAGAAAGTAAAAGAGAAAGAAAGGGAGAGACAAGAAAGAGATAAAGAAAGAAGAAAGAGAAATGAAGGGAGAGAGAGAGAGAAAGAAGAGGAAGGAAGGAACACAAACCCTGGCATTAGAGGCATCTTCTGGATGCTTTGAAACAGGACAGCAATCTAGGGCTGGAAGGGACCTTAGAGGCCATCTAATTCAACCCCCTCCTCCAGCAGGAAACCTTACATCTCTGGATTATTTTGGCGCCTCTAACGGAGAGGATAGTTGCCAGAAAGGAGAAGGAGTTTACTAGGTCAAGGCTGCCATGCAGAGGAAGGCAGAGATAGCCCTTGTCTTATGACCAGGATTGATCCCAAAATTTTGGTTGCTAAGCAAGCAAGAGAGTTGTTAAGTGAGCTTCACCACATTTTACTCAATCCATGATCTTTCCTGGCTCTAACAGTCATGTGCAAGTTAGGGAAGAACATCTGAAGTGTGCGTAATGTTCTAAATGTACAGAAGTTATAGTTAAAGTTATAGTTAAATGTGTGGCAGAAAATGGACTCTAGGTGTGTTTTTCCAAATGTAGTGAGGTTGAATGTGTATAGTTTTAGAAGAGGTGTGTGTGTGTGTGTGTGTATATGTACCTACAGTATATATATAGTAGATAATGTATCTTTTTGTGTGCCTATACACACTATACTATGGAATATGTATGTACACATATGGCATATATACATAGGATTTAATAGTATATTTTGGATGTTCAGTAGTAGTAAATAAATAGACAGGGAAATTGACATGAGTGACATCAAGTTGGCCACACCCACCCAGTCACATGATTACCCAGCTACACCCACCTAGTCACATGACCACCAAGCCATGCCTACCCAGTCACATGACCAAGCCATACCCACTGTCACATGACCATCAAGCCACATCCACAAAATAAGCCACATCCACGAAACGGTAGTAAAAAAATTTAGAATCCACCCTGGTCCAAGGATTGCCAGGAAGACCAAGAATCTGGATGCCCCTCCGCAGTGATTCCTCCTGGTTGACTCCTACCTGGTACTCCAGGAAAGCCTCCTCCGCAGGGATCACCGAGTGGCCCCTGTGCTCTTTGGATCGGTCGCAGACCAAGCAGATGAGGGTCTCGTGGTCCCTACAGAAGAGCTTCAGGGGCTCCCGGTGCTTCGGGCAGAAGCTCCCTCCTTCCTCGCCCCAAGGACCTCCGCATCGCCTGGCCACTTCCACCATCCGCGCCAGCTGCCTGTTGGGGAGGAGGTTGCAGAGTCTGAAGGTTTGTCTGCATTGGGGGCAGGAAGCCTCCGATTCGGAAGTCCCCCAACTGCGGGTCAGGCAGCCCCGGCAGAAGTTGTGGCCGCACTCCGGGATGAGCACGGGGTCCTGGAAAAAGTCCAGGCAAATGGAGCAGGTGGCTTCTTCCAAGAAACCCTGCAAGGGCGCTTCGGCCGCCATCGTCGCCTCCTCCGCCGGGATAAAGAAAACGGAAGTTAATTTCGCATCTTCTCCTGCAAAACAAGTGGCTGCCTTTGGGCTCCGCCCACGTGGATAACCGAAATAAATTGTTTTTGTTCTTGCGGTCGATCAGCTTCGCTGGCTTTTTTTTTTTAAAGAAAAATTTGAAAAAAAACAAATTGGAGAGAGCAAACATTCAGGGGATGGATGGACACCCCCCCCATCAATTATTATTGGCCCAATCAGCTCGTTAAAAGGGGGGGAGTTTTTAAAATCTAGGGAGAAGCAAATATTCTTGGGACGGACCCCCAATCAATTACTGATCCAAATATCCTGCTAAAGGAAAAGATATTGAAAAATCCTGGGGAGAAAGAAACATCCATGGGACTCATTCACCATCAATTATTATTCAGCCAGGCACTTGTTAAAGGGGAAAATGCTTTTTAAAAAATGGGAAGAATATAACATTTATAGGACAGAATGGAGTAAAGTTGGCATGGAAAAAACTGGGAGAAACCCTTGATACTACCCTAAAGCCACTGCTGCAAATTGCTAGAAAGTCTAACAGATAAAGGAGAATGTAGACATTATAATCCTTTCTCTAACTTCTAATATGAATGTGTGGCAGAGGAAGACCTGCCTGGACTTTCCCTTTCCCAGCCAGCCAATCAGGAAATGGATCAGGAAAAGCTCTAAAATTGGGCAAAACTACCTTGTGGAATATGCAATATATAGAATTTGGAATGGGATCATTTGCTGGATGGAAATCTTCAAGTTTGACCAATGAGCTCCCTTAAAAGATGGATTGAAAGAGCCATTAGGAGTCTTAGGGCAACCTAGGACAGGGGGACTCATGGGGGGGGGAATCTGGTGGGGGGAGAACATCTTATAGTTCAAGGGCTTTTAATCTTATAAACCCTACTAACGAGTCCCTTTAGCCCAATTTCATCTTTCATAATCCGAGATACTAAATATTCAAATTCAGTTTCACATCTATTTATTGAATAGTTTTCCCTTAATTTTTTTGTCCATTTTTCTATCTGTATTTTTTCAAACTCTGATGAAAAATTACAAAGAGTGATGAGGACAAATTGGGAAAAAGATCTTAATATTGAAATACCAGAGTCAGATTGGAATGTGAATTGGAATAGTAGAATTATGAGAACTTTATCTATAAGGATTAAAGAGCATAATTATAAAGTTGTTTGGAAATGGTATTTGACTCCAGTAAGATTGTCACAATTGGATAAAAAAATTAGTAAAAAATGTTGGAGATGTGAGATGGAATTGGGGACTTATGAACATATGTGGTATAAATGTGATAAGGTTAAAAAGTTTTGGCAACAATTGGAGAAAATGATATTTGAAATGATGGGGAAAGTAATAATATTGAGAGTGGAAACTATATTATTGTTGGTAATTAAGGAAATAGAATTAACAAAATATGAAAAAGAATTGATTAGAATTATGATTATAATAGGTAGAATTATAATAGCTAGATATTGGAAATTAGATGTGATTTTTAGAATAGAAGAGTGGAATTCTGAAATGTGGAAATTAGCCTTAAATGATAAAATGACATGTGATATTAAAATTAGAAGTGGTGTGTATAAAGAAGATATTTTCTGGAAGACTTGGAAACCATTCGTGGACTATACGCTTGGAAAATTGGACGCCTCTGTACCTGTACCTCGAGAACGTGGATTTTGGCAATCATGAGGATATATCCGAAGACCCAAATCTTCCTTTTTTATGTATAGCACAAGGGTGCAATTATGTATTTTCTTTTTTGTTTGTTAGAAAAAAGCAATAAAAAAAAATAGTTCAAGGGCTTTTGGGGGAGGCTTCCTTAGTCACAATGGGCTCCCCAAGGGGACATGGACACTCCCAAGCCCCTTCCTTTATCTTGCCATTTCAGAGGTGGAACCTCATTTATGGAATGTCCTCCCCAGAGACCCTCAGTTGGCCCCCCAGTGGCCTCATTTTGGCACCAGGTGAAAGTTAGGGAGGGAGGGAGGGAGGGAAGGAAGGAAGGAAGGAAGGAAGGAAGGAAATGACTGCAACTACAGTACTACTACTAAGCAGGTTTAGGGCTGGGACCTAATTTACAGAACATTCACATCTAAATCTCTTTTAAATATTCCCCAGAAGTGGGGAGATGCAAAGCAGGAACAACCCTAGAGGGAGTCAACAAAGGCCTAAGGGAGGGAAGCCCCACCCCTTATTTACATTTGGGGAAAAAGGCGGAGCTGGCTGCTATCTTGACTTTGTTGACCTGCCTTGGGACACCCTGGCCGTAATCCCCATCCCTTTTGATAGCCTGTTGGGCTAGATCAGCGGCTCTCAATTTGACATATGTGAAGTCAAATAATAAGCGTTTTAACATTTCTCATTTTTAATGTATATAAACATTAAAAAGTGCTTTATGTCAGTGTTTCACACTTATGATCATTGCAGCATCCTCATGATTACTTGATCAAAATTCAGTCACTTGGCTATTGGCTCATATTTATGACGGTTGCAGGGTCCCCCGAGTCATGTGATAGATTCTCCTTGCCTTTTTTTCCAACCATCCATTCCTTGTGGCTGCCACTCCACTCAGCTCCCTCACGTGGGTGGGTGGTGGTCAAAGGGCTATTCAGCCAGTTCTTCCTCTCTCTCCTCTCCCCCCGCCCCCAGCTTGCTCGTCTCTCCTGCCACTGTCTCTCCTCCTCCATCGATTCCCCTGCCTGCCTCCCTTTCTCTCCATCTTTTTTTCTTTCTCCTCTCAACCTTTCCTCACACTTTTCCCTACCTTTCCCCCCACTCCTTTCTCTCCCTTTCCTCAACCCGTCCTCATGTGTCACTTCCCCTGCCCACTTGGTGGGGTGGAGGCCAGGTGAGCCGAAAGCCCCACTTCCCTTCTCTGCCCCCAGATTCTCCTATCCCTCTCGCCCTCTCTCTCCACCCTCTGCTCCCCTCCAGTTTCCTGCCAAAACCTCCTTTTCATTCCTTTCTTCCACCATGATTCAGTTAAAATGGGGCAAAGCTCACTTAACAGCTGTCTCACTTGGCAGCAGAAATTTGGGGCTCAATTGTAAGTCGAGGACTACCTGTGTTAGGTATGTTCGTTAGGATTACTCATTTGCTCCTTTGCCAACAGCAGCTTGTCAATCTTCAGTTGTTTAGATGCTTTGAGATGTTCCAGAGATCTGCTGTTAGCATTCAAAGTCACCATTATCAGAGTTAAGTTTCACTCTGCTTATTTATTTGTATCTCGTCTTTATTATTTTTACAAATAACTCAAGGTGACAAATCTATCCAACACATCTTCCTCCTCCTATTTTCCCAACAATCCTGTCAGGTGGATTGGACTGAGAGAGAATGACTGGCTCAAAGTCACCCAACTGGCTTTCATAGCTAACACAGGATTTAAACTCACAGTCTTCCTCTTCCCACTTTGGCATCCTAACCACTAGATCAAACTGGATCTGACTCCTATCTCAATATCAAAGCCACTTTTGAGGTTCCTCAGATTGTGGACCCCTGGTGGCTCTCTGGACTTTTATTGGTAAAGATTCAGGTGTGGCTTCCATTGCCTGCTTCCTAGGGCTGAGTGAGAGTGATGGGTCCAAAGTCACCCAACTGGCCTTTACCTAAGGGAGGATTAGAATTCAGGGCTTCTAGCTTGATTTCTCAACCACCATTCTAGATTGGCTTCTTCTTTTACTTGTTATTTCTAGTTAGTCAATAAAAGCCAGAGTGGCTCAAAGGAAGAGGGAGAAGGAGTGTTATTTGGCATCTTGTCAAATAATGCATTTAACAATATAATATAATATAATTATTTATATTTACATTATTTATTTAATAATGTATTTCAGTTTTACAATTCTATTAACAATTCTTGTTGGCTTTCGCTTGACCAGGTGACACATTCTGATAGATAGATAGATAGATAGAATTTTTTATTGGCCAAGTGTGATTGGACACACAAGGAATTTGTCTTGGTGCATATGCTCTCAATGTACATAAAAGAAAAGATACTTCATCAAGATACAATACTTAATGATAGTCATAGGGTACAAATTTAACACTTAATGATAGAACACTTAATGATAGTCATAGGTTACAAATAAGCAATCAGAAAACAATATTAGTATAAATCATAAGGATACAATCAACAAAGTTACAGTCATAAGTGGAAGGAGATGGGTGATGGGAACAATGAGAAGATTAATAGTAGTGCAGATTTAGTAAATAGTTTGACAGTGTTGAGGGAATTATTTGTTTAGCAGAGTGATGGCGTTCAGGAAGAAACTGTTCTTGTGTCTAGTTGTTCTGGTTTGCAGTGCTCTGTAGCGTCGTTTTGAGGGTAGGAGTTGAAACAGTTTATGTCCAGGATGTGAGGGGTCTGTAAATATTTTCACAGCCCTCTTTTTGACTCGTGCAGTATACAGGTCCTCAGTGAAAGGCAGGTTGGTAGTCATTGTTTTTTTCTGCAGTTCTAATTATCCTCTGAAGTCTGTGTCTGTCTTGTTGAGTTGCAGAACCAAAGTAGACAGTTAAAGCAGCCGCTACCATAAAATTCTGCAGAACCTGTCAGAACCTGCTGAATTTTACCCGTGATAAAGCTCCTAGGACACTTCCTTTTTTTTATCCAGACAAATAAAAATGATGATCAGGTTATTCCTTTATAATGACTGATTGACTGATCAGGGTGGCACAGAACAATAAACGAAGCTGAAGTAGCAAAAAGCTAAGGAATGTCTGCTTTAAAGGCTTTCAGAGATCCCTGCTTGGTAAATAGGGATTTTTCCAAAGTTTTGCCTATGGAGGTCACTTCTTTTAGGGGAGTGTCAGGCAGGCGCCTTCAAACAAACAGAAAGAGGGCACAAGGGTCTCTCCAACCAAGGAAGCCTCCGAGAATGTATGGAGCAGGGTTGCTGTGCTGGCATCAAAAAAACTCACTTGTCCCTCTTCGCAGTTGAGAGAGATGCAGATGCTCTTGGGCTCCTCAGTCAGGACCAAGTCAGAATATTCTGATGGAGAGACGGCCATGTATTTCCCTCCATTTTTCCCAATCTGCCACCGCATAGTCTGCACATCAATATTTGTTAAATTTATTGGTTTGCTGGCAACCCCTACACCCCATCCTCCTGTACCTCCTACAATAACTTCCCAGAAATGTCTTCCTGTTGAGAACTTCTGACAGCCAAGGACACAAGGTTTATATACAAATCTCATGTGGTCTGGGACAAGATATTTTCCTTCAACTGGCTTAACTCCTCTGACACTTTTTCGATCTTTGGAGACATCAAGGCGGTGAGGATGGGCTGTGTTTGGATCCAGAGTTACATTCTCTGTAAGGGGGAAGGGAAGGGAAGGGAAGGGAAGGGAAGGGAAGGGAAGGAAGGAAGGAAGGGAAGGAAGGAAGGAAGGAAGGAAGGAGAACAAGAGTTTCAGCTGCAGGCCTGGTTTGTGTCTTCACCCGCAAGACCTTAACCCTACGGCCTCTGGTGTGAATGGAGTTCAGCTTCCAAACACCCCCTCCAGGACTGGAAGACTCATTGTTTTTTTTAAACAACATCTGAGCCATTGTCAGGTCAAGAGTCCTCCAACTTTGACTACTGTAAGACTTGTGGACTTCAATTTCCACAAATTGAAATCGGCTGTTTAGCGCTCCTCTAGGTTCTGGCCTTCTCATTCCATTCACTTAGATTGCCTTCGCCATCTTCCAGTCCATCGGCCTCCCTTTCAGCTGCCACTAAGCTGCACATCTTCAGGATCCATTGATTACCTGTACAGCTCTTGGCTCCTCCACTCAGCTCTTCGTCTCTTGGCTCCACTGGTCAATTCCCCTAATCTCTAGTCTCCCATATGGCTGCCACTCGGCTGATTGCCCTCCAGCTCCACCATGCTGGATGGAGAATTCTGAGAACTGAAGTCCACAAGTCTCACAATGGCCAAGGATGAAGACCTCTGGCCAAGTCCTTCAAACCCTTCATAGTGCTCCACCTCTTCTAGCTCCCTGCACAATTCTCTTTAACTTCCATCTTGCAGATGAGATTAATGGGATTGGGAGTGAAGAGTGGTTGGCTTTGCCTTCAGTGAGTTGCTGGGAGGACCAAGGTTGAACAGGGACTCTACCTGGAGCATTAATCCAGAGGATCAGGCAGAGCAAGAGGCTGCCATGTTTCAATTCTGAACTGGCAGAGTCAGAAGGATCCCCCAGAGGTAACTTGGGACACACGATGGGATGTGAGGAAGTTCTGCCCTTTTCTCTGTGAGCATCAAGGTATCACAGGCATGTACAAAAGGGGAGGATCTTGCCCAGGAAACCCCTCCTTTCATCAGTCTGATGGCCCACATAGTGGAGGCAACCCTGATGCTCCAACGTTGCTATGTGCTTTGACCCAAAGGACCTAATTTCTTTGCTCCCAAAGACTTTCACTGCTTGACCAGCTTATAGTCAGGCAGTGAAATCAATAGGATGTTATTAGCTTCGTAGGAATTCAATATTCCTTTCAGTCCCAGGCTGTATTTTCTCATTTGTCGACATATTTCATTCTACACCAAGATTTTCTAGACAATAATTTTCAAGATTATGTATAGAACTGAACAAAGTGAAGCAGAATAAGAGTAGAGGAGTAGAACAGAACAGAACAGAACAACAGCTTTATTTGGCCAAATGTGATCAGACACACAAGGAATTTGTCTCCACTGCATAAGACCATATTATACATATAAATAGCAAGTAATAGTCCATAAACCATAAAATCATTAGTTTACTGGATCATCATAGTTGATAAGGTACCTAATCCTATATTTTTCTTTTTTGTTAATCTATCATGTTTCTCTTAAAGTTATTGGCATCAGAGTTTAAAACAGCAGGGAATTCCAATTCCTATAACTCATATTTACCTTCCTGTAGTTGAAGTCCACTTTCCAGCGTATCTGGGGAAGAAAAGGGAGGAATTCAGCATCTCATCACTGGAATTGGAGCAACAGAAGGACCTCCCTCAGATACCCTGGTTTGCTTTCCTTGGACTCAAATCAGGAAATAAGGAATATGGAAAGCTACAAGCCAGAATGCCATTGGCGGCTATATATGTTCCATCAGGTATAAATATATTCTACTATATATTCCATATACAGGTAGTCATCAACTATTTGTGTAGTGAAGTTACAGTGGCACTGACAAAAATGATTTATGACCAGTTCTCACACTTAAGACTGTTGCTGCCTCCCCAGTCACATGATCAAAATTTGGGCCTCTGGGAACCAGCTTGTATTTAATAATAATAATAATAATAATAATAATAATAATAATAATAATAATAATAATAATAATAATAATAATAATAATTTAATTTGTATACCGCCCTTCTCCCGAAGGACTCAGGGCGGTTTACAGCCAGATAAAAATAACATACATATACGATACAATAAAATCAAAATTAAAAAACTTATTCAAATTGGCTGATGTTTCATATATAAAATACATAACAACATAAAACCCCATTAAAATCCTAATAAAACCCATTTTATGCCAGTCCCGCGCAGAAGAATAGATACGTCTTCAGCTCGCGGCGGAAGGTCCGGAGGTCAGGAAGTTGACGAAGTCCTGGGGGAAGCTCATTCCAGAGGGCAGGTGCCCCCACAGAGAAGGCTCTCGGCCTGGGGGCTGCCAGCCGGCATTGTTTGGCTGACGGCACCCTGAGGAGACCCCCCCTATGGGAGCGCAGCGGTCGGTGGGAGGCATGTGGTAGCAGAAGACGGTCCTGTAAGTATCCCGGTCCTAAGCCATGGAGCGCTTTAAAGGTGGTAACCAACACCTTGAAGCGCACCTGGAAGACCACAGGCAGCCAGTGCAGCTTGCACAGGAGAGGTGTTATATGAGAGCCACGAGTGGCTCCCTCTATCA
The DNA here is from genome assembly GCF_028640845.1 of Ahaetulla prasina. Taxonomy (NCBI): domain Eukaryota; kingdom Metazoa; phylum Chordata; class Lepidosauria; order Squamata; family Colubridae; genus Ahaetulla; species Ahaetulla prasina. The sequence continues at coordinate 13,205,030 of NC_080540.1, forward strand.
CCCGCGCAGCTGCATTCTGGACCAACTGGAGCCTCCGGGTGCTCTTCAAGGGAAGCCCCATGTAGAGAGCATTGCAGTAGTCCAGGCGAGAAGTGACGAGGGCATGAGTGACTGTGCATAGGGCATCCCGATCTAGGAAGGGGCGCAACTGGCGAACCAGGCGTACCTGGTAAAAAGCTCTCCTGGAGACGGTCATCAGGTGTTCGTCAAAAGACAACTGCCCGTCCAGGAGAACGCCTAAATTGCACACCCTCTCCGTTGGGGCCAGTGACTCGCCCCCAACAGTCAGCAGCGGTTGCAACTGACTGTACCGGGATGCCGGCATCCACAGCCACTCCGTCTTGGAGGGATTGAGCTTGAGCCTGTTTCTCCCCATCCAGACCCGCATAGCCTCCAGACACCGGGACAGCACTTCGACAGCTTCGCTGGGGTGGTCCGGGGTGGAAAAGTACAGCTGCGTGTCATCAGCGTACAGATGGTAACTCACCCCGAAACCACTGATGACCTCACCCAGCGGCTTCATGTAGATGTTGAACAGGAGAGGCGAGAGAATCGACCCCTGAGGCACCCCACAAGTAAGGCGCCTTGCAGACGATCTCTGCCCCCCTGTCAACACCGTCTGCGACCGGTCAGAGAGATAGGAGGAGGACCACCGATAAACGGTACCTCCCACTCCCAAACTCTCCAACCGGCGCAGCAAGATACCATGGTCGATGGTATCAAAAGCCGCTGAGAGATCTAATAGGACCAGGGCAGAGGAACAACCCCTTATACTTAGTGGAAGCTTATTCTGCTATCACTGCACATGGTTTCGGGATACAAAGAATACACGTAGTCTCGTCTTATGCCCACAATTGAGCCCAGAATTTATGTTGCTATGTGAGAAATTTGGTAAGTTGTTAAATTGATAACCCGGTTTTTATCTGGCTTCCCCATTTTCTTTGCTTCTCAGAAGGGTACAAAAAATGATCACCACAACCGTCATAAATATGAACTTGTTGTCAAACATCCAAATGTGAATTACATGGTTGTGGAGATGATACAATGGTTGTAAGTGTGAAAAATGGTCATAAATCACTTTTTTCAGTGCCTTTCTAATTGTGAAAAGTCACTAAGTGAAGTGTTGTAAGTAGAGGACTACCTGTGAATGGTCAACTATGAGTAGCTAATGGTTCCTGTTTTTAGATCGCACATCTTTAATGGAAGAAGCCAGAAAGCTCCTCTTCCCCTCCTGGTGCCAAGACACAGAGAAATGAAGGTGTCTCTTCCACTGAAAAGAAATCGATCCCTCTTTGATCCATGTGACACCAACCCAGAATCTCTCTTGGATGCTCAAAATGTCATCCAGCATCATCAAAATGTCATCCAGCGGCTGTTTTTTACCTCTCCATTTTTTCATGGCACTTTTCAGAAGCGCAGTCATCTCACTGTACTTCCAGATTGTCCACTTGGGGTCCAGAAATAAATCCACTGAATTATTGTATGTTTTCTTTGCCTCATATCTGGCAAGACAAAATAACAGAATAACAGAATTGGAAAGCACTTTGTCACCATTTCTGACAGATGGCAGTCCGGCCTCTTCTGGAAAGCTTCCACTGATGAAACTCCCACAATGTCTGAAGGCCAGCAGTTCCTAGTGGTTCATTCTCCTCAGTCAGAAAATTTCTCCTAATTTCTAGGTTGAATCTCTCCTTGATCAGTTTCTATCTATTATTCCTTGTCTGGCCTTCAGGTGCTTTGGAAAACAGGTTGTCCCCCTCCTCTCTGTGGCAGCCCCTCAAATATCGGAACACTGTTGCTATCATGTCTCCCCTGGTCCTTCTCTTCACTAGACCAGCCATGCCCAGTTCCTGTAACCTTTATCAACCTGCCAATAGAAGAAGCTTTCTAAACCATCAGATGGTGCTTAAGGATTGGCTAGCTACAGGATCCAATCTGGGTTGGTCACCAGAGGTTTTGTCCTCTGAGCTTTCAGATTCGTGCTGGAACCCATCGTCAGGGAACTCCTCCCTCTCTCTCCAGAATGTGTGCACTGGGCTCTTCTACGCATTGTATTTATGTAGTGATTGGTTGTGTGTGGCTTTTAGTTGTTAAGTGGGGTGTTGATGGCCAGCTATTATCTCCCTATTCTTCAAAAATCTTGTGACTCTCTTGGCCAAAAAAATGTATTTTACCAAATGACTGATGATTAATATGGGTGGGGTAGGTAATCAATTAGAAGATGGATATAACATTTAAACTGATCATGATGGATTAAAGGTAATGCAATGAAATTGAATAGATACGAATGCAATACAAGTAACCTTCAATTGATGACTATTTGTTAGCAACCAGTTACAACACTCTCAAAAAACTGACAGGATGACCGTCTTCACAACATCTTCACACCTGTGGATTGGCTCATTCAACATCTGACTGAGGGGAGGGGTTTCTAATTCCTTTATCCTAACGGAATGGCCTAAGGGGACCTTAGAGTCTGCTTTGCTTTTGTCTTGCAATCACTCCCTTTCAATAAAAGGTTCCTTTTGAAATGCTGCTGTCTCAAGAGTCTGAACTTTCTTGATTGGGGAGTAGAGGCAGGACCTTACAGCTACTTTTAAAACATCTGTCTCTCCTTGGGAAGGGGTCAATAAGTGGATAAAAATTCCAAATTCAATCTAAACATCTGGCTGACTGTGCAACCAACCATAATATTTGATCATATCAAATATTGCTAATTATAGTCCTGTTGTCTGAGGAAATGTGTAAAAAGCCCTGAAATACAGTATGTTGTCTTTACATTAAAATGCTGCCAAATACAAACGGAAATTAGGAAAACTGCTAGAGGATCTGCTGATCTCTGAGAGTGTAAAGAAAAGGGTGAATTTACTTACTTCTTCAAGAGGCTTCCAATATCCTAAAAAATAAAGAGACAAAGCACTGAAAAGCGCCATTTCCAATGCAGAAAATTAAATTCTTACATTCACAAAATACATGAGTGAAACGTCTAGACAACAAGACACTAGCACACATATAAAGTATTCCATTTTTTAAAAAAAATCTCATTATATTGAATATATTCCTATTCAATCAATGAATTCTTGATGCTTGATTTTGCTTATTAGACTAATCTGTTCTTATAGACATGGCTAATAATTACTAAATATGCCAAAATAAAAAGTTGAGGCTTTAATTTTATTTGTATTTTACTGTGAAGAAAACAGTTGAAAGACATTTTTTTTCTTTATCCTACACTTCTTTTCCATTCTTATCGTTCTCCATTTCCCTATTTTCCTTATTTCCATTTGTACTTTTCACTATTATAATTTTGATTAAATTTATGAAAAAAAAAGGAAAGAGTCAAAAGGAGTATTCTGTGGAGGGACTAAAGAATGCAGAGAGGAGCAATAAAGATGATAAGGACTGTGGAGGCCAAACCCTACAATGAATGGCTAAAGGAATTCGGTATGTTCAGCCTAACAAATGAAAGGCTTAAAGGAGACATGACAGCCATCTTCCAATATTTGAAGGGCTGTCATAGAAAAAAGGGCATCAATTTAGTCTCCACAGCACCTGAGGGCAGAACAAGAGGCAAGGGGTGGAATCTCATCACAAGGAGATCCAACCTAAAATACGGAAGAATTTCCTGACAGTGAGAATTATTTATCAGTGGAACAGCTTCCCTCCCAGAATTCTGGGTGCTCCATCACTGGAGGCTTCCAATAAGTTTGGACAAACATTTTTTGGGGATGATATAAGGACTCCTGCCTTGGGCAGAGGATTGGACCAGAAGACCTCCAAGGTCCCTTCCAGCCCTAGGATTCTATGATTTTAACTTCCTGCCTGACCTGTAAGAGTTTGCTGGCTGGCTGCTGAAGCTTCTCTTCTATCTCCTTGATGAGATGGTCAAGAGACCAGATTTCCTCCACTGACTTGGCCAAACCCTCCTCTTTTCTTGCCATAATGTCCTTCTCCGTTTCTTCCATTTTAGTCAATATAAGCTTCTCCTGTCCTTCTAACCAGAGATGTAGCTCTCTGAATTCAGCCACTACATTTTTTTTCACTTTTTTAATGAGGTCCTAGAAGAAAAAAGAGAAAAAGCAAAAGGCATATTTTTATTTTTATTATTTTACTTCATTATTTCAATTTTAATTGTTATAATGATTAAACGGATTCCTTGACTAATCTAGAAGTGTGGTGGGAGAATTTCCTAAGCATAAAAAAAACCCTTTTGATATTAACAAGTACAGTGCGGGAAGGTTTCTAAAAAAAAAAAAAAAGGCTCCAGTTTAAATTTTCTGGGCAATCAGGGATTCCAAAAAAGTAGACAGAAAAATGTTTGAGTTCACATTTTTTCAATAAGATGAAATATGGTTTGCATTAATTTATTAAGCAGATCAAATCCATTGTATAAAACACGGCTCATGGGATAGGGGCACTTAACCCAACTGTGACTCATTCAGCCAATGATGACATCTCAGTCCCCAGGTTAAGAACACGTTCTGCCCTAATGAGCCCCAGTGGCGCAGTGTTTAGAGTGCAGTACTGCAGGCTACTTCTGCTGATCACTGGCTGCCAGCAGCTTCACCAGACTCAAGGTTGACTCAGCCTTCCATCCTTCCGAGGTGCGTAAAATGAGGACCCAGATTGTTGGGGGCAAATATGCTGACTCTGTAAACCGCTTAGAGAGGGCTGGAAAGCCCTGTGAAGCGGTATATAAGGCTAAGTGCTATTGCTAATACTATCTTTAGCTTGAATTTCATTTAATTCAGAACTTGTACTTACAAACAGGCTGCCTATTATCAAAGATGGCGGATGGGGTTCTCCTTCCTATTAGCTCAGAAGCTCCTCCCCATTGGATCAATACTTACAAGCCTCTCCTGCACTCTTTGCTCTGTGTCGCTTTTGTATGTGGCTATTTTTTCTTTCTGCTCCTTCTGAGCCTTCAGGCAATTCTCAACTTTGATCTGAAAAGAAAATACAAGTTTTGAGTTTCTTTTCCGTAAAGAATTACATCGGAGGGAAGACCCAGTTAGAAGATATTCAATCATCATAAATACATGGCAGTTGCCAAGCATCCAAATTGTAATCATGGGACCACAGGGATGATATAATAATCATAAGGGTGAAAGCCCTTATATTTACCTTTTTGATTGTCATTGTAACTTCAAACAGTCACTAAATGAAAGGTTCTAAGTCAAGGACTACCTGCAAAGGCATTAAAGTGAGCTGCCTGAGTCTCCTGGTTGCAGTCATCGCGGAAGCGTCACTGAGAAATGAAAGTTTGGGCTGATCCAGCAGGAGTGTTTTTCGGGGTCTGCCCTCAAGATTTTGGAGGATTCCATGATAATGTCACTCTAGAGCAAATGTGAAAAGTGAGCTGGTAAAAGGGAGCCTATTTCTCCCTACAGGCAATTTCCGTTGCTAAGCAAGACAAGGACACTGCTACAATTTCAATTTCAATGGTGTTCTAACTTTGAACAGTCACTAAACAAATGGTTGTAAGTCGAGGATTATGGTAAATCTGTCTTCAAAAAATTGCAGTCTCACAGGATAAAGCAGGAGGTGAAAGTCTCAGGTTGGAATTAGGGAAGTTTGTGAAAGGAATGGCCAAGGCAGAAAGTTGCATATGAGTGTAATAAGACCAGTAACAAATGGTGGGTGGGACACTACCAGTGGTGGGATTCAGCCAGTTCACACCACTTCGGGAGAACCGGTTGTTAACTTTCTGAGCAGTTTGGCAAACTGGTTATTGGAAGAAATCATTAGGGCAGAGAACCGGTTGTTAAATTACTTGAATCCCACCACTGGACACTACTACTTAGCAACAAGAAAGTTAGAAGGACTCGGGTTAGAAGGATGTTAGCTAAGGCACATAGACATCAACTTTGGTAACTTCTAGTTTATAATAATAATAAAACACACAGCCCTTTTGATAAGAAAGTGTATTAGCATAAATATGCAATTTATGAGGAATGAGAATAAATTAGGCCAGGACAAAGAAATCAAAGGAAACACCTGTCAAGGAACCAAAGTGTGAGTCAAGGAACTTTAATATTTACTCTTATCAAATTTGTATTTATATATGGTTCAGGTTGAGGTCTTCTCTCCTTTTAGCTGCTGAGACCCTTTGACGGAGTACTTTAATAAAAGTTCCTTGAATCACCTCTCCAGTCTGGTTCTGATTGGCATCTGCACCAGGCTAAACCCAATTGGCAGACAACAGAGAAAGCAAATGGTCCAAGCATTGCCAGGAAGACCAAAGGAGCTGGATGCCCCTCCACAGCGATTGATCCTGGCTGATCCCTACCTGGTATTCCTGGAAAGCCTCCTCCGCAGGGATCACCGAGTGGCCCTTGTGCTCTTTGGATCGGTCACAGACCACGCAGACGGGGGTCTCATGGTCCTTACAGAAGAGCTTGAGGGGCTCCCGGTGCTTCGGGCAGAAACTGCCTCCTTCCTCCTCCACACGGCTGCCGCAGCGCCTGGCCACTTCAGTCACCCGCGCCAGCTGCCTGTTGGGAAGGAGGTTGCAGAGTCTGAAGGTTTGTCTGCACTGGGGGCAGGAAGCCTCCGATTCCGACGTTCCCCAACTGCGGGTCAGGCAGCCCCGGCAGAAGTTGTGGCCGCACTCCGGGATGAGCACGGGGTCCTGGAAAAACTCCAGGCAAATGGAGCAGGTGGCTTCTTCCATCAAATCCTGTAAGGGCGCTTCGGCCGCCATCTCCGCCTCCAAAAAGAAAGAGAAAGTTACTTTCTCGCTTTTCTCTGCGAGTCAGCTGACCGCCTTTGGACTCTGCCCAGGCGGGAAACCGAAGGGAATTGTTGCTGCTCTTGCGGTCATCTTCGCTGGGTTCTTAAAGAAAAACCGCAGTAATTTAAAAGGAACAAATTGGGGAGGAACAAAGATTTACGGGAGGGATCCCCGATCAGTTATTATTGGCCCAACCAGCCCGTTAAAGGGGAAATTGTTTTAAAAACTGGAGAGAAGGAAACATCCCTGGGACGAACTACTCATCAATTACAATTGATCCTAGCAACCTCTTAAAGAGAAATTAAAAAAAAAAAACAACTGGGGAGAAGCCAACATTCATGGGATGCCCCACCCCCATCAATTATTGATCCAAACATTCTGCTAAAGAAGAGGTGGAGAACCATGGCCCCTTTATGGCATGTGAATTTCAAATGCTATATAGGCAGTGGTGGGATTCAAGTAATTTAACAACCGGTTCTCTGCCCTAATGATTTCTTCTAACAACCAGTTTGCCAAACTGCTCAGAAAGTTAACAACCGGTTCTCCCGAGGTGGTGCGAACCGGCTGAATCCCACCACTGTATATAGGGTCTCCTGTTTGAGCAGGGGACTAGACTAGAAGACCTCCAAGGACCCTTCCAGCTCTATTCTGATTGACTGATTGACGTCAACTCCCAGAATTCGTTATGGGACCATAGGGAGTAAACTTGGACTGAAACTGTTAGATTCGGGCAATAACGAGGCAGGAGACCAGGATAGTAACAACAGCTCTTTACTATATGGTGAACCCAGCAGCAAGCGCTGGGAAAAACCTCTCTTTATATACAGTTTAGCCGGGGGCTTCAACCAATCAGCAATGTGCTATTTTCCCGCCCAAAACTTTAAAAGATACATTACACTCCTTCCCTCCCAGAAGGCACTTTACCTCTATCTACATAAAATTTACATTTTATTTATCAACATAATCACGCAAGTAGACTGGGCGTCTCCTGACTCTTTCAGACCTGCGCAATTCATTCCCTGGGAGTGAGTCGAGCTGACCGGAGGGGCTGTTTGTTCCTCTCAGCTCCTCCTCTAGGCCATCCGGCCCTGGATTATTTGCAGAGTCGTCCCTGCTGTCTTCAGGAGGAACCGGTTGGCGTCGCTGGACCTCCTGGAACCCAGATAAGTCTTGCGTTTGCGCCGGGTCTGAGTTAGTGGTGTTTTCAAGCATTGGATAGTCAGGGCCTGTTTCGGCTGATTCTAATTTACCGGTTATGCGTTTCCTAATTTGGTCTATGTGGCGCCTCCATACCCGGCCATCCTCTATCTCTATGAGGTATGATTTTGGCCCTGTCAACTTTATGACTTTTCCTGTTACCCAGGTCGGGCCCTCGCTGTAGTTGTGTGCCCAAACTAAGTCGCCCACTGCCATCTCTCTTGTTTTTCCATGTGTCCCTTTGAATCCATCGGGTGTGTAGTTTGGGTTCAAACGGTCTAGTGGACACCTGAGTTTCCGGCCCATTAATAGCTCTGCCGGGCTGCGGCCAGTTGCTACGCAGGGGGTTCTGTGTTGGACTGCTAGGAATGTATCAATTTTTGTTTGCCAATCGCCTGGCTTGATTCTAGATAATGCTTCTTTTGCGCTCCGAACGGCACGTTCTGCAAGGCCGTTCGACGCAGGGTGGAAAGGCGCCGAGAGGACATGCCGGATGCCCTCCTCTGCCAAGTACCCCTCAAACTGGGTTGCCGTGAATTGCGGGCCATTGTCGGAGACTAACGTGTCGGGCAACCCGTGGGTCACAAATAGGTGCCGTAGGACTGCAATTACGGCTTCGGCTGTCATGGATCTCATGAGAATGATTTCCAGCCATTTGGAGTAGGCATCAACTACTACCAGAAAAGTTTGGCCGTGGAAGGGGCCGACAAAATCGATATGGATCCTAGACCAAGGGCCCTGGGGTCTCTCCCATTCCCGAACCGGGGCTGTTGGGGGTAGCGGTCTGGATTCCTGGCAGGCCTGGCATTTCCCTACCCTTTCAGCTATTTCCTTGTCCATTAAGGGCCACCACACATAGCTTCTCGCTAGACCCTTCATTCTAACGATCCCTGGGTGGCCCTCGTGAAGGATCTCCAGTACCTTTCCCCGCAATTTCTCTGGGATTACCACTCGATCCCCCCATAGCAGGCACCCCCCTTGAGCTGAGAGTTCCCCACGTTTTTTGACAAAATCTTTAAAACACTCGCCCGGCGCAGCGGGCCAACCTCTTTGTACCCAACCCATTACAGTCCTTATTGTAATGTCCTTGTACGAAGCCCGAGCCACTTCCTTGGATGTGACTGGGCCAGAGTCCAGAGAGTCAATTAGTAGAACTGGTATCCCCGGCGTGGGGTCTTCGATAGTCTCTGGTAACGGGCATCTGCTCAGGGCATCTGCATGCCCTAACTCCTTTCCTGGCCGGTGTAGTAATTTGTACGAATACGCTGCCAGGAAAATAGTCCATCGGGTCAGTCTTGGTGAGAGTGCCGCGGGCGTTGGGCGGTCGCCAGCCAGCAGACCTAGCAAAGGTCTATGGTCCGTGATGATTTCAAAATCACGACCAAATACATACTCATGGAATTTCTTTACCCCGGAGACTATAGCCAGGGCTTCCTTATCAAGCTGGCTGTAATTCCTTTCAGTTGATGACATTGTACGGGAGTAATATGCTATAGGGGCTTCTGTGCCATTTGGTAATCTGTGGCTGAGCACAGCCCCCACCCCATAGGGAGATGCATCGCAACTTAGCACTAATGGCAGCGTGCCATTGTACTGGATCAGGAGGCTATCACTCGATAGGAGATTCTTTACCCCTTCGAATGCCCTAGCTTCCGCCTTTCCCCAAGACCATGCAGCCGTCTTGGCTAGCAGTTTGTGCAGCGGCTCGGCTACTGTTGCCTTATTCCTTAAGAATACGGCGTAGAAGTTGACTAGACCTAAGAATGCCTGTAACTCCGTTTTGTTCTTTGGAACCGGGGCCTTCCTAATGGCCCGAATTTTGCTCTCAGTGGGGTGAATCCCTTCCCTGTCTATCCGGTAGCCCAGGAATTCCACAGATTCCACCCCGATCTGGCATTTGTTCAGTTTAACTGTGAGGCCGGCAGACTGGAAAATGCCCAAAACTTTTCGCAGCCTTGCCCCTAATTCCTCTAGATTCTCGGCGGATACCAGTACATCGTCAAAGTATGGTACCACCCCTGGTAGGCCCTGTAATAGCCGCTCCATTAGGTTCTGGAATAACCCTGGAGCCACGCTAACCCCGAACTGTAACCGGGTGCACTTAAAAGCCCCTCTATGAGTCACAATTGTCTGTGCTTCAGCTGTGCTGTTATCTACGGGCAGCTGTTGGTAGGCTTGGGCCAAGTCTAGCTTGGCAAAGACTTGCCCTTGCCCTATTGAATGCAGTAAGTGCTGTACCACCGGGACGGGGTAAGCACTCTTTTGCAACGCTTTGTTAAGCGTTGCCTTATAGTCAGCGCAAATCCGGACCGATCCGTCCGGTTTGACTGGGGTGACTATAGGGGTCTCCCACTTAGCATGGTCAATGGGCACTAGAATTCCCTGGTTTACTAGCTTGTCTAGTTCCCGGTCAATCCTGGGCTTAAGGGCGAACGGGACCCTCCTAGCCTTTAGACGGATAGGGGCAACTTGGGGGTCTAAGTTAAAAGAGATAGGGGTCCCCTTGTACTTGCCCAAGCATTCTCTGAAAACGTCCTCAAACTCTTTCACGAGTGTGTCCTTGAGGTCGACTTCGTCTTCTAAGATTCCATTTCTGAAGATTCCAGTCACTCCCATGCCCAATGCTCGGAACCAGTCCAGTCCCAACAAGCTCGGCAGGGTTCCATCGACTATGGTGATGGGCAGAGTTCTCTGGTAGGGTCCGTACTCGACGTGGACGGATGTTGTCCCTCAAACAGGGATGCGATTCCCTTGGTAGTCTTGTACCTTTAATTTCTGTGTTTTCAGTTTGCGCTTTGCGATGGCGGGTAAGGCTTTCGCGAGAGTGTCCCAGGACATGATCGTGATCGCTGAGCCTGTGTCCACCTCCAATCGGCACGGCACCCCCTCAATCTTTGGCTTCGTAAAGATTTTCTTCTCTAGGCGGGTTGCTGCGCGTCCCACTATCACGGTCGTTTGATTCAGTTTCGCGCCTTTTTTGAATTGACCAATCACGGGCCGCTTCGTCGTTCCCGCGCTCTGATTGGTCAGTTTGAATTTTCGGCGGGAAGGTTGAGGTGCTCGACAAACTTGAGCCAGGTGCCCCTTCTTCTCGCACCGCCGACATGTAGCGTCCTTGAACTTGCATTGATGACGCTGGTGTTGCCCTCCGCAACTTCCGCATTCATCCCGGTCTTCTTTTCTCGGTCTCCCGGTGTGAAAAACTCCTTCCTCATCCTCGCCGTCTGATTCGGTCTGGACTTCTTCGTTGTGGACCGGAGTTGATTTCGCGCTCGCCATTGGTGTGAGCGGCTTTTGTAGGGTTTCCGCCGCTTGGGTGGACATCTCATGAGCTCTGGCTTCGTCCAGAGCGTTTGCCAACGTTAGGTTGCTTTTGGATAGCAGCCGCCTCCGCAAACGAATGTCTCTGACCCCACGGATGAGTTGCTCCAACAGTTCCTCATCCAAATCTCGGTACCCACAATATCTGGAGGCTTTCCTCAGGGCGGCCATGTATTCGCTGATGGACTCGCCCTCTTGCTGTCTGCGCTCTCCAAATTCAAAACACTGCACATATTTGGACGGTGTTGGCGCGAAATGGTTCTTCAATAGGTTCTGCAGAGTTTGCCACGATACCGATTGTACCGGCGTTGGCTCTGCCAGGGCTTCTGCGATGTCGATGACCTCGGGACCGCAGTGGCTAAGGAAATACGCCCTTTTTCTGTTGTCTGGAACTCCTTGCAGTTCGTTCGCCTCGAGGAAACTCTCGAAACGGGTCATGTATGTCCCCCATTTCTCCTTGGATGGGTCAAATGGCGCGGGCGGTGTGTAGCTGGACATCGCTGCTTTCCGCCCCTTGTTTGCTGGGTTCGCGTCTTCCTGGTGAGTTCAGCTCTTTTCCTGGCGCTCTTAGCCTCGAGATCCCACCCTCGTCGCCAGTGTTAAATTCGGGCAATAACGAGGCAGGAGACCAGGATAGTGACAACAGCTCTTTACTATATGGTGAACCCAGCAGCAAGCGCTGGGAAAAACCTCTCTTTATATACAGTTTAGCCGGGGGCTTCAACCAATCAGCAACGTGCTATTTTCCCGCCCAAAACTTTAAAAGATACATTACAGAAACAGACCCAGAGAAGCCCTTGATAAAAGCCCAATAGATGTGGGCAGGGCCAGCCAGGTGGTATTTACCGGTTCTCTGAACTACTCAAAATTTCCACTACCGGTTCTCCAGAACTGATCAGAACCTGCTGAATATCACCTCTGGTCTCAACATCTTTTTTATAGTGTGGTGACCAAAACTGGATGCAGTACTCTAGGTGTGGTCTTACTAAGGCTTTACAAAGTGGTATTAGTCCCTCACTTGATCTTGATTGTGTCCCTCTGTTAATGCAATTTAGGATTGTATTGGCTCCCCGCCGCTGCACATTGCTGGCTCATATTTAGCTGATTGTCCACTAAGACTCCAAAATCCCTCTCACAGTCACTGCTATTAAGCCTGGTTTCACCCAGTTGAAGTACAGTATGTGTACTTTTGGTTCTCCTTACCTAAGTGTAGGACTCTACTTTTCTCTACACTGAATTTCATTTTGTTAGATAGGCCCCAGTGTTCAAGTCGGACTCTTGAGGTCCAAAAGATCCATCTGGATCTTGAGCCTATCTAGGGTGTTAGCTATTCCTGCCAGCTTAGTATCATCTGCAAATTTGGTAAATTTTCCTTCTATTCCCTCATCTAAGTCGTTTATGAAAATAGCCTAGAACAGTGATGGCTTACTTTTTCCAGACCGAGTGTCCAATTTGCGTGCACGCGCCCGAACCCCCAAAATGCAATGTGCGCCTGCTCCTGTGCATGCGTCCCGCCCTCACCCAAGCCCCCACATGCGCCCCATGCATGCGCATGTGGCCCCATGCACTCGCCCCCCCCACGCACTTACACTTCCCCTTGCACATGCCCTGCTGCCAGCGCATGCACGGCAGAGACTCAAAGACCAGCTGGCCAGCGGGAGATGTGTGTGCTGCCTAAGTATATTTTAATGTGTATTTTAACTGTATCTTAAGGGGTTTTAAGTCGGTCTTTGACCGTTTTAGTTGATGGCCTTGTTAATATTTGTTTTTAAATTCTTTTAAATTTGCTATTTATTTGTTGTATTTTAAGATGGCTGTACACCGCCCTGAGTCCTTCGGGAGAAGGGCGGTATAAAAGTTTAATTATAAATAAAATAAATAAATAAATAAATAAATAAAGTGTGTAGCAGAGCTGAACTGGGGCAATGGCTCACATGCCCACAGTGAGAGCGCTGCGTGCCGCCTCTGGCAGGCGTGCCATAGGTTTGCCATCGTGGGCCTAGAATAGAATAGAATAGAATTTTTATTGGCCAAGTGTGATTGGACACACAAGGAATTTGTCTTGGTGCATATGCTCTCAGTGTACATAAAAGAAAAGATACGTTCATCAAGGTACAACATTTACAACACAATTGATGATCAATATATCAATATAAATCATAAGGATTGCCAGCAACAAGTTATAGTCATACAGTCATAAGTGGGAAGAGATTGGTGATGGGAACTATGAAACGATTAATAGTAGTGCAGATTCAGTAAATAGTCTGACAGTGTTGAGGGAATTATTTGTTTAGCAGAGTGATGGCCTTTGGGAAAAAACTGTTCTTGTGTCTAGTTGTTCTGGTGTGCAGTGCTCTATAGCGTCGTTTTGAGGGTAGGAGTTGAAACAGTTTATGTCCAGGATGCGAGGGATCTGCAAATATTTTCACGGCCCTCTTCTTGATTCGTGCAGTATACAGGTCCTCAATGGAAGGCAAGTTGGTAGCAATTATTTTTTCTGCAGTTCTAATTATCCTCTGAAGTCTGTGTTTTTCTTGTTGGGTTGCAGAACCGAACCAGACAGTTATAGAGGTGCAAATGACAGACTCAATAATTCCTCTGTAGAATTGGATCAGCAGCTCCTTGGGCAGTTTGAGCTTACTGAGTTGGCGCAGAAAGAACATTCTTTGTTGTCCTTTTTTAGGACTATCATGTATGGACTCTTGAGGTCCAAAAGATCACTAGATGCCACCAGAGAAACACAGAAAGCTAATATTGTGCTGCCTTTTCTGCTCAGCTGGAGCTTTTCAGTCAGGTCAATTGCCATTTTCCAAATCAATCAATGAGGGAAATTAGTGCTGAGTCCTATCCTGAGGTAATAGCCATATATGTGACTCAAGGCTACTACCCCCTTTTAATTGCCCTTAGGAGAAATTATGGGCTTTATCATCCATGTAGAAGTAGGGCAGGAGAGCTTGTTCAGAGAAGGGGGCCTCGGAGTACAGGTAGTCCTCGACTTACGACCACAATCGAGCCCAAAATTTCTGTTGTTAAAGTGAGACACTTGTTAAGTGGGGTTTACCCCATTTTACGACCACCCCTTGCCAGGAGTTGTTAAGTGAATCACTGCAGTTGACACGTTAGTATCCCGGTTGTTAAGTGAATCTGGCTCCCCCATTGACTTTGCTTGTCAGAAGGTTGCAAAAAGGGAATCGCATCATCTTGGGACACTACAACCATCATAAATATGAACCTAGTTGCCAAGCGCCTGAATTTTGATCACGTGATCGTGGGACGCTGGAAAGGTCAGAACGGTGAAAAACAGTCAATTAGGTCACTTTTTTCAATCCCGTTGTAACTTTGAACAGTCACTAAATGAACTGTTGTAAGTCGAGGACTACCTGTATATATGGAGCCTTCACAGTTCAGAGACACTCAGTCTTCTTGGGTTCTGGACCAGAGGAGGGTACTTGGGGGGTTCTGAGGTACAGTAGCCCCCTCACCAGTTTCCAATGCACCAGATGCCAACCTCTGGGTCATATTCAACTTCCTTCTTCAGGTTTTAGCCACCCCAATACTCCAGCCTTCCCCTCTTCCCACGCTGACATCTCTCCCACTTGCAAAACCCTCCTGTCTCAGGATATAGAATTAGGGATTGAATCGCTCAGTATTCCCGGGCAAATCCTGGACTCCTTTTTCCACTTTCACACTTCTGCGGTCATTGGAGAGGACTAGCCAAGCATTCGCTGTGTCAGGATCCAGAGTTATGTTTTCTTTGGAGCAAAGAAAGGGAAAAAGAAAGTTAAAGGCAGGTGAGAGGATGCTTGAGGTTGGATTTTTTTTTTTTTAATTTACATTTATATCCTGCCCTTTTCCGAAGACTCAGGGCGGCTTACAGTGTATAAGGCAATAGTCTCATTCTATTTGTATATTTACAAAGTCAACTTATTGCCCCCCCAACAATCTGGCTCATTTTACCTACCTTATAAAGGATGGAAGGCTGAGTCAACCTTGGGCCGGGCTTGAACCTGCAGTAATTGCAGGCTATTGTGTTCTAATAACAGGCTCCTAACAGCCTGAGCTATCCACGGAATTCTAGACCAGGGGTCTCCAACCTTGGCAACTTTAAGCCTGGTGGACTTCAACTCCCAGAATTCCCCAGCCAGCAAGCTGGGAGTTGAAGTCCACCAGGCTTAAGGTTGCCAAGGTTGGAGACCCCTGGTCCAGGGCAGTGTTGCCCAGCCTGGCATCGCTTTGTTGGTGTTTTGGGACTACAACTACCAGAATTCAAAGCAAGCGTGGCCAGTTCTGAGAACTGTGGTTTAAATAGGTCTGGATGCTATCATGTCAGGAAAGAAGGTGGAGTTAGAAGGGACCTTGCAGGTCTTCTACTCCAACACACACACACCCTGCTCAAGCAGGAAATCCTATATCAGGGGTGTCAAACCTGCAGCATCACATTGTCATCACGTGATGTATCGCAACTTTTTCCCCCTTCACTAAACCATGGGTGGGCATGGCCAGTGCATGACGCATCCAGCCCGCGGGCAGCGAGTTTGACATCCCTACCCTATACCATTTCAGACAAATGGTTGTCCAATCTCTTCTTAAAAACCTCCAGTGTTAGAACAATCATGGCCAAACAAATCCAGTCAGGATTTTGCTGGCTTTAAAAAGGCTTTGTCGGACCTGCCACACCTTAATAGAAACAATCCTTGGTTCCATCCGTTGAGAAAGGTATATAGTTTTATTAGAGATCAAACGTACTGCAGTAGTGCAAAGCCAGAACTGAGAATCGCGCGCCCAAATCCCCTAGGTTCAACTTTTTCCTCCCTTAACTGTCTTTCATTGCCCACTCCCATGGTTCAGGCAAAGATGTTTTCATTAAGATCAGCCTGAGCTTTGGCATGCAGCTCTCTCCTTCTTCCAGTCAGGTGACCTTGAGGCAGCATCTCCAGGAGATACACCCTAGGGGTGGTTTCTGCTTATCTTTACTACCAGTTCGCAACGGGAGCATGCGTGCGCACTCGCTTCGTTTGTGCGCGCTTCTGCACATGCGCAGATGGTCCATGATGATGTCTGGGTCAGTGGGCAGAGCCTCCCACCGGTTTTACTACCAGTTCGCAAGAATCGGACCGAACCGGGAGCAACCCACCACTGATACAGCCCTTACTTTCATCTCCCCAAGAATCCCCCCCTTCATTCCCTCTCCCCATAGTTCATGGCAGTCTGTCATTGCATAACAGCGAAGCACAAGCAAGCATAAAATGGCAGCTGACAGGCTTAGTTAGAATGGTTTGTTAATGCAGATTGATTTGCCATCTACATCCTGGGTAAAAATCTGTGAAATAGATAAGGCACTTGCACAACAAAAATCCTAATAAATACCACTTATTTAATGACAACATCCAGCACGAAGAGTTCCAAGAATGTGAACAAAGAGGATTTTTCTTACTCCTGGATTCAGGAGGGGAAGAAATTGACTAAAATTTTTGCTCCTTGTTCTCGGCACCATGAAGAGCCATGAAGATGATTGCTATATGTTTTCATTATGTTTTTTGAGGAACTGGGAAGATATGGCAGTACAAGAAATCAAGATATGAGGACCAACTATTCATCCATCCATCCATCCATTCATCTATTAACCATCCACCTATTATCTATTATCTACCTATCTATAAAACAGAGAAGAGCAACAAAGATGATTAGGGGACTGGAGGCTAAAACATATGAAGAACGGTTGCAGGAACTGGGTATGTCTAGTTTAATAAAAAGAAGGACTAGGGGAGACATGATAGCAGTGTTCCAATATCTCAGGGGCTGCCACAAAGAAGAGGGAGTCGGGCTGTTCTCCAAAGCACCTGAGGGTAGAACAAGAAGCAATGGGTGGAAACTAATCAAGGAAAGAAGCAACTTAGAACTAAGGAGAAATTTCCTGACAGTTAGAACAATCTAATCTGGCTTGTCTCCAGGAGTTATGGGTGCTTCATCACAGGAGGCTTTCAAGAAGACACCGGGCAACCATTTGTCTGAAATGATATAGGGTCTCCTGCTTGAGGGTTGGACTAGAAGGCCTCCAAGGTCCCTTCCAACTCTGTTGTTATATCTATCTATCTATCTATCTATCTATCTATCTATCTATCTATCTATCTATCTATCTATCTATCTATCTATCCACTCACTCACTCTCTCTCTCTCTCTCTGTCATCTATCTATCTATCTATCTTTGAATAGTTGGTCCTCATATCTTGATTTCTTGCACTGCCATATATATATATATATACAGTGTATGTTTTATTTTAATGTTTTAAGTTACCCAGAGTCACTGTGCAGCAAGATAGGCAGCAAAAAAATTGCATTTACTTAAGTAAATAGGTTCTTCATAGTGTTTTATTTATGTCTTTTAGCTTTGTATAGAGACAGTCACTAAGTCAGGACCATCTGTAATTTGAGATCTGGGAGCCACAAATTCAGTCAATCTTTTTGCCACTGAATGACTGCAATATTTTGTCAAATCGAAGAGCTTTTTAATGGAAATTAAATATGACTTTACGATGCAGAAAAGCTCTATGTGGTTTTATTTCCATGCCTGGCATTATAGCAAAGGTCTTAGTCAAGAGCCTGCAGCCTCTGCAAAGATTAAGGCATCTATTTTGTCCATTAAAAACTATCCCCAAATCCCCCAAAACACAGAATAATGGGTGGGTCATACATGTTTAAAACACCAGTACAGAACTACAGTTTTGTATCCCTGGTTATGAGTAATCGATACCAAACCCCTGTTCAGGAAACATAAATGTCCTTCAGAACAGGGGTCTCTAACCTTGACACCTTTAAGCCTGGCGGACTTCAACTCCCAGAAAGCATTTTGGGAGTTGAAGTCCTCCAGGCTTAAAGTTGCCAAGGTTGGAGACCCCTCCTTCAGAAGGCTTAGAGCAGTTCATGTTTGACCGTTTTAGGACGCAGTGATGTTTGTGTGGTTTTTTCCAGGGGCGGCTGGTACTTTGAGGCTTTCTCCTTCATGTGAAATTTCTGGTGTTTCACGATATGCGACCGGTGAGTGAAGCACTTCCCGCACTCCAGGCATTTGTAAGGTTTCTCTCCCGTGTGGACTCTCTTGTGAGCTAAGACGTTGGATCGGTCTGAAAAACGTTTCCCACACTCGGAACACTTGTAGGGTTTCTCCCCCGTGTGAACTCTTTTGTGCCTGGCGAGGGAGGAGCTGTCCGCAAAGCATTTCCCACACTCCGAGCACACGTATGGCTTCTCCCCCGTGTGGATGCGCTGATGTTTGACCAGGCCTGACCTCTGGGCAAAGAATTTCCCACACTCCAAGCAGGTGTAGGGTTTCTCGGCTGTGTGGATGCGGCAGTGCTTCACGAGCGACGAGGGCCGAGGAAAACATTTGCCACACTCCAAGCACTCGTAGGGTTGTTCTCCCGTGTGGACCATCCAGTGACTCACGAGGGTCGAATGCTGGTCGAAACACTCCCCGCACTCGGAGCATTTGAACGGATTCATCCCTCTGTGAATCCTCTGGTGAGCCACGACATGGGACCTGTCCGCGAAACACTTCCCACACTGGAGGCACTTGTAGGGTTTCTTGCCCGTGTGGGCTCTCTGGTGCCTCACGAAGGCCGGGTGGTCGGCAAAATGTTCCCCGCACTGCAAACATTTGTGTTGTTTCTCTTGGAGGTGAGCCTTCTGGTGGCTCAAAAGGCCCAACGGGTGAGCAAAACACTTCCCGCATTCCAGACACACGTGGTGGTGCCCATCGGCGACCCTGCCCTGACAGTGCGTGACAAGAGCAGAGGACCATGGGAAACTCCCCCTGCAGTCCAGGCACTCATAGGCCTCTTCTTCTGGGTTCATCCTCCAGTGGTCCATGAAGGTAGAAGATCGCTGAGCCTGTTCCTCACACTCCATGCATTCATAAGGTCTCTCTGCAGTGTGCTTTCCCGATGGTGTTGCAGGATCCGACCAGCAGGTAAAAGAGTTCCCACAGGTCTCACACAGGTAGGATTCCTTTCCCACAAGGTGTTTCTGGTGTGCCTCATTATAGTATTTGTCGTGCGGCGGAGGACACAAGCTGTTTTCCACAGAATCATCTGGTGGAATAAAAGACAAATACAGTTTGTCTTATGACCACGGTTGAGCCCAAAATTTCTGTTGCTAACCGAGACGGCTGTTACGTGAGTTTTGCCCCATTTATGACCGCTCTAGTCACAGTTGTTAATTGAATCATGAAAACGTTAGGTTATAATATAAAAACATATTTATTTATTCAAGCGGGACTGGCATAATGGTTCTAATAGTTTTAATCTTAAATTGGGGTTTTTACTGGGTTTTTAAAAATTTTTATAATTTAAAATTTAACCTTTTAATTATCAGCCTTTTGTAATTTGCTAGGTTTTAATTGTTGGTTTTAATTGTATATGTATTGTGTTTTATCTTTGGCTGTACACCGCCCTGAGTCCTTCGGGAGAAGGGCGGTATAAAAATTTAATAAATAAATAAATAAATAAATAAATAAATAAATAAATAATGAGCCGAGGTGGCGCAGTGGTTAGAGTGCAGTACTGCAGGCTACTTCAGCTGACTGCTAGCTGCAGTTCAAATCTCACCAGGCTCAAGGTCGACTCCATCCTTCCGAGATGGGTAAAATGAGGACCAAAATTGTTGGAGGCCATAGGCTGATTCTGTAAACCACTTAGAGAGGGCTGTAAAGCACTGTAAATTGGTACTTAAGTCTAAGTGCTATTACTAGTAACATGGTTGTTAAGTGAATCTGGCTTTCCCCATTGACTTCGCTTGTCAGAAGGTTGCACAAGGTAATTACATGACCGCAGGACATTGCAACTATTATAAATACATGCCAGTTGCCAAGCAACTGAATTTTGATTTTGTGACCATAGGGATGCTACAACAGTCACAAGTGTGAAAAATGGTCGTAAGTCACTTTTTCTAGTGCTGCTGTAACCTTGTCACTAAATGAGTGGTTGTAAGTCGAGAACTACCTGTACAAAGGTCATTGCTAGGTTTAGAATAGCTTGGAAAAGCCATCAATAGCACAAGAAAACATTACAGTCTAACTCTGTTCTTGAAACCTGGCAAATTTAAGGCCTATGGTTTTCAACTCCCAGAATTCCCCAGCCAGTTTGAGAATTCTGGGAGTTGAAGTCCACACCTCTTAAAGTGGCCAAGGTTGAAAAACGCTGCCATAAACTGACACTGCCCTTGGTAGAAACTGTTTGCAAATATACACAGCAAAAATATAATGCCTCACTGTAAATAAAGCCTTATTCTATCCTTTTCAAAGCCAAAATTAACTTCATCTTTGAACAGATGCAACTGGATCAGAGGCCAAATAGTTTTAGCCAAGCCTGTGTTGGTTTTGCTGATGTTGCATGATAAGATGTAAAAGCTTGCAAATTAATGCAGCTGGAATACTTTAATATATGTATATTATATACTGCCTTTAAGTCCTATCCTATCATACATGTAAGCTGCCCAAGGTTGCATTTCTGAGATGGAAGATCATATGAATACATTTAAATCAATAACTAATAATTATGTCCCATGCTTCCACTTAAAAAACACTTTTTAAAGTGTTTTTTTCTCCTTTGCTGTAAAATAACTATTTGTATCCGTAAAATAAAAGGTCAAGAAACCTCCAACTCCACACACACACACACACACACACACAAGCTCAGTTCACAAGAGACGAGATGTATTCCAGACATTTCTAAGAGCAGAATTTATTGGGGATAATTTATTTATTAGATTTTTATCCCACTTTAATTACAGGTAGTTGACTTACGACCATAATTGAGCCCAAAATTTATGTTGCTAAGTGAAACGCTTGTTAAGTGAATTTTGCCCCATTTTACCACCTTTTTTTCCACAGCTATTAAGTGAATCACAGCAATTAAGTTAGTTATACAGTTGTTAAGTAAATCTGGCTTCCCCATTGTGTCTCTCTGTGGCAGCCCCTCAAATATTGGAAGACTGCTATCATGTCTCTAGAGTGGTGTTAGTACCTCACTTGCTCTTGATTGTAACCCTCTGTTAATGCAATTTAGGATTGCATTGGCTTTTTTGGCTGCCACCACACACTGCTGGCTGATATTTAACTGATTGTCCACAAAGACTCCAAGATCCCCTCACAGTTATTTCTATTAAGCCTGGTTTCACCCAGTCTATACGTTTACTTTTGGTTTTTCTTGCTTAAGTGTAAGACTTTACTTTTCTCTATGTTGAATTTCATTTTGTTAGATAGGGCCCAGTGTTTAAGTCCATCAAGATCCATTTGGATCTTGAGCCTATCCATTTGGATCTTGGCCCCTTGAAGAGTGGTGGACTTCAACTCCCAGAATTCCCCAGCCAGCAACTTGCTCATATTTATAGCTCATGCTGGCTGGGGAATTCTGGGAGTTGAAGTTCACCACTCTTCAAGGGGCCAGGTTTGGACACCCCTGATCTAGGGTGTTAGCTATTCCTGCCAGTTTAGTATCATTCCCCCAGAGGTTAGCATGGCCCCCACTCTAACACTCTTCCGAAAGGCACTGAAGACATGGTTCTGCCAGCAGGCCTGGGGAACCCAGAGAGGGATGAAGCCCATTAAATGGTTCATATAAATATATGCTGTCGCCAGGATGGGGGGTAGGCTATTACTTTATTATTTTCTTTTATTATTCTTAATATGATGCTTCTATATTGTATAAGCCAACCTTGAATTGCCATGGGCGAGTAGGCGGCAATATCAATTTTCTAAAATAAAATAAATAGATAAAATAGATAACTACTAAAACAGGCTCAATTGTCTGATTGCTAAACCTTTACCTGCATTGGTGTTAGATATCTCTGTATCAGCCAATTTGGAGGTTTCTGGCAGCCACGGTTCTTCCCCATGTTCTATCTGAGAGATAAGGGCAGGCTTGAGGGCAAGAAAACCTGAAGGCAAAGTAGAGATGGAAGAATGTGATCAGCAGGTCAGTTCTGAAGCCCAGGAGCAAGCCTGCCTGCTGAGCATAGGTCAAAAAAAAATCAAGATGGTGACTGCTAAAAAGCAGGTGGAGCTTCCCGCACGCTGTTGTGGCTGCCATCTTGACTTTTTTTAAAAAACACATTCTGAAGCCACTCCATGCAAAGCAAAACATGGCAATATGATAAAATAAGAGATAAGATAACTTTATTGCCATTTTTTTACTGCAAGTACACTGGCCAACATTAAAAATGAAATTCTATTGCCCGCTCTCCAGAGAAAGTGTGTATCTACCCAAACACCTACATAACACACATATACACATGCTATATACATACATAAATATATACCTGCACCATCCATCATCCATCTATCTACCTATCTATCTACTGTATCTTATCTATCTATACCTATCATCTATCTATCATCTATCTACTCTATCTATCTATCTATCATCTATCTCTATCTATCTATCTATCTATCTCTATCTATCTATCTATCTATATCTATCATCTATCTCTATCTATCTATCTATCTATCTATCTATCTATCTATCTATCTATCTATCTATCTATCTATCATCTCATCTATCTACCTATCATCTATCTCTATCTATCTTTCTATCATCTCTATCTATCTATCTATCTATCTATCTATCTATCTATCTATCTATCTATCTATCTATCTATCTATCTCACTGTCCATGTTGAATACGCAGTGGAAAGAGGAAACTTGAGAGTTCACCAGGTTGATGCTATATGGAACAAAACTGTGACTGAATCTGGATGTTCGGCTTCAGATACCACTCCCAGAAGGTAACAAGGAAAACATACAAAACGTATCACCTCGAGCTAAATCGTAGCACAAATAGTAAAAATCTTTGCTGCAATTATAGTACTATGCCCGGTTTCCTAGGAATTCGCTGAAATGCATTGAATTAGAAATACAACAGATGTTGTAACCAAACATTATTTGAATTGAGGGAGGAAACCAATAAAATAATAAGGATGTTTCGCCTTTGCTGGATCTTTTCCTCCTTCCCTGGGTCCTGGGTCTGGACTCATCTCTCTCAAACTATAACAAAACTTTGCAGGTTAAGTCCTCAACGTATGACCACAATTGGGATCGGAATTTCAGTTATAAGTAGTGGTAAGTCGAGGCACCCGCATGCTTGGACACAATTTTTCTATTACTTTTACAGAGGTTGTAAGTGAATCATGCAGTCGTAAAGTGACTCCATTCTTCCAAATGGGCTTTTTTTTGTTGTTGCTGGAAACTGTGGCAAAAAACACCAAAACCAAAAACAGAAACATTACAAATCATGGCCAGACACTACAAACAGTCCTAAATACAAAGCTAGTTGCCAAATGTCCTAAATGTGATCATGTGAAACATGCTTTTCTCATGAACCTGAAAAACTTTGCATTAAGTGGTACCATTTGTACAGTAAAAGTTAAAAAACCAAAGTAAAGGACCAAAGTGAGTCTTTGGAAAACAAGTCTTAAAGGCAGCTTTTTGAAATGTCCCAAAGGTGCTTTTTCAACAGGCAATTGGACTTTCTGGTTTTTCTTCATCTCTGAGCTGAAGAAGCTTCTTGGATGAGAAGCGAAACATCTTCAAAGAAATACCAGGAAACTATACTAGGCCTTAGGGTTCCAGACGCTGCCACATTTTTCCCCTGAGGGGAAGAAGGAGGGTTGAGGGGTATGGTAACATTCTTCAAGCAGTCAAGGTCGGATGGTGTTCACATCTACAGGAAGAGTGGCAAGAAGATATTCGAATGAACTGGGAGAACGTGGGACCATGTGACCAACAAAGGGGTTAGGGGGGTGGGACTCTTGGGGTTTGTATAACTGGGAAAAGAATCCGGAAGTTTCAGTTTTGGAATTTCACTCATCGTGTGCCAGTTTCCTTATGCTAGTAAAGAACTCTGAAAGACAATGGCTTCTGAGTTTTTTTTATGCAGAAGAGGTTTTTCTGGAACTTTGACAGTATTCCAAAACTGAACTGAACTGAACTGTCAAAGTTCCAGAAAAACCTCTTCTGCATAAAAAAAACTCAGAAGCCATTGTCTTTCAGAGTTCTTTACTAGCATAAGGAAACTGGCACACGATGAGTGAAATTCCAAAACTGAACTTCCGGATTCTTTTCCCAGTTATACAAACCCCAAGAGTCCCACCCCCCTAACCCCTTTGTTGATCACATGGTCCCACATTCTCCCAGTTCATTCGAATATCTTCCCGCCACTCCTCCTGCAGATGTGAACACCATCCGACCTTGACCGCTTGAAGAATGTTACCATACCCCTCAACCCCCCTTCTTCCCCTCAGGGGAAAAATGTGGCAGCGTCTGGAACCCTAAGGCCTAGTATAGTTTCCAGGCCTGACAACCAAAAAGTCCAACTGCCTCTTGAAAAAAGCATCTTTGGGACAACCATGATTTAGGTGACTGAGAATCTCCATAGATTTTCTGTATAAGTTTAATTTAAGAAATGTATAATCAAGGAAGGGTGATCACTGTAAATAAAATGGTTCAAACTTTTTCTGCAACATCCTAGAAGCTTAATGAAGGATTCCCTTGTGGTTGCTCTCATTTCCTATGGGACAGAAAACATTCTACAATCCCACTATTTCTGTGTCTCATTGGCCATAGAAGATATATATCGGCTTTTCATCTAGCCGCTACAGGGAACTCCAAACTTGGGAACTTTAAGACTTGTGGACTTCAACTCCCAGAATTCCCCAGCAAGTTTGGCCCCTTACCCAGTGATGCCACAATCCCATAATTTTCCACCATGACATCTTCATACAAAGTTCTCTGTTTTTGATCCAGCAGAGCCCCCTGGTCCTCTGTGAAATACACAGCCACATCTTCAAATGTCACTGAATTCTGTAAGGAAAATAACATTTAACAGATACATATGTGTGCAATATATATCTAGCTAGTTTATTAATTAATTTTTAAAAACGTGTTTATTTATTACATTTATATGGCTGGATAGCTAACCAGTGGAACTCTGGAGCAACCTATGAAGCCATGCATCAAATTAAAATAGTCTCATGATAATCGGTAGAAAGCAAAATTATTCACCAGTCAAGACCTTATCCACATAGGTGTAGCCTTAGATTATAAGCAACTTACTTATAAGTTTATTTATAACCAGTTAAAATTCAAATTGTGGGCTATTGTTGTGGTCTGCCAGCAGCCTGCGGAGCTGGCAACGGAGTCGGACAGCGATGAGGCTGAGGAAGAACATGGGCCAGTCCTGGAGGCTGGGGAAGGCCCGGATGAGGGCTCTACATCAGAGGCAGAGGTGGGGCCAGGGCCATCTGGGAGTGAAGTGCGGACTCCGGAGCCTCCAGAAGCTGACAGTAGTGAGGCAGAGGAACAGGAGGAGCCTGTTTCTAATGCATGCATGAGAAAAGCTGCCAGCAGGCAACAGCAGCTAAAGCAAAGAGGATGACTTGGGAGTAGGGCCAAGAGATGATTGGCCCCTTCTATAAGGCTTAAAAGACCAGCAATGGCATTTGGGCTCTTTGTCAGAAAACAACGTTGATAGTCTTGCTCCTTGTCTTGCTGCATTTATTTCTCGTCTGCGTCTGCTGCTTTTGAACTTTGGCCAAGAAAAGCCTTTGGCAGTTTGTCTAATTAGACCAAGGTTGGTGATAAGACTGAAGACTTGTGTTATGAAGAATTTGCTTTGATTTAGTTTGCTTTGATTTAGTTTGTTCTAATAAATCAGTTTTTGAACTGATTGCATTTACTACTACCTACTTGGGCCTGGGTCACAACAGCTATGTGTTCCATACCACACCTGCAGCCTGGCACAACATTTGATGGGGGCAGAGATTGAGTGTTCTCACTGTTAACTCTGGCCTCTAGGCCAAATGGGATGTAAGGACTACAAAAAGCAAATCTACAGATAAACAGATTGCCAGGTAGACATTAAGAGCTAGCTGCGGTTACAGCTAGCAGTAGCTAGCTAGCTACCTAAATTCTGCAATTCTGGAAGAGAGATCGTGCAAGAGAACTCTCTGATCCATTATCCCTTCGCACAGTGCTCATCTAGATTTTTCAGAGAACTTTTCAAGTGCAATTTGAGCATTTCCCCTTTATGTTCCTCAACATGATTTTCAATACATTTAAAACAGAAACAGGAAAAACAGGATAGAAATCTCATTTATGGAGCTACTGAAAAACAGTAATCTTGTATGAAATGCTGTACTAACTGGAAGTCAGAAATCCTTCCAAGCTCTTTTAAGTCGCTCAGTGGTATTGCAATAGATCCAAATCTATCTCTTATCCAATCCTGATTTAATGTACGCTGCAGATTCTAAGTCAGAGTTTCTCAGCCTTAGCAACTTTAAGATGCTTCAACTCCCACAATTCCCCAGTCAGCGTGCTGGCTGAAAAATTCTGGGAGTTGAAGTCCCCACATCATAAATTTGCCAAGGTTGAGAAACACTGCTCTAAGTAGAATTTAATGCTGCATTCAAAAACGGCCCATTTCCTGACATGAGATCTCCCAGCTAAAACAGCATTGCTCCACAACAGTTTCCCAAACTGGGTGGACTTAAACCTCTCAGAATTCTCAGCAACATCTTTGCAAGAAAAAGAATTTTGGGAGCTGGTCCATCAATCTGCAGATTGCTCACTTACTGAACAGCATTTTTGTCCATTTTGTGAAAAGGAAGCCAACTTGGTCACCTTAATGTGACTCTCAGGAATTGTGATCAGTGGACTGAAGTCATATTCCATTATCCCAGCCAGGTTTACTACTGGAGAAAATTATCATAGCATTTGGAGCTCAGCCCTCTGTATGGTTATTTATCTGTGTGGGGACATATACAAAATTTGTTTGTTAGTGAGTCAATTGTTTCAACCATGCAACATATTCAGGCTTCAAGCCAAGCAACTAAAGACTTGGAGTCGTTTATGTCTCCTTTTTGTCTATTGTTCCTCATTTTCTACAGAACTCCAACTAAGGCATTTTACTGTCTGAACGAAAACACAACTTCACCCCAGCCTGGACATTCAATAGCCAAAGGCCACAAAGTTATCATATGTGAGAAGTGTTTTCCCCCCCATCCCTGGGCATTTAAAATATAACAACATGAACACATTAACTAACTAAATACTCCATGGCAACTTCAAGGCAGCACATTCTTGTTTGAAAAATAGTGTTTTTCAGAGCAACTCCAGCTTGTGACACAAAAACTGCTGCTGCGTACCTTCCTAAAACCAGAACAACATATGGCATGAAAAACAAGAAGCAACCCAGAAATAAAATTAATCGTTGCATTTTTAATTATTATTTTTGCAGGACTCGGTGAGGGCGAACGGTCCATTTGTGGATGGAGGCTGAATTTAGGCAAAAATTCTGAAGTCTTATCTCTCCTTCCATAATCCTGAAACTCTCCCTTGCCTAGGTTAACTCCCCTCTACCAGACTCTGTGGTCTCTTCCCAAAATCCCCAAAGCTTTAACCAAAGACTATCTACTATTGACCTCACCCCATTCCTAAGAGGTCTGTAAGGGGCGTGCATAAGAGCACAAGCGTGCCTACCGTTCCTGTCCTAATGCTTCCTTTGATTGCATCCAATTTCGTATAGTTATTACATATTTATGCTTATATATGCTTCCATATCGTATAGTTATTTCATGCTTATATATACTGTTGTGACAAATAAATAAAATAAAAATAAATAAATAAATAAATAAATGTGCCACCTGCCAAATGAAGCCGACTACAAGCCCCATAGCCGCCACTAAGCAGCCAAGCGAGGGGTCTGATGCAATCCAACACACCTGGAACGCATAGGTTGGAGAAAGCCCTGCTATGCCCTTTACACACTCAAAAAGAGAGGGAGAGAGAGAGAGAGAGATCGTCTCGTTTTTGCTTGCTCCCACGTCTCCCTCCCATCTCTTTTCCCAGATCCCAAGAACTTTGCAAACTCTCCCGACCGACTCGTGACCACATAGCAAAGCAGGAATCCAGGAAGCCCCGCAGCTCCGTGATGCAAAGATTTTGCACCCCTCCAAAAGCACGGAGAACGTCAGAGGATCCCCCTGCAATAGATCGAGGGATCCCCGCCTTTGGCTGCTTTCCACCGCCCGCTCATGTGTTTCCTCACCTGCCCGGCCGCCTCCGCCGCCCGCATTCTTTTGACAATTCCATCACGCCTTGTCGCCCTCAGCCAATCCAGCCTTTCGAATCTGGAATCAGGAAGCCCGATGGCCGCTGGGATTTGTGGTCCGATTCGCTTTCCCTCCCGAATGGAACCGGAGGCGCTTCTGGGACTCGTAGTCTTCCTTTCCTTTCACGACTCAAAAAAAAAAAAGTCTTTTCTCGATGTCAGCCGCGGCAAGATGGGTGGACTTCAACTCCCAGAATTCTCCCAGCTAGGATGCTTCTCATACAAGAAGCCGAAGAATCTTCTTGGATGAGAAGCGAAACGTCTTCAAAAAAAACCCAAAAAAATAAAAATAAAAATCCAGTTGCCTCTTGAAAAAGCAGCTTTGGGTCTCCCAGTTAGTATGAACTGCAGCCAAAAGCTTCCTGCAGAACTGCAGCCACTCCGTTTTGGGAGACCCAACAAAGCAAGGCATAAAGGTGAAGGCAAGTTCCCTCCTCCACCTCATTTTATTTATATAGCAGTTATTCAGATATGCTATTCCTAAATCTGGAGGCTCAATTTAAGCATCATGGTTTGGCAGTTGTATTTTTCATACAATGGAATGTCTATGGAAATTCTCAATGATCCAGGTCATGGTTGTCCCAAAGGTGCTTTTTCAAAAGGCAACTGGACTTTCTTGTTTTTTCCTTGAAGACATTTCGCTTCTCATCCAAGAACTGAAGCAGCTTCTTGGCTGACAAGCAAAACGTCTTCAAGGAAAAAACAAGGAAGTCCTGTTGCCTTTTGAAAAAGCACCTTTGGGACATAACAATGGAATGAAATCCACACACCCCCTCCCTTGATACTTACTTTTGCAAAAATGTGGAATCAGTTGGTATCTTTGTATAAACTGAAGGTATCTCATAATTCTGAAATGGCCTAGCCCAGGGGTCTGCAACTTTAAACACTCGAAGAGCCATTTGGACCCGTTTCCCACAGAAAAGAAAACACCAGAAGCCCCAAAACCCTTCCCGTGCCTGACTATTTCTTGAATGGCCACAAAACTAGCATATGTAGTTGAATTAAATGTTCTGTTTTCTTCTGACACTTTTGTTTTTTTGGTTTTATCCATGGTTGGCCTATCGGGGTTGAAAAGCTCAATAAATCGTGTGCCAGCGGTTGTTGCATATTGGCAGTTGTGACATATATTTTGAGTGACCGTGAGCCGCAGCAGAGGGGTGAAAGAGCCACAGGTTGCTGACCCCTGACCTAGCTATTTTTTTTTTACATTACAGCATCATGTTTAACTTTTCTAACTAAAGTACTGGAGCTTACTATGTACCAGTATAAATAAAATTGTATATTCAGTGATGGCAGTGGTAGTGGCTGTTGTATCTTTTGTGGTTTCTGTGCAACTAAACTTATAGCATATAAAGGTTAAATTAAAAGCAGGGACCTGCTTAAAGGGAAAGAAAATGAAACTGGGCAGAGGGTTGTTTTATGTATATTTAATTGATGACAATAACTGCTTTATAAATTACTAATGCAAAAACTTGATTTTTTAAAGAAATAGGTTATATAGAGTTGTACATCACAAACTTCTCAAACCAGGACAATTTCAATTTCAAGTTAGAAAAATCAAAGCTTTTACAGATAATTCATCCCTCCTTCTTGTCCCACAATTTAATTATTTAATTACACAATACCAATTCTTAAAACTTGCACCAGGTATTTTCAGAATTCAAGTCTTCAAATTGCCAAGTTTGAAAAACACTGCTCTAAAGAATCTCCAAGCAAGCACTTTTCAGGTGAGCTGGAAACACCAACCCGTCCTCACTACACGTTACTCTGTGTGCAGTTTGACATGCAGCTAAACCCACCTATCCTCCAATAAAACAGACCATGTGCACACTGGATGCTTTGTTAAAGGAACAGGATGGTGAAACAGCAATGATGTGTGTATAGGATGCAGATTTTTTTCCTCAGATGAACATGTGCGCCGGCTGGAGACTTCTTGGTGCTTCTGCTTCCTCCAAACCATAAAAGAAAAGTCTGACAGGATGCATTTTTTGGAGTGAGGGATGCTGAGAAGATGACCCCTTAAAGGGCTGGGTCCCAATAAAGATTCATGTTTGACCACTAAGTGGAGCCCAAGATACATCAAAGAACAACAATAGCAATAAAAATGCATAATTACGTAGGCAAAGTTTATGCTGGAGGCATGACACCTAGAATTTGGGAGCATGCTAACGGGCATTCTAGGAACTGCAGTCTTATCACATCAGCAACGTGTTTGTTTCCGCCAAAATATTTAAAGATACATAACACTCCTCCTCCCAGAAAACACTTTACCTCTATTTACATATTATTTACATGTTATTTTTCGACGTAGTCACGCAAATAACCTGCCTCCTAATTCTTTCGGACCTGCGGTTCAGTCCTGGGAGTTTTGAGCTGGTCGGAGGGGCTGTTTGCTCCTCCCAGCTCTTTCTCTAGGCCATCGGGCCCTGGATTACTTGCAGACTTTTTTCTGGCCATCCGCCTTGGATTACTTTTTGAATTTTCCTGCTGTTTCCATCGGGAACCTGATGGCGCCGCTGGACCTCCGGGACTCAGCTAAGTCTTGCGCCTCCCGGTTATGGTCAGCTGTGGGTTCAAAATGAGTGGTCATGATCTGTTTCATTTAGCTCGGTTTGTTCAGCTATTCGCTTCCTTATCTGATCTATGTGGCGCCCATACCGGGTTGTCTTTAACTCAACCAAGTATGATTTTGGACCGGTTGCTTTTATGATTTGCCAGCCAACTTGGGCCCCATAGTTGCGGCCCACACCGGTCGCCTATGCCCATTTCTCTGTTTTTCTAGTTCCCCTTGTAACCCTCTGGTGTAATGGGATTTAAACGGTCAAGTGGGCACCGGAGCTCCCATCAATAATTCGCTGGGCTTCTGCCTGTAGCAGTGCTTGGGGTTCTGTGCTGAACGGCCAGAAAGAAATCTATCTTTGTTTGCCAGTCACCTGGCTTGAGCCTGGACAATGCCTCCTTAGCGCCCGGACGGAACGCCTGCAAGGCCATTCGACGAGGGTGGAAAGGCGCAGAGGGCATGTCGGATGCCCTCATCTGCCAAGTATTCCTCAAACTGGGCTGCCGTGAATTGCGGGCCGCTGTCGGATACTAGAGTGTCAGGCAACCCGTGGGTTGCAAATAGGTGGCGAGGGCTGCGATTACTGCCTCGGCTGTCATGGATTTCATGAGTATGATCTCCAACCATTTAGAGAATGCGACAACCACTAGGAAGGTTTGGCGTGGAAAGGGCCAGCAAAATCAATGTGGATTCTTGACCAGGGCCCTTGGGGTTTTTCCCATTCCTGACTGGGGCCGTTGGGGGTAGAGGTCTGGACTGGCAAGCCTGGCATTTCCTACCCTCTCTCAGCAATTTCTGAGTCCATGAGTGGCCACCACACATAGCTTCTGCTAGCCCTTCATCCTTCGATCCCTGGGTGACCTCGTGGAGGAGGTCCAATACCTTTCCTCAATTTCTCCGGGATCACCACCGATCACCCCATAGCAGGCACCCCTTGAGCCGAGAGTTCTCACGCTTTTACAAATTCCTTAAACGCCGCTCGAAGGGCCACCCTCTTTGTACCCAACCGAGTACAGTCCTCAACATAATGTCCCGGTATGATGCCCGAGCCACTCCTTAGATGTGACTGGGCCAGAGTCCAAAGAGTCAATTAGCAGGATGGGCGCCCGAGTGGGGTCTTCGATCGCCCTGGTAGTGGGCATCTGCTTAACGCGTCCGCATGCCCCACTTCTTTCCTGGTCGATGCTGCAGCTTGTAGGAATAAGCGGCTAAGAAGATAGTCCATCGGGTCAATCGTGAAGTGCCACAGGCGGGCGGTCGCCAGCCAGTATCCTAACAGCGGTCTGTGGTCAGTACAATTTCAAAGTCTCTACCAAAACATATTCGTGAAACTTTTTACCCTGACACAGCTAGCGCTTCTTTATCTAACTGGCTATAGTTCCTCTCTGGGAGGACATCGCTCTGGAGTAGAAGGCTATAGGGGCTTCTGTGCCGCTTTGAAGTCTGTGGTACAGCCCCCACCCCGTAAGGGGAGGCATCGCAAACCAACAATAATGGCAATGAGCTATGATACTGGATGAGCAGGCTATCGCTCGAGAGCAGGTTTTTTACTGCTTCGAAAGCCCTAGCTTCCGACTTTCCCCAAGACCAAGCAGTATTCTTTCCCAGAAGCTTATGCAGCGGCTCAGCAACGGTTGCCTTGTTTTTTAAAAAGACCGCAGAAAATTCACTAGCCCCAGGAATGCCTGTAGCTCTGTTTTGTTTTTGGGCGCTGGAG
Organism: Ahaetulla prasina; assembly: GCF_028640845.1. Classification (NCBI taxonomy): domain Eukaryota; kingdom Metazoa; phylum Chordata; class Lepidosauria; order Squamata; family Colubridae; genus Ahaetulla; species Ahaetulla prasina. The sequence goes on from NC_080540.1 coordinate 13,237,717, forward strand.
CCTTTCTGATTGCCTTGACCTTGCTCTCAGTGGGTGAATTCTTCTTGTCTATTCGTAGCCCAAGAATTCTACGGATTCTACCCCTATCTGGCATTTGTTCACTTTAACCTTTAGTCCGCTGACCGAAAATGCCCAGAACTTTCTCAAACGCCCCCACCTCTAAATTGCTGATATCAATACATCATCAAGTAGGGAACTACCCTGGGAGCCCTTGCAGAAGTCGCTCCATTAAGTTTTGAACAGCCCTGGTGCCACACTCACCCCAAATTGTAATCGGTACACTTGAAAGCCCCTGTGAGTTACAATCGCTTGGGCTTCGCTGTGTTGGCGCTCACGGCAGTTGTTGGTAGGCTTGAGCCAAGTCTAACTTTGCAAAGACTTGCCCTTGCCCCAAAGAGTGCAGTGTGTTGCACCACGGAACTGGGTAAAGCGCTTTGTAAGGCTTTGTTTAACGCCGCCTTGTAGTCAGCGCAGATTCTAATTGACCCATCTGGTTTTACTGGGTGACGATTGGCGCCTCCCACTTTGCGTGATCGACTGGCACCAAAATCCTGATTTATGAGCTTATCTAGCCCTTGTCAATTTTAGGTTTAGGGCAAAGGGACCTCCTTGCCTTTAACCTAATGGGAGCTACCTGGGGTCTAAGTTGAAGGAAATAGGGGTCCCTTGTACTTGCCCAGGCAGTCCTTGAAGACATCTTCGAACTGCTCATGAGTATGTCTTTCAGGTTACAGTCACTTTGTAGATGCCAGTCACCCCATGCCCAGTGCACGAAACCAGTCTAGTCCCAACAAACTAGGCAGGGTCCCTTCGACGATCGTGATGGGCAGGGTCTTCTTGTGTGGTCCGTGACTGACTCGGACAGAGGTGGTCCTCAACAGGGATGCGATTCCCTTGGTAGTCGTGGACTCAGAGCCGCTGTGTTTGCAGGTGGCGCCGCGACTGATGGCAGTGACTTGCCAAAGTGTCCCAGGACATGATGGTGATCGCTGACCCGTGTCCACTTCGAGTCGGCACCGCATTTCTATTTTGGGTTTGGTGAAGATCTTTCTCCACCGGTTGAGGCGCGCCTATGACCAGTCGCTTGATTTGAATTCGCGCTTTTTGTTTGAGCCAATCGCGGGTCGCCTTGCCGATCCCGCCTGATTGGCCGATTTGAATTTTCGGGAAGGTTGGGGAGCTCGACAGACTTGAGCTAGGTGCCCTTCCGCCGACATGTTGCGCCCTGAACTTGCATTGTTGGCGCTGGTGTTGACCTCCGCAACTTCCGTGATTCGCCCGGGTCCTCTTTGTCGCTTTCGGTTCGACAAACCCTTCCTCATCCTCACCGCCGGATTCGGTCTGGATCTCTTCTGGTGCACCGGGTGCTGATTGTGCTCGCGTGTGAGTGGCTTTTGCAGTGTCTCCCCGCTTGGGTGGACATTTCATGCGCCTGGCTTCGCCCAGAGCGCTTGCCAGCGAGATTGCTTTTGATAGCAGCCGCCCAAAAACGCATGTCTCTGACCCCACGGATGAGTTGCTCCAGCAGCACCTCGCCCAGGTCTCGTACCCACAGTCTTGGAGGCTTTCCGCAGGGCGGCCATGTAGTCGCCGATGGATTCGCCTCTAGCTGTCGGGCGCCTCCAATTCAAAACGCCGACGATTTGGACGGCGTTGGCGCAAATGGTTTTTTAGCAGGGTTTGCAGAGTTTGCCACGATACCGATTGTACCGGGCGTTGGCTCTGCCAGGGCTTCCGCGATGTCGATGACCTCGACCGCAGTGGCTCAAGAAATATGCCCTTTATGTTGTCTGAACTCCTTGCAGTTCGTTGTTTAGAAAGCTCAAACGGGTCATGTACGCTCCCATTTCTCTAGGCTGGGTCGAACGGCGCGGGCGGAGTGTAACTGGCCATCTCCGCGTTTCTGCCCTGTGTTTGCTGGGTTCGGTTCTTCCGTGCTTCAGCTCGGTTCTGGTTCTCCTTAGCCTCGAGATACCACCCTCGTCGCCAGTGTTAAGTTCGGGAAGTAACGAGGCTGGAGACCAGGGTAGTGACAACAGCTCTTTAATATAGGGTGAACCCAGCAACCTGGCTGGGGAAAAACCTCCCCTTATATACTGTTTAACCGGCGGCTTCAACCAATCAGCAACGTGCTTGTTTCCCGCCAAAATATTTAAAGATACATAACAATAGCAGTTATTCAGGTATGCTATCTGGATATCCTTAATCTGGAGGCTCAGTTTAAGCATCATGGCTCAGCATTTGTATTTTTCATACAATGGAATGTCTATGGAAATTCTCAATGATCCAGGTCATGGTTGTCTCAAAGGTGCTTTTTCAAAAGGCAACTGGACTTTCTTGTTTTTTCCTTGAAGACATTTCGCTTCTCATCCAAGAACTGAAGCATCTTCTTGGCTGAGAAGCAAAACGTCTTCAAGGAAAAAACAAGGAAGTCCAGTTGCCTTTTGAAAAAGCACCTTTGGGACATAACAATGGAATGAAATCCACACACCCCCTCCCTTGATACTTACTTTTGCAAAAATGTGGAATCAGTTGGTATCTTTGTATAAACTGAAGGTATCTCATAATTCTGAAATGGCCTAGCCCAGGGGTCTGCAACTTTAAACACTCGAAGAGCCATTTGGACCCATTTCCCACAGAAAAGAAAACACCAGAAGCCCCAAAACCCTTCCCGTGCCTGACTATTTCTTGAATGGCCACAAAACTAGCATATGTAGTTGAATTAAATGTTCTGTTTTCTTCTGACACTTTTGTTTTTTTGGTTTTATCCATGGTTGGCCTATCGGGGTTGAAAAGCTCAATAAATCGTGTGCCAGCAGTTGTTGCATATTGGCAGTTGTGACATATATTTTGAGTGACCGTGAGCCGCAGCAGAGGGGTGAAAGAGCCACATGCGGCTCCAGAGCCGCAGGTTGCTGACCCCTGACCTAGCTATTTTTTTTTTTTTACATTACAGCATCATGTTTAACTTTTCTAACTAAAGTACTGGAGCTTACTATGTACCAGTATAAATAAAATTGTATATTCAGTGATGGCAGTGGTAGTGGCTGTTGTATCTTTTGTGGTTTCTGTGCAACTAAACTTATAGCATATAAAGGTTAAATTAAAAGCAGGGACCTGCTTAAAGGGAAAGAAAATGAAACTGGGCAGAGAGTTGTTTTATGTGTATATTTAATTGATGACAATAACTGCTTTATAAATTACTAATGCAAAAAACTTGATTTTTTTAAAGAAATAGGTTATATAGAGTTGTACATCACAAACTTCTCAAACCAGGACAATTTCAATTTCAAGTTAGAAAAATCCGGCGAAAGCTTTTACAGATAATTCATCCCTCCTTCTTGTCCCACAATTTAATTATTTAATTACACAATACCAATTCTTAAAACTTGCACCAGGTATTTTCAGAATTCAAGTCTTCAAATTGCCAAGTTTGAAAAACACTGCTCTAAAGAATCTCCAAGCAAGCACTTTTCAGGTGAGCTGGAAACACCAACCCGTCCTCACTACACGTTACTCTGTGTGCAGTTTGACATGCAGCTAAACCCACCTATCCTCCAATAAAACAGACCATGTGCACACTGGATGCTTTGTTAAAGGAACAGGATGGTGAAACAGCAATGATGTGTGTATAGGATGCAGATTTTTTTCCTCAGATGAACATGTGCGCCGGCTGGAGACTTCTTGGTGCTTCTGCTTCCTCCAAACCATAAAAGAAAAGTCTGACAGGATGCATTTTTTGGAGTGAGGGATGCTGAGAAGATGACCCCTTAAAGGGCTGGGTCCCAATAAAGATTCATGTTTGACCACTAAGTGGAGCCCAAGATACATCAAAGAACAACAATAGCAATAAAAATACATAATTACATAGGCAAAGTTTATGCTGGAGGCATGACACCTAGAATTTGGGAGCATGCTAACGGGCATTCTAGGAACTGCAGTCTTATCACATCAGAAAGTTATAGGATGAATACAGCAATAATTTTACCCCGGTCATTTCTAGACTAGCAATCATGCATATCAACGAGGCAGTGGTTTGGAAGATCCTCCCCAGGGGTGGGTTCTACTTACCTTTACTACCGGTTCGCAATGGGATCACTGCACGCGTGTGCTCACTTCATTCATGCCCATGTGCTTCTACACAGATCGTCTATGACGACATCCAGGTGGGTGGGCGGAGCCTCCTGCCGGTTTTACTACCGGTTCTCAAGAACCGGACCGAACCTGGGGCAACCCACCGCTGGTCCTCCCACTGTCTTCCTGTGCCAACCATTGTTTCCTTCATAAAAAGTCTCCCCCCCAAAAAAAAAAATCGGTTGCAGTTTGAACCAGGAAAAAAAGCCATAGAAAGCACCACTTCAATAGAGCCCACACAAGCATTTACACCCTTCAGTATGGCCAGCTTGCTGCTGTTTTGAAAGATGAAAGATAAACAATGGATAAACTGATGAACCCAAAATGTTGTGGGAGGAACAACATGGAACAACTGAACCAGTTGCTCTACATAGCACTAGCAGTAGCATTTAGTCTGATATACAGGGGTCCCCAACCTGTGGGCTGCAGCCCGCTACAGGTGTGTGACCTATTGACCACAGGGCTGCGTGAGTGGTTGGCCATTGTGGGCATGTGGGCATGTGCGCACCCCCCCATTCATGCTAGTGTCATTGCGAGCGCCACATAGGTGCTACCATTGCCACCACAAGCATCGCACACACACTCGCAGCACTGTTCATGCCCACAACCCCGTCCTCTTGTGTGAATGCGTCTGCGCATTCACCTGCCCCTCCCCCACCCCTCCAGGCCACTCACCCAGAAAGGTTGGGGAACTCTGTGAACCCTAAAACATAGTGTTTTATAGCACCCTTGGGTGATTTAAAATGTAAGCAGCATTTGCATATTGGCCCCAACAATCTCGCTCCTCATTTTACCGATCTCAAAAGGATGGAAGGCTGAGTCAACCATCAGGATCGAACTCTTGGCTGTGGGCAGTGATAGCCTATGATACTGCCCTTTAAACACTGAGCCACTAGGGCCCCACGTGCAACTGCCATTAAAACTCAGTCCTTCCCACGATTTAGTTGTACATCTGTCTTCAACATTACTTCTGCCATCAGTATATCTGCTTTCCTCCATCGGCATCAATGAAACATTATTTTTAAGAACCTTTTAAAAAAAAAAAATGTAAATTATTCAGAATGTATTCCATTTCAGTCCACCAAAAAACTAAATGTAAATTATTCAGAATGTAGTCCGCCAATCTATATTGAATAACGTTTCCTTGGCCTTCAAAGCCACCGTCCCATTTAAGGTCGTCACCGGGCCTAACTCCTCAAATGAACTTGATGGTGGACCTTGAGATGGTAACGCCGCCTAAAACATTTCCCACACTCTAAGCATTTGTAGGGTTTCTCTCCTGTGTGAATTCGCTGGTGTTTCACAAGATTGGACAGCTGAGCGAAACACTTCTTACACGCCAGGCAGTTGTACGGTTTTTCTCCCGTGTGGATGCGTTGGTGACTCACAAGAGCCGAGCGTTGAGCGAAACACTTCCCACACGTGGGGCATTTGTGGGGCTTCTCCCCCGTGTGGACCCTCTGGTGATTCACAACATCTGAATGGATCATAAAAGATTTCCCACACTGTGGGCATTTGTAAGGTCTCTCCCCTGTGTGGATCCTCCTGTGTTTCACCAGATCAGATTGTTGGGCAAAACTTTTTCCGCAGTTCAAGCATTTGTAGGGTTTCTCCCCCGTGTGAATTCTCTGGTGGTTGACAAGGTTCGACTGGTGAGCGAAGCGTTTGCCACACTCCTGACACTTGTAGGGTTTCTCTCCGGTGTGGACTCTTTGATGGCTCACTAGGACAGACTGACGGGCAAAACATTTGGTACAATGTAAGCATTTGTACGGTTTTTCTCCAGTGTGAACTCTCTGGTGATTGATGAGAACCGAGTGACGGGCAAAGCACTTCCCACACTCCAGACATTTATAAGGTTTCTCCCCCGTGTGGACCCTTCGGTGTCGGATGAGTTGTGACCTCTGAGTAAAACGTTTCACACACTCCAGGCACTCATAAGGCTTTTCTCCTGTGTGGATTCGGTGGTGGTTGGCAAGCACGGACTGCCGTGAAAAACACTTTCCACACTCGAAGCATTTAAAGGGCCTCTCTCCTGTATGGACGCGCTGGTGTTTCGCGAGCTCTGAGCGATGAACAAAATATTTTGAACATTCCAGGCATTTAAAAGGTTTCTCTCCCTTGTGAACTAGTCGATGTATAGCAAGATCCGATTTCTGAACGAAGCATTTTCCACATTTACGACAGGAATTCCTTTTCCTCAGTGTCTCTGGGGAGAGAAAAACAAATCTTGAAAATAGAAGGGGCAACGCATTTTAAAGAATTCCTGAATGAGCAATTAGTTATCTATCTATCTATAGCAATGATGGCTAACCTTTTTGCCATTGCGTGCCAAGAGTGGGGGGAGCGCGCGCATGCCCACACCCATAATTCAATGCACACCTCCCCCACACACATGCACGTGTGACTCCCCCATGCTCCCCCCACTTTTAGCACACGATGGCATGGTGGGCCCGGTAGGCCCGTTTTTCGCCCTCCCCAGGATCCAGAGGCTTCCTAGGGGCCTTGAGAGGGCGAACACGGCTTCCCCTCCCCCGGAGGCCCCCTGGAGGCCGGAAAGAGACTGTTTCCCAACTTCCAGTGGGCCCAGAAGGCCCGAAAATCAGCTGGACGGCACGCACATGTACACCGGAGCAAAGCTAGGGCAACGCTTGCGTGCCCACCGCTATGGCTCCAGATGCCACTTGTGGCACGCGTGCCATAGGTTCGCCATCACGGATCTATAGGAAAGCAATAGCCAAACTGATACTGATATTTTGTAATAAATATAATAAATATGTGTGTGTGTGTGTGTGTGTGTGTGTGTGTAGGTCTTTGGTTATTCGGGTTTTCTCCCGCGTAAAACTGGAAGTATCTTGGCGACGTTTCAACGAAGTCTCATTCGTCATCTTCAGGCTTCAGCTTCGTGCTAGATATTATATAATCTTTTTGTACGATACCTACATATATTGTTATGACAGAATTAAATAAATAAAATAAAAAAATAAATATATTTACTTGCTAAAGGAGATATATAGAGGTCTCTATGTAGGTCTTTGGTTGTTCGGGTTTTCTCTCGTGTAAAATTGGAAGTGTCTTGGCGACGTTTCGACAAAGTCTCATTCGTCATCTTCAGGCTTCAGCTTCGTGCTTCTGAGAGCAATTCGTGCTTCTGGGAGCAATTTGTCATCTTCAGGCTTCACGAAGCTGAAGCCTGAAGATGACGAATGAGACTTCGTCGAAACGTCGCCAAGACACTTCCAATTTTACGCGGGAGAAAACCCGAATAACCAAAGACCTACATACAAACACCCGCGAAAACCTCAGAAAACACACACACACACATATAAACACACACACACACATACACACACAACACATACACACACAGAGTGGGTTTGGGATTTTTTGTTTTTCAGTCTTTACACAATCCAGAGCCTCATGGTTTGATCTGTGCAGCTGTATAAATCTCAAAAATAAATAAACCCATGAAGGCCTTTGTGATTAATTGAAGGCTTTGCCCATATCATATAAACCCTTGGCCAGGAATTTAATAGCAGAGTTAATCAATGGGGAATTGGTTGATTCACTTATGGTCTGCAGTGGTTTCCTTAACAATTGTGGCAAAATTAATTGTAAAATCGTCATGTGATGACTATGAATTTTCTGGTCCCTAGTGTGGTAAATCGAAGATTGCCTGTAATCAATTGTGTGTTTTTAAGCAAGAGTCAAGAATTAGAGGCTAAAGGACATGTTTATTGATTAAGAGCAGTCTGGAATCAAGAAAATTTAATGGAGTTATACCTCTTCAGAGATTTCAGCTGATTTCAGATCAACAAGAGCCAACCAAACTAAAATGTTTAAGCTTTTATTACATTTTTTCCTAGGTTATAATATTTTCTTAGCTGCATTGTAATCTGCTTTTACATTCCATGTTTTTTTTCCATAACTTTTGGAATTTACTGGTTTGAGATTTATGATTTACAGCCTAGAGTGAGCTCATGGACTCTATAATTTGACAATGTTCAATTTTCCTTCCTTGCTGTTTAATTTGGCTTTTTTGTGACACAAAACTGTCTATACAACTCATTTTGAATAGAAACTGAATTCCTTACGTTTATGCAAGAAACCCAAGTGAGAAATTGTGATTGATTAGCAATGGCTGCATCAATTAGCCATAATATTTTCCTTTTCCCCCCCTGATTTTTAATATCGTTAAATATGCAAATTGCACCTGCTGTTCCTAGCTTGAGGGTAATTGAGCATAGAATTATTCTGTTAGCTTCATTTCAGCTCATTCCACTGCTTCTACATATTAATTACTACATATTAATTAACTACTTAGTTTACTGCTTCTACATATTAATTATGTCTAACTCCGTTTTTTCAGCATGGCAAGTTAATTTTGTCCAGTCAAATTCTATGGAGATATTATTTGTTGTTAGTTGCGAAGTCATGTCCGACCCATCGCGACCCCATGGACAACATTCCTCCAGGCCTTCCTGTCCTCTACCATCCTCTGGAGTCCATTTAAACTCATGCCTACTGCTTCAGTGACTCCATCCAGCCACCTCGTTTTCTGTCGTCCCCTTCTTCTTTTGCCCTCAATCTTTCCCAGCATTAGGCTCTTCTCCAGTGAGTCCTTCTTTCTCATTAGGTGGCCGAAGTATTTCAGTTTCATCTTCAGCATCTGGTCTTCTAAAGAGCAGTCAGGGTTGATCTCCTCTAGGACTGACTTGTTTGTTCGCCTTGCAGTCCAAGGGACTCGCAGGAGTCTTCTCCAGCACCAGAGTTCAAAGGCCTCAATTCTTTGGCGCTCAGCCTTTCTTATGGTCCAACCTTCACAGCCATACATTGCAACTGGAAAAAACATAGCTTTGACTATACGCACTTTTGTTGGCAGGGTGATGTCTCTGCTTTTTAGTACGCTGTTTAGATTTGCCATAGCTTTCCTCCCCAGGAACAAGCGTCTTTTAATTTCTTGGCTGCAGTCCCCATCTGCGGTGATCTTGGTGCCCAGGAAAATAAAATCTGTCACTACCTCCATTTCTTCACCATCTATCTGCCAGGAATTGAAAGGGACGGATGCCATGATTTTTGTTTTCTTAATGTTGAGTTTCAAGCCAACTTTTGCACTCTCCTCCTTCACCCGCATCAAGAGACTCTTTAGTTCCTCTTAGGAGATATTATACTTGTTACCATAAGAGGGAGCTCCTAAATAAGGAATCATTATTTGAAGCCATTTCATAGGGCGGAGGAGGGGGGGGATCTATGTGGTCATGGACTTGGTGGCACATAATCAATAATTAGGAGATATTAATGAAATGGATATCTTAAAACTTAATTTCTGTTGTGGCTCTCCTTAGCTTTCCTTGATTTTATACATTTTGGACCTATTTTAATTTCACTGATTTTCTGCACTTGAATCTTTATATTCATTTTGAATTTTTAAATTTGTTTGGACTAGTATAGTATACTCATTCTTAACTGGCCCTAGTTCCAACACAAAAGACTGATGGTTATTCTAAAACTAAATAACCTAAACAGGTGCTTTATTTGGAATTTATTATAAAACCTGCAGTGTTTTAAACACTTTCTTTACATTGTAGTGCATGTGAGTCTAAAGAAATTTGTGGCATGGAATTCATTTCAGTCTCTCAGAAAGAAAGATCAAATCCAAGTGGCCTACATGGTTGTATTTTGAAGGATCTGTTCAGGGGTGGGCTTAAGATCCTTTAGCAACGGGTTCGTTGCCCCGTTGCTGGGTGGATGTGGCCAGGGGTGAAATGTAAAATTTGTTACTACTGATTCTGTGGCCGTGGCTTGGTGGTGGTGGGGGTAATGTGACTGGGTGGATGGGTGTGGCCAATTTTTTTTTCTTTTAAAAGCATGTTAAAATGCTTTTTAAATACTTTTAAATGCTTTTAAAAGCCTCTGATGATCAGGCAACTCAGCTGGGATCGCCAGAGGAGCCTTTTAAAAGCATTTTTATAGCCTTTTCGGCTGAAGAGGCTGTAGAAAAAAATGCTTTGAAAGAGTTCTGATGATCCCAGCTGAGCCACATGATCATCAGAGGTTTTTGTTTTTGTTTTACTTTTAAAAGCATTTTTTCGGCTGAAGAAAAAATGCTTTTAAAAGTAAAAAAAACCCGTCCGATGATTGCGCAGCTCAGCTGGGCATGAGGGGGGGGCAGGGATTTTTGCTACCAGTTCTCCGAACCACCCGCCACCATCGCTACCAGATCAGGCGATCCTGTCCGAACCGGGAGCATTTCACCCCTGGATGTAGCCATAGTGGGCGTGGCCTAGTAGGTCACCTGCACCACAGCGGGTGGGGGAGGTGTTTTTTGCCCTCCCCAGGCTCCGGGGGCTTTTCTTGACCCTTCGGTAGGGCAAAAACTGCTTCCCCTGCAGTCCGGAAGCGGGAAACAGGCCTGTTTCAGGACTCCCGGAACCTCTGGTAGGCCTGTTTTTTGCCCTCCCAGATCTTTTGCAGATCCCTGCATTTACCTGGAATGATGAACGGGCCATGTGGAGACTCCTGGGAGGGGCAGGGCAGGGTGGGCGTAGGCGTGGCCAGCCAATAGTGGCATTTAGGGGTTCCCTGAACCCTGGCGATCCTTAGCTAGATGATCACCTGAACCCTGCCGAAACCCCAGGAGCCCAACCCTGGATCTGTTCAAATAAAATATACTGTAAGTAGTCCTTGACTTACAACAATTCATTTAGTGACTATTTGACATTACAGTGGCACTGAAAAAGGTGACTTCTTGACCATTTTTCACACTTACGACCGTTGCAGCATCCCCATGGTCACCTGATCAACATTTAGACACTTAGCAACTGGTTCATACTTACGACGGCTGCAGTGTTCCAGGGTCATGTGATCACATTTTGAGATTTTCTGACAAGCAGAGTCAATGGGGAAGCCAGATTCCCTTATCCATGGTTGTTACTAACTTATCAACTGCAGTGAGTCACTTAACAACCGTGGCAAGAAAGGACGTAAAATGTGGCAAAATTCATTTAACAAATGTCTCCCCTAGCCATGTAAATTTTGGGCTCAGTTGTGGTCGTAAGTTGAGGACTACCTATACTGAGACAAAAGAAAGAGAGATACCCGTGGCTTTTATTTGCCAGTTGAGATATTTTGTTTTTTCACCTCTCACCTGAGCTGTTGGCATCCACCCCTTGAGAATCTAACAGCCAAGGTTCTTCTCCTCGTTCTATACGAGCGATGAGATTTGGCTTCGGAACAGGAAACCCTTGACAGAAAATCAAATTAAAAATCACTGCCCTGAAAATGCAAGGGAGAAGCAGAGATGGATCACAGCCCTTTATATCCGTTTAGCTCAAAGAAAGAAAGGAGACTCATACCTAAGGAGGCCACGTTTTCATAATTCTCCACCATGACTTCTTTGTATAAAGCTCTCTGGGCGGGATCCAGGAGAGCCCCCTGACCTGCAGTGAAATACACGGCCACATCTTTAAACGACACCAGCCTCTGAAAGGACAAAGAAAATGGATTCAGATTCCTTGCCTCAGTGGTGGGTTTCACATTTTTTTTACTACCGGTTCTGTGGGTGTGGCTTGGTGGGCGTGGCATGATTTAGTGGGTGTGGCATCTTGGTGGGCGTGGCAGGGGAAGGATACTGTAAAATCTCCATTCCCTCCCCAATCCAGGGAAGAATACTGTAAAATCTCCATTCCCTCCCCATGCCAGGGGAAGGATACTGTAAAATCTCCATTCCCTCCCCAAGCCAGGGAAGAATACTGTAAAATCTCCATTCCCTCCCCATGCCAGGGGAAGGTTACTGTAAAATCTCCATTCCCTCCCCAATCCAGGGAAGGATACTGTAAAATCTCCATTCCCTCCCCATGCCAGGGGAAGGTTACTGTAAAATCTCCATTCCCTCCCCAATCCAGGGAAGGATACTGTAAAATCTCCATTCCCTCCCCAATCCAGGGGAAGGTTACTGCAAAATCCCCATTTCCTCTCAATCAGCTGGGACTTGGGAGGCAGAGAATAGATGGGGGCGTGGCCAGTCAGAATTTTTACTACCGTTTCTCTGAACTACTCAAAATTTCCACTACCGGTTCTCCAGAATGGGTCAGAACCTGCTGAAACCCACCTCTGCCTTGCCTCTCCAAACCCTCTTCCTGGGTCAGTACCAGTGGTGGGTTTCACTTACCTATGCTACCGGTTCGCTCGCGCTCACGCATGCACATGCACAGAGCGTATTTGATCATGTTCGGGCGGGTGGGTGGAGCCTCCTGCCACCTCTACTTACCGGTTCGCCTGAACCGGGGCGAACCGGTAGCAACCCACCACTGGTCAATACCTGGTAAAGGGACCTTGGAGTCCTAGTGGATAATCATTTAAATATGAGCCAGCAGTGTACGGCAGCCACCAAAAAGGCTAATACAATCCTTGATTGTATAAACAGAGGCACAGGATCAAAATCATGTGATGTATTACTACCACTTTATAAAGCCTTAGTAAGGCCAGACCTGGAATACTGCATGCAGATTTGGTCCCCACGTTACTAAAAAAATGTTGAGACTTTGGAAAAAGTGCAAAGAACCACAACTAAGATGATTAAAGGGCCTGGAAACAAAAACATGAAAAACCATTGCAGGAATTGAGTATGGCTAGTCTAGAGAAAAGGAGGACTAGGGGAGACATGATAGCAGTATTCCAGTATTTGAGAGGCTGCCACAAAGAAGAGGGGATCAACTTATTTTCCAAAGCACCCGAGTGCAAAACAAGAAACAATGGATGGAAACTAAACAAGCAGAGAAGCAACCTAGAATTAAGGAGAAACTTCGTAACAGTGAGGACAGTTAACCAGTGGAACAGGTTGCCTTCAGATGTTGTGGGTGCTTCATCACTGGAGGTTTTTAAGAAGAGACTGGACAGCCACTTGTCTGAAATGACAGTCTCCTGCTTGAGCAGGGGGTTGGACTAGAAGACCTCCAAAGTCCCTTCCAGCTGTATTCTGATTGATTAAAGAAATTGGCTTCCACAATTGGCCCAGAAACAAAACAAACACAGTCAGACCAACACCGCCCAACGGTTTAAGCTTTTTCCAATACTATATAGGTAGTCCTCAACTTACAACTATTTGTTTAGTGACCGTTTTTCATAATTTACGGTCGCTGCAGCATCCCCATTGTGATCACATGATCAAAATTTGGACACCTGGCAATTGGCATGTATTTATGATGACTGCAGTGTCCTGCAGTGTCACATGATCCCCTTTTGTGACCTTCTGACAAACAAAGTCAATGGGGAAGCCAGATTCACTTAGCAACCATGCTACTAACTTAACAAATGTGGTAAGGAAAGTCGTAAAATGGGGCAAAACTCACCTAACAAATTTCTCACTTAGCAACATAAATTTTGGGCTCAACTGTGATCCTAAGGACTACCTGCATTCTTCAAATTTAAGTTCACAATCAGATATCTTTGGTGCGTAGCTTTTCTTTTATGTACACTGAGAGCGTATGCACCAAGACAAATTCCTTGTGTGTCCAATCACACTTGGCCAATAAAAATTCTATTCTATTCTATTTTTGGTGCTGTGTCCCTATGCATGGCAAAGTTTATCCTTGCAGCTGTGAGCATATAGTATCTCAATAAGTTCTTGTTTCTTGTTAACATATTCTGGAATTATACCAAGTTAAACGTGATTTCATTTCAAATTGAATCTCTAAAATTCAGCATCCCTGAATTTATTGCTATCTATATTTTTCCAGTATGTATGTACCGCATGCAGCATGTGGTGAAATATCCCTTCTGTTTCATGGCATTTCCAACATTTGTTATTGAATAATTTATCTATATAGGAGCTGGGAACCATCTGTAAATGATTTTATAGCAATTATAACTTAAAGTGAATTTAATGGATTTGGTCCATGGTTTTTCCCACTGTTGAGTTGTGGCTATTTCTTTAAAGTTCTGCATCCATTTTATCATACTTTTTTTGTACTTATTCTATCTCCCTGTCATATCAGGTTTGACAGTAGGAGTTGATATATGCGCCTTAACAGATGGTGTTGATTTTGTATAGGACGTGTTTCAAATTCTGTCACTTTTCTTAATGTCTCTCCTTCATTCTTAAGCTCAGATTTTATTCTTCCAACCATTTTTAAGAACATCTTACCCTGGTATATTCCAGCCTTTTGAATAAGGATTACTTTGTCCTTAATCTATTCATGGATCTGAGTGTTGTAGTCCGACAGCAGCCTACAGAGCTGGCAACAGAGTCGGACAGCGATGAGGCTGAGGTGAGGCCAGAGCCATTGGGAAGTGAGGTGCGGACTCCAGAGCCTCCAGCAACTGATAGTAGTGAGGCAGAGGAACAGGAGGAGCCTGTTCCTAATGCACGCAGGAGAAGAGCTGCCAGAAGGCAAGAGCAGCTCAAGCAGAGAGGACAACTTGGCAGTAGGGCCAAGAGATGACTGGCCCCTCCCATAAGGCTTAATGCAGACCAGTACAGGCATTTGGCCTTTGCCGGAAAACAACGTTGTAGCTGCATCTTCTGCTTCATCTACGTCTTTGTTTTTGTGGCTTCTGGACGTTTGCCAGGAAGGGCCTTTGGCAGTTTGCCTAATTGGACCAAGGTTTGTGAGATAACTGAGGAATTTGTGTTGGGAGGCATTTGTTTTACTTTGAGTTGAACGACGCTGGGAATGAAGTAATTCCCAGCTGTTTGAATAAAGTTTGTTTGTTTTTTCACCGACTGAATTTATTACTATCTACTTGGGCCTGGGTCACAACACTGAGTGAACCTTATCTGAGTATTAATTCCTGTTTCCTTTACTGTAAATATCTCCGACATGGAAAGTATTAGAAGGGGAGGATAAATTAAGACTCTTGGGCTTATTATTTTTTACTAAGAAATTCCATGCTTTTATCAACCTATTAAAGTATTTGTTGTGTCTCGTCCGCTCTCACCTCAGCCGGGGTCTTCTTATCTGCTTCCGAACACGGAGGAATGTTCTAGTATGCCTCCCGGCCCCAGCCCTGGCTCCATGCCCAGACAGGCTGAAGAAGAAGAAATACCTCCAGCCCCCAGCTCTGGCTCCATGCCCAGGCAAACGGAGCAACTAGACCCCTCCCCCTCCTCCACAGCATGTGAGCCTGAGGAAGGTCTATTACCAAAAGCTGCCGACTGGAGTGACCCTCGCGTCAGAAGACTTGATAGGCGGAAGCAACAGAAGGAAGGGAGGGGCAGGCCTGGATAAGTGCTGAGTCATGGAGCCACACCCCATGGCCTATATAAAGGATCTGCTTTCTGGCATTCTCTGAGTCAGGCAAAGTCTAAACATATCTTGCTGAAGTCACTTTCTGGTCTCCTGCTTGCCCTGAGGACTTTGCTAGGACTTTGGCAGAGCTGCAGAGGCACACC
The DNA here is from genome assembly GCF_028640845.1 of Ahaetulla prasina. Lineage (NCBI taxonomy): Eukaryota > Metazoa > Chordata > Lepidosauria > Squamata > Colubridae > Ahaetulla > Ahaetulla prasina. The sequence continues at coordinate 13,253,243 of NC_080540.1, forward strand.
TGATTCGGATTTCCCTGACCCGGCCGTCAGCGGAGGAGTGGGACACGACAGTATTACATAGCTTGAACTTGGTGGAATATGCACTGGTTGTTTATAGCCGTATTGTGTGGCTTAAATTTACAGAATTCTCCAGCCAGTCCTGAATTGAAGTACACATATCTTAAAGTTGCCAAGGCTGAGAAACACTGGTTTACAGGTAGTCCTCAATTTATAACCACAATTAAGCCCAAAAGTTCCATTGCCAAGCAAGAGAGCTCTTAAGTGAGTTTTGCCCCATTTTACAACCTTTCTTGCCATGGTTGTTAAGTGAATCACTGCAGTTCTTAAGTTAGAAACACAGTTGTTAAGTGAATCTGGCTTCCCCATTGACTTTGCTTATCAGAAGGTTGCAAGAGGTGGTCATATGACCCCGGGACACTGCAATTGTCATATATACGAGCCAGTTGCCAAGTGTCCGAATTTTGATCACATGACCATGGGGAGGCTGCAGTAGTTGTAAGTGCGAAAAACAATCATGTCACCTTTTTCAGTGCTGTTTTAACTTCGAATGGTCACTAAATGAATGGTTGTAAATCGAGGACTACCTGCACCAAAAACAGCCAATGGGAGAAGCTATCTTCTGTTTCAGAACAGAATAGAATAACAGAGTTGGAAGGATCCTTAGAGGTCTTCTAGTCCAACCGCCTGCTCAGGCAGGAAACCCTACACCAGCGGTTCTCAACCTGTGGGTCGGGACCCCGTTGGGGGTCGAATGACGATTTGCCAGGGGTCGCCTAAGACCATCGGAAATATGGGAAGTGTACTTGCGAGTCGAAGAATCGCGCTCCAATGGTTGACTCCACAAGCCAGCTGCAGGCTCTTCAAATCGCTAGCCGAATTCGGGTTCAGGCGCAATGAATTAAAAAAGAGGGAAATCTTTGCTCTGATGTCTCCCTCTCAAGCCAGCTGCAATCACTCCCGATCGCTAGTCTAATCTGGCTTCAGGCGCGATAAACTTAATAGGAGTCTCCGCTTTAATGCCTCCGTCCTCAAGGCAATCGCAAGCAGTTCAGATCGCTAGCCAATACGGCTTCAGGTGCGATAAATTCAAAATGAAAATAATTTTACGGTTGGGGTCGCCACATCGTGGGGAATTGTATTAAAGGGGTCGCCACATTGTGGGGAATTGTATTAAAGGGGTCGCAGCACTGTAAAGGTTAAGAACCACTGCCCTACACCATTTCATACAAATGGCTGCCCAATCTCTTCTTAAAAACTTCTAGTGTTGCAGCATTTACAAGCTGGCTGGAGAATTCTGGGAGTTGAAGTCCACAAGTCTTACAGCTGCCAAGTTTGAAGATCTCTGCTGTAATATCATATTAGATTAATTTTTCCATTCAAACCAACTTCGTTTTTAATAAGTTTAATATTTCCATAAACTTGCTTTATTTTTATGCAGACAATACCTAACAGCTAAAGATTTAGAAATGCATAAAGAACAATTCCCTAACGTAAACCATTAACCACCCCACTTTCCTTAAGACCTCCTTTTTATATCGAGCAAAAATGATATGGTAAAGAATAAATTATAATATGGTAGAATAAATATGGGTAAGTGCAGGGAGTCCTCGACTTACAATAGTTCATTTAGTGACCATTCAAAGTTGCAACAGCACTGAAAAAAGTGACTTATGACCATTTTTCACACTTATGACCATTGCAACGTCCCCATGGCCATATGATTTACATTCAGATGCTTGACAACCGGTTCTTATTTATGACAGTTGTAGCATCCCGAGGGTCATGTGATCATATTTTGCGATCCTCTGACAAGCAAAGTCAACGAGGAAGCTAAATTCACTTAACAACTGTATTACTAGTTTAATAACTGTGGTGATCCACTTAACAAACATGGCAATAAATATGGCAAAATGGTGCAACACTCAATTCTCACGCAGCAAATAAAAATTCTGGCTCAATTATGGCCATAAGTCAAGATAACCTGTACAATAAATAAATACAATCTGATACTAATTGTACAAATGGTTAGAAAAAAAGAAATCTAAATAAGAATTGGGAAATTTAAGTTAATATTGCTGAAACAAAGAACTATATGTTACTAATTATTGTTAACCTTATACTATTGAGTGTGTAAATAAATATAATGTATGTATTTAGTAGAAGAATTGAACAAAAATAGACAATATACATGTCAATAAAGACGGCTGTAAAATAGCATATAATGTTATGTTTGTCATGTTTTTTACTGTTTTTGTCCTTGTTCTTTTTTCCCGTTTTTAAAAGTAAAAAGCTTAATAAAAACTATTTTTAAAAAAATACAATTTGCTCCTATACTGAGCAACATGGTATATGCAGTACAATGCAGTGAGCCATGTGCAGATCTGTACGTTGGGGAAACAAAACAGCCACTTCATAAACGCATGACGCAACATAAGAGAACAAACCCATCAGGACTAGATTCAACAGTCCATCTCCATTTAAAAGACAAAGGCCACTCTTTTGAAGACAGCAAAGTCCACATTTTGGACAGAGAGGACCTCTGGTTTGAAAGAGGGGTCAAAGAGGCCATCTATGTCAAAACTGAACAGCCCTCTCTCAGCAGAGGGGGAGGGATACGACATCATCTATCTCCAGTCTATAACACAATCCTTTCAGCAGTTCTACAAAGGTTCCTCCACACCCATTTGCATCACTCAGGTGACCCTGAGGACACAGATAAACCTCCAGGTGACCTTAGAGACCCGTCAAAAGAATGCAAATGACCTGCTGTCTGCAAGAAGTATAAATTCTTCCATTCCCCCACCACTCTGTCAGAGTTAAAGAAGCTTCTTGGATGAGAAGTGAAAAGTCTTCAAAAAAAAAAGTAGCTTGTTCCCGGACAATGATCCAAGGGAACGCGGTGTGGCTCAGGCTGTAAGAAGCCAGTTATTAAAACACAGCTGACTGCAATTACTGCAGGTTCTAGTCCCACCAGGTCCAAGGTTGACTCAGCCTTCCATCCTTTATAAGGTAGCTAAAATGAGGACCCAGATTGTTGGGGGGGCAATAAGTTGACTTTGTAAATATACAAATAGAATGAGACTATTGCCTTATACACTGTAAGCCGCCCTGAGTCTCCGGAGAAGGGCGGGATATAAATGTAAACCAAAAAAAAAAAGCGATAGCTTGACACTGGTTTAATGCAAATCCAAAGCTTCTCTTTGGATGAGGGTATTCAGAAGTGCAAACAGTGGTCTCTATTTACTAAATCTGCGCTACTATTAATCTTCTCATCGTTCCCGTCACCCATCTCCTTCCACTTATGACTGTAACTTTGTTGCTTGTATCCTTACGATTTATACTGATATTGTTTCCTGATTGCTTATTTGTACCCTATGACTATCATTAAGTGTTGTAAATGTTGTACCTTGATGAACGTATCTTTTCTTTTATGTACGCTGAGAGCAGATGCACCAAGACAAATTCCTTGTGTGTCCAATCACACTTGGCCACTAAAAGAATTCTATTCTTAAGGCCCTGGCTTTTATTTCTTTTATCCGTTCCCAAAGTTGAAATACCTGCAACTCAATTCACCACCGGGGACAAGAGAAGGGAAGAGAAGAGAAGAGAAGAGAAGAGAAGAGAAGAGAAGAGTTGGAAGGGACCTTGGAAACCCTACACCACTACAGACAAATGGTTATCGAACATCTTCTTAAAAATTTCCAGCGTTGGAGCATTTACAACTTCTGGAGGCAAGTCGTTCCACTGATTAATTGTTCTAACTGTCAGGAAATTTCTCCTTAGTTCTAAGCTGCTTCTCTCCTTGATTAGTTTCCACCCATTGCCTCTTGCAGATCATTTAATAATGATCTTCAATGTATATTGAGTGAGACAAGAACGGAGTGTAGACCAGAGATGTACAGAAATCCTTCCTGAAAATGGCCCCGGGTTGCATTTATCCTTCCTCACCAACCCAGGGACCACCACCCCCTTCAGCACCCACCCACCCACTCCAAAACGGGAAGGCCTTCGGATCTGTCAACTTCCCTAAGAGCAACTTTGCAGCTGCCAAATCCGCAGATCGGACGATCGGACGATCCCCTTGCAACCAAAGAGCTCCTAGCTTGGATCCCCACGGAGCCGAGCTCCCCCCTCCCAAGTGCTCCCCCCTCCCAAGTTCTCCCCGTGGAGGAAAACAAAGGGGTTCCCCCCCCACACACACACAATCTCCTGAATCCCTCGCTGGCCCGCTCCCCCTTTTTGTCTTCCTCCGAGGGATCGGAACGCACAGACGGGCTGAGAAAAAGCCCCAGACAAAGGGATGGACGGTCTGCCCAGCCTCCACCACCCCCCACCCGCTCTCCGCCTTCTTAGGGGGATCCCACGATCTCTCGATTCCCGCCGCCGCCGCCGATCCTCACCCGCATGGGCCGACGGTACGACGGGGGCTCTCCCACCCCCGGGTGGGTTTTCCCGCCGCTCCGACCCTTCAGGGCGATTTCTCCGTCTCCACCGCCGCGGAGATCCACGCCTCCTCCATACCCGATCGCGCAATCTCCGCCGCCAGATCGCTGGCTCCCGAGAAGAGCGTTCAAGGAGTCATCTGGCTGCTGGGACGTGTAGTCCTTCCTCCGGGTGTTTTTTGCTCGCCGGCCAAAATCCGACCCACTCACAGACACACTCACACGCGGGATTCTGGGAGCTGTAGTCGTCTCTCTCTCTCCACACACACCATTTTACGCACCAGCGACAATATTTTATCTGGTAGCCTGGAGTTAAGCCATAAGCAAATTAATGACAGTCGCCGGCCTTATTAACCCTTTCACGATCTGCAGCTGAGCAGTTGAATTTCCGACGATCAAACTGGTGTCCCAAAAGCGCTTTTTTCCCCCCCAAGAGGCACCCGGACTTTCTGGTTTTTCTTCGAAGAAGTTTCGCTTCTCATCCAAGAAGCTTCTTCGGCTCTGACAGGATGGTGGGGAATGGAAGGATTTATACCCCTTCCCCACCATCCAGTACAGTATTCAGGTATTTGAGAGGCTGCCACAAAGAAGAGAGGGGTCAATTTATTTTTCATAGCATCAGAAGGCAGGTCCAGAAACAATGGATGGGAACTAATCAAGGAGAGAAGCAATCCGGAATTAAGGAGAAACTTCCTAACAGTGAGAACAATTAACCAGTGGAACAGCTTTGCCTTGTGTGTGTGTTTCATCACTGGAGGTTTTTAAGAAGAGACTGAACAGTTACTTGCCAGAAATTGACTCAGCCTTCCATCCTTTATTAGGTAGGTAAAATGAGGACCCAGATTGTTGGGGGGGGCAATAAGTTGACTTTGTAAATATACAAATAGAATGAGACTATTGCCTTACACACTGTAAGCCGCCCTGAGTCTTCGGAGAAGGGCGGGATATAAATGTAAATTTAAAAAAAAAATGGCATAGGATCTTCTGCTTGAGCAGGGGGCTGGACTAGAAGACCTCCAAGGTCCCTTCCAACTCTATTCTGATTCTGAGAACTAGTTAGACCTGAAGAAGCTTCTTGGTTGAGAAGCCAAACATCTTCAAAGAAAAACCAGAAAATTCAGTTGCCTCTTGAAAAAACACCTTTGGGACAATCATGATCTGGATGACTGAGAAGCTCCATAGATAGTCAAACCGTGTATTCATGATCTTGAAATTTCCAAGAACCCCAAAAGAATTTCCTGCAATAAGAATCGGTTAGTGTACATTTGTCCTGATTCCAAGAAAAATGTCCGCTACTACGAGCCAAATTGTTTGCAAATTCTTTCTATACAGGTAGTCCTCGATTTAACGACCACAATTGAGACATAATATAGGTGCTGAATTTTGTCCCATTGTTAAGATCTTTCTTACCACAGTTAAGTGTATCATCGCAGTTAAGTTACTGACCCAGTTGTTAAGTGAATCTGACTTCCCCATTGACTTTGCTTGTCAGAAGGTCATAAAAACTAATCTCATGACCTCCACGGCACTGCAAAGGTCATAAATACGAGTCAGTTGCCAAGCAGATGAATTTTGATCACATGACCATGGGGACGCTGCAAGTCGTAAGTGTGAAAAATGGTCATAATTCACTTTTTTTCAGTACCGTTTTAACTTTGAACATTCACTAAGCGAACTGTTGTAAATCGAAGACTACTGTATTTGAACATTTTGCCATCTAGAATATTCAAATTCTCTAATATGGGCCATGCACTTGATTTTCCATTTTGCTAATAAATGACTTAAATGCTGGTAGTTTGTATATACAGGTAGTCCTCAACTTACAGTCACAATTAGAATCAGAATGTCCACTAAGCAAGGAGGTTGTTAAGTGAGTCACAGCCGCTTTTATGATTTTTTGTTAAGTGAATCACCGCAGCTTAAGTGAAACGTGCAGCCTTTAAGATAATCCAGCTTCCTCCACTGATTTTCCTTGTCGGAAGCTGATCGGGAAGTTACAATTGGCAATTGCACAACACTGCAACCACCATTGTAAATACAGGCTGATTGCCAAGTGCCCAAATTTTGGCCACAGGGATGCTACAAAAAGTACAACAGTAAGTAGAGTTGTCAAGTCCCACTTTTTTCAGTGTCTTTATAACTGTGGTCACTAAATGAATGGTTCTTAAGTCGAGGATTACCTGCATTGTGAAATACAGTACATGCCTGTGCATACAGTATGTATATATCCAGCTTCATTAGTGCATAGGATGTTTACCCACCAACCCCCGCCAATCTCTTAATCCATCTCCATTTCATTGCTCTTGACAAAGAATTTTGTCTAAAACCTGTCAAACACCCACTGACATTTTTTAGATGGTTTGTTCCACTTTTCCTTCTACCACTATCTTGTTTTACCAGCAAAATCCCAAAACCTGCTTATAACTTTACACTGAGGAAAAAAAATATCAGTGCAGCTATATATTCTCAGTGGCAGAGTTAAGATAGCTTCTGACTTTGACCAGAAAAATGCTTTCTGAATATTTAAGGTTTGAAATGTGTTAAAGCACCCGAGTCAGGCTGATGTTAAAAACATGCAAGTTTTCCCAGGAAGAATTTTGAAAATGGAGCTCAGTCTTAATCCAGAATCATTTATTGGCTGTTCCAACAAACATTTATTGGACGTGTGATGTTGCAGGGCTGATTCATTGCAAAAATAACAACCACCACCACCACCCGCAAACACACCAAATGCAGCACTTTTGCTTTTTTGTGTCATTTTGCCGTTGGGTTATTCTGTTTTGACATTAGAACAAAAAAACGAGGAGTTAAGTATGAACTTTGTTTGTAGCTATTCTTTATTTATTTATTTTTTTAAAAAATCCACAATTAGGGAAAATACAAACACACAAAAAAAGACCCAGGACTGCAGGCCTAAGTGCCACCAGAGCGATTTTGAAGAGGACAGCATACACACTTCAACACACGCTCAACCGACTCACGCTTTCATCTTTCGCTCTCTCTCTCTTTTGTGGAAAAAGAGAACATTCATCCTTCTTTACACTCTCACACTTCCCAGCTCGCAGACAGTAGTTGTGGACACCTCTTGTGTCCGTCCCTTAGTTCACCCAGCACTATCTCGGCCTCCCCCCCACCCCAAGGAGATGAGCCAGAGGTTTCTTTGGGGCAATGCTCGGGCCCAGGCCTCCGCAGCAGCAGCTCAGCACCCCACCCCTCCTCGCGGGAGAAAACTCCATTAAGCCTTCTTGGAAGCAGCAGTTGGGAGTGGACCAAGGAACTTCTTGGGAAAGAGGCTTGAGGGGTGGGAGAGTGAGTAAAGGCCCCCAGATCTGCCCAACCAGCGTACAGTATTCCCACCCGTCTTTCGGGCAGGGGTGGCCCCGAGGAGCAGGGGGGACATCCACGTCCCTGGTTGGAAGAATATCACTTCCAGGAATGTCACTTCCTTTTTCCGATGCCAACTAGCCCCCTCCGTGTTCCCCAAAGTAGAGGGTACGATGGGAATGCCGCCGGGCCGTGGACAGAGTGGAGCGATGAGACCGCAACGTTGTGCGGGGGGTTTTCCCAGAAAAGGCAGGCGGGGACGGCTGGGTGCGGTTGTCGGATGGGGTGGTGCCTTGGCGTCTCAGGAAAGGGGGCACCGTGGAGCTCTTGATGTGGATGACGCGGGTGTCCATGACCTCGCAGTCGACCTGCATCATGACCTCGTAGCCCAGGGAGGAGCCGTAGAGGGTCTCTGGAGAAAAGAAAAGAGAACGCTGAAATGCAGCCGCCTTTTGGAAGGAGGGCAGCCGCAGCCCAGCCTCTCCTGAGGGGTTCAGTTTCTCTTACCGTTCAGAGCCATGGCCGGCATCACCAGAGACATTTTTGGCCGAGAGGTCTTGTTGTGGCTGATGGCAGGCAGCAGCAGGTGGTCCTAAGAGAAAAGGAGACCTGGGTCAGGTAAGGCAGTGGCCCACAAACTTTTGGATATCAGGGACTGGTTCTGTGGAGAGTTTTTTTTTCCGCTGACCGGAGGGTGGGGGAGCGTGGTTTCGCATGCTGCCTGTATCCCGCAGATGGGGCTTTTGCTTGTTTCTGGCACGCCACAGACTGGGGGTTGGGGACTCCTGAGGTAAGGATCCAGAATACCGATAATTGATCAGGGCAGTATGTTTATTGCTATTTGCCTGTTTACAGGAATCTCACAAGACAAACTGCCCTCTCTAGTAAGAACTAGATAATTTTGGATATTCAATTGAGTTAGATAAATGGCAGCAGTTCTGGGAAAGGAATTATAAATTAACGATGTCCACAGCATATAAGGAGAATCAACATAAAATGTTTTACAGATGGCACATGCCACCTGAACAACTGGCAAAAATGTTTAAATATAAATCAGCTAAATGTTGGAAATGCCATCAGACACCAGGATCATATTATCATATGTGGTGGACATGTCCAGAAGCGAGAAATTATTGGATTAAAATTAAAACATGGTTAGAAGAAATGATACAACAACATATAGATTTAAAAACCTGAACTGTTCCTATTCGGTATCTTACCAGAGAAATTTAGTAAAGAAAAATATATTTGATTATACATGTAATAACTGTAGCGAGGATAGTGTTTGCGCAAAGATGGAAAGCACAGAAAATCCCTGCAGAGGAAGAAGTAATTAAGAAAATATTGGATTGTGCAGAAATGAATAGATTGACTTTGACAATTAAAGAAAGAGAGGAATCGGAATACTTTAAAATATGGGGGCAATTTTACCATTGGTTAGAGAAGAGATATATATAGGGTAATGTAATGAAATAAGTGAAGAAGAAAGAGGAGAAAGAAGATAGATAAATGTATTAATAGTAAAGCAAGAAATATGGGAGAAATGTTACAATAAATGAAATGATATTAAGAAATGATAAATATTGGAGGAGTAAGAAGACCACACAAAAGATGTACTCAGATGATACACTGAATGATTGATTATGTATTGTATGTTTGTTTGTCTATAACAGGGGTGTCCAAACTTGGTCCCTTTAAGACTTTTGGACTTCAACTCCCAGAGTTCCTCAGCCAGCTTTGCTGGCTGAGGGACTCTGGGAGTTGAAGTCCAAAAGTCTTAAAGGGACCAAGTTTGGACACCCCTGGTCTATAAATTAAAAAAAACTACTGGGAAAAAAAAAGAACTAGATAAGCCCTACAGAGTTTACGGGATTCTCTGTCACTTCCTCCCCTTCAGGGATTCCAGGCAAGCCAATCTCTTAACTCCTCTCCTCTCCCCACCATGTGAGACTTAGCTTTATCACTGACCCAGCACCATTCGTCTCCTTGCACCAGAGAGCTTGTAAAATTGAAGCTTCCCTCGGCATGAGGAGGCAATTGGAGTGCTTCCCAGAAACTGGAACCACAACCTCTCCCATTTCCAGCAATAAGGGGAGAGAAGGACCTAAACAGCATACTGTATAACACAGCTCCTTTACCATTAAACAGATGAGGTTTCCATAAAAGGAGCCACCACTTCTCATTGGAGAATTCAAATTTACCAATAGGCTTACCTCACTTTCCTTCATTCAAGTTCTTGGCCTTTTATACGCTTATAATTTATTTTTTACCTAGAGACAGAGACATTGGCATATTCTCACACTTCAAAAGGAATTCCCTATTTGCTTCTCTCCCACTGCATGCTTCCTATTGTCTGGTTTTCAGCACAAGAGTTCCAACCTACCTCTTCAGTACGTGAAGGTTTCCTCTATTGCTAACTTAATTTTCCCTTGCAATGGTTTTAGCAAAAGCTGGACCCCCACAGACATTTGAACACACTGGCCTGGTCTTCATAAAATCAAGCCGTAAGCCTAATAAAATAGCTACTGTTTACAACCCTTTCTTTGTGGTTCAACAGTGCTGCTGTAATGGTATGTGGGAATAACCTTGAGAAAGGAAGGGAAGAGATGCTGTCTAGAAGCAGGGATCTCCAACTTTTTTTTTTGTTTTTTTTTTGTTTTGTTTTTTTGTTTTTGTTTACATTTATACCCCGCCCTTCTCCGAAGACTCAGGGCGGCTTACAGTGTATAAGGCAATAGTCTCATTCTATTTGTATATTTTTACAAAGTCAACTTATTGCCCACCCAACAATCTGGGTCCTCATTTTACCTACCTTATAAAGGATGGAAGGCTGAGTCAACCTTGGGCCGGACTTGAACCTGCAGTAATTGCAGGCTTTGTGTTCTTAATAACAGGCCTTACTAGCCTGAGCTATCCGGCCCTTAAGACTTGTGGACTTCAGCTTCCAGAATTCCCATGCTGGCTGGGGAATCCTGGGAGTTGAAGTCCACAAGTCTTAAAGTTGTCAAGTTTGGAGACCTCTGGCCTAGAGAACGATCAGATATAAGTGGAGGGAGCCCACAACTGAATAAGGGGCAGAGAAGGAAACTTGGACAGGAACCCAATCAAGCGGTGAAAAAAGACAGCTGGAGATTTGTAATTTCACGCTTGCAGGATTCTGTTAATGTAGCTATACAATTAAGTAGAGTTAGCTCATCCTGGGTTTCTTGGTCTGGTTTACTTGGGAGGCTGAAAGGATGCAGACGGCTCTTCACTCACCCTGCGGAAGGACACAACGTAAAAAGTATCCTCTCGGCGGTCAATGGCATCCATGAAGTCATGCTCTGTATGGTCGGGATGCTGATACACCTGTAACTGTCTCAGAGAATCCCTAAGAGGGGAGGGAAAAAACAAGATACAAAGCATTTTTCCCCCAATCCTGACACAAGCACTTCGCAAAGCCATAGGATACTGCATTGGAGTCTGAAATGGAGAGAGAAAAAGGGGCTCAACGATACACAGCTTAAAGAAAAGAAAGCAACTGACAATTATTGTAGAAGATAATCAGGCTAAGCCCGGGGGTGGGGTGGGGGGGTTGTCAAACATGTCATCAGACTCGAGTCCCTTCACACCCGCAAGAGACCTAAATTCAGCCCACCTTGAATTCCACCGACTCTTTTATCTACCGTTAATTTGCTTTGACTGTTAGTAGTTCAGATTCTTGAAGAGAGCTAAACCTCGTCATAAATCTGTATGTTCATTTGAACTGCTGGGATTTCCTGATTTTCTGCACTCGACAACTACTTCATCCTTCATACAGAGCTGCAGTGTTAGAATGCAGTATTGCAGGCTACTTCTGCTGGCTGCCAGCAGTTTCGCAGTTTGATCCTCCCCAACTCAAGGTTGACTCAGCCTTCCATCCTTCCGAGATGGGTAAAATGAGGACCCAGATTGTTGGGGGCAAGGGGCGGACTCTGTAAACTGCTTAGAGAGGGCTGTAAAGCACTGCCGAGCGGTATGTAAGTCCAAATGCTATTGCTATCCTGGCCGGTGTTTCAGGAAAGGTTCAGGCGGCCATTGGTGTTATAATCCAACTAAGCAAGAACCACAATCAGTCCCTCCTTGAAATAACTGGAAAAGAGGAGATAGGATCTCCCACGCTATGGATCACTGCAATAATTTGAAACGAGCAACTCCGATACTACCATAAGCAAACTTTACCGGTTTCAACTTAAAACAAGAGGAAAACCCCACAAGCGGTTAGGAAAGAGTAGAAGAAACCACAATATTCCTGTTAGGTTGAAGACTCCAGACGAACTTCTCAGAGAGAAGGCAAGAGAATCTGCCACAAGAGCAACTTACCCTTCGGGGTATTTGGGAGGGGTGGCTGGAACATAGTGGGAAGGGCTTGGAGGCTTCTTTTGCGGCTTCTCCTGAAAGCCGAAAGACAAGGTCAGGATGGGAGAGATGCCCAGGGGAGGCATCAGGATTTCTTACATTTTAATTACCCCTCCTTTTTTTTTTCTTATTCACAAGCTACTGGATACTGGTCTTGCTCAGTGCCCGTTTTCCTTCCCCTCCGGACATTGTCATGTCCCACCTGGCTGCCCTGAGCTGCTTTGCGAGTTTGTAAGGGTTTCCTCCGGTTGATCTGGTGTCGTCGGACCCAGCCGCTGAGCTCATCCGCCAACCTAGAGGTGGGAGAGGAAGCAATGGAGGATTACTTATCAATCTGCAAGCTTCTAAACCAGTGTTTCTCAACTCTGGCAATTTGAAGATGTGTGGATTTCAACTCCTAAAATTCCCCTGCCAGACATCCACACATCTGCAAGATGGCAAGATTGGGAAACACTGCTCGTAACTTAATAGTTAAGGTTTATCAATGACTTCCTCTCTACAGGACCTACCGGAGCGATTCAGTGCGATTGAATTGGCGGCAATCTGAAGCAAGGAACAGCTCGTCCAGGTCTCTCAACATGAGGTCCTTCATCTCTGAGAAGGGAGCTGACAAGTTCCTGAGCATGGAAGGAGGAGAAAATTACAGGTAGCCCTCGACATACACCAGTTCATTTAGTGACCATTCAAAGTTACTATGGCACTGAAAAAAGCGACTTATGACCATTTTTCACAGTTGCAACCTTTGTAGTAGCTCCATGATCATGGGATCAAAATTCAGAGGCTTGACAACTGGTTCATACTTACGACCATTGCTGTGTCCCAAGGCCATGTGACCCTCTTTTGCGATCTTTTGACAAGCCAAGTCAGTGGGGAAGCCCAATTCACTTAAGACCTGGGTTTCTAACTTATCAACTGCAGCGATTCACTTAACAACCGCGGCAGGAAAGGTTGTAAAATGGGGCAAAACCAGAGGTGGTATTCAGCAGGTTCTGACCAGTTCTGGAGAACCGGTGGTGGAAATTTTGAGTAGTTCGGAGAACCAGTAAATACCACCTCTGACTGGCCCCGCCCCCATCTATTCTCTGCTTCCCATATCCCAACTGATCGGGAGGGAATGGGGATTTTGCAGTATCCTTCTCCTGCCAGGCCCACCAAGCCATGTTCACAGAACCGGTAGTAAAAAATTTTGAATCACAGCACTGGGCAAAACACACTTAACTAATGTTCTCACTTAACAACAGAAATGTTGGGCTCCATTGTGGTCGTAAGTCAAGGGCCACCCATGTAGTCAAAATTCTCAGCCATTGAGCAGGTAACGCTGGGCAGAAGGAAACCCAAATCCCTCATTAGCAAACAAGAACCACTAGCCGCAAAGCATGACTGCATCAGTATCACAATATGCAAGCAGCCCTTGGAGCATTCTGTCCCACATGTAAGTCAGCATTTTAAAAAATATAAATATAAATGCACCACTGTCAGCCCTTCAAGGTAGTCCTGACAAGAAGCACCAACCGTTGAGTATTAACACTACTTTTATTGTAAGGTTACAAGAAAAGAATCTTGCTGAACTGAAAGTACCTTTCCTCTCCCTTATTTTTACTTTCCTCAAAACTGGAGAGGGTCACTTCTGATGCTTTCTCCATCCTCAACCCTCCTTCCCTCATAAAAATAAAAGTTTCCCCTGTCCAGTTGTGTCTGACTCTAAGGGGCTTTGCTCATCTCTATTTCTTAGCAAAGGGACTCAACGTTGTCTGCAGACACTTCCATGGTCTACTTTATACTACACGCCAAGGCGAACACAATGCTGTTACCTTCCCATCAAGTGGTACCTATTTATCTACTTTCATTTGCAGGTTTTCAATCTGCTAAGTATTGGTTACCACCTTTAAAGCGCTCCATGGCTTAGGACCGGGCTACTTACGGGACCGTCTACTGCCAGCCTCTATCTCCCAGCGTCCAGTACGTTCCCACAGAGAGGGACTCCTCAGGGTGCCATCAGCCAAACAGTGTCGACTGGCGGCCCCCAGGGGGAGGGCCTTCTCTGTGGGGGCTCCTACCCTGTGGAACAAGCTTCCCCTCGGGCTTCGACAACTACCTGACCTTAGGACCTTTCGCCACAAACTTAAAACCTATTTATTTCGTATGGCTGGACTGGCCTGATTTTAAATTTTAAATTTTAATTTTAATTGAACTTTGATGGGTTTTAAATTTCTGTAATTTTATGGGGTGTAATGTTATTTTAAATTTTTTGGCAAATTTGAATCAGTTTTTTAAGGGTTGTTTTAATTATTGTGTATGTTTCTGTTTGTATTTTATTTGCCTGTTCACCGCCCTGAGTACTTCGGGAGAAGGGCGGTATACAAATTAAAACATTATTATTATTATTATTATTATTATTATTATTATTATTATTATTATTATTATTATTATTATTATTATTAAGTGAGCAGGAGCTGGGGCAAGTAACACTCCATCATGCGGCATTCGGGTCTCAAACCCAGGCTGTTAGCTTTCCAGCTGACAAGCTCAGCATCTTTAACCGCTAAGCCACCACGTCCTTTTTTCCCCCACATATCATTACAATTACTTAGATGTCTTTCATGTGATTGGGCAGGAAGATGCTGCAGCTTAAAACAAAAACAAAAACCCGGATCATTCTGGCAACAATGGTATTCTAAATCAATGTTTCTCAACCTCAGCAACTTTAGACTTCAACTCCCAGAATTCTTTAAAGTCGCTGAAGTTCAGAAACAATATAGGGAAATGGCAGCCAGCTGCTTCTCTTGGCACATTATTTCATTTTACACTTTCTGCAATTCCAAATTACCGGAATTGGGGCTTGCCTGGCCTTGCCAGGGTCTCCTCTTGCTGTTCTTCCTGCTCCTCTTCTGGCATTTCAAGAGTTTCTTGTGTAATGCTTAGAAGATGCCTCTGGCCTGGGCCAGATTCTGGTTCCTGCTTGGGCTGAGACATATCTGCCACTTTCTGCTTGGTGATGCTGGAGAGATTTAAAAAACGGAATCAGGTCTCAGCCTCTCAGTATACAGAATTATTTCTGGCCTAGCGAACTGCCTACAAATTACCATCCTTTCGTAAAAATCAAATGCAAGAATAGGCTGGAGTAGTAATTGTGTCACTCCAATTCTTCCTGAATCAGTCCCAACAGTGGGGACATGATCATGTGAAGAAGACATGTCCAGTATTCTCATAACTATCAACAAAGAGGTAGCAAAGCAGAAAAAACAATGCCTATGGATTGCAGCAGGGATATGCATAAATACAGAGGACAAAGCAAACTCTTATAAAGCCACAAATAAAAGTGGAAAAAAAATATGTACCACTTTAAAGGCTGAGCTTTTGTGGACGAGAGTCCATTTGCCAGAACATAAAGTGAGCAGGGGGAAGAAGCCAGAGAGGGACAACTAATTATTAACATGGGTAAGGTATCTTTTTTAAAAATACAGACTTTAAATCTATAGCAGTGCTTTTCAATCCTGACAACGTTTAAGATGGGTGGATGTCAACTCCCAGAATTCCCTAGCAAGCATGCCGACTAGGAAATTCTGGGAGTTGAAGCCACACATCTTAGTTACCAAGTTTGAAACACAACTGGGTTTACAGACTCCAAAGGCATGAACAGCAATTCAACACAGGATTCTCTAATATGAGAAAAATATTTTTAAAAACAAAAAAAAAATTAAGCAGCTTTTAATTTATAAAATGAATGAAAATTAAACAGCTTTAAAAAAATGAACAAAAACTAAAAAGCTTAAAAAAATCAGTCAGCAATATACTGTAGGCTGTAGCAGATAGGCAGGGAGGGTTAAACATGTTATGAGTTTAGAGTCCTTATGTTTCCACAAGAAACCAAAGTCCAGCTTCTATAAATTCCATTGACGCTTTTGCTAGCACCAATTTGGCTTGACCATTAGTAGATCAGATTCTTGTATATACCGTAGGTAACATGATATAAACTGAATTCTACTCCTATTCCTGGTTTCCTGCACCTGACATGAATCTGATCTACTAACAGTCAAGCTGAATTGGCGCTAAATAAGGGTCAATGGAATTCATAGGGGGCTGGACTTAGGTTTCTTGTGGGAATGTTAGGACTCTAAATGTTATGTTCTCCTCGCCTCCGTCCAAACGATGGCTTAATTAGCCGGCTCTTATCAGCTCTGGCAGCAAAAGAATTAGTGTCTGCCAAGAGCCCTCGATAGCTGCCAAGACGCTGGTGAGTCACAACCTTCAGCTCTAGTCAATCCGTGGATTTGCCTGATACAAAGAGACACACCAGCTCTTGCTGCCTTTTATATCCTGTGGGGTGTGGCTCCATGACTCAGCACTTCCTAGGCCTGCCCCTCCCCTGCTTCTGTTGTTCTCTTCTCTCCTGCCTACGAAGCCTGGGATTGAGCCAAGCCTGATTGCTGTCAGCTGGGTCTGCAGGCGTGGCCTGGGGGGTGGGGGGAAGAGTCAGGAGAAGGAGGCCTCATTATCTCTTTCGCTTGGCCTGCTTCTGGCTCCTGGAGCTGATCCAGGGAGGCCGGTGCTTCTGAGGTAAGTCCTGATGGCCCTTCCCCTTCACTGTCCAAGTCACTTTCTGGCAGCAGGCCCGGCTCCGAGTCACTTTCGGGCATGGGGCCAGGTTCGGGGGTGGGAGCCACAACACTAAACTTTAACCCCAGCCTCATGGGGTGTTTGCTCGTTTCCTATATAGTCTCCTATATAGTTCTATAGAAGTGAATTCAATAGACAGGCAACATTCTTCTCAGAAGGTTCACATGAAAAGAAATCCTTTGGAGCCATTTTATTGAACAAATAGTAACATGTCTGAGGGACCATTATCCATGCACACCTACAACACATGAAACTGAACTGTCTCAGCCATTCGACAACTTCAAAGGGCTTCCAGACGGAGAATGATAAGTGACACAATCTCACAACCCAAGCTGAAAATGGAACCCCCAAAAGTGCCAGGAAGTCTCACCTGACAGGCCCAAAATTGAAGGCTATGAAGAGCAGCACAACCATGACACAAATCACTTTTCGGTTCCCGGAGCCAAACTTCAGGTCGCTGTTCTATATGGGAAGACAGGCGAGTCATCGGGCATCACAGCACACTGCATTCGAAATTTACAGCTCCTTCTAATGGAATGGTCTGATTGAATGTTGTGGCTTTTCCCAACTCCTGGCTGAAATGCTGAACTAGAGCAACTAATTGCTAAGTTATCCTGACTGATATTGTATTAGTCTGTATTAAGTTGATATCGGCTTTTAGTGACCACATGGATAGATTTTCTCCAGGACAATCTGTCCCCAACCTAGTTTTTCAGGTTTTCCAATAGTGCACCTAAATTATCCCGCTAACAGCCATCAGAATTAGAGAAATGAAACCTGCCAGAAAAGGGTCATACCAGCATTCACAACAGGACCCTATTTACCTCAAAAACAATTTCCAGCAAAAAACGTCCACTGCAGACAATAGGTTCACTTAATAACACGGTGGTAAATGACTGCAGATTCGCTTAACAATGACAACAAAAAATGTTATAAAATTGGGTCAGTCCTATGATGACCTGTTTTAACAACCAGCAAGAATTACAACTTAATTCTGGGCTCACTTAGGACAGGGGTCCCCAACTCCCAGGCTGTGGTTCGGAACCAGACCGCACAAGTGGTGGGTGGGTGAGTGTGTATATGTGTGTGCACATGAAACTCCACTTAAACGAGTGGCAGGCACTCGTGCTCACATGCAAAGCTCCATAAGTGTGAGCGGTGGGCACAGGCGCCCACTGCTTGTGCAAATGGGAGCTGTGTATGTTCATGCGTGCACCTGCCACTCGCACAGAATCATTCCCTTGCATCCCCCCCACTAGAACGCCTAGCTGGAAAGGATGTGGACCACTGACTTAGGGTCATAACTCAAGATCTACCTGTAAGGACAGCTCTCCAGCTCAGGGGAAAATGGAAGGTGGAGAACGGATTGTCCCAGAGATATATGGCTAGTTAGTTAATATTCTGAACTGTGGCGTTTCACCTGGGAAGTTGATGTAAGCAAAGAAAGGTAAAGGTAAAGGTTCCTCTCACACATATGTGCTAGTCGTTCCCTGAAATGCTCATCTCTGTTTCAAAGCCAAAGACCCAGTGCTGTGTGTCCGAAGACGTCTCCATGGTCATGTGGCCAGCATGACTGAACGCCAAAGTCGCACGGAACGCTGTTACCTTCGCACCAAAGGTGGTCCCTATTTTTCTACTTGCATTTTTTATGTGCTTTCGAACATGTCGAAGCTGGGACAAGTAACGGGAGCTCGCCCCATTATGCATCCCCATTACGAATTCGAACCGCTGAACTGCCGACCTTTTGATCGACAAGCTCAGCGTCTTAGCCACTGAGCCACCGCGTCACTAAGCAAACATAGCCGTCTTCTATTGCATACCCCATTTGAAAATCGAAAAGTTCTCAGTTACCATCCCCCGTGATGTAAGGGCTAATCATGACAACGTGCTTTTTGTAAGAAAGCCACAAGTCTCCTTCCTGGTGGAAGGGGCTCACCTCATCCAGGACACCATCTAGCCGGCGCCGAAGGGTAGCATTCTCTCGCCGTAGCCGCTCATTCTCTGCCAGGGCCTCTCGCAGCCGGGATTCCAATCCTTGGAGGTATTCCTTCTTTTTTCGGCGGGACTGACAAGCCGATTCACGGTTTTTTATCATCCGCTGCTGCCTTTTCAGGACCTTGATCTTGAACAAACCAGCAAGGGAAATAATATTCATATCCGTAGTATAAAAGAAAGGAGGACACATTTTCTTTTCTGTGCCTGTTTTCTGAAATTCAGTTCTACATTTTGCCTCAAAGGTAGGTCAAGCAGAGCTCTTTGCATCCTCCAGAGCAGGGGTCTCCAACCGTGTCAACTTTAAGACTTGTGAACTTCCACTCCCAGAATTCCTCAGCCAGCTTTGACAAGGTTGGAGACCCCTGCTCCAGAGCCTCTGCTGACTTTAGTTCAATATTCTGATTTGTTCACCAGGTAAAACTTATCCTGTTTATCTTATTTTCTCTTCTGCCACAACAATTAGCAACTGTTATGTACCATGAATGTACAAACGGTCGCTATTGTACTTCTCTCTCTTTTTGGAGATCATTAAATTGTAGGAGCTTAACGGAACGGTGTGACTATTCCGGATGGGACCAGTCTCTAATTCTGCCCATGTGGAGTACTTGGTGCTCGATGTAGACATTTTACTACCTGACTAGGTAACATCATCAGCATAAGCGAGTACAGGATTTGCTTTTTTGTTTCTGTTTTCTGTTTCAAGCAGAAAACAATATTCTAATCAAGGAACTGCCAAGGGGAGGGGGGGGAAACACCACATCTCCACCAACATTGGCAGTGTCGTGTCCCACTCCTCCGCTGACGGCTGGGTCAGGGAAATCCGAATCAGGCTTGCCTCTGCAGCTCTGCCCAAAGTCCTAGCAAAGTCCTCAGAGCAGGCAGGAGACCAGTAAGTGACTTCAGCAAGATAAGTTCGACTTTTGCCTGACTCAGAGACTGCCAGAAAGTAGATCCTTTATATAGGCCATGGGGTGTGGCTCCATGACTCAGCACTCATTAAGGCCTGCCCCTCCCTTCCTTCTGTTGCCTCCGCCTATCCAATCTTCTGATGCGAGGGTCACTCCAATCATCTGTTGTTGGGAGTAAACCCTCCTCAGGCTCACCTGCTGTGGAGGAGGGGGAGGGGTCTAGCTGCTCCGTTTGCCTGGGCATGGAGTCAGGGCTGGGGGAGGGAGATGCTCCTTCTTCTGCAGTTTGTGTGGGCATGGAGCCAGGACTTGGGCCGGGAGGCATACATTCCTCAGTGTTCGGGAGCAGGTAAGAAGGCCCCGGCTGCTCTGAGGGCGGGCAAGACACAACAGGCAGGGCAAGACAATTCTTATAAACAGACAAGAAACTTCATTCCCTTCTAACACTGATGATGTTACCTAACGTCTGGAAGCAAACAAACCAAGCTCATCAAGCACCAAGCATCTCACGTTTCATCGCTGAGCTAAAGAGATGCTCTTCTATTGGAATCTGCTCAGGATTTGATGTCGCTGGAAGAGAAAACGCTCTGGAATGAAGGACTTTCCAAACTTACATCAATCTCTTGGTTACAGGGTCCTATCTGTGCTGGTGCAGGGATGATCGTTTTAGCTTCTGGCTTGGGGATTGAGGGGGCTGGTTTAGGCGAGAGAACTTCCTTCACCGGAGACTGAACCTTGATCAAACCAGACACTGGGAGATGCAGCAGCTCAGATTGGGAAATCACAACACTCTGTGCTGGAACTGAGGCAAAAAAACAACAAAACCCACAACCCGACTTTACTTACACCGTAATCTTCAGATAAGAAAACGAAAGTTCTTTCCTCAGAATATCCTAACGCCCCCTCCCCGAAAGCGAAGAAACACATGCACCATCCCATATGACGTTTCCAGTCTGTACACATTCAGCTACTGGAAACTGCTCCATTCATCTCCAAAAATAAAGCCCTCCTGGTCGGCTTACCTGAGATTCCTGGGTTGACGGTCTGGGATTGGGTTACAGGTACTGGCTGCAACAAGATGGTCTTATTGGAAGAGGAAGCTGGCTGTCCTGGGACAGCGGTCACCACGACAGGCTTTGGTTGAATAGGGGGGTTCTGACTAAGGATGCTCTCTGTTTTATTGGGAGCTGCTGCTTTCCCTAAAAGAGAATTGAATAGTCAAAACAACCTGTAAGAATCTATTACCTTAGTCTTACTCAATTAATTGTACTGATGAGTTGGGAAAGACTCTGCTATTAACATCTTGAAGGAGGGAAAAAAACAGAAGAGGAAATAAATGAGAGATCATATATTTATTCCTCCCTTTCTTCAAAGAGTTCAGTTCTGATACTAATTATGCCTGTATTATTTATCTACTTCAAATGAGGCCATTTGATAGCTCTCCTTTTAACTAAAAGAAATGAAGGAAAGGAATGAACAAACTTATAAAAGAAACGTTAAAAAGGAAACGAAACATATAAAATATGTATGTACGGACATATGTACGTTTATCCAATATGTTATCAGAAGTACTTAACGTGGTAAGTAAAAAAAAATCACAGTCTTCATTGAAAATTAGATTCTTGCTAACAAATCATGAACATTCACTAACATTCTAGCTAGTGTGGGTGAGGTGCCAACTGTTAGGATTTAAATTATAAAAGCTGATGTGCCAAATATGAAATGTTGGCTTGGCTCAGAAAACTAATTACAAGGCCAAGAACTGGAAGAGCAACACAGAAAATCTGAAAAATCTGTAGGGGAGGTCAAGGCTCACCTTGTACAATAAGAAAGAACAGAACATGTGTTATAACATCTCTAGGATGTTTCTTTCTATTTAAAGAAAATACATTAACATTTGTGCTTGTTGGTATGTCACTTCCTTTCCAAAAATAAACTAAGAGAAGTTATTGGGGAAAAAAATATAGTCTTCCAATATTTGAGGGGCTGCCACAGAGAGGAGGGGGATCAAGCTATTTTCCAAGGCACCTGAAGTCCAGACAAGGAATAATGGATGGAAACTGAACAAGGAGAGATTCAACCTGGAAACAAGGATACATTTTCTGACAGTGAGAGCAATTGACCAGTGGAACAGAAGTTGCCTTCAGAAGTTGTGGGAGCTTCATCACTGGAAGCTTTCAAGAAAAGATTGGACTGCCATCTGTCAAAAATGGTGTAGAGTTTGCTTGGTCAAGGGGTTGGACTAGATGACCTACAAGGTCCCTTCCAAATCTGTTAATCTGTAAATCTCTGTAAAAAAATGTGAACTCAATTTTTTGGAATAATATGGAAAGGATTTTCGTTTGACTTTTTCTTGGACATTTTCCCCATTTTTTTTTTTCTGATGAGCTCTACAGATCTGGAATATTTTCTAGCAGTCTCTCTTGTTCATGCAAAAGCAATTAACCAAACTCTTTCTAAATTGTTACGAATGCATGTCAGGGACATGGGCAGTTCACATACTAATAGAGCTCACACAAAGTGTCCATCAAGAGAAACACCATCTCCTCAAAGGTCTCATTCCCCACCCAGAAAGGAAAGCTAGAGAGAAGGGGAAGATAAATAATATCTAGACAGAACGTGCCAAGAGACAAAAAAATGTCATATTGTCACTAACAAACAGGTTAGTTTGCTGTACATTATTTACCTCCCAACCCAGCCACCCATTTCCCGATATTCAGAAGTTTTTTTTATGCACAGGACACACCAGAATCTGTGTCTTCTTCATTGGTTATAAGCACTAATGCAAGCTTTGAAGTCTAGGTATTGTTATTAAATTCAGTGCAGAAGCAAGAAATAAATACTTGCTGCTACATGATTCTCCCCAACCTACCTGTCTCGGAAGTTGGAACTACATTGATGTGTACCGTTCCAAAGGGAGGTAAAAGGACATCTCCAAACATGCACGGAGGGGTTGGAGGATGCTCTGTCTTCACTCCAATAACATCACCTGGTCCAGCGACCTGAAAGAAAAACGAGTGTCTCAACTCAACAGCCCCAATTATGGTCGTGCATTGAGAACGACCATTATGTGTATTACCATCCGGGCACTGAGGTTGTCTACAGAGAGGTCTCTCAGAGAGACCTACCTGCTCTGAGAGTTCGGCAGAAGAGGAGCCTGCCGCAGAAGAATCGGAGGAGGCCACAGATGAATCGGAGCAATGAGATGAGGCAGGGGAGACCGGCTCAGACTTTACTTGCAACTCTAGAAAAATGAGAATTACTTAAGACACTTTCACCACCAGCCTGCTGATCCAAGACAAAAGGAAACTGATTCAGTACTCCCTCTTTGCCTCTCACACCCATTATTTTAAAATAGAATGAAATGGAATAGAATAGGAATAGGTATAGAAATAGTAATAGAAATATAGAAATAGAAATTGGAATGGAATAGGAATAGATAGAAATAGAAATGGAATGGGAATGAATAGAATAGAATTTTTTTATTGGCCAAGTGTGATTGGACACACAAGGACTTTGTCTTGGTGCATTCACTCTCAGTGTAGACAAAAGAAAAGATATGTTCATCAAGGTACAACACTTACAACACTTAATGATAGTCATAGGGTACAAATTTAACACTTAATGATACAACACTTAATGATAGTCATGGGAATGGGAAATAGAAATGGGAATGCAAATGGGAATAGAAATAATAGAAATAGAAACAGAATTGGAATGGAATGGAATAGGAATAGGAATAGAAATAGAAAAATAGAATTCTTTATTGGCCAAGTGTGATTGGACACACTTTGTCTCCAGTGCATAGGCTCTCAGTGTACATACAAGCAATGTGATAAATCATGATCATAGTCATAACACTTAGTGATAGTCACAGGATACTAAATAATCAACATGAATCATACTAGGATACTAAATAAAACAATATAAATCGTAAGATACAAGCCTGTCATCCCATCTGCAATTTCTACAGTCAGCCCTAAGTGCTGAATCCCAAGGAAGCCATCTTTGTGGGCCTCTAATCCCATTCAGCTTTAACTGTCATGCCACCAGTTCCCTCCATCTGGGCCAGCAGAAGAAGCAAATCTCTCATTCTTTTTTTTTTTAAGTTTTTATTTATTTTTTAATATAAACATTCCATCTTCCCTTAGACAGTGTGTCATCTGGGTACAAATATCTCTGTAAAAATAACCATCAGAATTTACAACATCATTCTTGTCACTTGAAAGTCTCTATAACTCTGAAGGCATGAAGAGGCAGCTATATTTCCTGCTTTTAACACCTAAAGGAGAAGTAAAACTCTACAATAGTAAATCCAAATAGGAGAAACTGTCAGACTTCCCACTTCCTAGAACTGAAGAGTTATCGGGTTCAAAAACTGCCTGCTCCCCAATGCCATGGCCATTCCCCCCCCCCCTAAGAATGATAAAAGAATCTGATTATCCACAGATTCACGTTTCTTCTGCCTTTATTCAAAAACCAAGGTTTGGAAGCAACCAACAAGTAACCTTGTGATCAGAAATTAACCACTCTGCAGGGTTGCTAATACTACAGCTACGTGCTGCTACCTATCGCAAGTACTGTCTTCAATAGACCTTGTCCAACTAATTCTCTTCCAGAACAGTTCCCATCACTCCTAAATATGATTCTGCAGCTTAACTATGCCACTTAAAGAACTGTTAGGAACATGCCTCCATAGATTTGCACTAATAATTAAATTTGGATAGGTACAGAATTCTAATTAAGAGGAAGGTGGCTTGCAGTTCATAGACTTTTAACTGGTTCTGCAGCGCATCTGCTTTTTAAGCAATATATCGCCGCCAAGATGATATCCAGACAACAGGATAAACTGCCAAGCCACACAAGCTGCATGCAACTTTCAGCCTCAATCAAAAAGGAAGTCAGAAATGGGGAGGCGGAGAGAGGACAGGGAAGAGGAAAAAGCAAGCCAGTGAATCTTTTATCTCCTCTGCTCTGTCTTCAAGAAGGAATTTAATTGTCAATCAGTTAGAAAAGCTTGCTCCATTTTTTTCATGCAGGAACGACACAAACTTTGCTCATTAAACTCTTACTGCACAAAACTACTCCCACACAAATTGCTGCACAGCCCAACACAATTTTAGGAAGCAGAAATAACAGCTATTTGCTGGATCAGATCAAAGGCTCATGTGGGCAATGATCAGTTAGGTGCTTCTGGGAAGGTAGTAGGTCACAAACACAAAATTCATTTTTCTCCCACTTATTTGTACCCTATGATTATCATTAACTGTTGTACCTTAGAATTCTTGATGAACATATCTTTCTTTTATGTACACTGAGAGCATATGCACCAAGACAAATTCCTTATGTGTCCAATCACATTTGGCCAATAAAAAATTCTATTCTATTCTATTCTATTCTATATGCACCAAGACAAATTCCTTATGTGTCCAATCACACTTGGCCAATAAAAATTCTATTCTATTAAGAGAATTTTGCTACTAAATATAGATATCTTGTCCATCACTGTCTACTTCTGCTGTCAACGACTCATCTAAAGACTTCCTAAAGGTGTATTCTTTTAAAAGGAGGTACCAGAGATAAAATCTAGGATTTCTAACATGCAAAATACTTGTCTCTGATCCTGTTTGCCAAATAGCAGTGAGTAGGAAGGTTATACATACATTTGTATTAAGCTGAGTTGGTAGGACAGCCTAATGTAAATATCTTCCTTATGAATAACCTCCTTATAATTTCCAGAATAATACCATTTTAATTTTTTGGCAGAAAACACAATCTTCCAACAGTTTAAAAATCAATGGCCTTATAAAATGTTTCTGAACCACAGGCCACTCAATCAGATTCACCAGATCCATCACAGTATCCTCAGTTCTACAACAGGTTCTCAATAACATCTTCATGAAAATACTCACCTGGGAATAGAGATTCTTGCAAAGGATCCCAAGGTGGGTCTGGAGGCATAGTTTCCATGTCCAGATCAAACCCATCACCGAACTGCTGGTATAGAAAGGAAGATATAGAAAATAAAGCTTTTCATCTATGGGAAATAATAAGTCTGACTCCTTCTATCTAAGGAACAGGGTGTGATGGCAGTGTGTGGATGTGTAACTGAGGAGGTATACAGATAATCCTCAACTTACAACAGTTCATTTAAAACAGGTATTAAGCAAACTGATGATAATTTGTTAAAACAAATGAGAGATCAAGGTCAATAGCATATTAAGAGGTTGTATAATGTATTAGTAGAAATAGACTCAGAGACTGAATTGGTTAAGGATTGTATGATTAAGTGGGCACAAAATTTTCAGCAACCAATAATGTTGGAAACTTGGGAAAGAATTTGGGTGAGGAATGTTAAATTTACACAAGCGCAAAATATGAGAGAAAATTTTTATAAGATGTTTTATAGATGGCATTTAGACCCCAAAAAGTTGTCATGTATGTATCCTAATGTACAGGCTAAATGTTGGAGATGTGATTGTGAAGATGCCACTTATTACCATATATGGTGGACTTGTAAAAAAGTTAAAGCATTTTGGATTAAAGTATGGTGGATCATGCAGAATATTTTGAAAAAGAAGATTAAGTTTACCCCACAGTTCTTTCTACTAGGAATAATTATGGATTGTACAGCTATAGAGACTAAATTGATTTTGAACTTAATAACAGCCGCGAGACTTTTGATTGCTCAATATTGGAAGAAAGAAGAATTACCTACAATTGAAGAATGGACACTCAAAGTATCAAATCTGGCAGAAATGGCAAAAATTTCTGCTTACTTGAAAGACTATACACAAGAAAAATATATTTTAGAATGGAAAATGTGGATTGATTATATTCAAAATAAGTATCAGATAAAAAAATATCAAATAGCATATGAGTAAATTTAGGAAATATTTTGTATTAGATATATTTCTGAAGGAGAGGGGAATTGAGAGTGTGATTATGTGTGGAGTGACTAGAGATTATAATTTAGGAATTATTTTGGATTATGATTGTTAGTTTTGATACCCTGCATTTTGTTCTGGGAAGTCGGGGTATGGGGTGGGGGGTAAGGGGAGGGAATTGGGGGTTGAGGTAGAGGATGGAGTGATGATTAATGTACAGGGATTATTGAAGATATATAAATATAATTAATGTAGGGTTGGGTCTGCCCAGTTACCATTTTAGAACGGTGGGGAGGGAGAAAAGAGGAGAGAGTAGGAGGTAGGAAAGAGGAGAAGAGGGGTAGAAGAGGGAGAAGAGGAAGGAAGAGGGATAGAAGAGGGAGAAGGAAGGTGTAGGGTGGAGGGAGGAGAGGATATAGATAAGAGAAGGGGAGGAAGGTCTGGAAAGTAGAAGGTAGAAGAGGGAGAAGGAAGGTGTAGGGTGGAGGGAGGAGAGGATATAGATAAGAGAAGGGGAGGAAGGTCTGGAAAGTAGAAGGTAGAAGAGGGAAGAAAGTTAAAAGGAGGGGGTGGTGACTGGGCAAGCCCGACTAATTGTATATGACTGTACATTGGATGAGCTGTTGGATATGATTGTAAAAATAAAACTTTTTTATATATATAAAAAAAAACAGTTCATTTAGTGTCTGTTCAGTTACGTCACTGAAAAAAGTGACTTAAGACAATTTTCACACTTATGACCATTGCAGCATCCGCATGGTCGCATAATCAAAATTCAGGCAGTTGGCAACTGGTTCATATTCATGACAGTTGCACGCCCCGGGATCATGGGATCACCTTTTATGATCTTCTGACAAGAAAAGTCAATGGGAAAACCAGATTCACTTGACAACCGTGTTACTATCTTAACAACTGCAATGATTCACTTAACAACTGCAGCAAAATTGTAAAATGGGGCAAAATTCACTTAACAAATGTCTCGCTTGGCAACATAAATTTTTGACTCAATTGTGGTCATACGTTGAGGACTACTGTAGTTTGAAGATCCAGTTTAATAAAACTTTCAGGGCTAGAGATAATATTCTTGGAAATGCAATCCAAAACTGTAAACATCGCATGCCAGCCATTATATAATTACCACCACATATCTGCCAGACTCCATTTTAACTCACACATTTTAATGTAAGCCACATTAGAACAAACAAAAAAGCCCAAGTGAAAGGGATGGGAGTGATCAAGATGCTAAAGTCTATCAAATTCAATTTTTTGTAAAGTTACAGAGAGGGGAAGAGAAAGACAGACTTCAAATTTCTGAGAAGTGTGTCCTGCCATGGAGGCATAGTGGAAAGCAAAAAATATTCTTCTAAAAGCAAAGGTATTCTCACCGCAGAACGGATACCATTACTGTCCATAATGCTGTGTTCAAGACAAGGGAAAAGTTCAGCTGCCACATCTCCATCATTATCCAAGCAGCTATAAAGACCTGCATCTGGAGGGAGAGCAGCAAAATGAAGAATTAGCTGACTCAACCATGTGTTATCTCTAAATAATAATTATCAAACAACATCTGCTTATGGCGGGTCCTTGGGAAGGACCCAATAGTAGATAAAAATGTCAAATCCACTCTAAATATCTAATCACTAACAGTTGTACATATCACACAGTTACACGCTTCCTCTAACTTTATTTCCTGGTACTTAGTTAAGCTGCCACCCAAACCAGAACAAAACTGGAAATACCGCTTATCTAAGCCAGTTACAAAGAACCATATGTTGCTGCCACATAAAGTAATTATGCCACATTAAAAAAAAACCTTGCATCTGCCAGGTTAATAATACCTTATAACATCTTGTGAATCTCTTATTTATTTTGCAGTGCATAAAGTTTTCCCTGTTGCTTACGCAACCCACCCTATGAACTACGTATTGTAAAAAACAGAAAAAAGACCGCTTTCTCCTTCTTCCATATCAGATCTCTTTGATAACCTTAGGCTGGTATTTTATTTACAGACAGACAGACAGACAGACAGACAGACAGACAGATAGATAGATAAAAATAAAATAAAATACCAGCCTAAGGTGTGTGTGTGTGTGTGTGTGTATGTATGTGTATATATATAAACCCAACCCCTATATACTGCAACACCTGAAAGACGAATGGCAAAGCCCATCGAAAGACCTTCCTGCTAAATAAACAGTCAACCTTTAACGACCAAGACCGTTATCGTTCTGCCTGTCACACTCCAATTCAGAACCTGACAGGCAGAAATGCAACAGGTGAAGCTTCTCCTTGGCGGAAAGTTATATACACCCCGTTGCACAAAGCCATAGAGTTTTCAACAGAGTGTTCTTATGTATCAGCGACCCCCTCTGCAACCCCAGCCTTGAAACCCATGCATAGCCCAGGCCTGTAGGCCCTGCCCCCTCCTTCGGCCCAGTACTGCCCCTCCTTCTTCCATTCACCCCAGTCTTCGCTGCTCAGCAGGTTGTCGGCTCGGAAGCGGCTTGAATCGCTCAAAAGCAGCAACTCCGAAGCCAGCGCCGCCATCTTCCTTCCGCCTTTCCTATATACTATTACCAGCACCGACTTCCACCCAGTCGATTATTGCCATGGCAACACCGCGACCCAATGGGATTCCTCTTCTTTCCTCTTCTGCCCAACCATGAGAGGGACGAGGCGGGACCCGACCGGCATACCCACCAACGGAACGGAAGGGTATAGCGGAAGCGCATCGGGAAAGAAGTGCGCATGCGTAGGTCCCGTCATGCGGCAAACGAACGCCTCGAGGAGGGCAGTTTATAAGGGGGGGGGTTGTCAAACGTTGGACGGAAGTGCGCGTGCGTAGGCCCGACAGGTGGTTAGGGCGCTTCTCGTCATGCGTTGAATTGTAGAACGACGGACGGATCTTCCTTCGCTGTGCGCCAACGAATTCTGTGAGGGTGGGGGAACCAGGTAAGCCCTATCCCGACCACGTGCGTTGGAGTATTTAAACGTGACGCGCGCATGCGTACGAAAAGCTTTTTAAAACCGCTAGATGAGCGGCGCATGCGTCTGCTGCTTCGTTCGCTGTGCTCCTGGGAGTTGTAGTTTTTTTTTGTTTTATTTTCACATTTAAGATTTTTACGGTGTTTGAATGGGCTGCCTTAAAGGTTAACTTTTTAAAGATCGTACCGTTCAAAAAGTATACATTCTACTAGTGGTCATTCTGAGGAAATCAATAGTTTGAATATTCTTATCAATAAAATTGAATTAATTAGCATTATTTCTTAATTTCAATCCATTCAGTACTGTAACCAAACCTCACTGATTTATAGTGAATGAACTTTCTGAAAATAAAAATGTAAATGTTACAGATCTGCCAGTTCCCCCCTCCACACTTTTGTAATGTTGCAAAATCTAATTGTATGGGTAATTAACACGATAATCTATTAAAGGATGGGTAAAATGTTTGTGGATGTTCTCAGTCATGCAGGTCATAGTTGTCTCAAAGGTGCTTTTTCAAAAGGCAAGTAGCCTTTTTTTTCCTCCCCAGGAAGAAATTTAGTTTTTTTATCTTTTTTTATCCTGTCACTCCACCTTGGGTTGCACAAAATAATGGAAGGCATAAAATGAATCTATCTGCGATGACATGCACAAGCATTCAAAAATGCAACATAAGTTTGCAGCTTTTCATTAAGATTCCGGCCAATTCAATGTTACTGTTCCTTAAAATAGTTCAGCAAAGGAGATTCAGATTTTCTCATAAATCAGAAAAAAAAATGATTTATTTATTTATTTATTATTTATTATTCAAACTTTTATATCTCCCGAAGGACTCAGGGTGGTTTACAGCCTTATAAAACATAAAATATAATATAAATACATGTTAAAACAACATTTAAAAAACTTATTCCATTAGGCCAAATTTAAAACTATAGTTAAAATACAAAACCCCATTAAAATTAAATTTATAAAAAATCAAACCCTAGGCCAGCCCTGCACGGATAAATAGATGTGTCTTAAGCTCGCGGCGGAAGGTTCGGAGGTCGGGAAGTTGACGTAATCCTGGGGGAGCTCGTTCCAGAGGGTGGGAGCCCCCACAGAGAAGGCCCTTCCCCTGGGTGTCGCCAGTCGGCAGTGCCTGGCGGACGGCACCCTGAGGAGTCCCTCCCTGTGAGAGCGTACGGGTCGGTGGGAGGTATTCGGTGGCAGCAGGCGGTCCCGTAAGTAACCCGGCCCTATGCCATGGAGCACTTTGAAGATGGTCACCAAAATCTTGAAGCGCACCCGAGAGGCCACAGGTAGCCAGTGCAGTCTGCGCAGGAGAGGTGTCACGTGGGAGCCACGAGGGGCTCCCTCTATTACCCGCGCAGCTGCGTTCTGAACCAACTGAAGCCTCCGGATTCTCTTCAAGGGGAGCCCCATGTAGAGAGCATTGCAGTAATCCAAGCAAGATGTAACGAGCGCGTGAGTGACCGTGCATAGGGCACCCCGGTCTAGAAAGGGGCGCAACTGGCGAACCAGGCGAACCTGGTAAAAAGCTCTCCTGGAGACGGCCGTCAAATGATCTTCGAAAGACAGCCGTCCATCCAGGACGCCCAAGTTGCGGACCCTTTCCATCGGAGCCAATAACAATGATGTGGCTGGTTTGTGGGTCAGTTCAAACCACAGATTCCTTCCAGGCATTGTACTCTTAAAAGATCTAAAAGATTTTTGCTCAGTCCTAAAATTATCAGACTTTTTAAAAGCTTGATCTTTTTTTAATATCAACTCTTAGCATTCGGTGTTTGAATGGGCTGCCTTAAAGGTTAACTTTTTAAAGATCGTATCGTTCAAAAAGTATACATTCTACTAGTGGTCATTCTGAGGAAATCAATAGTTTGAATATTCTTATCAATAAAATTGAATTAATTAGCATTATTTCTTAATTTCAATCCATTCAGTACTGTAACCAAACCTCACTGATTTATAGTGAATGAACTTTCTGAAAATAAAAATGTAAATATTACAGATCTGCCAGTTCCCCCCTCCACACTTTTGTAATGTTGCAAAATCTAATTGTATGGGTAATTAACATGATAATCTATTAAAGGATGGGTAAAATGTTTGTGGATGTTCTCAATCATGCATGTCATAGTTGTCTCAAAGGTGCTTTTTCAAAAGGCAAGTAGCCTTTTTTTTCCCCCCCAAGGAAGAAATTTAGTTTTTTTTATCTTTTTTTATCCTGTCACTCCACCTTGGGTTGCACAAAATAATGGAAGGCATAAAATGAATCTATCTGCGATGACATGCACAAGCATTCAAAAATGCAACATAAGTTTGCAGCTTTTCATTAAGATTCCTGCCAATTCAATGTTACTGTTCCTTAAAATAGTTCAGCAAAGGAGATTCAGATTTTCTCATAAATCAGAAAAAAAAATGATTTATTTATTTATTTATTATTTATTATTCAAACTTTTATATCTCCCGAAGGACTCAGGGTGGTTTACAGCCTTATAAAACATAAAATATAATATAAATACATGTTAAAACAACATTTAAAAAACTTATTCCATTAGGCCAAATTTAAAACTATAGTTAAAATACAAAACCCCATTAAAATTAAATTTATAAAAATCAAACCCTAGGCCAGCCCTGCGGATAAATAGATGTGTCTTAAGCTCGCGGAAGGTTCGGAGGTCGGGAAGTTGGCGTAATCCTGGGGAGCTCGTTCCAGAGGGTGGGAGCCCCCACAGAAGGCCCTTCCTGGGTGTCGCCAGTCGGCAGTGCCTGGCGGACGGCACCTGAGGAGTCCCTCCTGTGAGAGCGTGTGGTGGGAGGTATTCGGTGGCAGCAGGCGGTCCCGTAAGTAACCCGGCCCTATGCCATGGAGCACTTTGAAGATGGTCACCAAAATCTTGAAGCGCACCCGAGAGGCCACAGGTAGCCAGTGCAGTCTGCGCAGGAGAGGTGTCACGTGGGAGCCACGAGGGGCTCCCTCTCTTACCCGCGCAGCTGCGCTCTGAACCAACTGAAGCCTCAGTTCTCTTCAAGGGAGCCCCATGTAGAGAGCATTGCAGTAATCCAAGCAAGATGTAACGTGGTGACCGTGCATAGGGCACCCGGTCTAGAAAGGGGCGCAACTGGCGAACCAGGCGAACCTGGTAAAAAGCTCTCCTGGAGACGGCCGTCAAATGATCTTCGAAAGACAGCCGTCCATCCAGGACGCCCAAGTTGCGGACCCTTTCCATCGGAGCCAATAACAATGATGTGGCTGGTTTGTGGGTCAGTTCAAACCACAGATTCCTTCCAGGCATTGTACTCTTAAAAGATCTAAAAGATTTTTGCTCAGTCCTAAAATTATCAGACTTTTTAAAAGCTTGATCTTTTTTTAATACTCAACTCTTAACATTCAGTGTCTGGCTAATAGCAGAACCTTCATGGATTCAGCAGAGTTACATAAAACTGTGTTTTAAAATTGTTTAAAGCAAATTAGAAATGGTATCTATGCAGAAAATCAGCTGCAGAATACATCTGTATCTCTATGGGTCTTAGGTATTTTTCTTACATCTTTTTATGAATGAAGTTTTTGCTACCCTTTTCCTTTACTACAATATTGTTTAGTATTTTTCCTGTATTTATGTAAGAAGCTTCTTTAGTTGGAGACTATTTTATTGTAGATATATGATTTTTTTAAAATGTTGTATAGTGGGTGAACATTGCCTAACAGGAAAGATAGTTTTTCAGTTTGTTGCAGCCATATTTATATATTTACTTCCTTTTGTCAGGTACTGAGCAGGTGGGATATTGAATGATTACTATATTTTTCTCACAACCATGAGAAAAAGCATAATTAAAATACTAAAGCTCTGGAAAATATTTTAAAAACAAGAGTAAAAAGTTATGACAAAAGGCAACAAAGCCTTGTTGCATTAACTAGAGGGATATATGTTCATGAGTATTTGTGTATATGTAAAAATAACAATATGCTATTAATAAGATTATTAAATAAAACAAGTAAAAAAATGTATGCTTCATGAAGATAAAATTCACAGTAACAGTATGAAGCAGCACTTAAAACAAATCTGAATATGAAAACTTTAACAAATTTTAGTAATGTCAGTCCGCCAGTGTTTTTCATCAAACCTGCTTGGTAAATCTCAAATTCTATTAAATAACAAAGTAGATCCCTTAAACCTGTGATTCTTTTATGCAAGACAGAACTTTTTTATCTTCTGAGGGAGAGAAAATGTACAATACTGTATTCCATTCCATTACCACAATTTGCCAAATGAAATCTCTACCTCCCAATCTCAGATTGCTCCGTATTACTGTCAAAGAGGAATTAATGTGAACAAAATCACACACACACCCCATCAGCAGCCAAATCACCTTTTCTTAAACACTCACTCTTTCTTTTAAATGCATAAAACACTTCTTTATTTAAGTTTATTTTCATACTGGGACAACAAGAGGACAGAATAAGGGATTCTCAGGTCTGTTCACTTCCTGCATCTGCAGGATTTTGTCAAACAAGCCGTCATTTTCCGCTTTGCTGTCCTTTTTTATTTTATTTCATCATGACTTTGGTTCCTGAGTCCCATCTTTGGAAGTAGCCGCATGAGGATATTTTTCGCTGGCCGAGTAAGGAATGGATGGAGACCCTGCTGGCTTTTTGGGGATGCCTACAAGAAAAGACAGGAGTGAGATACACAGCGGGGCCATCCAGCTCCTAGCATAGCCTTTTCTTTTCTTTTTTTTTCATATCTCTTTTGCATTTCCTACTATTCCTAACCCTTTTCCCTTAAGGAGACTTGGCTGGCCACTGGAAAGCGGGGTGTCTCTGTCTTACCAGTTCGTCATGTCTTGTTCTTGGAAGCCAACATGCTCTCGGCCAGATCCCCTTGGCGCAGGAGCGATGCTATTCTGCTAGCCACATAGCGACAGGCTGAAATTGGAAAGGGAAAAAGAAATCAGGAATATCCTCCAAGATCTGGACTATCGGGACCACCTCTGTGTATTTATTTTGGGGGAATCTGGTCCCTAGATGCTGTTTGGGTTAAACCTCCTGTTGTTCTGTTGGAAGAAATATCCATCTGGGTTCAGTTCCAAGTGGGGACAAAGACACTGGAAACATGGAGACTGCTTGGAAAGATGGTTTAATGGTGGCCAGGATCACATGGCTTGAGATCCTGAACAGAAAAGGGGCTGAGATCCGGTGTGCTCCCTGGTTTTATGCTTTTTCTGAGCTTTGAACTTTCTGGGGCACAGGAAGAGTATCCTGATTGGCTGTCAGACTCCTAGGGGGTGGGGGTCTTAGCTAGCCTTGCTGGCTGATGTAACCTTTCCAGGTGCCATGTGGTGAGATGGGTAGAGGCTAATCCTATCATGTCCTGAGGGCCATGTCTTAATCCCATCACCCTGGAGCTGAAGGTCTTCTGTGTTGTAGATAAGATGTCTTTTGTCTTTCTGGGGCTATTAACAAAGGTGGGGGCCGCTTTCCAAGAGCATGTTTCTCCTTTTCTCATCCAGGAAGGTATAATATTCTGCTTTTTTAAATATTTCCTAGAATATGTCATTCTTCTAGGAGGGGGGTGGGTGCTAAATTCCTACAGTTCCTTCCAACCTTAAGAGATTCATCATTCCCAGCTTTCTGCTTCCACCTGCCAGGCTCCCAAGCTTCCCCCTCCCCCAGCTGCAAAATGATCGCTGGCTTTCTTTTCTTTTCTTTTCTTTTCTGCAACCCTTTCACCTACCACCAATTATGCGTCACGCCATCTATTTGAAGAAATGGGGAGCCGGTCGGCCTGGAGAGCTCCGTGCGGCAGAAATGGCTATGTCGAAAGATGTAGGGAGGAAGCAGACGCGAAGGGTGGAGAGAAGCATTGTGGGAGATGTAGTTTTAGTATCCCTGATCCGTAGATGGCAAGCTTTGATTACTGTAGGCAGCAGCCGGCCAGATTATTTTTATTTATTTATTTATTTTGTCAAGCATATATAAAATAGCCGGTAAAAGTATAAACATAATTCGAGTAAGTAAACAGGAATATCAGACGGTAGGCACACTGGTGCACTTAATGCACGCCCTTAAATTAGTGTTGCTGTCTTTAATAATATTGTGTGAGTGAGTGTGTAGTTAATTTTGTTTAATTTTTTAAAATTTAATTTTTTTTAAAGGAGATTAAAAACTAACAACTAATATAAAGGAAAGAAAGGAAAAGCCAAAGGTGCGAAAAGAAAGAATGAAACCAGTTCTTCCAAGAATCTTTGATCTCATATATAAGGTTTTATTTTTGCTCCTTCCTGGAATTCAGTTTAAGTTTAAGACTCGGGAGAAAAATTATGTGTTATTAATGTTCTGGCTTTCTCTTTCTATAGATAATGTAATTTGTCTGTTTATTTCTGGATTATTTTTTTCTTCCCTCCATCATGCAAGGGTCGATGAGACTAAACGTTATTATTAGCAGTGGTAGTAATCGTTTTTGTAGTACATTTAGTTAAAATTGTATTTATTAAATTATTTTCATATAATGGTGGGATGATGAACAATCTGAAATTTCATGAAGGGTTCAGTGAGTTGAAATTTTGGGGTCCCTGATCTACTCTTACTTTTCTCTGCCAGAAGATATATATACCGACTGCATGGAGCAAATTAAGGCAACCAAGTGTCTTCTTCAATCTCTTTCAGAATCATGCAAAGTTTTAACAGTGATGCAAGGCTCCTCTCGAGTTAAATGTCCCCTAAACCCAGATGGATTGCCAGTTGCAGTTAGCAGAGATTTTAATATGGAATCCCCAGTTAACCTTGGTTACACGCTAATGAAGAATGCTTAATCCAAGGGAAATTATGGAGCATGGTTGAAGGGGAGTAAAATCATAAAATCATAAGTAAAATCAGAAATGAAAGGGGGATTGGAGGTCATCTGTTCCAAATACTATTCGGTGCAAGATCTGCTAAAGCATTTTGAACAGATGTTTAAAAGCTTCCAGTGAAAGTGACTATACCAATTCAGGGGGCAACCTACTGTATTCTATTGGTTGATAGATGTTACTGTCAAGAAATTCTTCCTCTTGGTATCCAACCTGAATCTACTTCCCTGCAGGCCCAATCCATATTCTACTCCTGCCCTCTGTAGCCTCCCCTCCCCCCCCAAAAAAAACAAATTTAGTCCCTCCTTTTTATAACAACTCCAAATATCAGAAGACTGCTTTGTCACACAATAGTCAATGCAAAGCCTATTTATTTCTGTGAACCGTACTTCTGTTCCTATTAGTATATCCCCAAATAGCATTTACCTTTTTGCAACTGCACGACACTCTTAGTGCATGTTCAACTTGTGATATACTAGAACATCTGGATCTTTTATGAACCATAATTGAGGAAACATAATGCCTTTTTTTTTTTTTTTTATAAAAAAGTTTTATTTTTACAATCTTGTCAAATAATTCATCCAATGTACAGTTATATACAATTAGTCGGGCCTGCCCAGTCACCACCCCCCTTTTTAACCTTCTTCCCTCTTCTACCTTCTTTTACTTTCCAAACCTTCCTCTCCTTCTCTTATCTATCTCCTCTCCTCCCTCCACCCTACACTCTTCTCCCTCTTCTACCCCTCTTCCTTCCTCTTCTCCTCTTTCCTACCTCCTACTCTCTCTTTTTTCCCTCCCCA
Organism: Ahaetulla prasina; assembly: GCF_028640845.1. NCBI lineage: Eukaryota > Metazoa > Chordata > Lepidosauria > Squamata > Colubridae > Ahaetulla > Ahaetulla prasina. The sequence continues at coordinate 13,290,421 of NC_080540.1, forward strand.
CCGTTCTAAAATGGCAACTGGTCAGACCCGACCCTACATTAATTATATTTATACATCTTCAATAATCCCTGTACATTAACCATCACTCCATCACTAACCTCAACCCCCCAATTCCCTTCCCCTTTACCCCCCACCCCCCACCCCGACTTCCCAGAACAAAATGCAGGGTATCAAAACTAACAATCATAATCTAAAATAATTCCTAAATTATAATCTCTAGTCTCTCCACGCTTATTCACACTCTCAATTCCCTCTCCTTCAAAATATATCTAATACAAATTATTCCTAAATTTACTCATATGCTATTTGATATTTTTTTATCTGATACTTATTTTGAATATAATCAATCCACATTTTCCATTCTAAAATATATTTTTCTTGTGTATAGTCTTTCAAGTAAGCAGAGATTTTTGCCATTTCTGCCAGATTTGATACTTTAAGAGTCCATTCTTCAATTGTAGGTAATTCTTCTTTCTTCCAATATTGAGCAATCAAAAGTCTTGCGGCTGTTATTAAGTTCAGAATCAATTTAGTCTCTATAGCTGTACAATCCATAATTATTCCTAGTAAAAGAACTGCGGGGTAAACTTAATCTTCTTTTTCAAAATATTCTGCATGATCCACCATACTTTAATCCAAAATGCTTTAACTTTTTTGCAAGTCCACCATATATGATAATAAGTAGCATCTTCACAATCACATCTCCAGCATTTAGCCTGTACATTAGGATACATACATGACAATTTTTGGGGGTCTAAATGCCATCTATAAAACATCTTATAAAATTTTCTCTCATATTTTGCGCTTGTGTAAATTTAACATTCCTCACCCAAATTCTTTCCCAAGTTTCCAACATTATTGGTTGCTGAAAATTTTGTGCCCACTTAATCATACAATCCTTAACCAAATCAGTCTCTGAATCTATTTCTACTAATACATTATACAACCTCTTAATATGCTGTTGACCTTGATCTCTCATTTGTTTTAACAAATTATCCTCAATTTGCTTAACACCTATTTTTTGATCTAATTTCCATCTAGCTTGTAGTTGTCCATATTGGAACCATGTATAATTTTTCCCTTCTTCCCCCATCTTTTCTCTAGATTTTAATTGTAACTCCCCCTTTTCCATACAAAGAAGTTCTTTATAAGTAACTACCTCCATCTTTTGATATATATTTATATTTTCTATCATGTGTCTCGGGTTTGCCCATATTGGAATCTTTCCATCTAATTTGTATTGATATTTCCTCCAAACCCTCAATAATGCATTTCTAATTATATTATTTTTAAATATTTTATCAACTTTCTTATCATATAATAAATAGGCATGCCACCCATATAACAAACCATAACCTTCTATATTCAGAACTCTTTCCTCAGTTAAATTAATCCAATCAGTAATTAATGATAAAACAACTGCTTCATAATACAATTTTAAATTAGGCATTTTAAGACCCCCTTTCCCTTATATCCTGCATTACTTTTAATTTTATTCTTGGTTTTTGCCCATCCATACAAATTTACTAATCCCTTTTGCCATTCCTGTAATTTAATATCATTCTTAAACACCGGTATCATTTGAAACAAAACAAAAACCTGGGCAAAACATTCATTTTATAGCCGCTATTCTTCCCAGCAAAGATAGTTGTAACTTCTTCCAACTCTCCATTTCTTTCCATACCTTCTGCCACAATACCTCATAATTATTTTTGTATAATTTAACATTTGAAGCTGTAATATATATTCCTAAATATTTAACCTTTTTAACGATTTCAAAACCTGAAGTTCTTTCTAACTCTTCTTTTTGTTGTATATTCATATTTTTAGTTATCATCTTTGTCTTTTGCTGATTCACCTTAAATCCAGATACTTTACCATACTGACCAATTATATCTTTTAAACCAGTTACTGAGTATATTGGTTGAGATACAGTAACAACCAGGTCATCTGCAAAAGCTCTTAATCTATAATCTTGATGTTTAACTCTAATTCCCTTTATTCGATCGGAACCACGTATGTTATTCAGAAGAATTTCTAAAGTTAAAATAAAAAGTAATGGGGACAAGGGACATCCCTGTCTCGTCCCTTTCTCAATTTTAAAAGTTTCTGTTAACCCACCATTTACTATTATTTGTGCTGTTTGCTTCTGATATATTGCTTTAATTGCACGAATAAAATAATCCCCAAATTGCATTTTTTCTATTACTTTAAACAAAAACTGCCAATCCAATCTATCAAAAGCTATTTCAGCATCCAAAAAGGAATGCCGCTGATACTTGGTTGTTTCGTTCCAAATATTCAAGTAAATTTACGATTTGCCTCACATTATATCTCATCTGCCTACCCTTAATAAATCCTGACTGATCATTATGAATTATTTGATTCATCACTGGCATTAATCTATTAGCCAATATCTTGGTAAATATCTTGTAATCAGTATTTAAAAGTGATATAGGCCTATAATTCTCTGCTTTAATACCATCTCGATCTTCCTTCGGTATTAACGAAATAAAGGCTGTCCTCCATGAAGGGGGAACATCTCCTCCCATTTGAATTTTATTAAATAACTCTTTAAGTGGTTCAACCATCTCATTTTGTAAATTTTATAATAAACAGCTGTTAAACCATCTGTTCCTGGTGCTTTACCGATTTTAAGTTGTTTAATTGCTAAGAAAATTTCCTCTGAAGTAATTAATTGATTCAATTCTTCTCTTTGATTTTCTGTAAGCTCACAAATATTTTGTTGTTGTAAATATCTTTCTATCTCTGTATCATCAACCATATCCCTAGAATATAACTTACTATAATACTCTAAAATGCTTTTTAATCAAGTTCTTTTGATAAACTTCCTTACCCTATATTCTATTTTATCAATCGTTCGTGATTTTCTGTTTTTCCTTATTAAATAGGCAAGCCATCTTCCTGGCTTATTGGCATTATTAAACATATTATGTTTTACATATTGTAAATTAATTGCTACTTGATCTGCCATCAACATATTAAACTGACCTCTCAATATATTTATTGATTCTTTTATTTTACTATTTCCTGGGCTATTTATCAATAATTGTTCTTTCTTTTTAATTTCCTCTTCCAGTTCCTTTTTCTTTTTCTGCAATTTATTTTTGTATTTAATATTCATTTGTATAAGATTTCCTCTCATATAAGCCTTACTGGAGTCCCAAATCATCTCTATAGATGTCTCTTTTTTCATATTCATAATAAAAAATTCTTTCATTTGTTTTTTACATTCATTTACATTTTGTTCATATTTAAACAAATTCTCATTCAACCTCCATGATCTCCTAGCCTCCTTTTCCCGATCAAATTCAATCCAAACTGGACTATGATCAGATAAAATTCTTGAACAAATCTTCGTCTTCTTCACTCTAGAATACAAGTCATTAGTAATCAAAATAAAATCAATCCTCGAAAATGATAAATGCCTTAATGTAAGATTGGATCTGATCATAACTCTCTCACTAGTGCAGTTTGATATTTGTACTCTTATCATAGAAACCATAGCATATAAGACGAGAAGCTCTGGAGAAACAAAGTGAGTCACAATAAGAAAAGAAAGCTGATAGTAATCCATATAGTTTTGCAACTATGCTGTTTAACCTGTTTAACTCTGCAGTGAATCTATTAAGGAAGGATTAGGGAAGGATTGGAAGAGATGACTGCTGAAATCATTTTGAGATTGAAATGCTTCCAGTCTGAAATGTGCAGGCATGATCACTTTATTGGCTGAAAGTAGAGAAGGCTTAGAGTTATAAAAAGAAAAAAGAGAAAAAAAGTATTGGGGCCACATCATCCATTGTACTTAGTGAACTTCAACTTAATGATGGTCACGAAGCAAGGAAGGCCATTTTGTTTCCAAGGTGCTCAAAAAATAGATTAAAGCTAGCATGCTGCAGGAATACAGTAATATAATCCTTGGTTGTATAAACAGGGGCAAAATCATGTGAAGTATTAGTACCGTTTTATAAAGCCTTAGTAAGGTCACACCGGGAATACTGCATCTGGTTTTGGTCACCACATTACAAACAAGATGTTGAGACTCTGGAAAAAGTGCAAAGAAGAGTAACTAAAATGATTAAAGGCCTGGAGATTAAAACATATATGAAGAATAGTTGCAGGAACCGGGTATGGCCAGTCTAGAGAAAAGAAGGCCTAAGTGTGACATGATAGCAGTATTGCAGTAGTTGAGAGGTTGCCACAAAGAGGAGGGGGTCAACTTATTTACTAATGCACCTGTAGGCAGGATAAGAATGGATGGAAACTAAACAAGCAGAGAAGCAACCTAGAATTAAGGAGAAACTTCGTAACAGTGAGGACAGTTAACCAGTGGAACAGGTTGCCTTCAGAAGTTGTGGGTGCTTCATCCCTGGAGGTTTTTAAGAAGAGACTGGAGAGTCACTTGTTTGAAATGATATAAGGTCGTGATGGCGAATCTATGGCATGCGTGCCAGAGGTGGCACACAGCACCCTCTCTGTGGGCACGTGAGCCGTTGCCCCAGTTCAGCTCCGCTACGCATGCGTGCATGCCTCCCACAGGCCAGCTAGTCTTCGGGGCTCTGCTGCGCATGTGCAAGGGTGGGGCGCGTACAGGGGGTTATGTGCGCTTGCACGGGGGCGGGGCTCATGCAGGGGGCTGCGCGTGCATGCGCGGGGGTGGGGAACATGCATGGGGGCCACACATGCATTGCATTTTGGGCGCATGCACGTTTTGGCCATTTGGTCTGGAAAAGGTCCATCACTGATATAAGGTCTCCTGCTTGAGCAGGGGTCTGAACTAGAAGACCTCCAAGGTCCCTTCCAGCTCTGTTCTGACTGAGTGATTGAATAAAATGGTTAATTCTAGGGAGGGAGGAAATGGCAGATCTAGGTCTGTACTGAAAGAATAAGTACAGGTAGTCCTCAACTTGCAGTCACAATCGGGACCAACATTTTCATTGCTAAGTGAGATGGTTGTTAAGTGAGTCGCATCCTATTTTATGGCCTTTTTTGCCCAGGTTGTTAAGCAACTCACTGCAGTTGTTAAGCATGTGGTCATTAAGCAAAATCAGCTGCCCCCCCCCCCCATTGACTTTGCTTGTTAAAAGCTGGCTGGGAAGGTCACAAGTGACCCCTGGATTGCTGTAATAATTGTAAATACATCCTGGTTGCCTCTGGTGGCTCAGACTGGTAAGACAGTCTGTTATTAACACAGCTGCTTGCAATTACTGCAAGTTCAGGCCCAAGGTTGACTCAGCCTTCCATCCTTTATAAGGTAGGTAAAATGAGGACCCAGATTGTTGGGGGCAATAAAAGTTGACTTTGTATATAATATACAAATGGATGAAGACTATTGCTTGACATAGTGTAAGCGGCCCTGAGTCTTCGGAGAAGGGCGGGATATAAATGCAAATTTTTTTTAAAAAGTGCCTGACCACAGGGATGCTGCAACCATCTCAGTATCTGGCTCACAGCAGAACCTTGAAGGGCTCAGTTAAATGCAATGTTTTAAACAAATTAAGTGTTATGTATGCCAAAGATCAGCACCTGCGGGATACAGGAATCCATTGTGTCTATACGTGAGACTTCAAGGTTTAAATCTTAGCTATCATTCTTCCATCTCTTTATGTAATGAAATCTTTGCTACCCTTTTCCCGGCTCCTGTATAGGCCTTTCTTCTGCATTTATGTAACAATTTTCTTTAGCAGGAGACTGTATTTTATTATATATACATTAATTTTTAAAAATGGTGTATAGTGGGGTGAGCATGTATTGCCTAACAGGAAAAATATAAATAATTTCTCTATTTATGATGCTTTTTTTCAAGAGGCAACTGAACTTTCTGGTTTTTGTTTGAAGACATTATGCTTCTCATCCAAGCAGCTTCTTCAGTTCTCATATTGTTTTAGCCATATCGATCTATATACTTCCTTTCCTCAGGTGCTGAGTAGGTGGGATGTAGAATGATTACTGTACATTATTAAGATCTTGATCCCAGAGCAATAAGAAAGAGCTTTTTTTTTTTACTTAAGCATTTAAAAAAGAACATTTTAAAAGGAAAGATCTGCCTAGTAACTGAGGATTTTTGGATGGAAAACAACATGTCAAACACAGTTTAGTAAAATATGTTAAAAAGAAAACGGTATGACCAAATATACGTAAAACTGCAGCTATGACAAAATTGCAACAAAATTGTTAAAGGAGAATTTTGTTGTAATGCTTTTTTGTTCTTTTTTTCCTCTTTGTCCTGGGGCATTAAATTGATAGAGGACTATACTATGTATGTATGTGTGTATATAAAGAACAATATGCTATTAATAAATAACAGGTTATTAAATAAGTAAAATAAATAACAAAAATAGCATAAATGTAGATTACAATGTAGATTAAAAATCATTGTTAACAGCATTTAAAACCTTTAAAACAAAAATGAATATGAAAACTTTAAGAATCTTTAGTATATGTCAGTCCGCCTCAGGGTTGAAATCCAACAGGTTCTGACAGGTAGTGGAAATTTTGAGTAGTTTGGAGAACCAGCACATACCATCTTTGGCTGGTCACAGAGCAGGCCGGGAATGGAAATTTTGCAATATCTTTCCCCTGCCACGACCAGCCCACAGAACCAGTTGGGGGGGGAAATGAATTTTACCCCTGTGTCCGCCTCTATTTTTCATCAAGCCTACTTGGTAAATTTCAAGCTAAGAAACTAGATCTCTTAAACTTGTAAATTCTTTTTTTTTTTTGCAAGAACCCTAACCCTAACAACTTTTTTAATCTTCTGAGAGAGAGAAACTGAGGTAGTGTATTCTGTTTCCATTCCATCACCTATCTCTGAAACTACCAATATCAGATTGCTTTGTATTACTGTCAAAAAGAAATCGATGTGAATTCTACCTTGCAAGTTCACCCCCCTCGTCAGCGGCCAAATCATCTTTTGTTAAACGCTCATTCTTTTTTTTTTTTAAAGCACGAAACACTTCTTTATTTAAATTCATTTTCATAGCGGAACAACGAGAGGACGACAGAATAAGGGATGCTCAGGTCTGTTCACTTCCTGCATCCGCAGGATTTTGTCAAACAAACCGTCATTTTCTGCTCTGCTGTCCTTTCTATTTTATTTCATCAGGAGTTTGGTTCCTGGGGTTTGACTTTGGGCGTAACCGCATGAGGACATTTTTCGCTGGCTAAGCAAGGAATGGATTCAGACCCTGCTGGATTTTTTGGGATACCTGCAAAAGAAAAGAAAAAAAACCGGCAGTGAGATACACCATCCTAACCTAGAGTTCTTTTCCCCCTTTTTTTTCTTGAACCCTTTTCCCCCAAGAAACTTTGCCAACTGACTGAAGCTATCTCACCAGCTAGAGTTGTCCGGTTCTTGCAAGCCAACATGGTCTCTCCCACATCCTCATGCCGTAGGAACGATGCTATTTTCCTAGCCACATAACGGCAGGCTGAATTGGAAAAGAAGGGGGAAAAATCAGACATGTCCTCCGAGATCTGGACCATCCAGACATTACTGTGTAGTTGGTTTGGAAAGTTTGATTACCAAATGCTGTTTAGGTTAAACCCATTCCTTGCCAGCTTTCTGCTCTCACCTACCAGGGTCCCCTGCTCCTCCTCCCCCCCCTCCGCCCGAAAGCAAGTGCTGGCCCACTTTCTTTTCCTTTTGCAACTCTTCACGTACCACCAATTATGAGTCACACCATCTTCTTCAATAAACGGGGTGCGGGTCAGCCTGAAAAGCTCTTTTACTCCGTGCGTCAGAAATGGCTTTGTCAAAAGGAAAGAAGGAAGCATATGTGGAGGATGGAGAGAAGCATTCTGGGAGATGTAGTTTTATTATTCCTGCCGCTTCAGGCCCAAAGATGACATGCTTTGATTATTGTAGGCAGCAGCCCCACCCCAGCCTGGTGCTTTAATTTGTCTTTACTTTGTCTTTAATAATGTTATGCTAATTATATAATTTTTAAAAAAAAATCAAAGGAGTTTAAAAGCTAACAATAATGAGTTTAAAATAAGGGTTGAAAAGAAAGAAAACCAAAGCCATGCCTGCAAAAAGAAAGAAAGAAACCAGTTCATTCTTCGTGTACAACAGATCTTGACCTCATCTGCAAGATTTTAATTTTGCTGCTTCCTGGAATTCATGCCATTACACTCCAGTTTAAGACTGGAAAAAGTTTCTTTTTTTATTATTATTTTTTAACAAAAAGGAACAACAATACGTAACATACATTGACATAAAACATATATTCCTTCTTTACATCAGCTTCGTTTCCTTATTCTTCTCATATTTACATCCTTATTCCCCCTCTTGTTTCATTTCAATAAATAGAATAGAATAGAATAGAATAGAATTTTATTGGCCAAGTGTGATTGGACACACAAGGAATTTGTCTTGGTGCATGTGCTCTCAGTGTACATAAAAGAAAAGATACGTTCATCAAGGTACAACATTTACAACACAATTGATGGTCAGTATATCAATATAAATCATAAGGATTGCCAGCAACAAGTTATAGTCATACAGTCATAAGTGGAAAGAGATTGGTGATGGGAACTATGAAACGATTAATAGTAGTGCAGATTCAGTAAATAGTCTGACAGTGTTGATTATTTAATTTAAAATTTAATTATACTTTTCTTTTTTTTTTTACTTAAGCATTTAAAACCTTTAAAACAAAAATGAATATGAAAACTTTAAGAATCTTTAGTATATGTCAGTCCGCCTCAGGGTTGAAATCCAACAGGTTCTGACAGGTAGTGGAAATTTTGCAATATCTTTCCCCTGCCACGACCAGCCCACAGAACCAGTTGGGGAAATGAATTTTACCCTGTGTCCGCCTCTATTTTCATCAAGCCTACTTGGTAAATTTCAAGCTAAGAAACTAGATCTCTTAAACTTGTAAATTCTTTTTTTTTTTGCAAGAACCCTAACCCTAACAACTTTTTTAATCTTCTGAGAGAGAGAAACTGAGGTAGTGTATTCTGTTTCCATTCCATCACCTATCTCTGAAACTACCAATATCAGATTGCTTTGTATTACTGTCAAAAGAAAGTAGGAAGCAGATGTGGAGGATGGAGAAGCATTCTGGGAGATGTAGTTTTATTATTCCTGCCGCTTCAGGCCCAAAGATGACACGCTTTGATTATTGTAGGCAGCAGCCCCACCCCAGCCTGGTGCTTTAATTTGTCTTTACTTTGTCTTTAATAATGTTATGCTAATTATATAATTTTTAAAAAAAAATCAAAGGAGTTTAAAAACGAACAAGAATGAGTTTAAAGTAAGGGTTGAAAAGAAAGAAAACCAGTTCATTCTTCGTGTACAACAGATCTTGACCTCATCTGCAAGATTTTAATTTTGCTGCTTCCTGGAATTCATGCCATTACACTCCAGTTTAAGACTGGAAAAAGTTTCTTTTTTTATTATTATTTTTTAACAAAAAGGAACAACAATACGTAACATACATTGACATAAAACATATATTCCTTCTTTACATCAGCTTCGTTTCCTTATTCTTCTCATATTTACATCCTTATTCCCCCTCTTGTTTCATTTCAATAAATAGAATAGAATAGAATAGAATAGAATTTTATTGGCCAAGTGTGATTGGACACACAAGGAATTTGTCTTGGTGCATGTGCTCTCAGTGTACATAAAAGAAAAGATACGTTCATCAAGGTACAACATTTACAACACAATTGATGGTCAGTATATCAATATAAATCATAAGGATTGCCAGCAACAAGTTATAGTCATACAGTCATAAGTGGAAAGAGATTGGTGATGGGAACTATGAAACGATTAATAGTAGTGCAGATTCAGTAAATAGTCTGACAGTGTTGATTATTTAATTTAAAATTTAATTATACTTTTCTTTTTTTTTTTAAGCACGAAACACTTCTTTATTTAAATTCATTTTCATAGCGGAACAACGAGGACGACAGAATAAGAGATGCTCAGGTCTGTTCACTTCCTGCATCCGCAGGATTTTGTCAAACAAACCGTCATTTTCTGCTCTGCTGTCCTTTCTATTTTATTTCATCAGGAGTTTGGTTCCTGGGTTTGACTTTGGGCGTAACCGCATGAGGACATTTTTCGCTGGCTAAGCAAGGAATGGATTCAGACCCTGCTGGATTTTTGGGATACCTGCAAAAGAAAGAAAACCAAAGCCATGCCTGCAAAAGAAAGAAAACCAAAGCCATGCCTGCAAAAGAAAGAAAGAAACCAGTTCATTCTTCGTGTACAACAGATCTTGACCTCATCTGCAAGATTTTAATTTTGCTGCTTCCTGAATTCATGCCATTACACTCCAGTTTAAGACTGGAAAAAGTTTCTATGTTAGGAAAGTTCTGGCTTTCTCCTTCTACAGAATTGGAGTGTCCCAGGGTCATGTGATCACTTTTAAAACCCTTCTGACAAACAAAGTCAATGGGGAGGCTAGATTCACTTAACAACGGTGTTGCTAACTTAACCACTGCAGTGATACACTTAACAACTGTGTTGCTAACTTAACCACTGCAGTGATACACTTAACAACGGTGTTGCTAACTTAACCACTGCAGTGATACACTTAACAACGGTGTTGCTAACTTAACCACTGCAGTGATACACTTAACAACGGTGTTGCTAACTTAACCACTGCAGTGATACACTTAACAACTGTCCTGCTTAGCAACGGAAAATTTGTGCTCAATTGCGGTCGTACATCGAGGACTGCTTCTATGCAATTACCTTAGTTTCCTGCTAACCGGAAACAAGGATGCTTAACTCAAGGAAAATCACGGGACATGGCTAAAGGGGCGTAAAATCAGCATCAGAAATGGAAGGGACCTTGGAGGTCATCTGCTCCAAATACTGTTCAGTTCATTCGTGTACAACAGATCTTGACCTCATCTGCAAGATTTTAATTTTACTGCTTCCTGAATTCATGCCATTACACTCCAGTTTAAGACTGGAAAAAGTTTCTATGTTAGGAAAGTTCTGGCTTTCTCCTTCTACAGAATTGGAGTGTCCCAGGGTCATGTGATCACTTTTAAAACCCTTCTGACAAACAAAGTCAATGGGGAGGCTAGATTCACTTAACAACTGTGGCAAGAAAGGTCGTAAGATGGGGCAAAACTCAGTTAACAACTGTGGCAAGAAAGGTCGTAAGATGGGGCAAAACTCAGTTAACAACTGTCCTGCTTAGCAACGGAAAATTTGTGCTCAATTGCGGTCGTACATCGAGGACTGCTTCTATGCAATTACCTTAGTTTCCTGCTAACCGGAAACAAGGATGCTTAACTCAAGGAAAATCACGGGACATGGCTAAAGGGGCGTAAAATCAGCATCAGAAATGGAAGGGACCTTGGAGGTCATCTGCTCCAAATACTGTTCAGTTCATGATCTGCTAAAGTATTTTGAACAGAAGTTTAAAAGCTTCCAGTGAAGGTTCCAGTTCAAGCTAGGCAACCTATTACAGTACTTCTCAACCTTGGCTGCTTTCAGGTGGGTGGAATTCAACTCGCAGAATTCCCCGGCCAGCAGTTGCTGGCTGGGGAATTCTTGGAGTTGAAGTCCACCCATCTGAAAACTGCCAGATTTGACAGTTGATTGGTTGACAGGTCTTACATCAGGAAATTCTTCCTTGTATCCAACCTGAATCTGCTTCCCTGCAGTGCCAACCTATGTTCTATTCCTGCCCTCCGTGGCCAAAGAAAGCAAAAACTCCTGTATGACAAAAACTTCAAATATCTGAAGGACTGCTTTATTATAGTCTTCCAGGCAAAGCCTATTTATTTCTGCCAGCCGCAATTCTGTTCCTGTTAATACATCCCAAAATAGCATTTTATCTTTTTGCAACTGCATTGCACTGTTGGTTTATGCTCAACCGGTGATCTGCTAGAGCATCCAGATCTTTTATGAACAACAACTGAAGAAACATAAAGCTTTATTTAACTTAAGGTTGCATCTGATCAGTAGTCCCTTGCTAATTATTCTAGCTTTGACTCATATTTATACTCTAAAGTGGAAACCGTAGCACGTAGGACAAAAAGCTTTTAGAGCGGGGGTGTCAAACTCGATTTAATTAAGGGCCACATCAGGGTTGTTTTTTGACCTAGGGGTGTGTGGTCAGGGTGGGTGTGGCCAGCTTGACGTCACTTGTCAGGGCGCCATTTTGGGCCTTGATGGCTTCTTGCAGGCCTCTGCAGCGAAAATAGACCCGGGGGAGGTATTGTGCATGGCCTTCCCAGTCTCCATTTTCGGCCATGACAGCCTCCTGGAGCCCTCTGCTAGTCCTCTCCCCAAGCTTCATTTTCACTGGCAGAGGGCTGCAGGAGGCCTTCGTGGCCAAAAATGGAGCCTGGGGAGGGTGAAAAACAGGCCTACCAGGCCCACCGTGCCATCACATGCCAAAAGCAGGAGGAGCGCAGGGAGAGAGCGCATATATGCACGAGGGGGCACGGTGTGGAAGGATTGAATTATGGGTATGGGCAAGCATACGCATGACCGCCCCATGCTCCCCACGCTTTTGGCATGCTATGGCAAAAAGGTTAACCATCACTGACCTACAACTTCTGAAGGAAAGGCATTTCACTGGTTGACTGTTCTCACTGTGAGGAAATTTCTCCTTAGTTCTAGGTTGCTTCTCTCCTTGATTAGTTTCCATCATTAAACAGATTTATTAACCATAAATCATTAAACAGAGACATTGTTTCTCTTTAGCATCCACAGTGAATCTATTATGGCAAGATTAGGGAAGGATTGGAAGAGATGACCACTGAAATCACGCTGAGGTTGAAATGCTTCCAGTCTTCTGAAATGTGCAGGCATAATCACTTCGCTGGCTGAAAGCAGAGAAGGCTTAGCGGCTTAGAAGACTCACTCTTACAAAAAAAAAAAAGTTGGTCATGCCCACCCAGTCACATGACCCTCCCACCAAGCCACGCCTACCAAGCCCCGCCCACAGAACCTGTAGGGATAATTTTTGAATTTCACCACTGAGTGTAACTCATAATAAGAGGAATAAGAGAGAAATCCACATACTTTTCACATTGTATTATAAATTTCAGAATAACAAGAGTTGGGAGGTATCTTGGAGATCTTCTAGTCCAACCCACTGTAGGAGACCCTATACCATTTCAGAGAAGTGGCTGTCCAGTCTCGTTTCAAAAGCCTCCAGTGATGGAGCACCTACAAGAGTGATGGCAAACCTGTGGCACGTGTAGCCATATCTGTGGGCACGCGAGCTTTGCTCTGATTTTCAGGCTTTTGGGGCCCACTGGAAGTCAGGAAACTGGCCGTTTCTGACCTCCGGAGGGCCTCCGGGGTGGTAGTGAAGGCTGTTTTCACACTCCTCAGGCTCCAAGAAAGCCTCTGGAGCCTGGGGAGGGTGAAAAACAGGCCTACCAGGCCCACCGTGCCATCACATGCCAAAAGCAGGAGGAGCGCAGGGAGAGAGCGCGTATATGCACGAGGGGGCAGGGTGTGGAAGGATTGAATTATGGGTATGGGCAAGCATACGCATGACCGCCCCATGCTCCCCACGCTTTTGGCATGCTATGGCAAAAAGGTTAACCATCACTGACCTACAACTTCTGAAGGAAAGGCATTTCACTGGTTGATTGTTCTCACTGTGAGGAAATTTCTCCTTAGTTCTAGGTTGCTTCTCTCCTTGATTAGTTTCCATCATTAAACAGATTTATTAACCATAAATCATTAAACAGAGACATTGTTTCTCTTTAGCATCCACAGTGAATCTATTATGGCAAGATTAGGGAAGGATTGGAAGAGATGACCACTGAAATCACGCTGAGGTTGAAATGCTTCCAGTCTTCTGAAATGTGCAGGCATAATCACTTCGCTGGCTGAAAGCAGAGAAGGCTTAGCGGCTTAGAAGACTCACTCTTACAAAAAAAAATGAAAAAGAGAACAGAATTGGGACAATTTCATCCACCATATGTCGCGAATTTCAAATTGATGGTGAAGAAGGAAGGCCAATTTGATTTTGCGGCTCAAATATAGATAAATCTGAATAATGTACTGGAGAAATACAATGATTAAGCCTAGGGAGGAAGGAATTGGTAAATTTAGACAAATAGGGATAGTCCTCGACTTACAGCCACAATTGAGACCAGAATTTGCATTGCTAAGTAAAATGGTTAAGTGTAGTCTCACTCTATTTTATGTAGAGTATTGTTAAACAAATCACTGCAGTTAATAATAATAATAATAATAATAATAATAATAATAATAATAATAATAATAATAATAATAATAATAATAATAATAATAATAATAATAATAATAATTTAATTTGTATACCGCCCTTCTCCCGAAGGACTCAGGGCGGTGCACAGCCAAAATAAAATACAAAAAGAACAACACATACAATACTAAGAACAACCCTTAAAAAACTTATTCAATTGGCCAAATTTAAAATACAGTAACACCCTATAAAATTTACAAAAATTAAAAAACCCATAAAAGCAAATTAAAAATTTAAAAATCAAGCCAGTCCAGCAAGACGGAATAAATAGGTTTTAAGTTCGCGGCAAAAGGTCCCAAGGTCGGATAGTTGTCGAAGTCCAGAGGGAAGTTCGTTCCACAGGGAGGGAGCCCCCACAGAGAAGGCCCTCCCCCTGGGGGCCGCCAGTCGACATTGCTTGGCTGACGGCACCCTAAGGAGTCCCTCTCTGTGAAAACGCACCGGTCTCTGGGAGATAGAAGATGGCAGTAGACGGTCCCGTAAACACCCTGGTCCTAAGCCATGGAGCGCTTTGAAGGTAGTCACCAATACCTTGAAGCAACAGGCAGCCAGTGCAGTCTGTGCAGGATGGGTGTTACATGGGAGCTCCGAACCGCTCCCTCTATCCACCCGCACAGCTGCATTCTGGACTAACTGGAGTCTCCGGGTGCTCTTCAAGGGGAGCCCCATGTAGAGAGCATTGCAATAGTCCAAGCGAGAGGTAACGAGAGCATGAGTGACCGTGCATAGGACATCCCGGTCCAGGAAGGGACGCAACTGGCGAATCAGGCGAACCTGATAAAAAGCTCTCCTGGAGACGGTCGTCAAATGGTCTTCGAATGACAACCGCCCATCCAGGAGAACGCCCAAGTTGCGCACCCTTTCCATTGGGGCCAATGACTCGCCCCCAACAGTCAGCCGCAGCTGCAGCTGACTGTACCGGGGTGCCGGCATCCACAGCCACTCCGTCTTGGAGGGATTAAGCTTGAGCCTGTTCCTCCCCATCCAGACCCATATGGCTTCCAGACACCGGGACAGTACTTTGATAGCTTCGTTGGGGTGGCCTGGGGTGGAAAAGTACAGCTGAGTGTCATCAGCGTACAGTTGGTATCTCACCCCAAAACCACTGATGATCTCGCCCAGCGGCTTCATATAGATGTTGAACAGGAGAGGCGAGAGAATCGATCCCTGCAGCACCCCACACATGAGGCGCCTCAGGGTCAATCTCTGCCCCCCTGTCAACACTGTCTGCATCCGGTCAGAGAGGTAGGAGGAGAACCACCGATAAACGGTGCCTCCCACTCCCAAACCCTCCAACCGGTGCAGCAGGATACCATGGTCGATGGTATCGAAAGCCGCTGAGAGGTCTAATAGGACCAGGGCAGAGGAGTAACCCTTATCCCTGGCCCTCCAGAGATCATCCACCAACGCGACCAAAGCCGTCTCTGTACTGTATCCGGGCCGGAAGCCGGACTGGAACGGGTCTAGATAGATGGTTTCATCCAGGTACTGGGGTAATTGATGTGCCACCGCACTCTCTACAACCTTCGCCGTAAAACGAAGGTTGGAGACTGGACGGTAATTTCCTAAAACAGCTGGGTCCAGGGAAGGCTTCTTGAGGAGAGGTCTCACCACCGCCTCTTTCAAGGCAGCGGGAAAGACCCCCTCCCGTAAAGAAGCATTTGTAATCCCCCGGAGCCAGCCTCGTGTCACCTTCTGCGTGGCCAGCACCAACCAGGAGGGGCACGGGTCCAGTAAACATGTGGTGGCATTCAACCTTCCCAGCAACCTGTCCATGTCCTCGGGAGTCACAGGGTCAAAACTATCCCAAACAGTCTCAACAAGACGAGCCTCGAAACTCTCGCCTGGATCTACCCAATTTTGATCCAATCCATCCCGAAGCTGAACGATTTTATCGTATAGATAACCGTTAAACTCCTCGGCACCCCCTTGTAATGGGTCCTCCCGCCCCTCCTGTTGAAGGAGAGAGCGGGTACCCCAAAAAAGGGTGGCCGGGTGGTTATCTGCCGACGCAATGAGGGAGGAAACGTAAGAACGCTTCGCATCCCTCAATGCCACTAGGTAGGTCCTACTATAGGACCTAACTAGTGTCCGGTCAGCCTCAGAACGGTTGGATCTCCAGGCACTCTCTAGGCGTCTTCTCCGGCGTTTCATCTCCCTCAGCTCCTCGGAGAACCAAGGAGCTGGTTGAGATCTGCGCCGGGTCAGAGGCCGCAAAGGCACGACACGGTCCAAAGCTCCAGCCACGGCCTGTTCCCAGTTCTTCAGTCGTGCCGCGGGCCAGGTTCTCAGGAAACGGGCCAAGCTCCATCAGGAACCTCTCTGAGTCCATCAGGCGCCTGGGACGGAATCAACGCATTGGTTACATCTCCCTGCAGTGGTGAGTAGCGGTCCGAAAGTCCAGACGAAGAAGAGAATGATCTGACCATGACAAAGGCTCAATAACTAAATCATTTAAAATCAGATCATTCGCCCACTGGCCAGAGACAAAAATCAGATCTAGAGTGCCTCCCCCGATGTGGGTAGGGCCGTCCACTAATTGAGTCAGGTCCATGGCCGTCATGGAAGCCATGAACTCCCGAGCCGTCGAGGATGCCACGCCAGTTGATGGCAAGTTGAAATCCCCCATGACCAACAGTCTAGGGGTTTCAACTGCCAACCCGGCCAACAACTCCAACAGCTCGGGCAGGGCTGTTGTCACGCAGCAAGGAGCCAGGTACGTGATCAACAAGCCCACCTGAGTCCTACGACCCCACTTCACATAGAGGGATTCACAACCAGCTATCTGAGGCACAGTGGTCTCCCTCGGTTCCAGGCTTTCATTAATAATAACCGCCACCCCGCCACCCCTACCTTGGGCCCTCGGCTGATGGAATGCTCGGAAACCTGGTGGGCACATCTCCACTAGGGGAACCCCCCCTTCCGTGCCCAACCAGGTCTCCGTAATGCCCATAACGTCCGTGGTCCCCTCCTGAATTAGATCTGAGCTCAGGGGGGCTTTGTTAATCACGGACCTTGCATTGCATAACATCAGCCGGAGGCCCAAGTCCCGAATATTCTGGCCACCCGGGGAACGGGAAGAAGCAGGGGGGCCGGAGCACGCGATCGCTCTTAAATAGCGAGGGCGTACTCCCAAAACCTGATGTGCCCCACCCCCTTCCGCCATATCTGCCTCTCCCACTTACCGTGTCGATAGCACAACCCTGATTAATTAAATCCCACAGCCATTAAACAAGTCTGAGTTCCCCCATTGACTTTGCTTATTGGAAGCTGGCTAGGAAGATCACAAATGGTGATCAAAAGACTTCAGAATGCTGCAGATGCTGTAAATATATTCCAGTTGCCAAGTGGTTGAATTTTATTCATGGGACTATGGGGATGTTGTGACAGCTTTAAATATGAGGACTGGTCATAAATATTTTTTTCCATTGTAACTTCAAACAGTTGCTAAATGAATAGTATACAAATATGAATAATAAATAAATAAATAAATAGTTGTAAACCAAGGACTACCAATATATTCCAACCTTTCTGCCAATTGCACATAATAAGACCATTGACACCTATAACGTGCTGTCAAGTTTGTCTTGATTTTGTTCTACACTCGCCTTGACTAAATTCTAATACGTAAATATTCTAAGCATCTAAATAAATTACATAATAAGCAGATATCTGAGAGAAGACAAAAGCAGCATTCAGTCTGAGATAGTTTCGAATAGCTGTCAGCTGAGCTTTGGGAAAGGTTTGTTCAGAAAGATGGCATGAAATTATTTAATTTCATATTCAGGCAGCTACGATACATCTAACAAACAAAAACAAAATATGTAATAAAATATGTAATAAATGCAGTGTAATTAGGAAAAGGCTGTCCCATCCCTATGAAAAATGATCAATTAACTGATCTAATCAGTTTGGGTTATGCAATATATTTACTTGAATATATTTATAAACTTATGTGTATGCACACCTGCTGTATATTTACAAATGTTCGGATGGATGGATGGATGGATGGATGGATGGATGGATGGATGGAAAGAACAGAACAGAACAGAACAGAACAGAACAGAACAGAACAGAACAGAATTCTTCATTGGCCAAGTGTGATTGGACACACAAGGAATTTGTCTTTGGTGTAAAATATATATATATATATATATATATATATATATATATATATATATATATATATATATATGTATGTATGTATGTATATATATATATATTTGTTTTCTGAGGTTTTCACGGGTGTTTGTATATAGGTCTTTGGTTGTTCGGGTTTTCTCCCGTGTAAAATTGGAAGTGTCTTGGCGACGTTTCAACGAAGTCTTATTCGTCATCTTCAGGCTTCAGCTTCGTGCTTCTGGGAGCAATGTGTGATCGCAGCTGTTTCTTCCTTTTAACTGCTAGTGGGGGTTTGAACTGATTGGGTGGGAGCTTGGCTGTGCTCTGATTGGATGGGGGTTTTTTGTGCTCTGATTGGCTGGGGTGTGTCCTGTGTTGGTGGGGGCTTGGTACCTCACCCCAAAACCACTGATGATCTCATCCAGCGGCTTCATATAGATATTGAACAGGAGGGGCGAGAGAATCGATCCCTGCGGCACCCCACACATGAGGCACCTCGGAGTCGATCTCTGCCCCCCTGTCAACATCGTTTGCATCCGGTCAGAGAGGTAGGAAGAGAACCACCGATAAACGGTGCCTCCCACTCCCAAACCCTCCAACCGGCACAGCAGGATACCATGGTCGATGGTATCAAAAGCCGCTGAGAGGTCTAATAGGACCAGGGTAGAGGAGTAACCCTTATCCCTGGCTCTCCAGAGATCATCCACGACCAAAGCCGTCTCAGTACTGTATCCGGGCCGAAAGCAGGACTGGAACGGGTCTAGATAGATAGTTTCATCCAGGTACTGGGGTAGATGATATGCCACCGCACTCTCTACAACCTTTGCCGTGAAGCGAAGATTGGAGACTGGACGGTAATTTCCTAAAACAGCTGGGTCCAGGGAAGGCTTCTTGAGGAGAGGTCTCACCACCGTCTCTTTCAAGGCAAGACCCCCTCCCGCAAAGAAGCATTTGTAATCCCCCAGAGCCAGCCTTGTGTCACCTCCTGCGTGGCCAGCACCAACCAGGAGGGGCACGGTCCAGTAAACATGTGGTGGCATTCAACCTTCCCAGCAACCTGTCCCTGTCCTCGGGAGTCACAGGGTCAAAACTATCCCAAACAACCTCAACAACCTCAACAAGTCTCGAAACTCTCACCTGGATCTACCAAATTTTGATCCAATCCGTCCTGAAGCTGAACGAGTTTATCGTATAGATAACCGTTAAACTCCTCCGCACGCCCTTGTAATGGGTCCTCCCGCCCCTCCTGTTGAAGGAGAGAGCGGGTAACCAAACAGGGTGGCCGGGCGGTTATCTGCCGACGCAATGAGGAGGAACGAAGAACGCCGCTCCCTCAATGCCACTAGGTAGGTCCTACTATAGGACCTAACTAGTGTCCGTCAGCCTCAGAACGGCTGGATCTCCAGGCACTCTCTAGGCGCCTTCTCCGCGTTTCATCTCCTCAGCTCCTCGGAGAACCAAGGAGCTGGTTGAGACCGCGCCGGGTCAGAGGCCGCAAAGGCACGACACGGTCCAAAGCTCCAGCCACGGCCTGTTCCCAGTTCTTCAGTTCTTCAGTCGTGCCGCGGGCCAGGTTCTCAGGAAACGGGCCAAGCTCCATCAGGAACCTCTCTGAGTCCATCAGGCGCCTGGGACGGAATCAACGCATTGGTTACATCTCCCTGCAGTGGTGAGTAGCGGTCCGAAAGTCCAGACGAAGAAGAGAATGATCTGACCATGACAAAGGCTCAATAACTAAATCATTTAAAATCAGATCATTCGCCCACTGGCCAGAGACAAAAATCAGATCTAGAGTGCCTCCCCCGATGTGGGTAGGGCCATCCACTAATTGAGTCAGGTCCATGGCCGTCATGGAAGCCATGAACTCCCGAGCCGTCGAGGATGCCACGCCAGTTGATGGCAAGTTGAAATCCCCCATGACCAACAGTCTAGGGGTTTCAACTGCCAACCCGGCCAGCAACTCCAACAGCTCGGGCAGGGCTGTTGTCACGCAGCAAGGAGCCAGGTACGTGATCAACAAGCCCACCTGAGTCCTACGACCCCACTTCACATAGAGGGATTCACAACCAGCTATCTGAGGCACAGTGGTCTCCCTCGGTTCCAGGCTTTCATTAATAATAACCGCCACCCCGCCACCCCTACCTTGGGCCCTCGGCTGATGGAATGCTCGGAAACCTGGTGGGCACATCTCCACTAGGGGAACCCCCCCTTCCGTGCCCAACCAGGTCTCCGTAATGCCCATAACGTCCGTGGTCCCCTCCTGAATTAGATCTGAGATCAGGGGGGCTTTGTTAACCACGGACCTTGCATTGCATAACATCAGCCGGAGGCCCAAGTCCCGAGTACTCTGGCCACCCGGGGAACGGGAAGAAGCAGGGGGGCCGGAGCACGCGATCGCTCTTAAATAGCGAGGGCGTACTCCCAAAACCTGATGTGGCCCCGCCCCTTCCGCCATATCTGCCTCTCCCACTTACCGTGTCAATAGCACAACCCTGATTAATTAAATCCCACAGCCATTAAACAAGTCTGAGTTCCCCCATTGACTTTGCTTATTGGAAGCTGGCTAGGAAGATCACAAATGGTGATCAAAAGACTTCAGAATGCTGCAGATGCTGTAAATATATTCCAGTTGCCAAGTGGTTGAATTTTATTCATGTGACTATGGGGATGTTGTGACAGCTTTAAATATGAGGACTGGTCATAAATATTTTTTTTCCATTGTAACTTCAAACAGTTGCTAAATGAATAGTATACAAATATGAATAATAAATAAATAAATAAATAGTTGTAAACCAAGGACTACCAATATATTCCAACCTTTCTGCCAATTGCACATAATAAGACCATTGACACCTATAACGTGCTGTCAAGTTTGTCTTGATTTTGTTCTACACTCGCCTTGACTAAATTCTAATACGTAAATATTCTAAGCATCTAAATAAATTACATAATAAGCAGATATCTGAGAGAAGACAAAAGCAGCATTCAGTCTGAGATAGTTTCGAATAGCTGTCAGCTGAGCTTTGGGAAAGGTTTGTTCAGAAAGATGGCATGAAATTATTTAATTTCATATTCAGGCAGCTACGATACATCTAACAAACAAAAACAAAATATGTAATAAAATATGTAATAAATGCAGTGTAATTAGGAAAAGGCTGTCCCATCCCTATGAAAAATGATCAATTAACTGATCTAATCAGTTTGGGTTATGCAATATATTTACTTGAATATATTTATAAACTTATGTGTATGCACACCTGCTGTATATTTACAAATGTTCGGATGGATGGATGGATGGATGGATGAAAAGAACAGAACAGAACAGAACAGAATTCTTCATTGGCCAAGTGTGATTGGACACACAAGGAATTTGTCTTTGGTGTAAAATATATATATATATATATATATATATATATATATATATATATATATATATATATATATATATATAAAGAGAGAGAGAGAGAGAGAGAGAGAGAGATGGATGGATATGGGTTTAGCTTATAGAATCATCCGTTGTAATGTCCTTCCTGCCAATGACTACTTCAGTTTCAACTACAATAACACAAGAGCTAACAACAGTTTTAAACTTAATGTCAACCGCACCAGTTTAGATTGCAGAAAACACGATTTCTGTAACAGAATTATCTATGCTTGGAATGCATTACCTGAATTTGTGGTCTCTTCTCATAACCCCAAAAGTTTTATTAAAAATCTATCCACTGTTGACCTCACCAGATTTCTAAGAGGACTCTAAGGGGCGTGCATAAGAGCACAAACGTACCTACCGTTCCTGTCCTATTGTTTCTTCCCCTATATATATATATATGCTTATACTACCTTGTTTCTCCCCATATATATGTTTATATATTATATAATCTTTTGTGTTATGCTTGTTATGCTTGTGTATATTGTTATGACAAAATTAAATAAATAAATAAATAAATAAATAAAAATAAATATGATAAAGATAGAGACTGAGATATATACGATAGTAAGAATCCATTATTTATTCTTGGATGAAATAAAGATTGACTGTTCTTAAGACAATAATCAGGAAACTGAAATTCATATACTTTGTGGGTGTGATGTGAGTAGATGAAGGACTAGAAATATTGCTGCTCTTGTCAAGGCTGAGTAGAAAAAAAAAGGATAGAGGAAAAGAGATGGCTGAAATGTCCTTGAAAGAGTTACCGATTATCACTGAAGATGGGTTGAAATTGTGAAGAAGCTCCTTGTTCAGACCATAGATCACTCCCAACCAGTGGTGAAATTCAGATTTTTTTAGTACCGGTTCTGTGGGCATGGCTTGGTGGGCATGGCTTGGTGGGCATGGCAGGGGAAGGATACTGTAAAATCTCCATTCCCACCCCACTCTGGGGCCAGCCAGAGGTGGTATTTGCCGGTTCTCCGAACTATTCAAAATTTCCGCTACCGGTTCTCCAGAACCTGCTGGATTTCACCTCTGCTACCAACCCCTAACATCTTACATATCAACCAGCTACTTAAGTTTACTCTGTTATCTTCATCAGACCTTTTTCCTGGAAAAACAATGCCTCCGAATTTAAACAAATCACAAAATAATGGGCATCTCAAGGACTTTTTGAACTCTTCTGTCAAAGCCGTGCCGTCTTAAAATCCTTGCTAAACCTCAGTTGCTGAACCCCTTGGTCAGAAGCTCCCTAGTGAGCTTTCAAGATCAAGAGAAGACCATACATGATGGAGGAATCTTCAAACTCTTCAAAATGCGGGAGGAGAGGGAAGGATCAGAAAGGGCTTCCCTACTTTTCCAGGTTTTTCTTCCTTCCTGCCTGCCTGCCTCTAACCTGTCTTCTCTTGAGGGACAGTCTCAACATACAATAGTTGCTAGGACAGGTGGTTGCTGAGGAAATGACGTTTCAGGGAGAAAGAAGGGGGGAAGGTGGAAAGAAATTAGAGAACGTAAGGGAGCCAGAAGCTAAATTGCACACACACACCCCATGTCTCGCCACGGCGGTCTTCTCCATCCTGCGCTGAGAATGGGGACCGAGGAAGAAGCCTAAAAGAGAGGAGATGTGACGGTAAATCTTAGTGGTGGGTGGACGGTGGGATTTAGGGTTGGTCAGACTTTCACACACTCAGTACTATGGTGTAGGAGTGATCTATTGGAAAAGCACATGCAAGGCAAGTGGCTAGAGGATGAATGTGGACTGTCTTTTACTGGGTGTGTAAAATGTCTGTGTGTATGATGTAGAAAAGACAGAGAAGATAAGCTAAAATCTAGCTACTAAATACCAATATTATGAAGCCATTAGTGAATGTGATATTGTTGAAGGAGGATCATTTTTTTTGAGGGTGGGGAAGAGTTGGTTGCCGGGGAGAAAAACTGCAGCAAATGTTAACAGATCCCAGAGAGACAAATGCTTTAATAAAATGGAGAAGACAAGTAGGGAACCCGATAAAGACCATATTTCTTTATCCTTGCCAAGTTTTTCTTTTTCTTTTTATAATCTGTTCGGCGGCTTAATCATCTTTGTTTTTCTTCACAACAATTGTTATGATTTAAGCTGCTGTTATTCCTGTTTTACAGGCAAGGAGCAAATGACAAGAATTATTTTATAGTTTTGACATTACACAGTGAAACTTTACCTTAAGATGGGGATTGGGTGTGTGTGTGAAAAAGCAACTGGGTTTGCATCCATCCCTCTAGCCACCAAACTATTTGGTTTAATTACACATATTTAAAATGTGGTTTGTTTTGTTCTGGTATAATGTTGTGTAAATGTAACTTTGGCAATTCATAAACCATGTTTTCTGGCTTAGTATGTTTTACAAATCCAGTTGGTTTATTCCACAAACCATGGTTTAGTTAGTATGATACAAAGGACTGAGTCACAGAAGGGTTAAGGTTGTTGTAGGGTTGCAGGAAATACAATTTCTATCTGTCAACTTCCAGGGGTGGGCTGCTGGGGGTTTGCAGGGGGTTCAGGAGAACCTCTAGCTAAGATTCTGTGCAGTTTGGAGAACCCCCAAATCCCACTCCTGGCTGGCCCTGCCCACCTTGCCCTGCCCCTCTCAGGAGTCCCCATGTGGCCCGTTTTGAATGCAGGTAAGTACAGGGTGCGCACAGAGGCTCGATGAAAAACGGGCCTACCGGAAGTTCGGGAAGGCCAGAAATGGGCCCGTTTCTGGCCTCCAGAGGTCCTCCAGAGCCTGGGGAAACCATTTTCGCCCTCCCGGAGGCTCAAGGAAAGCCTCCAGAGCCCGGGGAGCAGAGGTGGGTTTCAGCAGATTCTGGCCAGTTCTAAAGCACCGGTAGTGGAAATTTTGAGTAGTTCGGAGAAATTCTGGAGTAAAAATTCTGACTGGCCCCACCCTCATCTATTCTCTGCCTCCTGAGTTCCGGCTGATCGGGAGGAAATGGGGATTTTACAGTATCCTTCCTGCCACTTCCACCAAGCCATGCGACGCCCACTAAGCCACACCCACAGAACCGGCAGTAAAAAAATTTGAAACTCACCACTGCCAGGGAGAGCAAAAATACCCACCCTTGGTGCAGGAGGTCAACTAGGCGACACCCACCATGGCCGCCCCTACCCAACAACTGGGCAGAGAACCCTTTGCTAAAATTTTTGAAGCCCACCCCTGCTTCCAACTCTTACTATTTTGTTATTTTCCCCAAGGTCTCCTTAGCAATTCAACGTTAGAACCTCAGGTTGCAGGAGAAAGGGATGGAAAGCTCCGAGAAAGCTTGTCTGAAGAGTCAGACTGCTGGAGAACGGGAAGCAGGTAAGAAGCCGGACCAGAGAACCCCCATCTGTGACAAAAATGTCCAAGGTGCTTCCCTTGGGGATGAAAAAAAGGATCCTGCAGTCAAGGTAAAAGAGAACCAACCGCTTCCCATCCAGTCCCAGCCAGGTGTGTGCTGGCCTTGCCCAGACGGCACCTTTGTCAAGCTGATCCTAACAGCCGGGACAGGTTTGGATAAACCGAAGGAAGGGTCCATCTGCCAAGTCTTCATCGAGGCCAGTCACGAAGGGCCCTTGAGCTACCCTTCCTCAAGGTGGGCCGAGGTGGAGCTGGGCGGGGGCGACGCCGAATGGGACGGTGTGGTGGATCGTGGTTTGGAAACCATGCTGGCGGGGGAGCGGGCTGAACTGAGGTTGTCCGAGGGCGGCACCATCACCGTCCAGTTGGCGAGCTTCACGGAGGCCAAAGACTCTTGGGAGATGAGCGCAAGCGAGAAGTGGGACTTGGTCCTCAGCAATAAAGACCGCGGCAGTGAGCTATACAGGGTGGGAGC
This sequence comes from Ahaetulla prasina, assembly GCF_028640845.1. Taxonomy (NCBI): domain Eukaryota; kingdom Metazoa; phylum Chordata; class Lepidosauria; order Squamata; family Colubridae; genus Ahaetulla; species Ahaetulla prasina. The sequence goes on from NC_080540.1 coordinate 13,316,074, forward strand.
CATTGCCGCAGCTGCCAGGCGCTACGCTAGGGCCTTACACTTGCTCGTGGTGGCTGCTCCACCCCCGGATTATGACCAGATCAAGGCGGAGCTTCACACCAACTTGGCTGCCTGTCAGCTACGGTTGCACCAGCCGGCCAACGCCGCTCAAAACTGCTCCAAGACCCTTGTGCTCCAACCAGCCAACCCCAAGGCCTTGTTTCGTCGCGGCTTGGCCTACGATGCAATGAATGACCTGGAGGGGGCGGCACAAGACCTCAAGGGGGTTTTGCGAGTAGAGCCAGGAAATCGAGCAGCTCGCCGGGAGTTAGAAAGGGTTACTGAGCGGATCCGGGCCCGGGATGCTAGACTGGCTCAAGCCATGCAGAAAATGTTTGCTTGAATAAAACCGTTTGACAGCGTCGGCGTTTGGGAGTTGTGATTCAGGTGAGCAACCAGAAAGAGGAGCTGGTGCTTGACACTATGAGCTGTGATGGTGCAGTGGTTGGAACGTAGTATTGCAGGCTAACTCCACTGACTGCCAGGAGTTCGATCCTGACCTGCTCAAGGTTGATTCAGCCTTCCATCCTTCTGAGGTCGGTAAAATAAGGACCCAGATTGTTGGAAATATGCTGACTCTTTAAAACCCTCAGAGAGGGCTGTGTAAAGCACTCCAAAGCGGTATATAAGTCTAAGTGGTATTGCTATAAAGTTTAATGGCTGGGCAGGATGGTACGTTGGTGTCTTTGCCCCAAATCGAACACCGTTTGCCTTTTATCACTCTGACTTTATTACCTATGAAAAGAAATAAGACTGAATACGGTTAGTCCTTGACTTACGACCACAACGGAGCCCAAGGTTTATGTTGTTAAGTGAAACATTTGTTAAGTGAGTTTTGCCCCACTTCATGACTTTTCTTGCCAAGTGAATCATTGCAATTGTTAGTAACAGGTTTGTTAAGTGAATCCGGCTTCCTTATTTCGGTCACAAAAGCTGATCACATGACCCCAGGGCAGTGCGGCCGTCATAAATATGAACCGGTTGCCGAGCATCTGAATTTCGATCAGGTGACCGTAGAGATGCCACAAAGGTCGTAAGTGTGAAAAACGGCCATAAGTCACTTTTTTTTAGTGGCCTTCTAACTTTGAACGGTCACTAAATGAAATAAGTCGAGGACCACCTGCATATCACAGAATGTCACACAGAGGCTTGCTGCGTAAGTATGAAATTGGCCCCTGGGGTTCCAGTTCCTCTAATTTTAAAATTAGCACGTTTTTTAACCCTAATGAGAAACAAGTGAGTTGCAATTAATGGAGGAAGAATGGAGTTATTTTCCTAACTACAGGCAACTGTCATGGCTCCCTCCATCCTCGCCCCCGCCCCTACTGCAGTGCAATGGCTCTGCTTTCAATGTGCACAAGAAAAGGAGCCATTAGAAGGCATACAAAAATCCGAAGGTGGGAAACATGTAGTTTTGTCTCTTCCCAGCCAGAAAGTAATCCTGATCGTGTGATTTCCCATTTAGCAACTTGTTTGCTTAGCAGCAGACTTGCCGGTCCCAATTAGGGTCATTAAGTCAGGACTACCTGTATTTAGGTGTTTAGGGGATGCGGTAGCTCAGTGGCTAAGACGCTGAGCATATCAATCAGAAGGTCAGCAGTTCAGTGGTTCGAATCCCTAGTGATGAGCTCCCGTTACTTGTCCCAGCTTCTGCCAACCTAGCAGTTCGAAAGCAGGTAAAAAATGCAAGTAGAAAAATAGGGATCGCCTTTGGTGAGAAGGTAACAGCATTCCGTGCGCCTTTGGCGTTTAGTCATGCCGGCCACATGACCACGAAGATGTCTTCAGATAGCACTCTGGCTCGTCAGCTTTGAAAAGGAGATGAGCACCGCCCCCTAGAGTCGGGAATGACTAGCACATATGTGCGAGGGGAACCTTTATTTTTACCTTATTTGTGTTTATACAAGGGAACTGAATTCTGGAATTGACAACATGAAGGTGGGGTTATCAGATGCATCCCTGAGATGATAAAGCCTCAGTATCTGAGAAGGAAGGCAGGCATTTCAAAAGGACTTTTTACCATGCAAAGGCAAGGAAGGAACACTGAATGAACTGCCTCACTACCAGTGGAGATACGTCAGGCAGGGTCTTGATTCCTCTAGAACAGGGGTGTCAAACTCAATTTCATTGAGGGAGCATCAGGGCTGTAGTTAACCTCGGGGTGGGGGGGAGCAGCTTGACACCACTCCCAAAACTGCTGACATGTTTCCACTTTGCATTGGGTAAGATAAAGATAAAGGTTCCCCTTGCACATATGTGCTAGTCGACATCTCTGTGGTCATGTGGCCAGCATGACTGAACGCCAAAGGTACACGGAACGCTGTTACGTTCCCACCAAAGGTGGTCCCTATTTTTCTACTTTCATTTTTTACATGCTTTCGAATTGCTAGGTTGGCAGAAGCTGGGACAAGTAATGGCAGCTCACCCTGTTATGCAGCAGCACTAGGGATTCAAAGCGCTGAATTGCTGACCTTTCAATTGAAAAGCACAGCGTCTTAGCCACTGAGCCACCATGCCCGAGTCCCACCCGCACACTTGGTAGACCCGGCCAAAGCCATGCTGATCCAATGTTTCCTCTTCACATTGGGTAGACTGGGCTGAAGTGAAGTGGCCCGGCACTGCCTTACATTTTCTAGGACAGCCCTGCAGGTTGGATCTGACCACATCGTGGGTCGGATGTGGCCTGCAGGCCTTGAGTTTGACACCCTTGCTCTAGAACCAATGAAAAATATTAATGAAAAATACAAAATATTCAGAGCTTCTGGATTTTTTTTAAAAAAATAGGCCTAATCTGCCAAGGCCTTCCTGTTCTGTCCCCTCCTGGCCTCAGCCTTGCGAGCTGGCTAAAGAGCCAGTAATTGAGTTCACAGCTGCTATCAGTCCTGGCAGGGAATCTGCAGCTGCCTGCCAAAGTCTCCCTTTTATCTTGGGGTTGCCAGGCAACCAGGAAGTCAGCAGTCCAGGCCGAATGTTCAGCTCAATTCTTCACGAGTCAAAGAGTTCAGCTCACTCCTCCACGAGTCAAATAGTTCAGCTCAATTTTTCCTCCTCACAGAGCAGAAGAACAGCCAGGGCTGCTTTTATACTCTGTGGGGTGTGGCTCCGTGACTCAGCACTTCCTAGGCCTGTCCCACCTGTGCTTCTGTTGTTCCCACCTCTCCTGCCTACGAAACCTAGGGTCCAGCCAGGCCTGATTGCCATCAGCCAGGTCTGGAGGCATGGCCTGGGGGGGAAGAGTCAGGGGACGGAGGCCTCGTTATCTCCTCCACCTGGCCTGCCTCTGGCTCCTGGAGCTGAGCCAGAGAAACCGGTGCTCCAGAGGTAAGTCCTGATGGCCCTTTCCAAGTCACTTTCTGGCAGGGGGCCCGGCTCGAGGGACGCAGACACAACACTTCCTCTGTTTTTATAAGACCATTGGAAGTTAAGTCAGGGAAGACCGATGACATTTCCCCTATTCCTTCTCTACACAACTCGTGCTCAAAGCTTTACGTACAGTACATTGTGACTCTGGGTTCACACTGCACAAGTACAAACAAGGAATTTTATGGGAGAGTTTGTTTAGAAGCCACAGTCCTCAAAGCATTAGCCTTTATTTTAATGCAGAGGCGTGGGTTTTTTTCCAGACAAATTTCTAACCGTTTTAGTAATGAAAATTAGCTAGAAAGCACATTGCTTTGATAAAAATCACAGGAAGGCTTAAATGTTTGATGGGGATTTGGGGACATCCCAGTTAGATAAATTGGACTAAAATTACTTTTTTTTTTTTTTAAGCAAAGTGGTCCATTAGAGCACAGTCTTCATGCCGTTTGAAGGAGAAGGAAAGAGATGCTAGTTTGAAAACCTGCATCTTGGAAACAAAAGTAGTAAACCATATGCCCATTTATACCATAGGCAGGATTTTGGGAGTGGTGCTTGCTTGCAAGGTGGGGAAGGAATATGAATATTGAAGAATCTTTTTTTTTTTTTAAATAACCTTGCAGGTGTGATTCTCAGCTGGAGATTCTGCTGTGGTGGAGCCAAGCCAAAATCTCCCACCCTTCTTGCTATTATTATTATAGATTTCTCCAGTTCTCTCCTTGCTCTTCTAGGGCTGTCACATGCCCAGCGATCGCTTTAAAATCCATACATATCCCTTTTTGCTGTTTCTAAGCAACCATCTCCTAAGAGACTGCAGAACTTTGGGGGTGGTAAGCCAATGGGGGTGGGTGGGTGAAGGAGGGGAGAAACGATTGACCCAGGGGCGAGAAAAAGGATATCGACCCTTCCGCTTGTAAATACCATTACATCAAATGCTGGGAATCAATCAAATGTCTTTATTAACAGAGATTCTGTAACCATGTCACTTGCAAACAGAGATAAGAGTATAGAGTCCAACATCCAAAGGGAGGGGGGTGGAGACGGGGAATGAATGGGAAGTTCGTATGACAACATGAGATTTGGCACAGACTGGAGATGACAGGAGGCCTTAAAAATACGAAATAATGTGAATTTTTTTCTGTATTGAAGCCTCCCCATGCCTGAATCCCCGAAACACACACCATGTTGAGTGCCCATTGAACCAGCCAGTCGATTTTGGCCAATGCAACTTAGAAATGATCTACTTTATTCATCAGAACGAGGCTTGGTGTCAAAGTCTTAATTGTCTCCTGTCCATTTGTTAAATTAAAGGAGCTGTTTCTGTAAATTGTTCTCCCCTGTTTATATCAAACTACGTGCACGTAATAAACCAGCACCTCAAAAGGAACACTATTGGTCTTTCTTCTGTGCTAATTTACTACCTGCAGGGTCATTCATAGAAAAAAGTATTCAAAAAATATCACTTATCGATAATCATTCACTTCCAGACGGAAATAAGGTAAAAGATTCTGCCACCATTTCGAGTGGCATCATATAGAACGTCTCCAAGAATCAATTTCATGTCCCAAAAGTGTCGGCATTCAGACCACTGTTTGATTACAGACCGTAAATGTGGGTTGCAATTTTGAGTATTTTTTCCCCCAAATCCTCCCTGAAAAATTAGTTGGTAGCAATAGCCGGAATAGCTCGCTCCTTCTCTTGGCTTGCTACAGGGAGTCCTCAAGTTATGACCGTAATGGACCCTACTCATCATGGCCATAAAGCAGATCAGTCACACGACCAACCCAATTTTTTTTGCAACCTGTAAGTTGAGGACCATCTGTATTAGGCTGTCCTGTGGATCACATTTTTTTTTTTTTGTAAAAGTAAGCCTGAGGTAGGTTAGGGTGATAAATGATCAGACAAGTTAAGCGTGGTACGCCAAATAAGAGTCTAAACTTGGTCTAAATCCGGTTGTCTAATGTGCTACCTTGGCACTACTTGCTGGTTAATATTTAAAAGTCAGGTAATAAAAAATATATTATTCCCACTTCTTTTGATCTGTAAGAGTGCGGTCCATCCTATTTTCTCGCCACCACATTCACTCTACTCTTTTATTTAGCATATAATGTTATAAAAGCATCTTCTCTGGATTTTCCTCTAGATTGGACATTACCTGGTCCTGGAATTGGACCCCTCCCCCATGGATGGACACTTGGATCTTTTGTTGCCGCTTTCCTCCTCCAGTTTCTTTTCATGTCCTCACCCCTTCTGTCTTCTCAATCGGCTAGATCTTGTGAAGTTTTCTGACACTATTGTGCTGGCTGCTAATGAAGTACTGATACTATCAAAGAATTGTTCTAGCAGTTCTTATTACGCCCCTTTAGCTATCTTTCCTCTTTCTTTCATGGTATGAAGTTTACTGTAATATGCCTTGCCTAATTGACTCTGGATATCAGCCAGTAGCAAAAGAGTTGGCTCTGCTAAGTAAAAGTCACCAAAAGGCAACAAAATTCTCTTAAGCCCTTCTGTTAACAAAATGATGAGGATAACATAAAAACGTGGATGGCAGGGCGTGGAGCCAGATGGGAAGAAATCAAACTTAAGTACAGAGTTAAAAAAAAACAAAAAAAAACTTTCACAGTCTTCTCCAAGGAAGAAATGTTAGAACGGTGGTGCGAAATGAAAGGTATCAAAAGAACGATGCTTAAGCCCTGCAAAATAGAACTTTAAAAAAAAAAAAAAAACCAGGCTGTGGATTATACCTTGCATGCTTACCGAATATAACATCGCCAAACAGCGTATGAAAATATATGCCTTCCTAATTACAGATGGTGATTTGTTTCACTTGGCTTGAAAGCAACGGGTCCTTTCACGCCTCAGGTAAAACGGGGAGACAGCCGATCAGGCTCTCCAAATACTGGGTGCCTCTAGCTATTGCAAAATTGGAGAAAGGGAAGCAGCCAATGGAAAGAATGGTGGGGGCAGAGCAACAGGGCTTTAACCAAGACTGCGCTGGCGCCCCGGTAATACAAGGGCAGCACTAGGCATGCAAACACAGCGGGAGGAAGATGGTTATTTCTTGGTCACAGAAGGCGGAGCCTACTCCTCAGGAAGGAAGGAAGCAAGCAACGTATTCTGGGAAAGGAACGGGCGGAGGGCAAGCAATTTTGCTAGGAGCCTTAGCTTATGGAGCACAGTCTGAATGGCGTCACCTGGAAGTCATTTTGCTGAGTCGGTACGGCTAGCAAGGCCAACAACAGCCAAGGACGATGGGAGAGGGCGGAGAGTGGGCGGAGAAGGGTTGCCAAGCATTCCGAGTGTCGTCGGCAAGGGCGAAGACAGGAGAAGGAGGGGAGGCGGTTGCCAAGGACCATCCCCTGGGGTTGGCTGTTGCCAGGGCAGTTGTGACCAGTTGTCAGGGTGCAGGAGTAGGCCGAAGAGAGGCGATTGGTCGCTAGGGGTCCCAGTCGTTGTCATGGTGCTGAGCGGCAATGATGATCACCACTGTAAGGATGGTGCACAGGACCATGGCGGCGATGCCCACCGCCAGGCTGATGAAGGAGAAGTTGCGGGCCTCCCGAGAGGCAATTTCAGCTGATACGATGTCGCCGCGGGCAACCGCAGTCCGCACCTGGCGGAGAGAACAAAGAGTGTGGGAACAGGAGGAGAACACAGGCGCAGCAGCTGCAAAGCACGTTGGGCACATGGCACAATATACACCTCCCTGTCCACTGTATCTTAACGCGCTCTTCAACAAATGAAAAAAGCTGAAGTGTAAGAGATGAAGAATCATTTATAGACTGCGGGGAGGGGAATATCCTGCCCTCTTCTATGCCTTCCTCTAAGTATGAGACTTCCCTCTTATACAGATTATTTTTTATCTATTTTATTGATTATTTTTATAAATAACTCAAGGCAGCGAACATACCTAATACTCCTTCCTCCTATTTTCTCCACAATAAAAAAAATCTGAGGTGGGTTGGGCTGAGAGAGGATGACGGGGCCCAAAGTCACTCAGTTGGCTTTCATGTCTAAAACAGAACTAGAACTCACAATCTCCCAGTTCTAGCCTGGGGCCTTAACCACTAGAGCAAACTGGTGTACTAATCTCACTCAATAACATGAATGAATCGTTTGCTCTGGAAATTCTTGCTACCATTTTAGTTTTCCTTGTGAGGGAAGAGGACAGGGTTCTGACCTAGGCTTCCTGCTACAGTAAAAAGCACACAATTAGTCCCAAAAAACCCTTTTTTATTTCATTTACAGCATGTGCTGAATCACCAAGAGTTTATAAATAGTCCAAGAGAAGTCTGCCACAGTCCTTCGGATAAGGCTGGTAAACACCCACCTTTATCTTCTTTGACACGCTGCCAATGACCTAATTGGCAATTATCTTGGCAAGGCCACACGGAAACACAGAGTCAAAAACGGGAGCTTCAAAGTACAAACCGACACCATCCACAATGTTGCTTCCTGCAAAGGCCCACGTGCCTTTGCTCTTCCTTTATGTCTTATGGGAGGGGCCAATCATCTCCACGCCTTACTCCCAAGTCGTCCCTTTTGTTTTAACTGTTCTTGCCTTCTGGCAGCTCCGCGCATGGGCACACTAGGAACAGACTCCCCCTGTTCCTCTGCCTTTCTGGTCCGACTCTGGAGGCTCTCGAGTCCGCACATAACTCCCAGATGGCCCTGGCTCCCTCTCTGCCTCCGATGCAGAGCCCTCATCTGGGCCTTCCCCAGACTCCAGAACTGGCCCATGTTCCTCCCCAGCCTCCGCACTGTCTGACTCTGCTGCCAGCTCTGCAGGCTGCTGGCGGACCACAATAGGCAGTTTCCTGACTGTTTATCTACTAGATATAGGTTTCTCTTTTCTTCACTTTAGCAATATACAGGTAGTCCTCAACTTATGACCACAATTGAGCCCAAAATTTATATTGCTAAGTGAGACAGCCGTTGAGTGAATTTTAGTAACATAGTATACAGTTCTTAAGTGGATCTGGCTTTCCTGTTGATTTTGCTTGTCAGAAGGTCGCCAAAGGGAATCAGGTGACCCTGGCACCCTGCAACCGTCATAAATATGAGTGTTGCCAAGCATCCACATTTTGATCACATGATGCTGCAATGGTTGTAACTGTGAAAAATGGTCTGCCCTATGCACGGTCACTCATGCTCTCGTTACCTCTCGCCTGGACTACTGCAATGCTCTCTACATGGGGCTCCCCTTGAAGAGCACCCGGAGACTTCAGCTAGTCCAGAATGCGGCTGTGCGGGTTATTGAGGGAGCGGTTCGGAGCTCCCACGTAACACCTATCCTGCGCAGACTGCACTGGCTACCTGTTGTTTTCCGGGCGCGCTTCAAGGTATTGGTTACCACCTTTAAAGCGCTCCATGGCTTAGGACCGGGCTATCTACGGGACCGTCTACTGCCGGCCTCTATCTCCCAGCGTCCGGTGCGCTCCCACAGAGAGGGATTCCTCAGGGTGCCGTCAGCCAAACAGTGTCGACTGGCGGCCCCCAGGGGGAGGGCCTTCTCTGTGGCGGCTCCTACCCTGTGGAACGAGCTTCCCCTCGGGCTCCGACAACTACCTGACCTTAGGACCTTTCGCCGCAAACTTAAAACCTATTTATTTCATATGGCTGGACTAGCTTGATTTTTACTTTTAAATTTTAATTTAATTGAATTTGATGGGTTTTTAAAGTTTTGTAATTTTATGGGGGTGTATGTTATTTTAATATTTGGGCAAATTTAAATCAGTTTCTTAAGGGATGTTTTAACTATTGTGTATATCTGTATTTTATCTGCCTGTTCACCGCCCTGAGTCCTTCGGGAGAAGGGCGGTATACAAATTAAAATATTCATTCATATTCATTCACTTTTCAGTGATTTCACTTTTTTCAGTGATGTTGTAACTCTGAACAGTCACTAAATGAACTGTTGTAAGTCGAGGACTACCTGCACATAACCCTCCCTCCTATTTTTTTTTCCTACCGCAAACTTGTAAAGCAGTCTTTCTCAGCCATGGTGACTTAAAAGCTGTGTGACTTTTTAACTCCCAGAATTCCCCAGCTGGCATGATGGCTTGGGGGATTCTGGGAATTGAAGTCCACACATCTTCATGCTGACAAGATTGAGAAGTACCACTGTAAAATAGGTTAAGATGAAAGAGAAGGACCAGAACTTGGGTTTCCCTATTCTAGCACCAACACCTTGATTAGTGGGGATGAGGAGGGACTGGCCCAAAACCCCTCAGCAAAGTACGATGGCTTTCCTCATTTCTAATCTAGCACCTTCATCGTTTTTCAGCTCCAGGTCTGGGAAAAAGAAACTAACTAAAAATCCCCAGTAACATCCAAGATGAACTAGAAACGGTGTCTTCCTAATCTTAGGCCTTTACCACTTCCTCACACAGTTGTATGAAAGTGTCCAGTTGTCATATGGGCAGCCCTGAACTGTTGTGATCCGCCAGCAGCCTGTGCAGCTGGCAACGGAGTCGGACAGTGATGAGGCTGAGGAAGAGCATGGGCCAGTCCTGGAGGCTGGGGAAGGCCCAGATGAGGGCTCTGGGTCGGAGGCTGAGGGGAGGGCCAGGGCCATCGGGGAGTAAGGTGCGGATTCCAGAGCCTCCAGAGGCTGACAGTAGTGAGGCAGAGGAACAGGAGGAGCCTGTTCCTAATGCACGCATGAAAAGAGCTACCAGAAGGCAAGAGCAGCTCAAGCAAATAGGACGACTTGGGAGTAGGGCCAAGAGATGATTGGCCCCTCCCATAAGGCTTAAAAAACAACGGAATTTGTGCTCTTTGCTGGAAAACAACGTTGATAGCTTCGTCTTGTTGAATTTAGTTTGTATCAGTGTCTTCTGAACTTTTGCCAAGAAAGGCCTTTGGCAGTTTGCCTAATTGGACTAAGGTTTGCAATAAGACTGAGGAATTTGTGTTGGGAGGAATTTGCTTTAATTTAGTTGAACTACACTGAGAATGAAATAATACTCAACTGTTCGAATAAAGTTTGCTTTTATGCTGACTGAGTTTCCTACTACCTACTTGGGCCTGGGTCACAACATGAACTTTCTCCTAAGGCCTCCATTCTATGCCTTTGTTATAAGAATCAAAGTTTGTGGTGTTCAATTGACGAGTAGCTATACGTAGTCCTCGACTTACAACAACTCATTTAGTGACCGTTAGAAGTTACAATGGCACTGAAAAAAGGGACTTATGACCGTTTTGCTGCACTTACAACCTTTGCAGCATCCCCATGGTCATGTGATCACAACTCAGACGCTTGGCAACCGGTTCGGGACATGTGGTCGATCCGCTTTTGCAACGTTCTGACAATCAAATTCAATGGGGAAGCCAGATTCACTTAACAACCGTTGTTGGGGGCAATAGGGTGACTCTGTAAATCACTTAGAGAGGGCTTTAAAGCAGGGGTCTCCAACTTTGGTCCCTTTAAGACTTGTGAACTTCAATTCCCAGAGTCCCTCAGCCAGCAAAGCTGGCTGAGGAACTCTGGGAGTTGAAGTCCACAAGTCTTAAAAGGACCAAGGTTGGAGACCCCTGCTTTAAAGCACGGTAAAGCGGTATATCAATCTAAGTGCTATTGCTCTTACTTAGTTAACCGCTGCAGTGATTCACTTAACAACAACTGGCAAGGAAGGTCGCAAAACGAGGCAAAATTCATGTACCAACTTTTGTCTCACTTAACAAGAGAAATTTTGGGCTCAACTGTAGTCATAAGTCAAGGACTACCTGTATTAAGGACTGCATGTTTAAGGGGGCAACCTAAGCCAGTCTTTCATTTGCTGATGCCCTTTGAAATCATTTTTCTGATACTCAAATGTATTTTTTTTTTTAGTATTACCATCTTTTCACATGGCTTCTCCATGTCCTCTGAGCAGTGGTGGGATTCAAGTAATTTAACAACCGGTTCTCTGCCCCAATGATTTCTTCCAACAACCAGTTCACCAAACTGCTCAGAAAGTTAACAACCGGTTCTCCCGAAGTGGTGCGAACTGGCTGAATCCCACCACTGCCTCTGAGTAAGTGTTCCTGGCGGCTGTCAAGCACACTTCGACATGTTACTTATCCTTTGGGCAGACAAAGAAAGAGGTGAATGCAACACTTCAGATGGAGGCAGGCAGATTATGGCCTTCTACTGTGACAAAATGGTTGCCTGGCTCCTCAAAGCCCTGGATTATTTTCAGAACGAAGCCGCTTGGCTCTACAAAATGTGTACAGTACTGTACATGTGTGGGAGGTGAGGATTGCCAGCCAGACGTGAACAGGGAGTCCGCACGGCATATGTTCAGTCCATTTCCTTTTCTGTGCTGTAGATTCTTTCCATCTCATGACGTTTCTAGGCCTGGAGAGGGGGCTCCCTATTCCGCAAGGATTTCCTCAATGGCTTTGCTACTTTATAGGTGCTTGGCAACAAAGATGCTTGGATTCCAGTGCAGCTGCAATACAGTATTATTTAGGTTGTAGTCCTGCTCACTACACCATCATCACAGGCAGCTACGGAACCAAAGCCCCAGTCCAGATCACTGTTTCTCAACCTTAGCCACATTATGATGCGTGGACTTCAACTCCCAAAATTCCCAAGTCAGTATGCGGGCTGAGGAATTCTGGGAGTTGGAGTCCATGCATCATAATGTGGCTAAAGTTAAAAAAACAGTGGTCCAGATGTTTGCAATGTAGAACATCCTGTAAAGCAGTAGTGAGAAACCTGATTAGGGTCATAGCTGGTTTCCATCCCTCTTTTTTTGGGTCACCTAGAACCGTGATGGCGAACCTATGGCAAGCGTGCCACAGGTGGCACACGGAGTCCTCTCTGTGGGCATGCAAGCCGTCACCCAGCTCAGCTCCACCCTGCATGTGCCTCCCGCTGGCCAACTGATTTTCGGGTCTCCGCCGTGCATGCGCGGGGGTGTTGAGGGAGCATGGGGGGTATGGCGTGCCCCCCACCATGGCCCATTTTGGGCCTCCCTGCAGCTTCCTGAAATAAAAAATGGGCTGCGGGGGGTTGCGGGCGGGGAGAACGTGGGGGTCATGTGCACATGCGTGGGGGGCAGTGGGGAGGTTCACGCATGCATTGCACGCATTGCATTATGGGTGCAGGCATATACGCCCTGTCATGCGCGCACGTGCACCCTTTGGCACGCAACGACAAAAAGGTTAGCCATCACTGACCTAGAACCTTCAAGATTGGGCCACCAAAACAAACCACAAAATCAAGTGCTTTAAGTTGATCCCATAAACAACTTATGGGATCGACTTAAAAGTACTGGTGTCCTCTCCACTGATGACGTAAAAGAGTACAAGTGCCCTCCGCTCGCACGAATGGAGCTTCGTGTGTGAGCACAAGTGCCCGCCGCTCGTGAAAGAGGAGCTTTGCATGCACTTCACCACCGTTCTCACGAGTGGAGCTTCGCATGTATGTGCACTTGCCCATTGTTCACACGTCCTGGTTTGAAACAGGCTGCAGCCCGGTAGTGGGCCATGGCCCAGGGGTTGGGGACCCCTGATTTATAGTATAGATAGTCTCCATCCTTAGCAACTTTAAGATTGTGGACTTCAACTCCCAGAATTCCTCAGCCAGCAAAGCTTCTGATTCTGGAAGTTGAAGTCCACAAGTTTTAAAGTTGCCAAGGTTGGAGACCTGGTATAGATGGAAAAATTCTGGTTCTTCAATTTCGACCTTAGCTTCAATACTTATCCAATAAGACCAACTATCAAAAACAAAAAAGATACAGCTTCCAGAATCCCTATTACACTCCCTCTGATGTCCTAGACCAGGGGTCACCAACCTTTTGGATCTCAGGGACCACTAAATTTATAATTTTAAATCCCGTGGACCACTAATATGATTTGCCTAATGACCGGCTAGGTGGGCGTGGCAAGGTGGTCATGTGACTGGGTGAGCGTGGCCAACTCAATGTCACTCACATCAAGGGGCAACTTGCCAGCCTCTACTCGCTACTCCTCGCCTGCCCGCCCGCCCGCCCGGGCTCCTTAGGGCCCCAACAAGAAACAGTTGTTGGAGCTAAGCAGCCAGCATGAGAAAGAGTTGGCAAAACAGCTCAGTTCAAATTGGATTGAGCGAGAAGGAGGCTCAGCAGAAGCACCTCACTGAGGACTAGGAGCATAGGCTTTCCAAGCAGAGGGAAGATCTGCAGGAGTGCAAGGACAGGTACCGGCACCTGGCAGCTCAGTGGGCTGAGATGGTCAGGCAGTTCCAGCCCATGATGAAAATCCCACTGGAACAAGGCCCTCCAGCCTTCTCCCAAAGCCCTTCAGCTGAAGCAGACCCCAAGTCAGAATTTTTGCCCCTCTCTGACCCACACAAAAAGATCCCGAAGGGGGAGACTCTCTGCAGCAACACAAATGTTCATTGCACATATCCGTCCCAGGGGGCGTAGTTTGAGGACCCCTGATTTAGTGCAATATAAAAAATGCAAATAATTTTTCTGGGGACCACCAAAATTTTCTCAGGGACCACCGGTGGTCCACGGACCACCAGTTGGTGACCGCTGTCCTAGACCATGGGTGTCAAACTCGCGTCATCACAGCAGCATCACGTGACATATTGTGACTTTTCCCCCCTTCACTAAACCGGACAGTGGCGGGGCCAACATGTGACACATCCGAGCTGCGGGCTGCAAATTCGACACCCGTGTCCTATAGACAGTGCACTTCCTGAAAAGCAAACAGCCTTGAATGTCCATCCTGATGAATAAGTACAGCTGTTGCACTTGGAAACTCCTGTACCCTGCCTCCTGGATTGAGGCATACGCCACTCACCTGCACAGCCTTGATGATAGCAATGATGCCTGTCGGCCAGAAGCAGCAGATGGTGGTAAGGACAGCGATGGGAAGGTAATCGTGCGGTGGGCGTCGGGGTTCCAAGATGGCGATGCCCGGTGTCATCTGTGTTGGGGAGAGAGCTGGTGGTGGAGGTGGGTTGCCCTGAGGGTAGGGCTGGAAACAACAGTTGAAAAGCTGAAGAAACCATTCATTCATTCAAACTTAATACCAAAGAAAACAACTTTTAGCACTATCAAGTAGAATTAGAATAGAATAGAATTTTTTTTTATTGGCCAAGTGTGATTGGGCACACAAGGAATTTGTCTTACTTAATGGAATGTACCACTTGAAGCTGCAGGTGGAGTGCTGCAATCTTGAGTGTTTGCGCACACAGCCAAAATGGCTCAGTGGTAGATTCTGGAGGTAACAGATTGCAGCTTCCAATTCTGGTATCTCTTAAGGTGGGGAAAGATATTAGAAAACAAATGCTATAAAACGGGGGTCTCCAACCTTGGCAATTTTAAGCCTGGCGGACTTCAACTCCCAGAGTTCTGGGCGTTGAACTCCGCCAGGCTTAAAATTGCCAAGGTTGGAGACCCCTGCTATAAAATATATCGGCTCAACTCTTTCAATCTTGGCCTCTGAATTACATAGCAAAATGGGAAGTTCATAGCTAGGACTGTAAGGGAGAAATTGGAAGGAAGACCATGGTGAAGAAAGAAAAATTCCAAAGGAATAAAGAGAAGAAGGATAAACTCCTAGAGTTTTTACAAACAATGGATGAAACAAAAAAAAAGGAACAACGGATGGGAATGAATCAAGGAGAGAAGCAACTAGAACTAAGGAGAAATTTCCTGACAGCCAGAACAATTAATCAGTGGAACAACTTGCCTCCAGAAGTTGTAAATGCTCCAACACTGAAAGTTTTTAAGAAGATGTTGGATAACCATTTGTCTGAAGTGGTGTAGGGTTTCCTGCCTTCCAACTCTGTTATTCTATTCTATTCTATTCTATTCTATTCTATTCTATTCTATTCTATTCTATTCTATTCTATTCTATTCTATTCTATTCTATTCTATTTTATTCTAGGATAGCAGAAAAAGAAGTCAAGTGGTACTTTGCTACTAAAGGGGAAGACGCTTCCTCGCCTTCTAAAATTCTGGTCAATGAAAGGCAAGCAATGAGTGGCATTTTAAGTATTAGTAGTACAGATCATTCCATCAACTTTCCAGTGCAATCCAGCTGCCTGCATTTACCCTCTGGCTGTCTGGCAAGGCCTCCATGGCTCCCCCACCCCTCCCTCCGCCCATTTCTGACTGCGGGTCTGATAAAGAAGGCAAATTAGCTGTTCTTTTAAGGAAGCTTGTTTGCCCTGCGTACAAAAAAGACAAAAACACCACCTCCAAAGAGCACATAATTAATACCTGTCAAGAGCGTTACAGAGGCCCTAGCCGCATCAAGGAGATTAACATGGTTTCATTCTTATTAGAGTAGATGGATACTCAGATGCCCTTCTCCTAAACTGCACCAAGAGGAGAGGATGAAAAACTGGATTGGGTGCTCCTAAACAAACCCCAGCCTACACACTGCCTATGTCCACACGTTGTTTTAGCTGCAGGTCTTTCTTTTTTTCTTTTTAACAAAAATAGATGGATTCGCATCTTGCACACAGGCTGTTTGACTTAGCAGGATGTCTGCATCCAGCCGCAGGGGTTTCTAAACGAAACGTTAGCTTAGAGTTTAATGTTGTGCATCAAACAAGTCACTTTTAATTATAGCACAAGGAAGACGGTTGAAAGAAACAATGGCTTGGCATAAAAGGACAAATTATAGTTCCTTTAAGCTAAAGTTAGTAAGAGGGTCAGGCGATTTCTCTAAAACACCGTTGCTGTATTTTAGAGGAAGTTTGTCCTTTGCTAATCGAACTGCTGCAAAATATAAAAATCATATTGCCTAGGGTTGTTATATGCCCCAAAATGGAAAGAAGACAAAGTGGAAACTAATCAAGGAGAGGACCAACTTAGAATTAAGGAGAAAATTCCTGACAGTGAGAACAATTAATCAGTGGAACGACTTGCCTCCAGAAGTTGTGAATGCTCCAACACTGGATGTTTTTGAGAAGAGATTGGACAACCATTTGTCTGAAATGGTAGATGTTTTCCTGCTTGAGCAGGGGGTTGGACTAGAAGACCTCCAAGGTCCCTTCCAACTCTGTTTATTCTGTATTCCCAGTGGAAGAATGGATTTTGAAACTAACGAAGCTAGCCAAGATAGCAAAACTGCCTGCTTGGCTTAGAGACAATAATTAAACTAAATTTCTTGAGAATGGTTTGATTTCTTAGACCAGGGGTCTCCAACCTTGGCAACTTTAAGCCTGGGGGACTTCAACTCCCAGAATTCCCCAGCCAACAAAGAAAGAGAGTTGAAGAGAGTTGAACAAAGAAAGAGTCAAAAGAGTTGAAGTCCACAAGTCTTAGAATTGCCAAGTTTGGAGATCCCTGTCTTAGACGATAAGGACAAAAATCAACTTTTGACTTTGGTATGTGAAGATTAGTTTGGATTGGATTAGAGAAATTTTATAGCTTTTTAAAACATAAGTTATTTGTCTTTAATGATTTAATACCAGATTAAAGTTAAGATAAGAATGTTTTAGGAATACTGGCATTTTAGACTTGTGATTGTTAGGATTTTAAGTTTTTTAGCTATTTAAATTTAGAGAGAGGTTGCTCTCCTGTTATTTTCTTTGGCATAAAAGAACTTCGTAGGTCATCCTTCTTATAAATGTGTTTGTTGCATTTTTTTCCCCCTGTCACTTTTAATTTGTATGGTTATTCCCTTTCCTTTTTCCCTGTCCTTCATAATAAAGAGTGCACAATCACTGGAGTGATACCTCAAAAAATCATGGTTCTTGTTACTTCTGCATTACCTTGTATCTGCAGGATAAAGAGGCAATCCTCGACTTGCAACGATTCATTTAACGACTGTACAAAGGCATTAAAAAGGCTCACTTACAACCGGTCCCCACATTTACGACCACTGCAGCATCTCCAGGGTCACATAATCAAAATTCAGGGACTTGGCAACTGGCACGTACAGGTAGTCCTCCACGTACGACAGTTTGCTTAATGACCGTTTGAAATTATAACAGCTCTGAAAAAAAGAGACTTAAGACCATTTTTCACCCTTACAACTATTGCAGCATCCTCATTCACACACTTGGCAATTGATTCACACTTACGATGACTGCATGTCCCAGGGGGGCGGGGGTGTCACCTAATCCCCTTTTGCAACCTTCGGACAAGCAAAAGTCGCTGGGGAAGCCAGGTTCACTCAACAACCGTGTCACTAAGTTAAGAATTGCAGTGATTTACTTAACAACTGTGGCAGGAAACATCGTAAAATGGGGCAAGACTCACCTAACAAATGTCTCGCTTAGCAACAGAAGTTTGGGGCTCCATTGTGGTCATAAGTCGAGGACTACCTGTAGTTACAACAACTGCAGTGTCCTTGGGTCATGTGATTGCCATTTGTGACCTTTTTTACTTTTATATATAACAACAGAGTTGGAAGGGACCTTGGAGGCCTTCTAGTCCAACCCCCTGCCCAGGCAGGAAACCCTACACCATCTCACTCAGATGGTTATCCAATATTTTCTTAACAATTTCCAGTGTTGGAGCATTCACAACTTCTGCAGGCAAGTTGTTCCACTTATTAATTGTTCTAACTGTCAGGAAATTTCTCCTTAGTTCTAAGTTGCTTCTCTCTTTGATCAGTTTCCACCCATTGCTTCTTGTTCTACCCTCAGGTGCTTTGGAGAACAGCCCGACTCCCTCTTCTTTGTGGCAGCCCCTGAGATATTGGAACACAGCTATCATGTCTCCCCTAGTCCTTCTTTTCATTAAACTAGACATACCCAGTTCCTGCAACCGTTCTTCATATGTTTTAGCCTCCAGTCCCCTAATCATCTTCGTTGCTCTTCTCTGCACTCTTTCTAGAGTCTCAACATCTTTTACATCGTATGCACCAAAACTGGATGCAATATTCCAAGTGTGGCCTTACCAAGGCATTATAAAGTGGTACTAACACTTCACGTGATCTTGATTCTATCCTCTGTTTATGCAGCCCAGAACTGTGTTGGCTTTTTAGCAGCTGCTGGCTCATATCTAAATGGTTGTCCACTAGGACTCCAAGATCCCTCTCACAGGTACCTTTTCAGCTGGCTCCTGACAAGCAAAGTCAATGCGGGAAGCCAGATTCATTTAATGACCACATGATTCACTTAACAACTGCAGTGATTTGCTTAACGATTATGAAATCAGACATGACTCGCTTAACAACCGCCTTGCTTAGCAGTGGAAATTCTGATCCCAAATGTGGTCTTAAAGACTATAAGAAAGTCCCAAACTAATACAGGTAGTCCTCGACCTACAACCACAATTGAGCCCAACATTTCCGTTGCTAACTGAGACATTGGTTAAGTGAGTTTTGTCCCATTTTACAACCTTTCTTGCCACCGTTGTTAAACAGACCATTGCAGTTATTAAGTCAGTAACATGCTTGTTAAGTGAATCTGGGTTCCCCATTGACTTTGCTTGTCAGAAGGTCACAAAAGGGGATCATGTGACCTGGGACCCAGCAACGGTCATAAATACGAACCCGTTGCCAAGCATCTGAATCATATGATCACACGGATGATGAGGGGTGCTGTGGCCTATAGCTGGAGCTCTCACCTTACAATCAGGAGGCTGTGAGTTCGATCCTAGGTAGCCTCCTAGGTAGAGGCAGATATTTCTCTCTCTGGACACAATGAGGATGTATCTGCTGAACAAAACTCCACATTGGTGACAGGAAGGGCATCCGGCCATTAAAAAACACCCTGCTAGTTCCATTCAGTTGCCCAGACTCCACCCCGCAAGGGATTATGGGGTCGTTAAATGAGAATGATGATGATCATCATAGGGGTGATGCTGTTGTGTCTGTGCCCCCCGAGCCGGGCCCCCTGCCAGAAAGTGACTCGGAAAGTGAGGGGCAAGGGCCATCAGGACTTACCTCTGGAGCACCGGCTTCCCTGGCCTCCGTCCCCTGACTCTTTCCCCCTAACAAATGTCTCGCTTAGCAACAGAAGCTTGGGGCTCCGTTGTGGTCATAAGTCGAGGACTACCTGTAGTTACAACAACTGCAGTGTCCTTGGGTCATGCGATTGCCATTTGTGACCTTTTTACTTTATATATAATAACAGAGTTGGAAGGGACCTTGGAGGCCTTCTAGTCCAACCCCTGCCCAGGCAGGAAACCCTACACCATCTCACTCAGATGGTTATCCAACATTTTCTTAAAATTTCCAGTGTTGGAGCATTCACAACTTCTGCAGGCAAGTTGTTCCACTTATTAATTGTTCTAACTGTCAGGAAATTTCTCCTTAGTTCTAAGTTGCTTCTTTCCTTGATCAGTTTCCACCCATTGCTTCTTGTTCTACCCTCAGGTGCTTTGGAGAACAGCCCGACTCCCTCTTCTTTGTGGCAACCTTGAGATATTGGAACAGTGCTATCATGTCTCCCCTAGTCCTTCTTTTCATTAAACTAGACATACCCAGTTTCTGCAACCGTTCTTCATATGTTTTAGCCTCCAGTCCCCTAATCCTCTTTGTTGCTCTTCTCTGCACTCTTTCTAGAGTCTCAACATCTTTTTTACATCGTGGCGACCAAAACTGGATGCAATATTCCAAGTGTGGCCTTACCAAGGCATTATAAAGTGGTACTAACACTTCACGTGATCTTGATTCTATCCCTCTGTTTATGCAGCCCAGAACTGTGTTGGCTTTTTTAGCAGCTGCTGCACACTGCTGGCTCATATCTAAATGGTTGTCCACTAGGACTCCAAGATCCCTCTCACAGGTACCTTTTCAGCTGGCTCCTGACAAGCAAAGTCAATGCGGGAAGCCAGATTCATTTAATGACCACATGATTCACTTAACAACTGCAGTGATTTGCTTAACGATTATGAAATCAGACATGACTCGCTTAACAACCGCCTTGCTTAGCAGTGGAAATTCTGATCCCAAATGTGGTCTTAAAGACTATAAGAAAGTCCCAAACTAATACAGGTAGTCCTCGACCTACAACCACAATTGAGCCCAACATTTCCGTTGCTAACTGAGACATTGGTTAAGTGAGTTTTGTCCCATTTTACAACCTTTCTTGCCACCGTTGTTAAACAGACCATTGCAGTTATTAAGTCAGTAACATGCTTGTTAAGTGAATCTGGGTTCCCCATTGACTTTGCTCGTCAGAAGGTCACAAAAGGGGATCATGTGACCTGGGACCCAGCAACGGTCATAAATACGAACCCGTTGCCAAGCATCTGAATCATATGATCACACGGATGATGAGGGGTGCTGTGGCCTATAGCTGGAGCTCTCGCCTTACAATCAGGAGGCTGTGAGTTCGATCCTAGGTAGCCTCCTAGGTAGAGGCAGATATTTCTCTCTCTGGACACAATGAGGATGTATCTGCTGAACAAAACTCCACATTGGTGACAGGAAGGGCATCCAGCCATTAAAAAACATCCTGCTAGTTCCATTCAGTTGCCCAGACTCCAGCCCGCAAGGGATTATGGGGTCGTTAAATGAGAATGATGATGTTCATCATAGGGGTGATGCTGCTGTGTCTGTGCCCCCCGAGCCGGGCCCCCTGCCAGAAAGTGACTTGGAAAGTGAGGGGCAAGGGCCATCAGGACTTACCTCTGGAGCACCGGCTTCCCTGGCCTCCGTCCCCTGACTCTTTCCCCCCCCAGGCCACGCCTCCAAACCCGGCTGATGGCAATTAGGCCTGGCTGGACCCTAGGTTTCGTAGGCAGGAGAGGTGGGAACAACAGAAGCAGGGGTGGGGCAGGCCTAGGAAGTGCTGAGTCATGGAGCCACACCCCACAGGATATAAAAGCAGCAAGGGCTGCTATACCACTTCGTGGCAAGCAAATCAACTGCTTAGAGGGAGAATTAGAGCTGAAGTCCTGTTTGTTCCTGGTTTCCTGGCTGACTCATCAAGAGAGATAACAGAGACACTTGGCATACGCTCCCTAGTTTGCTGCCAGAGCTGATAGTTGCCGGCTAATTAAGTCATCGCTCGTGTCTCCCGGATTGCAGAGGGGGACAGAACAGATGCAAACACCGTAAGTGTGAAAAATAGAATAGAATAGAATAGAATTTTTTATTGGCCAAGTGTGATTGGACACACAAGGAATTTGTCTTGGTGCATATGCTCTCAGTGTGCATAAAAGAAAAGATACATTCATCAAGAATTCTAAGGTACAACACTTAATGATAGTCGTAGGGTACAAATTGGTACAAAAAATGGTCATAAGTCATTTTTTTTCAGTGCCATTGTAACTTCGAACGGTCACTAAATGAACTGTTGTAAATCAAGGATTACCTATAAGAAAGTCCCCAAACTAATACAACCCCAAGAACTTCTCTGGTTTTTATTATGGTATTTATTCTGAGCATAAATACTCACCGCCCCGACAGGGTAGACCGGCACATATGCCGTACAAGGCTGTAGCTGAACCGGATACCCTGGGTGCATGTAGCCTCCAATGGGAAGGGTCCCGACAGGCGGATGCGTCTGCACTACGTAGCCCTGGGCAGCTCCGTTGAACTGAGTTTCCTGCATGTAGGGGTCAGGGGGGAGGCGGGGGAGGGTGGCAGAATGATGGCGGGGCGGGCGCGGGAGGGTGGCTGACGTGGGGGGAGGCCTGGGGAGGGTAGCAGCCCCTCCAAGCCGGGGCAAAGTGGCTGTTCCTGAATGCACAACCGTAGCAGAGGAATCGCTGTATCCCGGGACGGGAGCATCCTGGGGAGGGGGAGGTTGCAAAGGGGTGTTGTAAGGTGGGGGGGAAGTGTGTGGGGCGGAATCAGGAAGTCCTAAAGGGGGGGGGGTGGAGAGAGAGAAAGGTGTAAAGATAAAAGAAACCACCAAAAATTACATGTTAGTGCAGAAAAAGCTCTCGGCAAAGGAAAACCCGGTGAAAACTTGGTGAAAAGCCATGTGGTTATATTTATTCCTGTTCTATCAACACTCGGTTTCCCTGCCTGATCTATTCTGCGTCCAAAACACAAATGTACCCATTCAAAATAGATATTTGAAAAACCCAACTCCCAAACATGAGCAGTAGACTACGCAGCCGGCTTGCAATCTGCTACACCGTTCCAGCGTTCAAAATACAGATTAAAAACAGCAACCGAGACAGATAAGTGTACCAAGGTTAGCTCAGCCCACATTTTCCCCTCGGTTTAGGTTATTTTTACCAAAGCAAGATCTAATCGGGGTGGAACAAACCTCAAAGTTTGTCAGGAGAAATGCAACGTGATACCAACGCCCGTGTTGCTTTCTGACTGACCAACCGTCCAGAAACAAAGAGACCTAATTCTGTCGCACTGACAACTGCCAAGAAATGGATGTTCAGTCTTCCTAGTTCTCTCATAAGTCTGAAACCCCCACTAGAAAAAAGTTTGCCTGCGTAAAACAGGATGTAGCATTAACACCGATTTCTCCTACTGTATATAGGGTTTGACATCAGCCCTTCAAGATAGATCAGGTCAGGAAAGGCGGGGGGGGGGTGTGTGTGACCAAGAACACAGGTTAGTCCTCGACTTACAATTGAGCCCAAAATTTCTGTTGCTAAGCAAGACTGTTGTTAAGTGAATTTTGTTCCATTTTACCACAGTTGCTAAGTGAATCACTGCAGTTATTATAGCAATAGCACTTAGACTTATATATCGCTTCACAGTGCTTTTTACAGCCTTCTCTAAGCGGTTGACAGACTCAGCTTATTGCCCCCAACAATCTGAGTCCTCCTTTTACCGACCGCGGAAGGATAGAAGGCTGAGTCAACCTTGAGTCTGGTGAGATTTGAACTGCCAAATTGCAGGCAGTCAGCAGAAGCAGCCTGCAATACTGCATTCTAACCACTGCGCCACCTCGGCTCATAATGTTAGCAATAATAGTCTGTAGAATATTTCAATATTCTGTAGAATATTTTTTTTTATTATTACTTTTTTTTTTTAATGTTACAAACAAAAAAGAAAATACATTTTCCACCCTTGTGCTATACATAAAAAAAAAGGAAGATTTGGGTCTTCGGATATATCCTCATGATTGCCAAAATCCACGTTCTCGAGGTCACAGGTACCGAAGCGTCCAATGTTCCAATAGTCCACAAATGGTTTCCAAGTCTTCCAGAAAATATCTTCTTTATACACACCACTTCTAATTTTAATATCACATGTCATTTTATCATTTAAAGCTAATTTCCACATTTCAGAATTCCACTCTTCTATTCTAAAAATCACATCTAGTTTCCAATATCTAGCTATTATAATTCTACCTATTATAATCATAATTCTAATCAATTCTTTTTCATATTTTGTTAATTCTATTTCCTTAATTACCAACAATAATATAGTTTCCACTCTCAATGTTATTACTTTCCCCATCATTTCAAATATCATTTTCTCCAATTGTTGCCAAAACTTTTAACCTTATCACAATTATACCACATATGTTCATAAGTCCCCAATTCCATCTCACATCTCCAACATTTTTTACTAATTTTTTTATCCATTTGTGACAATCTTACTGGAGTCAAATACCATTTCCAAACAACTTTATAATTATGCTCTTTAATCCTTATAGATAAAGTTCTCATAATTCTACTATTCCAATTCACATTCCAATCTGACTCTGGTATTTCAATATTAAGATCTTTTTCCCAATTTGTCCTCATCACTCTTTGTAATTTTTCATCAGAGTTTATAATCTTATAAACCCTACTAACGAGTCCCTTTAGCCCAATTTCATCTTTCATAATCCGAGATACTAAATATTCAAATTCAGTTTCACATCTATTTATCGAATAATTTTCCCTTAATTTTTTTGTCCATTTTTCTATCTGTATTTTTTCAAACCAGCTTAACCCTAATTTTTCAGTAATTTCTTTGTTCCTCCTTTCATTTTCTAAAACTTTTAACCAATCTCCAATAGTTTCTATATTTTCATCTTTAATCACTTCATTACGTTTTATATTATTTTTAATCGGCCAATTTCCAATTGTCTTCCCCAAAAAGATTATATCCGGAATTAAAATTTTAACAAAATAAGACTAAAATGTGATAAGACATTGCGGAGCTGTGTATTATGCAAACCTAGCTCGAATAAAAACTAGGGAAAGAGGGGCGTGCAGCATAAAGTGATGCCTTGCAGAATTAAATTTTCCTCCCTGTTTTTCCTTTTCCAACTTGGTATTCCACACTGATGGAACGTGGTCTTCCTCATTCTTAATACTCATCCATTTTCTTTTACTTTGGTGCATTCCCACACAGAAGTGGGAATCAAGGATTCTGAAGGAAAAATACAAATTTTTCAGACTGTGCAACTATGCTATTTTTTTTGAATTGGGAGATGTATTCCGAGGTCCAGCCTGAAAAATGAGAACATTAATAATAATAATAATAATAATAATATTTTAATTTGTATACCGCCCTTCTCCCGAAGGACTCAGGGCGGTGAACAGGCAGATAAAATATAAATACACACAATAATTTAAAACAACCCTTAAAAAACTAATTTAAATGCCCAAAACGTTAAAAACATACTCCCCTATAAAATAACACAATTTTAAAAACCCATCTAATAAAAATAAAAATCAGGCTAGTCCAGCCATATGAAATAAATAAGTTTTAAGTTCGCGAAAGGTCCTAAGGTCAGGTAATTGTCGAGTCCGAGGGGAAGTTCGTTCCACAGGGTGAGCTCCCACAGAAGGCCCTCCCCTGGGGCCGCCAGTCGACACTGTTTGGCTGACGGCACCCTGAGGAGTCCCTCTCTGGGAGCGCGTGACGATGGGAGATAGAAGCCGGCAGTAGGCGGTCCCGTAGATAGCCGGTCCTAAGCCATGGAGCGCTTTAAAGGTGGTAACCAATACCTTGAAGCGCACCCGAAAACAACAGGTAGCCAGTGCAGTCTGCGCAGGATAGGTGTTATGTGGGAGCTCGAGCTCCCTCAATAACCCAGCAGCGCATTCTGAACTAGCTGAAGTCTCCGGTGCTCTTCAAGGAGCCCCATGTAGAGAGCATTGCAGTAGTCCAGGCGAGAGGTAACAAGGGCATGAGTGACTGTGCATAAGGCATCCCGTCCAGGAAGGGCGCAACTGGCGGATCAGGCGAACCTGATAAAATGCTCTCCTGGAGACGGTCGCCAAATGGTCTTCAAAGGACAACCGCCATCCAGGAGCACGCCCAAGTTGCGTACCTTCTCCATCGGGCCAATGATTCACCCCGACAGACAGCCGCATCTGCAGCTGACTGTACCGAGGTGCCGGCATCCACAGCCACTCCGCCTTGGAGGGATTAAGTTTGAGCCTGTTCCTCCCCATCCAGACCCATCGGCTTCCAGACACCGGGACAACACTTGACAGCTTCACTGGGGTGGCCGGGGTGGAAAAGTACAGCTGGGTGTCATCAGCGACAGTTGGTATCTCACCCCAAAGCCACTGATGATCTCACCCAGCGGCTTCATATAGATGTTGAACAGGAGGGTGAGAGAATCGCCCTGTGGCACCCCACATGAGGCACCAGGTGATCTCTGCCCCCTGTCAACACCGTCTGCGTCCGATCAGAGAGGTAGGAGGAGAACCACCGATAAGCGGTGCCTCCCACTCCCAACCCTCCAAGCGCAGCAGGATACCATGGTCGATGGTATCAAAAGCCGCTGAGAGGTCTAATAGGACCAGGGCAGAGGTAACCTATCCTGGCCCTCCAGAGATCATCCACCAGCGCGACCAAAGCTGTCTCCGTGCTGTATCCGGGCGGAAGCGGACTGGAGCAGGTCTAGATAGACAGTTTCATCCAGGTACTGGGGTAGCTGACATGCCACCACACTCTCTACAACCTTCGCCGTGGCGAAGATTGAGACTGGCGATAGTTCCTAAAACAGCTGGGTCCAGGAAGGCTTCTTGAGGAGGGGTCTCACCACAGCCTCTTTCAAGGCGCGGAAAGACCCCTCCGCAGAGAAGCATTTGTAATCCCTGGAGCCAGCCTGTCACCTCCTGAGTAGCCAGTACTAACCAGGAGGCACGGATCCAGTAAACATGTGGTGGCATTCAGCCTGCCCAGCAACCTGTCCATGTCCTCGGAGTCACAGGATCAAAGTCATCCCAAACCACCTCAACAAGACGGTCCTCGGAACCCTCGCCTGGATCTACCCAATTTTGATCCAATCCGTCCCGAAGCTGAGCGATTTTGTCGATAGATAACGTTAAACTCCTCGGCACGCCCTTGTAGGGTCCTCCGCCTCCTGTTGGAGGAGGCGGGTCACCAAACAGGGCGGCCGGGCGGTTATCTGCCGACGCAATGAGGGAGGAAACGCCGCCGCCCCTCATTGCCACTAGGTAGGTCCTACTATAGGACCTAACTAGTGTCCGTCAGCCTCAGAGCGGCTGGATCTCCAGGCACTCTCTAGGCGTCTTCTCCGCGTTCATCTCCCTCAGCTCCTCGGAGAACCAAGGAGCTGGTTGAGACTGGCGCCGGGTCAGAGGCATAGACGACACGGTCCAAAGCTCCAGCCGCGGCCCGTTCCCAGGCCGCAACTAGCTCTTCAGTCGAGTCGTGGGACAGGTGTTCGGAAACGCCCAAGCTCCGTCAGAACCTCTCCGGGTCCATCAGGCGCCTGGGACGGAACCAACGCATTGGTTCCGTCTCCCTGGTGGGTAGCGGTCAGAAAGTCTAGGCGAAGGAGAAAATGATCTGACCATGACAAAGGTTCCACAACTAAATCGTTTAAAACCAGATCATTAAACCACTGGCCAGAGATAAAAATCAGGTCTAGGTACCTCCCCCGTGGGTAGGCCGTCAATTAACTGAATCAGGTCCATGGCCGTCATGGAAGCCATGAACTCCTGAGCTGTTGAGGATGCTACGCCGCTGATGGCAATTGAAATCCCCATGACCAGCAGTCTGGGGTCTCAACTGCCAACCCCCGGCAAGCACTCCAACAACTCAGGCAGGGCTGTAGTCACGCAGCAAGGAGCCAGGTACGTGATCAACATGCCCACCTGAGTTCTGGCCCACTTCACGAAGAGGATTCACACCCAGCTATCTGAGGCACAGTGGTCTCCTCGGCTCCAGACTCTCCTTGATGATAACCGCCACCCTCCACCCCTACCCTGGGCCTCGGCTGATGGAATGCTCGGAAGCCTGGTGGGCACATCTCCACTAGGGGAACCCCTTCAGTGCCCAACCAGGTCTCCGGCCCATAACGTCATGGTCCCTTCCTGAATAAGATCTGAGATCAGGGGCTTTATTAACGCGGACCTGGCATTACATAACATCAGCCGGAGGCCCAGGTCCCGATTATCCTGGCCACTCGGGTCACGGGAAATTGGGGGCGGAGCACGCAATCGTCAAACAGCGAGGGCGAGCCCCAAACCTGATGTGGCCCCGCCATATCTGCTCTCCCACTTACCGTAATAATAGCTCACCCTGACAAACTGGAACGACACCCTCGCCATAACCCCAGGACCTATTAAGTTACACACATGGTGGACCTAGCCCCTTCCTGATGGGCCCATCACCCCAGAACCAAACCCGTCATTTCCTCCCCTTAAAATTCCCTTAAAACCCCTGTAAAAAACGACAAAACAGTTCATTAAAATCCCTAAGCCTCTTCTTGCATGCCAACTCTCGGGTTCCAAAACCCGTCATTGAGATGTGCCCTCGATAGTGTGGAGGGCCAGACCTGCGAGAGGGAATCTCGAGGGCAAGAAGGTGAGTTGAAAATCTTCGCATCAATAAAAATACAGCACAGTCAGTCCATCCAAGCCGGTCAAGATGGCAAATGTCATTGCAGCAAGACTAGAGTCCTGGCTGGCGAGATGGACAATGGACTTCCAGGATTCCGTGGGGCCTTATTCTCACCCCCCCAAAGCATTTCACTTTCCCAGGTCCAGATGATAAGCCATTCTCCTCCGTCAGTCCGTGCCTTGGTGTTACAGTCACTCTGGGCCTTGATGTCAGAAAAAGGGGTCTAAAGAGGGCCAGCCTGCCTCAACTCCTCCTCTGGGCGACCCTCCAGATGACATCCGATCCTGCGCTACCACTCAGCGACCGATCCTCTCCTATCTCCTCGTCTCTGGCAAATGATGGAGAAAAGTACTCAAAAGTTCTCAAGCGTTGATGAGTCCTCGGCCCCTGGGGTAGGGGAGGCCGTCCGCCAACATGCCACCGGGCGGAGCCGAGGCCAGGCGCAACCACATGACATCACCCCAGCCATGGCCCACCAGAGGACAGAGGCCTTCCAAGGCCAGAGAAGTGCCAGGTTCATCATGAAAAGTCTTCAGTGGGAGGGGGCCGGAGACCCAAAGTCAGCTGGCGAGAGGAGCCAAGCAGGCAAGGGAGACCAGAGCCTAGAGCCACAAAGAGCTGAGCCACCACAGGGCCGGACCAAAGAGCAGGCCCAGGCCGGCCGTGGGAGGCATCGAGACGCCGCTGAAGCCGCAAGCCTCCGAGCCCACCAGCTGTTCGAGGCTCGGAGGGAGCTGAGGAGCCGCCAAGCAGCTGAGCCCCACCCAGCGGCCGCTGAGGCCGCCAAGCAGCTGAGACCGGCGGCGCTGAGGAGCCGCCAAAGCTGAGCCCCACCGGCCACCGCCCCAAGCGGCCGTGAGCGAAACAGGCCTAGGAAGCCGCGGAGAAGCCGCGGAGCTGAAGCCGCCGCCGAGACCGCCGAGCCTATCAGCTGTTCCGAGGCTCGTCCCGCCAGCCCCAGCCCAAACGCCGCTTCAGATGTTCTCCGGCAGGGTCCGGGACCGAGGGCCAAAACAGCCCCTCGGTCCCAGACCCAAACCATAACTGCAGGAAGATCCTCACGCCATCTTCGCATCGCAAAGGAAAAACATTACTTAGTAGCCAAACATCTTTATTTTTTAAGAAGCGATCAACATATGAATGATAAGGTAGCTAATCTGTTTTAATTGCACGATTGTTGTATGCTATATGGATCAAATACTGGACATATATTGGGGGGAAAACAATAGAGCAGAGCAGAGCAGAGCAGAGCAGAATAGAATAGAATAGAATTGAATTGAATAGAATAGAATAGAACTTCCGAACCGCCACCCACCATCGCAGGGAGACGGAACCTACACGTTGGTTCCGTCCCAGGCGCCTGATGGACCCTGAGAGGTTCCTGACGGAGCTTGGGCCATTCCCTGAGGATCTGGCCCACGGCACGACTGAGGAACTAGTTGCGGCCTGGGAACAGGCGCGGGCCTTGGACCGTGTCGTGCCTTTGACCTCTGACCCGCAGATCTCGTCCTGGCCTTGGTTCTCCGAGGCTGAGAGATGAAACGCGGAGAAGACGCTGAGAACAGAGGTCCAGTCATTCCGAAGCTGATCGGACACTAGTTAGGTCTATTCTAGGACCTACCTGTAACAATGAGGGAGGCGCAACCACCCTGGCAGATAACACACCGCCGCGCCCTGTTTGGTGACCCGTTCCTCCTTCATCAGGAGGTGCGGATGACCCGTTACAGGGGCGTGCCGAGGAGTTTAGTGGTTATCTATATGACAAAATCGCTCAGCTCCGGGATGGTCTGGACGAATTACAGATGATCAGCGAGGAGAGGCAGTCTTGTTGAGTCTGTTTGGGATGAATTTGACCCTGTGGCTCCGGGAGTGGACAGGTTGTTGGGAGGCTCAGCGCCACTACATGTTTATTGGATCCGTGTCCTTCCTGGCTGGTGCTCCAGGAGGTGACATGAGGCTGGCTCCAGAGGATTATAAATGCTTCTTGTTGGAAGGGTTTTCCTGCGCCTTGAAAGAGGCGGTGGTGAGACCCTCCTTAAAGCCCTCTTTGACCCAAATTTTGGGAAATTATCGGCAGTCTCCAACCTGGCCGATGCAAGGTTGTAGAGTCTGTAGGCGCGTCAGCTACCCCAATACCTGGAAGAATCCCCTATCTAGACCGTTCCAGTCCGACTCCGACCGGTTAAACGGAGACAGCTTTGGTCGCATTGGTGGATGATCTCTGGAGGCCAGGGACAGGGGTTATTCCTCTGCCCTGGTCCTATTAGACTCTCTCAGCGGCTTTTGACACCATCGACCATGGTATCTTGCTGCGCCGGCTGGGGATTGGGAGTGGAGGCACCGTTTGGGTGGTTCTCCCATCTCCGACAGTCATGACGGTGTGACAGGAGGGCAGAGGTGAGCCAGGGCCCTCACTTGGGGGTGCCGCAGTATTCTCTCGCCTTCTGTTCAACATCTACATGAAACATTGGGTGAGATCATTAGTGGCTTTGTGAAGTACCATCAGTCGCTGATGACACTCAGCTGTACTTCTCCACCCCAGGTCATCCCAATGAAGTTGTTGAAGTGCTGTCCGGTGTTTGGAAGCTGCGGGTCTGGATGGGGAGAAACAGGCTCAAGCTCAATCCCTCAAGGGAGTGGCTGTGGATGCATCTCGATTCAGTCAGCGAGTTGGAGGCGAGTTATTGGCCCCAAAGGATAGGTGTGCAACTTAGGGGTCCTCCTGATGGCGCTGTCGTTTGAAGATCATCTGACGGCCGTCTCCAGGGGGCCTTCCACCAGGTTCGCCTCGTTCGCAGTTGCGCCTTCCTTGATCGGGATGCCTTGTGCACAGTCACTCACCTTTTCGTTACCTCTCGCTTGGATTATTGTAATGCTCTCTACATGGGGCTCCCTTGAGGTGCACTCGAAGGCTTCAGCTAGTCAGAATGCAGCTGCGCGGTGATAGAGGGAGTTCTACCTCCCATGTAAC
Organism: Ahaetulla prasina; assembly: GCF_028640845.1. Classification (NCBI taxonomy): domain Eukaryota; kingdom Metazoa; phylum Chordata; class Lepidosauria; order Squamata; family Colubridae; genus Ahaetulla; species Ahaetulla prasina. The sequence goes on from NC_080540.1 coordinate 13,347,071, forward strand.
ACCTCTCCTCGCAGACTGCACTGGCTTCCTGTGGCTTCGGGTGCACTTTAAGGTTTTGGTTATGACCTTTAAAGCGCTCCATGGCTTAGGGCGGGTACTTACGGGACCGCCTACTGTTACCATATGCCTCCCACCGACCCGTCACGCTCTCACAGAGAGGACTTCTCAGGGTGCCGTCCGCCAAGCAATGTCGGCTGGCGGCCCCAGGAAGGTCCTTCTGTGGGGGCTCCTACACTCTGGAACGAACTTCCCCGGGTTTACGCCAAATACCTGACCTTCGGACCTTTCGCCGCGAACTGAAGACACATCTTTTTATTCGCGCGGGGCTGGGTTAATTTTTATGGATTTTATAGTTATTATTAATTTTAAACGGGGTTTTAGTTTTTTATAGATTTTTAAATTTTTAGGCAAATTATAATAAGTTTTTTAATTTTATATTTTATATATAGTGTCTTGTTTGTTTTTATTTGCCTGTACACCGCCCTGAGTCCTGCGGGAGAAGGGCGGTATAAAAATTTAATAAATGAAATGAAATGAAACTGAATAGAATAGAATAGAATAGAATTCTTTATTGGCCAAATGTGATTAGACACACAAGGAATTTTGTCTTTGGTGTATATGCTCTCAATGTACATAAGGAGAATAAAATACATTCATCAAGAATAAAAAGATACAACACTTAGTGATAGTCAAGGTTACTAATAAGCTATCAAATCGTACTAGGAAACAAATAAAAACAATATAAATTGAAAGATACAAGCAACATGGTTATAATAATAAGTTGGAAGAGATAGATACGAGGAAGGAAGAGAAGAATAATAGTAATACAGTCTTAGTGAATTATATAGTGTTGTGGGAATTAGTTGTTAAGCAGAGTGATAGCATTTGGGGAAAAACTGTCTTTGTGTCTAGTTGTTCTGGTAGGTTTCCTAGCGTGGATTCTGTTAAACACATGGTCCAAAGAAGCCCTATTGAGTTATTTCTGAGTGGGGAGGCAAGTGGTGTGATTTTGGTTACATAAACTATTTCCCTTCCAGTCTCAACATAGCAGATTGATTTCTGGAGGACAAATGAAGCATAAAAGTGTCAACAACAACAAAAGGCATAGAGCTGGAACACCAATGTCACAGCCTTGGCTTGAGAGGAGACAGTCCCTTAATGTAATACACGGGTGTCCCTCATTCCCACCAAGACGCAGAGTCCAAGTTGGCTGGAAGGCAGCTTCTCCATGATACCAATGAGCTGAAATACTTGTGGTTGTGGTTTATCTTCCTTCAGTCGATACTAGGCACGTATGCTTCCCTTCAAATCAGTCTCTTTTTTTTTATAATAGAATAACAGAGTTGGAAGGGACCTTGGAGGTCTTCTAGTCCAACCCCCTGCTTAGGCAGGAAACCCTACACCACTTCAGACAAATGGTTATCCAACATCTTCTTAAAAACTTCCAGTGTTGGAGCATTCACAACTTCTGCAGGCAAGTTGTTCCACTCATTAATTGTTCTGACTGTCAGGAAATTTCTCCTTAGTTCTAAGTTGCTTCTCTCCTTGATTAGTTTCCGCCAGTAGTGAGTTTCAATTTTTTTTTTTACTACTGGTTCAGTGGGTGTGGCTTGGTGGGTGTGGCATAGCTTGGTGGGTGTGGCAGGGGAAGGATACTGTAAAATATCCATTCCCACCCCACTCCAGGGGAAAGTTACTGCAAAATCCCCACTTCCTCCTGATCAGCTGGGAGGCAGAGAACAGTTGGGGGCAGGCCAGTCAGAATTTTTACTACCGGTTCTCTGAACTACTCAAAATTTCCGCTACCGGTTCTCCAGAACTGGTAAGAACCTGCTGAAACCCACCTCTGGTTTCCACCCATTGGTTCTTATTTTACCCTCAGGGGCTTTGGAGAATAGCTTGACTCCCTCTTCTTTGTAGCAGCCCCTCAAAGATTGGAACAATTGCTATCATGTCTCTCCTAGTCCTTCTTTTTATTAAACTAGACCTACCTAGTTCCTGCAACTGTTCTTCATATGTTTTAGCCTCCAGTCCCTAATCATCTTTGTTGCTCTTCTCTGCACTCTTTCTAGAGTCTCAACATCTTTTTTACATCGTGGCGACCAAAACTGAATGCAATATTCCAAGTGTGGCCTTACCAAGGCATTATAAAGTGGTATTAACACGTCACGTGATCTTGATTCTATCCCTCTGTTTATGCAGCCCAGAACTGTGTTGGCTTTTTTGGCTGATTCTTGACATACCCAAACTGCCCAATTTTCTTGGCAAGATTTTTGGGAAGTGCTTTGCTCCTGTCTTTTTCCTTGTTGCAGAAGACTCCTGAGAAAAAGGGCTGAGAAAAATATCTATATACCTCTCACATCCTGGACAAAAATTATTTCAACTCCCCCCCTCAGGATGCTGCTATAGGGCATTGCGTGCCAAAACAATTATACAGAGAGACGGGTTTTTTTCCCCTTGTGGCGTCACTCTGCTGAACAACTAATTCCCACAGCCCTGATTTATGTCTAAGGATATTTATCCATTTAGTAGGACTGCATTCCTATTATCGTAAAGGTGCTTTTTTCAGGAGGCAACCTTGTTTTTCCTTTTGAGGACGTTTCACTTCTCATCCAAGAAGCTTCTTCAGCTCTGACAGGATGACCTGCTGTCTGCAAGGAATATAAATCCTTCCATTCCTCACTATCCTGTCAGAGCTGAAGAAGCTTCTTGGATGAGAAGCAAAATGTCTTCAAAAGGAAAAACAAGAAAGTCCAGTTGCCTCCTGAAAGAAGCACCTTCAGGACAACCATGACCTGGATGACTGAGAATCTCTACAGACTTACTGCTATTACCCTTCTCATCTTTCCTGCTACCTTCTCCTGTTGGTATCTTATGATTATATCACTTTGTTGTTTGTATGTACATTGAAAGCTTACGCACAGGAGACAAAATTCCTTGCGTGTCCAATCACACTTGGCCAATAAAGTATGCTGTTCTACTGTGGCTGGCCAAGGAAACAAACCGGTTTGTTTCCTTGGCCGACCACAGTAGCACGCGCATGCACAGGGGTGGGGAGGATGCGTGGGGGGCCACGTGTGTGTTGGGGGGGGTCACACACGCATGCGCAGGAGGCTGGGCTTGCAGGGGGATCGTGTGCATTGTATTATGGGTGTGGGCATGCACACAGACGTATTTGTGCGCACTCATGCACTTTGGGCACTCGGTGCAGAAAAGGTTAGCCATCACTGCTCTAGAGGCTTTCCTCGAGCCCCTGGGAGAGGGAAAATGGCCTCCCCAGGCTCCAGAGGTCCTCTGGAGGCTGGAAAGTCTGTTTTTCACCCTCCCTGAGCTTCTGTGCATGCTCTCACTTAACTGCATCCAAAATGGGCCACATGGGGACTCTTAGAAGGGGAGTGGTGGGCGGGGCCAGCCAGGAGTGGGATTTGAGGGTTCTCCAAACTGCACAGAATCTTAGCTAGAGGTTCTCCTGAACCCTCTGCGAACCCCCAGCAGCCCACCCCTGAGTGTGCCCCTGGCCAAAATTATTATTATTATTATTATTATTTATTAAATTTTTATACCGCCCTTCTCCCAAAGGACTCAGGGCGGTGTACAGCCAGAATAAACAAAGATATATACAATTTAAAACAACATTTAAAAAGAGCAAATTTTAGAGGCTGATTATTAAAATTTAAGTTAAAAAGTTAAAAATAATAAAACCCAATTAAAATACATCACTAATTATGCCAGTCCCGCTTTAATGAATAAATATGTTTTGAGCTCACGACGGAAGGTCCGAAGATCAGGCACTTGACGCAGGCCGGGGGGAAGTTCGTTCCAGAGCGTCACTGCCCCCACAGAGAAGGCCCTACTCCTGGGGGCCGCCAGCCGACACTGTTTGGCGGACGGCACCCTGAGGAGACCCTCTCTGTGCGAGCGTACGGGTCAATGGGAGGCAAAGGGTAACAGCAGGCGGTCTCGTAAGTACCCGGGTCCTAAGCCATGGAGCGCTTTAAAGATAGTTACCAAAATCTTGAAGCGCACCCGAAAGACCACAGGAAGCCAGTGCAAGCTACGGAGCAGCGATGTCACGTGGGAGCCACGAGCCTCCCATCACGCAGCCGCATTCTGGACTAACTGCAGCCTCCGGGTGCACCTCAAGGGCAGCCCCATGTAGAGAGCATTGCAATAATCCAGCCTAGACGTAACCAGAGCGTGAGTGACCGTGCATAAGGCATCACGGTCAAGGAAGGGACGCAGGCTGTTCTGTTTCCCTTCCCCCAATACTCCCAGCAAAGAGTCCGTCAAAGGCCTTCCTTTTTTCCTTTTATTTACATAGATACATGTCCTGGCCACGTCTACCCACGGGCCTGCCAAGTTTCTGGAGATAACGAGGAAATTATAGATAAGGCCAGAATTACTCACGAATATATTCTTCCCTCCATTAAAACAGCGCCAATTCATTAGCTCGCGCCAACTCATTACTTTGTCCAAGACAAAAAACCAGGAAGTCCCGCCTCCTATTTATAGTCTCTGCAGATGTCACTGCATGACAATTATGACTTGGCTTTGTCCCAACTCTTCCGCTGCTGCGCACGCCGATCAAGCCTTCGTAATCTTGCGTCCCTCCAAAACTGTTCTTGGGCGTTGCCAAATCAGAAGAAGGCCCGGAGAATCAGGCCTTGCCGGCCCCTCCCTTTGAGTGGGTGCCAGGAGGAGAGGGCTCAAGAGAAGCAGGGCTTGCCAGGTCTTCTCCTCATTTTCTGAATCATCCGAGTCCAGGAGTCTGGGTCCAGGAACCTGGGTCACAACACTATCCTCACCGCAGGGCCCTTCCCCGGGCTGACGATCGGGATGCGGTCGGGCTGGGTTCTGCTCATGGAAGGCCTGCACCAGGTCAGGGCATGAACGCCGGAGGCATCTACCCAGGAGAAATCAGTCCCGTATCCCTTCCACGCGATCAAATATTGGAAGCGACCCTTTAGCCAGCGAGAGTCTCACGCTGTGGACTTCAGATTCCTCCGACCCGCCCTCGGCGACAGTGACGGGTGCTGTTGGGCACCGGGGACTCGTGTGGCCTCAGGAACCAGAAGGGACCGGTGAAAACGGGTGGATCCGCATGGATCGTGGCAGGGTCAGTCGGTAGGCTACCGGGTTGATGACTGCCTCGACAGGGAACGGGCCGATGAATCGGTGGTCCAACTTCTTTACCGGCGGTCGGACGGGAGGTGTTTGGTGGAGAGCCACACCGGTCTCCAACTGCCAGCGGGGCGTTGCCCGTCGGGAGCGGTCAGCGGACCGTTGTAGTCCTCCTTTGCCCGATTCAGCTGCTGGCGTACCAACTGTTGGACCGCATGCAATTCCGTCAGGAAGGTCTGCATTCGGGAACAGGAGAGTCCGTGGTGCCAGAGGAAGAGCAGCGGATGGTACCCCACATTGGCAAAGAACGGGTCATCTGAGTAGAGGTGTGCTGAGAGTTGTTAAAAGCAAACTCCGCCAGAGACAGGTAGTCGGCCCAGTTGTCCTGTTGCTGGTTGATGAAGCAACGGAGATACTGTTCCAGTATACCGATGACCTTCTCTGTACCCCGTCGGTCTCCGGATGGTGCGATGACGACAGACATACCTGCACCTCCAACGCGCCATCAGGCTCTTCCAGAAGCGGGCTGTGAACTGAACTCCGCGGTCCGAAACCACCCTGTCCGGTAGACCATGGAGGCGGAAGATGTGCTGCAGAAAGAGGCGGGCGTTTTGCGGCTGTGGGCAGTCCGCGGCATGGGATGAAGTGTGCCATCTTGGTGAGCATGTCCACCACCACCAGCACCGTGGTGAACCCAGAGGACGGCGGCAGGTCTGTCAGGAAATCCATAGAGATCGCCCCAGGGTCTGTCGGGTGTCGGCAAGGGTTGGAGGAGCCGGGAGGGGCCCCGTGGCGGTCTTGGCTTGCCGGCACGGTACGCAGGATGTCACGTAGGCATGTATATCATGCCGCACTGGGCCACCAAAAGGTCCGTGTCACCAGGTGGAGGGTCTTGAAGAACCCAAAATGTCCTGCTGCAGGGTTGTCGTGGCACTGGGTCATGACGAGGGCTCGGAGTGGTCCTGTGGGCACATATAATCGCCCAAACTTGAGTAAGTCCTCCTCCAAGGTCCAAGGAGGCGTGGGGCCCACCTCCGCTCTCCTTTGCTGCGACCAGGCGTCCTGGCGCTGCGCCTCGCACCTGGGCCCGCAAGTCCACTGGCTCCGTGCTGCGGCCAAGGCTTCTGCCGCAGCACTGTCCGTGGAGGAAGGGGTCCTTGGCGCAGAGGTACTCTGGCTTGCGGGACAGGGCATCCGCCCTCCGGTTGTGACCGCTGGGAATGTAGGTCACGCGGAAGTTGAACCGGGCAAAAAACAACGACCACCGGATCTGCCGCTGGTTTAACTTCCGAGCTGTGCTGAGGTGCTCGAGATTCCGATGGTCCGTTCGGACCTCCACCTGATGTCGGGCCCCCTCCAGATGGTGTCGCCAAGCCTCCAATGCAGCCTTGATAGCCAGCAACTCTTTTCCCAGATAGTGTAGTTGCGCCGGAAGGGTTGAGTTTCCGGGAGTAGTAAGCGCGGGAAAAGTGTGCCACCATTCGTCGGAGCCTGTAGCAGCACCGCTCCCAGAGCCACATTGGACGCGTCCGTTTCCACCACAAAAGGCTGGAGCGGGTCGGGATGCCTCAGGACGGGTTCTGTGACGAAGGCTTTCTTGAGGGCTGTGAATGCTTCTTGCTGCGGGGACCCCACGAATGCAACCTTCTTCCTGAGGAGCTGGGTAAGTGGAGCTGTCAGTGTGGCGAAGCCCGGGATGAAGGTCCGGTAGTAGTTGGCGAAGCCAGCAGGCGCTGAACATCCTTCACCCGACGAGGGCTTCCCAGCTACACAAAGCTTCTACTTTACATGGGTCCATGGCTATGCCTCGGGCGAGATGATATGCCCGAGGAATTCTATGGAAGTCCGGAAGAAGACGCATTTCTCAACCGCATTGAGTTGTTGCTCCATAGCGTTGCAGAACCAGACTGACGTGTCGAAGGTGGCTTTCCTGGACCGGGAGTAAATCAGGATGTCGCCGAGGTAGATAACCACGAACCGATCCAACATGTCTCGGAACACGTCGTTCATGAAGTGCTGAAAAACGGCGGGAGCATTGGTCAACCCAAATGGCATGACAGTGTATTCGTAGTGTCCGTATCGGGTGCCGAATGCCGTCTTCCATTCGTCTCCTTCTCGTATCCGCACCAGGTTGTAGGCCCCCCGGAGATCGAGCTTGGTGAAGATCGTGGCCTCCCGCAACCTTTCCAGTAGCTCCGGCATGAGCGGCAGGGGTAGCGATTCCGCACCGTAATGGCGTTAGCCGGCGGTAATCACAGCATAGGCGCAAGTCCCTGTCTTCTTCTTCACAAAGAGGACCGGGGCCGAGAGGGACTTTGAAGGCGGATGAACCCTCGGGCCAGGTTTTTGTCCAGGAAGTCCCTGAGGCGGCCAACTCGGGCTCCGACATGGAATACAGGCGTCCCACAGGCAGTGGTGCGTTGGGCAGAAGGTCCACGGGGCAATCGTGGGGCCGATGCGGGAGTCGGTCCGCCTCCTTCTCGCTGAACACGTCGGCGAAGTCCGTCAGCTCAGGAGGCAAGGTGATGGCAGCGGTGGGGACGTTCTGGCCGGCACAGGTGTGGCGGATGTGATCGACGCACTGCAGACTCGGGAAAGAGATGGCGTTCCGCGACCAGGCCACCTGAGGATCGTGGGTCCGAAGCCAGGCCAACCCAAGGACCAAGGGAAAATGAAGGTCCGCCGTGACATAAAACTGGATCGCCTCCTCATGGTCCCCAATAGCCAGGCGCAAAGGCTGGGTGGCGAATTTAATGGGGCCGGACACCAGTTCTCGTCCATCAATTGTCTCTACCCGCATCGGAGGGTCCACCGGAACCACGGGGACCGCAAACTGGGTCACAAAGGCCTGGTCCATAAAGTTTGTTGTGGCCCCTGAGTCCACCAGCGCATGCGCCTGGAGCCCGTCCGACTGGTTCCCCAACCATATCCGTGTGTCCAGAATCAGATGCCGAGGGGGCCCAGAGTCTACTTCCATAGCGTCAGTGGGGCTTAGTACGTGCCCGACCTAGGGTTTCCCAGGTCGGGCCTGCTCCGCTTCGATTGGTCACGCTGTGATTCGGGGACGGCGTCGTGCCCCACTTCGCTTTCTGGGGCAAGAAGCGGCGGCAGTGGCGGGCACCCCACAGTACAGGCACAATCCCCTTGGCGCCTCCGGTTCCGCTCCTGGGCTGTTAGGCGAGGTCTGGCCGCTCCCAACTCCATGGGCTCTTCCGCAGCGGTTACAAAACGTGGGGCGACCCTGGGTGCTGGTGGTGCAGGAAGTGGGGTGCAGATGTTGACGGAGGGTCCCGGGGTGCGACGGGACGGTCGCCGTGCAGACGGGCATCGAGGCGGAGACAAAGGGCACCAAGTTGTCGAGGGTCCGCGGCGCCCACGCGGGCCAGCTCGTCTTGCAATTCCTCTGAGAGTCCCTCCTGGGCAACGTCCACCAGCGCTGCATCATTCCAGTCAGAGTCCTGGCACAAAAGACGAAATTCGCGATGTACTCCTGCAGGCGTTTCCTTGACGGAGTTCCTTAAGGCGCCTGGTTGCCGTCAGCATTCGAACGGGTCCTCATACATGGTGCGAGGTGCTGCCAAAACGCTGTTGGTCCGCCAGCAGGGGCTGTCCTGGAGCAAGAGGGCGTGGCCCATCGAGCAGCCAAGCTGGAAAGAAGGTTAATCACGAAGGCCACCTTAGCCCGGTCGTCTGGGAAATCCTCTGGCCTCATAGCCATGTAGAGCTGGCACTGTCCCAAGAAGGTCGGGAACATCTCAGGCTGCCCAGAAAACTTATCCGGCACGGTTATCGGGCACTTGCGACGAGGAGGAGGTGGGAGGATGGGGGCTGCAGGCACATTCCTGGCAGCAAGTTGGCCTGCCAAGTGAGCCACTTGCTGCTGGAGCTGTTGATTAGCCGCGTGTAGCTGCTCTAACTGCTGCTGTACCTGCTGCTGATCCATCTTTGGTGGAAGATGTTTTAGTCAGGTCTTGGACAAAATGTTCTGTTTCCCTTCCCCCAATACTCCCAGCAAAGAGTCCGTCAAAGGCCTTCCTTTTTTCCTTTTATTTACATAGATACATGTCCTGGCCACGTCTACCCACGGGCCTGCCAAGTTTCTGGAGATAACGAGGAAATTATAGATAAGGCCAGAATTACTCACGAATATATTCTTCCCTCCATTAAAACAGCGCCAATTCATTAGCTCGCGCCAACTCATTACTTTGTCCAAGACAAAAAACCAGGAAGTCCCGCCTCCTATTTATAGTCTCTGCAGATGTCACTGCATGACAATTATGACTTGGCTTTGTCCCAACTCTTCCGCTGCTGCGCACGCCGATCAAGCCTTCGTAACCTTGCGTCCCTCCAAAACTGTTCTTGGGGCGTTGCCAAATCAGAAGAAGGCCCGGGAGAATCAGGCCTTGCCGGCCCCTCCCTTTGAGTGGGTGCCAGGGAGGGAGAGGGCTCAAGAGAAGCAGGGCTTGCCAGGTCTTCTCCCTCATTTTCTGAATCATCCGAGTCCAGGAGTCTGGGTCCAGGAACCTGGGTCACAACACAGGCGAACCTGGTAAAAAGCCCTCCTGGCGACGGCCACCAGGTGTTCATCAAAAGACAGCCGTCCATCCAGGAGGACGCCCAAGTTGCGAACCACCTCCTTTGGGGCCACTAACTGCTTTCAACAGTCAGCTGCAGATGCAGCTGACTGTACCGGGATGCCGCATCCACAGCCACTCCGTCTTGGAGGGATTGAGCTTGAGTCTGTTTCTCCCCATCCAGACCCGCATAGCTTCCAGGCACCGGGACAGCACTTGACCGCCTGCTGGGGTGGTCCGGGTGGAGAAGTACAGCTGAGTATCATCAGCGTACAGATGATAACTCACCGAAACCACTGATGACCTCACCCAGCGGCTTCATATAGATGTTGAACAGGGTAGGCGAGAGAATCGACCCTGAGGCACCCACAAGTGAGGCGCCTCGAGGGCGACCTCTGCCCCCTGTCAACACCGTCTCACAGTCAGAGATAGGAGGAGAACCACCGATAAACGGTGCCCCCCACTCCCAATCCCTCCAACTGGCGCAGCAGGATACCATGGTCGATGGTATCGAAAGCCGCTGAGAGATCTAATAGGACCAAGGCAGAGGAGCAACCCCTGGCCCTGGCCCTCCAGAGGTCATCCACCAACGCGACCAAAGCCGTCTCCGTGCTATAACCGGGTCGGAAGCCGGACTGGAACGGGTCTAGTTTCCTCCAGGTGCTGGGGGAGCTGCCATGCAACCACACTCTCTACAACCTTCGCCACAAAGCGAAGGTTGGAGACTGGACGATAGTTACCCAAAATAGCTGGGTCCAGGGAAGGCTTCTTGAGGAGAGGTCTCACCACCGCCTCCTTCAAGGCGGCGGGGAAAACCCCTTCCATCAAAGAAGCATTTATAATCCCCTGGAGTCAGCCTCGTGTCACTTCCTGAGCAGCCAGCACTAACCAGGAAGGGCACGGGTCCAGTAAACACGTAGTTGCATGTAACCTCCCCAGCAACCTGTCCATGTCCTCGGGAGCCACAGAATCGAACTCATCCCAAGTAACCTCAACAAGACGTGTCTCTGTCATCTCAGCTGGATCCTCGCAATCTTGGTCCAAACTATCCCGAAGTTGAACGATTTTATCGTATAGATAACCGTTAAACTCCTCAGCTCGTCCCTGTAAGGGGTCATCCCGTCCCTCTTGATGGAGGAGGGAACGGGTCACCCGAAATAGGGCAAAATAGCACCCGAGTTGGAAAGATAGATTAATATCTTTTTATTTATGCATATTTCAAACCACCTGGGATGATCTCACTGCCGCCACACCAGAAGCAGTTGGTTAGCTTCCTCAGATATTGAATTATGACATGTAACCCATTGCAATTCTATGGCTCCATATTATGGTGATTTTATTACTCTTAATTTAATATATTATTTCCTATATTGCATTGTCCACATATGTATGACGCTTCTTTTAAACTAAATTTGTGTATCAGTGATTGTATGACCTACGTAGATGCCACACGCCACAGAAAATAAATAAAATTGATAGCGATAGTACTTAGACTTATATACCGCTTCATAGTGCTTTACAGCCCTACAACCAGAGGTGGGCTTCAGCGGTTCCCCCAGCACTGGAAATGTGAGCCCACATTCGCACATGCGTGTACACGGCAATTAACTTGTGTGCGCCATCCACACATGCGTGCAATGTCAAACAACACGGCAATTCACTCGTGTGCGCTATCCGCGCATGTGTGCGGCATCAAAAACACAGTGATATAGGATGGGATCGCGGGTGGGCGGGGGCAGGCCCACCCTCAGGTTGCCAGTACCGGTTCGCACAAACCAGTCCAAACCGGCTGACTGGAACCTCTGGCTACAACTCTTGGGAGAAGTTTGAAAAGGTTAAGGATCTCCAGTTTGGCTGAGCAGGAACTCAGAAGCCTGCTTTTATTTTACTCCAATTAATAAAACAGAATACTGTTCACTCTTTCGGCTTTTCTGTAAATCAGTATTTTTCCCTTCTGCCACAACCAGTTACCGCCGGCACCATGCATCGCTCACTGCCCTTTTGAGGGCATTCCAGAAGACAATTGCTCAATTGTGATAAAGGCTCACACTTTACACAGCCTGGCCCCAATACAGCATTCTTCCTCTGTCTGAATTAAGCAGGCCAATGCAAAGAAACAGGGGTACATGGCTTCTTCACTCAGCTGTGTTTGGGCGGGTCAACATGGCACCCCCAATTACGTGATTCATTTCCCTATCCTTTCCTACGTGTTTTCCTATATAGGAAAAACAGGATCAGAGATTTGATGGCTGCCATCTTGACTTACAGAATAATAGAGACGACAAGGAGGTCTTCGAGAAAACCCCTCCTCAGGCGGAAGACCTACAACAGTTCATTTAGTGACCGTTCAAAGTTACAATGGCAACTTTGAAAAAGGGACTTATGACCGTTGTTTCACCATTACGGCCTTCGTAGCGTCCCCATGATCATGTGATCAATATTCAAACGCTTGGCAACTGACTCATACTTATGACCGGCGCTGTGTCCCAAGGTCCTGCGATCCCCTTTTTGCGACCTTTTGGCCAGCAAAATCAATGGGGAAGACCGGTTCACTTAACAACCAGGTTACTAACTTATCAGTTGGGGCAATTCACTTAACAACCATGCCAAGAAAAGTCGTAAAGTGGGGCAAAACTCAAACATCTCACTTAACAACATAAATTTTGGGCTCAATTGTGGTCATACGTTGAGGACTACCTGTATCATTTCAGACATACGGTTGGATTTAAATGATACTAAAGGAACTGGTTTGGGCGACCCAGCTTCTAATCCACTTTAAACCACTGGAAACACAATTAGAGCTGTGAGGTAGGTTGTAGGTACCTTGGAGGTCCTCTAGTCCAGGGGTCTCCAACCTTGGCATCTTTAAGACATGTGGACTTTAACTCCCAGAGTTCCTCAGCCACCAAAGCTAAACAAAGTTGGCTGAGGAATTCTGGGAGTTGAAGTCCACAAGTCTTAAAGTTGCCAATGTTGGAGACCCCTGCTGTAGACCCAACCCCCTGCTCAGGCAGGAGATCTTATAACATTTCAGGCAAATGGCTGTCCAATCTCTTCTTAAAAGCTTCCAGTGGTGGAGCACCTACAACTTCAGAAGGCAAGTTATTCCACTGGTTGATTGATTGACTGGTCCTTATTTCTAGGTTGCTTCTCTCTTTGATTAGTTTCCATCCATTGCTTCTTGTTCTGCCTCCAAGTCCGTGGACCACTGGTAGTCCCTGAGAAAATTTTGGTGGTCCACAGAAAAATTGTTTGCATTTTTTTAATATTGCACTAAATCAGGGGTCCTCAAATTATGGCCCCTGGGACAGATACATGCAATGAACGTTTGTGCTGCTGCAGAGAGTCTCCCACTTCAGGGTCTTTTTGTGTGGGTCGGAGGAGGGCAGAAATTCCGAATTGGGGTCTGCTTCGGCCTCCTGGTGCGGGGCTTTGGGTGAAGGCTGGAGGGAAGTGCCGCTGGTAGCAAGGAGCCAGAGGGTCTTGTTCCACTGGGACTGCCTCATGGCCTGGAACTGGCTGAACATCTCAGCCCGCTGAGCCTCCAGGTGCCAGCACCTGGCCTTGCACTCCCTCAGGTCTTGCCTCTGCTTGGAAAGCCTATGCTCCTAGTCCTCAGTGAGGTGCTTCTGCTGAGCCTCCTTCTCGGTCAGATCCAATTTGAACTGAGCAGCTGTTTTGCCAACTCTTTCTCATGGTGGCTGTTTAGCTCCAACAACTGCTTCTTGTTGGGGCCCTAAGGAGCCCAGTCGGGCAGGGAGGAGTACTGGCAGGAGAGGGTTGAGTAGAGACGTCCCTCGATGTGAGTGACATTGGGTTGGCCATGCCCACCCAATCACATGACCACCTAGCCACACCCACCCAGCCGGTCATGAGGCAGATCATATTAGTGGTCCGTGGGATTTAAAATTATGAATTTAGTGGTCCCTGATGTCTGAAAGGTTGGGGACCCCTGCTTTGGAGTATAGGTGGACCCCTCTTACTTCATGGCAGCCCATTAACTGCCTCTCCATAAATGCTGCTGCTTCTCTAAGATGTCAGGTGTTGTTTCTTGAGGTGTCCAGGTAACACTAATAGGAAGAGGTTTTATGCAGCTTTACCAATGATTGGTTCCGTCATCCATGTGCAAGGAAAGACTATTCAAAGCCTGAATATCAATTCAATGCATCTAAATTCTTGGCTGCTTCTTACTTAACTGCAGCCTGATATCTTTCATTGTATTTTGCCTTTATTTTCAATTAAGGACTCAGCACAAAATGAATCACTTGGAGCAGCAGAATAAAATTAGTTAATTTGGTTCAAATCATCCTTCAGAAACACCTTTTGCTCAAGGAAGTTAAAGGGAGGTTATGGGGGGGGGAGGGGAGAGAATATTACACAGGCCTGCTCATTCTAGAAAAAGTGCAGAGAAGAACAACTAGGATGATTAAGGGACTGGAGGCTAAAACATATGATGAATGATTGCAGGAGCTTGGCATGGCTAGTCTAGTGAAGAGAAGGACCAGGGGAGACATGATAGCAGCTTTCCAATATTTGAGGGGCTGCCACAGAGAGGAGGGGCCCAAGCTATTTTCCAAGGCACCTGAAGGCCAGGCAAGGAATAATGGATGAAAATTGACCAAGGAGAGATTCATCTAGAAATCTTCCCGTTGGCATACGGTGCCAGGCCTGTGGTTTCCTCTCTGCATAAGGAATCATTAAATAAATAATTCAGACAGGGCAGAGAGGACACAGAATTACTCCAGTACAAATGCAGTTATGTAACCTCTTTCTCCCAGGGAGTTTGATCTCCCAGGAACCTCATTTCATTTCAGCCTATTAGCAGTTCCTTAATAAATACGAGAGTCAATTTGATTGTCAGAGTTAAGAGATGGTGAGTCTCTTGTCCCGCCTTAGGACGACCAGAACTGCATGCAGTATTAGGGACAAAGGCAACTGGGTGATCGTAGGCCAGTCATTTTCTCTCATCCCTCTGGAGATAGAATAGAATAGAATAGAATAGAATAGAATAGAATAGAATAGAATAGAATAGAATAGAATAGAATAGAATAGAACAGATTTGGAAGGGACCTTGGAGGTCTTCTAGTCCAGAGGTCTCCAACCTTGGCAACTTTAAGCCTGGCGGATTTCAACTCCCAGAATCCCCCAGCCAGCTTTGCTGGCTGGGGAATTCTGGGAGAAGTCCACCAGGCTTAAAGTTGCCAAGGTTGGAGACCTCTGTTCTAGTCCAATCCCCTGCTTAGGCAGGAGACCCTATACTACTTCAGACATAATTATCCAGCATCTTCTTAAAAACTTCCCATGTTGGAGCACCCACAACTTCTGGAGGCAAGTTGTTCCACTGATTAATTGTTCTAACTGTCAGGAAATTTCTCCTTAGTTCTAAGTTGCTTTTCTCCTTGATTAGTTTCCACCCATTGCTTCTTGTTCTACCCTCAGGTGCTTTGGAGAATAGCTTGACTCCCTCTCTTCTTTGTGGCAACCCCTGAGATATTGGAACACTGCTATCATGTCTCCCCTGGTCCAATGGTGGGTTGCCCCCAGTTCGAACCAGTTCGTAAGAACCGGTAGTAAAAACGATGGGAGGCTCCGCCCACTGACCCAGACGTCATCAGGAAGCTTCTGTGCATGCGCAGATGAGCATGCGTGAGCATGCAGCACCATTGCAAACCGGTAGTAAAGGTAGGTAGAACCCACCTTTCCCTGGTCCTTCTTTTTATTAAACTAGACATACCCAATTCCTGAAACTGTTCTTTATATGTTTTATCCTCCAGTCCCCTAATCATCTTTGTTGCTCTTGTCTGTACTCTTTCTAAAGTCTCTACATCTTTTTTACATCATGGTGACCAAAAGTGGATGCAGTATTCCAAATGTGGCCTTACCAAGGCATTATAAAGTGGCACTAACACTTCACGTGATCTTGATTCTATCCCTCTGTTTATGCAGCCTAGAACTGTGTTGGCTTTTTGGGCAGCTGCTGCACACTGCTGGCTCATATCTAAATGATTGTCCACTAGGACTCCAAGATCCCTCTCACAGTTGCTACTATTGAGCAAGGCACCACAATGGCGAACCACTTCTGAAAAACCTTACCAAGAAAACAGCAGGGATTAATCCAGGCAGTCGCCAGGAGAAGACTGACTTGAAGGCCCCAAAATAATAAGAAATAAATGATTGAAAATAATCAAACCAAAACAAGACTCCGATTCATGGTTATTCAGTGGACAATTGTCAGCCCTCATGAATATATTCATGCACTGGCCCCCTTAATTACCGGTAGTCCTCGACTTACAACCATTCACTTAGTGACCGTTTGACACTGCAAGAAGCACTGGAACAAGGGAGTTTTGACCATTTTTCACACCCAACAACCGTTGCAGCATCCCCATGGTCACGTGATCAAATATCAGATTCTGGGTAACTGGCATATATTTATGAGGGTTGTAGTGTCCCGGGATCATGTGATCCCCTTTTGCGACCTTGTGACAATCACAATCAATGGGGAAGCCAGATTTACTTAACAACCGTGTCACTAACTTAAGAACTGCATTATTCGCTTAAAACCATGGCAAGAAAGGTCATAACAGAATAAGAGTTGGAAGGAATCTTAGATGTCTTCTAGTCTCTTATAAAATGGGGCAAACCCTAACCCTCGCTTCACAACAGATATTTCAGGAACAATTGTGGTCATATGTTGAGGGCTATCTGTATAAGCTAACTCCTCCCCTGGACCACGGTGAATTTCTGACTTCAGGAGCTTTTTAGACCCTGGTTGGTAGGCGCTGAAATAGGAGCAAAACTCAGGAATCTGTTTTCACAGTGGAGTTCAATCAATCAGAATAGAGCTGGAAAAGTCCTTGGAGGTCTTCTAGTCTAACCCCCTCCTCAAGCAGGAG
Organism: Ahaetulla prasina; assembly: GCF_028640845.1. Lineage (NCBI taxonomy): Eukaryota > Metazoa > Chordata > Lepidosauria > Squamata > Colubridae > Ahaetulla > Ahaetulla prasina. The sequence goes on from NC_080540.1 coordinate 13,363,662, forward strand.
ACCTTATACCATTTCAGACAAGTGGCTGTCCAGTCTCTTCTCAAAAACCTCTGGAGATGAAGCACCCACAACTTCTGAAGGCAAAGCTGTTCTACTGGCTAATTGTTCTCACTGTTAGGGAGATTCTCCTTAATTCCAGGTTGCTTCTCTCTTTGATTAGTTTCCATCCATTGTTTCTTGTTTTGCCTTCTGGTGCTTTGGAAAATGAGTTGACTCATCCTCTTCTTTGTTGCAGCCCTTCAAATACTGGAATACTGCTATCATGTCACCCTTAGTCCTTCTTTTCTCTAGACCAGCCAAACCCAAATCCTGCAGTCATTTTTCATATATGTTTCAGTCTCCAAGCCTTTGATCGTCTTAGTTCTTCTCTTCTCTGCCCTGCTTCCAAAGCCTCAAACTCTTTTTTGTAATGGGGTAACCAAAACTGGATGCTGCATTCCAGGTGTGGCCTTACTAAGGCTTTATTAAAGCGGTATTAATACTTCAGGTGGTTTTGATTTGATCGAATATTTCACGTTAAGTTCTTTCCACTTCTATTTATTTATTTATTTATTATTTTTATTTACATTTATATCCCACCCTTCTCTGAAGACTCAGGGCGGTTTACACTATGTTAGCAATAGTCTTCATTCTATTTGTATATTTATATACAAAGTCAACTTATTGCCCCCAACAATCTAGGTCCTCATTTTACCTACCTTATAAAGGATGGAAGGCTGTCAACCTTGGGCCTGGTGGGACTAGAACCTGCAGTAATTTCAGGCTGCTGCTGTTAATAACAGACTGCATTAGCAGCCTGAGCCACAGAGGCCCCTTCTTCTAAACCCCAAAGGGACTCAATATTGCAGTGGGAGGGGCACTCTTTCCTAAATATCCGTTTCTCCAAACATCCACTTGCTGGAAAACAAACCTTCATGAGTAAGAGGGCACCGAGGCATCAGTTCTTAAGTGCTCGATCAATGCAGAGAGGTTGGCGCTGCGCTGGGTGTGGGTGGCATGTTCTGAAATGAACACTGGGTTGCTTTGTGCATTCCCCCCCCCGTTTTTTTTGTCAGCTCCTGCCTACATTTACTTCACCTCTTATATAGCAGAAGATAATTTTATACTCTTCCATTCCAACAATGAGTCCAGGGTTTTGCATCCTGTGTTCAATTAATTCATTCCTTTTCCCCTTTTCGACTCTCAGCTCAACACTTTAAGCCATTGTGTGTCAAACACAGCTTAGTTGCTGGCTAATAAATGCCACTGATGCGAGCGCAGCCACATACCTGAGAGTGCCATTACATAGTTTTACTTAATGAGAAGGTTAATCGGATTCAGCTTAAGATTGCAAACAGGAGACCTTAATTGTGCCTTCAGATTCTCTTTGCCTTTCGGCTGAGCGCAATAGCAGCAAGTCTTCCTGTTCTACATTTAAGCAAGAAAAAACAAAATGCACAGTTATAGTATACGTGGTACCTTGCTCAATAGTAGTAACTGTGAGAGGGATCTTGAAGACCTAGCAGACAATCATTTAAATATGAGCCAGGAGTGTGCTGCAGCTGCCAAAAAAGCCAACACAATTCTAGGCTGCAGTAACAGAGGGATAGAATCAAGATCACGTGAAGTGTTAATATCACTTTATAATGCCTTGGTAAGGTCACACTTGGAATACTGCATCCAGTTTTGGTCATCACAATATAAAAAGCTGTTGAGCAGCAAGAATCATACTTGCACAAGCCTGGAAAATGTCCACTATACCAACAGACTGCGCAATAATCCAGAAAATTTTTGAATGTGCAGAAATGGACAAACTTACTTTAGAATTAAATAATAAGGAAGACTCAGAATACCTTGGGAAAATTGGTATCAATGGATAGAAATTAAAAATAAGAAATGTATAGAATAAAATAAGATACAAAATGAGTTTAAATATGCTGATTAAGTAGGAATGTTTGGGAATAGATGTACAAAGTTAAGAATTATGTACTGTCAGAATGACGTTGAATTGTATAATTATTACGAATGTATTTTTGTTATAGATGTATTTTAATTTGTATTTTAGGATTTTAAATGTTAATAAAGATTTTTTAAAAAGCTATTGAGACTCTAGAAAGAGTGCAGAGAAGAGCATCGAAGATGATTAGGGCACTGGAGGCTAAAACATATGAAAAACAGTTGCAGGAATTGGGTATGTCTAGCTTAATTAAAGAAGGACTAGGGGCGACATGACAACAGTGTTCTGATATCTCAGAGGCTACCACAAAGAAGTGGGACCGATAAGCTATTCTCCAAAGCACCTGGAGGCAGGACAAGAAACCAGGATGGAAACTGATCAAGGAGAGAAGCAACCTAGAACTAAGGAGAAATTTCCTGACTGTTAGAACAATTAATCAGTGGAACAACTTGCCTCCAGAAGTTGTGAATGTTCCAACACTGGAAGTTTTTAAGAAGAGATTGGATACCATTTGTCTGAAATGGTATACAGTTTCCTGCCGGAGCAGAGGCTGGTCTAGACTTCCAAGGTCCCTTCCAACGCTGTTATTCTGCTATTCTGTTACATTCAAGTTATTTTCTTTGTTTCTGGAGACTGACATAGCTCATTTTTTTCTGATTTCATGGAGGATCCAACACAATGTCTTGGAATTGCTTCTACCATTTGTAGTGACAACTTTGAACCCAGTTTTTCACTCAGTCACACTTTTGTGATTGGCTTCTAAAGGAAAACTGCGAAGTGGTGTTAAACAGGCATTCTCAGGAAACAAAACCTTTAAAAAGCACATATAGGCCTGTTAAGCGCTTCTTGGAAATGGGTAAGAGGCTGATCAGACATTTTTTGAAAAAATCTTTCAGAGGACAGACAAGGCCACAGAAATACCCAGCCAGAAAAAAAAACAACACAAAACCTAAAACCAAGAAAAATAATGAGACGACTTCTATCAAGATTCGCTTTGTGCAACTAATGTATTGGGTATGGTGATAAGCCTGGGAAAGGTTTATTATCATCACCTCATGCAGGCTGAATCCAACCTGCTGAGCCAAAAACTTCATTCGGCTTCATCCATATTTGTTCCTTTACAGTTCTCTCTTACTGCAACCAAGCAGGCAGATTAAATTAAAATTTGGAAATCAGTGCTCTGAAACAGGGATCATCAACTCCCGGGCCGTGGCCCATTCAGAACTGGGCCGTACAAGTGGTAAGTGAGTACACACGCAGCTCTACTTGTGTGAACAGTGGGAAAATGCGCACACGAAGCTCCAATTATGAGTGGCCTGCATGTGTGCCCGCCAATTGAGCAAATGGAGCTTCGTGCATGCCTGTGCTTGCCACTCGCACGTAACTATTCTCTTTCCCTCACCCACCCACCCCCGGTCCACAAAGCCAGAAAGGTTGGGGATTGCTATCAGTAGTGGATTTTAATTTCATTCACTACTGGTTTGCTCGTGGGCGTGCATGCGCGATGCTTCTGCGCATGTGCAGAGGCAGGCGGATGGGTGGGCGGAGCCTCCCGCCGCTACTGGTTTGCCCGATCCGAGGCGAACCGGTAGCAACCCACCACTGATTGCTATTCTAAAATAGCAATACAGATAATCCTTGACTTACAAGCAGAATTGGGACTGGAACTTCGGTTGCTAAGCAATGCAATCATTGAGTTACGCTCCGTTTTACGAACTTTTTTTTTGCCACAGCTGTTAAGTGAATCATGAGCTCGTTAAGCAAATCTGATTGACTTTGCTTGTAGGAAGCCCCCTGGGAAGGTTGCAAATGGCAATCATGTGACCGCAGGATGCTGCAACTAAATATATGCCAGTTGCCAAGTGCCCAAATTTTGATCACGTAACTGGGAGGGACCCTTGCAGTCTTCATAAGTTCAAGGAGAGGTCGTAGGTTTTTAAGCAGTTGCTAAGTGAATGGTCACCATTCGAGGACTTATGAATTGGAATGGTTTGCCTTCAGAAATTGTGGGGGTTCCATCATGGAGGTTTTGTAGGACAGGGGTCTCCAACCTTGGCAACTTTAAGACTTGTGGACTTTAACTCCCAGAATTCCTCAGCCAGTTTTGCTGGCTGAGGAATTCTGGGAGTTGAAGTCCACAAGTCTTAAAGTTGCTAAGGTTGGAGACCCCTGTTGTAGGAGATGGCCAGGTTGACTCAGAGGGAGGGGTCAAAGAAGTCATAAGTCATGAGTCCCTGCGCACCCACAATAGATCCAAGTCCAGCCCACCGTGAATGCCTTTCTTATCTCCTGTGCATTTCCCTTGTCTGCTAGTTGGCCACATTCTTGTAGAAAGCTTAAGCTTGCAATAAACCTTTACGCTCATTTGAACTGTCTGAATCTGCTGATTTCCCAGGCGCTTGACAGGTTTTGTTTAAAGAAGAGATTTGATGACCTTTTTTGTCACCGTTGCTAAGTGAATCACTGCAGTTCTTAAATTAGTAACACAGTTGTTAAGCGATTTGGGCTTCCCCGTTGATTTTGCTTGTCGAAAGGTTGCAAAAGATGAACACACAACCTCGGGACACGGCAACGGTGGTAAATATGAACCAGTTGCCAAGCGCCTTGATTTTGATCACATGATCGTGGGGGATGCTACAGAGGTCGTAAATGTGATAAATGGCTATGTCACTTTTTTCAGTGCCGTAGTAACTTTGAACGGTCACTAAGTGAACGGTTGTAAGTCAATGACTTCCTGTATAACTCTTATTAAAAGCTATGCTTCTAACGTGCAGCAGGAGGTGCTGTTGCTTATACAGAGTCCTCAATGCATCACTGTTTAAGAATGATTCAAAGCAGGGACATCAAACTTGATTTCATTGAGGGCCACACCTGGGTTGTATTTGACCTCTAGGGGTTGGAGGCATGGCCACGGTAGGTGTAGCCAGCCTGACTTGTGTTGGGGGCACCTGTGGTGGCCCGAGTGCTCTGCCAGCAATAACGGTCCATGTTTGGCTGCCACAGCCTCCTGTAACCCTCTGCCAGGGAAAATGGGAAAATGGAGTACGGGTGGGCCGTGTGCTGTTTTTGCTGGCAGAAGCACCATGGGCCAATCCTTTGCTATTTCCAGGGTGGCCCCACGGGCCAGATCTAAGTACCCCATGGGCCGGATCTGGCCCACGGGCCTTGAGTTTAACACCCCTGGTTTAAAGTTTTAACAGCTTCAGGAAAAGTGATTTATGACCTGTTTTCATGCTTACAACCACTGCACTATCCCAGTGGTGGGTTCTAACCAGTGTTACCAGTGGTTCGCTTTGCGCAAGCGCATTGAGTTGCTGAACAGCTAAGGTATTGCAATCCGCTCTGCCACGCCTTTCAGCTGGGCTAAAAACGAAGGAATAAAGGTATGTATAGCGCAGGGAAAGGCGGGAGGGCCCAAATGACAGTCGTACCGAACCGGTTTGCTGTCACTTCAACATCTCCGCTACCGGCTCACCCAAACCGGGGAGAACAGGTAGCAACCCACCACAGCCTTATCCCTATGGTCACATGACTGCAATTTGGACGCTTGGCAACCAGCTCGCATTTATGACGGGCTGCAGCATTTTGAGGTCACATGATCACCATTTGGGACCTTCCCAGCCAGTTTCTGACCAAAAAAAACCAACAAACTTTAATTGGGGAAGCTGGATTTGTTTAATGGCCATGTGATTCAAGACACAACCACAGTAAAAAAAAAAAAGTTGTAAAATTCAATCCTGTCATGGGGTGACTCCCTTTACAACTGTACTGAGTTGCAATGGAAACTATTGTAATTCCAATATCTCAGGGGCTGCCACAGAGAGGAGGAGGTGACCTGTTCTCTCCAAAGCGTCTTAAAGGCAGGACAAAAAGCAATGGATGGAAATTAATCAAGGAGAGAAGCAACCTAGAACTAAGGAGAAAATTCCTGACAGAACAATTAATCAGTGGAACGACTTGCCTCTGGAGGTTGTAAATGCTCCAAAACTGGAAACTTTTAAGAAGAGATTGGACAACCATTTGTCTGATATGGTATAGGGCCCTGATGGTGGGCATACACGCTGTCGCCAGCTGCTCTTCTGGCTTCCAGTGCACATGCATGCTGGTCAGCTGGTCTTCACAGGTGCCGAAGTGCTGAAAAACAAGCTGTTTTTAGGCCATTTTTCGAGCCATTTTTGGGTTGTTTTTCAGGCCGTTTTCTGGGCCATTTTTCGGGCAGTTTCCAGGCCATTTTCTGGGCCATTTTCTAGCTGTTTTCAGGACCGTTTTTGGCTCAAAAAACAGCCCAAAAAATGTCCTGAAAACAGGCCAAAAAAACAGGCCAAAAATCAGGCTGTTTTTTGGGCCATTTTCAGGCTGCTTTTCAGGCCATTTTTTGGGTCATTTTCACAGTTTTTTGGGCTGCTTTCCAGGCTTTTTTCCAGCTGTTTTCAGGCCATTTTTGGGCAGTTTCCAGGCCATTTTTCGGGCCATTTTCCAGCTGTTTTCAGGACCATTTTTGGCTCAAAAAATGGCCTGAGAACAGCCCGAAAAGTGTCCTGAAAACAGTCCAAAAAACTGCCAAAAATCAGACTGGTTTTTGGGCCGTTTTCAGGCCTTTTTTCAGGCCGCTTTCCCTGCTGTTTTCTAGGCTGTAAAATTAGGCCATTTCCAGGCCTCTTTTCGGGCCATTTTCACACCATTTTCAGGCTGCTTTCCAGGCCGTTTTCCAGCTGTTTTGGGGCTGTTTTCAGGCCATTTTTGAAGCCGTTTTCCGGCTGTTTTCACGACCATTTTTGACTCATTTCAGACAAGTGGCTGTCTAGTCTGTTCTTAGAAACCTCCAGTGGTGAAGCACCCACAACTTCTGAAGGCAAGGTTTCCACTGCTTAATTGTCCTCACTGTTAGGAAGTTTCTTCTCAATTCCAGATTGCTTTTCTCTTTGATTAGTTTCCATCCATTGTTTCTTGTTTTGCACTCGGGTGCTTTGGAAAATAAGTTGCCCCCCACCTCTTCTTTGTGGCAGCTCCTCAAACACTGGAAGACTGCTATCATGTCCCCACCCGATCCTTCTTTTCTCTAGACTAGCCAAACCCAAATCCTGCAACGGTTCTTTGTATGTTTTCGGGTCCAGGCCAGTAACCATCTTGGTTGCTTTTCTCTGCACTTATGGCAGCCCCTTGGGAAATAGTGTGATTAATCAACCAGAACACGGAACCAATCCCATACTGTACTACTTCCAATGTAAGGCAATATTTGCTGTCCCCATTGGGTTGCAGATGGGGAATAATAAATGATGGGCCATGGTGACTACGCCAAATCCTTCAGCTTCAAAGCAGCGGAGCATTAAATACTGCCACTGAGAGGTGACGAAGATAAAGGAACTCACAATCTGTGGAGTTTGCTGATTTTAAAGGCGAGACCTTTGAATGCTGGATTAAGCGAGCTTGTAACCTTCCACCGTGAAGCTCTCTTTCAATAATAATAACAACAACAGAGTTGGAAGGGACCTTGGAGGCCTTCTAGTCCAACCCCCTGCCCAGGCAGGAAACCCTACACCATCTCGGACACATGGTTATCCAAATTTTCTTAAAAATTTCCAGTGTTGGAGCATTCACAACTTCTGCAGGCAAGTTGTTCCACTTATTAATTGTTCTAACTGTCAGGAAATTTCTCCTTAGTTCTAAGTTGCTTCTTTCCTTGATTAGTTTCCACCCATTGCTTCTTGTTCTACCCTCAGGTGCTTTGGAGAATGGGTCGACTCCCTCTCCTTTGTGGCAACCCCTGAGATATTGGAACACTGCTATCATGTCTCCCCTAGTCCTTCTTTTTATTAAACTAGACATACCCAGTTCCTGCAACCGTTCTTCATATGTTTTAGCCTCCAGTCCCCTAATCATATTTGTTGCTCTTCTCTGCACTCTTTCTAGAGTCTCAGCATCTTTTTTAAATCGTGGCGACCAAAACTGGATGCAATATTCCAAGTGTGGCCTTACCAAGGCATTATAAAGTGGCACTAACACTTCACGTGCTCTTGATTCTATCCCTCTGTTTATGCAGCCCAGAACTGTGTTGGCTTTTTTAGCAGCTGCTGCACACTGCTGGCTCATATCTAAATGATTGTCCACTAGGACTCCAAGATCCCTCTCACAGTTACTACTATTGAGCAAGGTACCACATATACGATACCTATGCATTTTGTTTTTTTGGCCTAAATGTAGAACCTTACTTTTTTCACTGTTGAATTTCATTTTAACATAACATAACATAACATAACATCAGAGTTGGAAGGGACCTTGGAGGCCTTCTAGTCCAACCCCCTGCCCAGGCAGGAAACCCTATACCATCTCAGTCAGATGGTTATCCAACATTTTCTTAAAAATTTCCAGTGTTGGAGCATTCACAACTTCTGAAGGCAAGTCGTTCCACTTATTAATTGTTCTAACTGTCAGGAAATTTCTCCTTAGTTCTAAGTTGCTTCTTTCTTTGACCAGTTTCCACCCATTGCTTCTTGTTCTACCCTCAGGTGCTTTGGTGAACAGCCTGACTCCCTCTTCTTTGTGGCAGCCCCTAAGATATTGGAACACAGCTATCATGTCTCCCCTAGTCCTTCTTTTTGTTAAACTAGACATACCCAGTTCCTGCAACCGTTCTTCATATGTTTTATCCTCCAGTCCCCTAATCATCTTTGTTGCTCTTCTCTGCACTCTTTCTAGAGTCTCAACATCTTTTTTACATCGTTACATTTTGTTAGATAGCACCCAATGTTCAATTCTGTCAAGATCTTTCTGTAACTTGAGCCTATCTTCTGGAGTGTTGGCTATTCCTGCCAGCTTGGTGTCATCCTGTCACATTCCTGTGATAGAAGGATCTGCCTCAGATCAATGCGATCAATTTGTCTCATAGGTGAATTTTCATTTCATTTTCATGACCTGGACCTGGAGCTATCATGGCTTATACAAGAACGTCCCTATCTGTGCAGCCATTTCAATCTCATTTTTATCTATCTATCTATCTATCTATCTATCTATCTATCTATCTATCTATCTATCTATCTATCTATCTATCAACAAGAACAAGGAAACAAGTAACAGTATAGACACAGACATGGACACATGAAAAAAAATGGCACACAAAAAAAGATATAAACAGGCAAAACATAGCCATAAACACACAGACTGATTACATATAATTGGGAACAGTAGGACAGGGATGGTAGGCACGCTGATGCGCTTATGCACGTCCCCTTAGGGACCTCTTAAGAAACGTGAAACATCCAGACAATTTAAGGAAAAAGTTATGGGGATTAGAGGGACTTACAACAGGATCAGGTAGAGTGTTCCAGACATTTCCTACTCTATTGCAAAAGTCATATTTCCCACATTTAAGATTAGAGCGAATTACATTGAGTTTAAATCTATTGATAGCCCTTGTGTTATTATAGTTGAAATAATAACAATAATAATAATTTTCAGCCTCATGCAAATGAAAAGACATGCCAGATGCTGGGCAGATGCAAGCAAAACAGGTAGATAAAACCTGCCTCAGGAAGTCCTCGGCTTATAACCATTCATTTACCGACTGCTTGAAATTCCAGTGGCACTGAAAAAAGTTACTTGTGACTAGACCTCACACTTACGACCATCGCGGTATCCCCATAGTCATGTGATCAAAATACAAGCGCTTGGCAACTGGCATGTATTTATGAGAGTTGTAGTATCCCAGGGTCATGTGACCACTTTTGCAACTTTCTGACAAGCAAAGTCAATGGGGAAGCCAGATTCACTTAACAACCACAAGTTACTAACTGAACAACTACAGTGTTTCACTTAAGTGGGGTTTTTTATCCCTGTTAGTTCCTTGATTTGGGTATTTTTTTGGCTTGATTGTTTGTCTGGTGTTAATCCTCGCTTCTCTGGGTATCAGTTGCAGGAGAGGATTTGTTCTGGTCTTTCAGTTTCCTTCTAAGCTTTTTGATCGCCTCTTTTGAATGGTGTGTAAACGTGGTTTATCTCTATGTATCTACTGATGGCCGAGTTGTCCGAAATCACTCGCAGAACAATGCTGGCAGGGCAAACTACTGTACATAAACAAGAAGCAAACCCCGTGGTCCTTTGCACTGATGGTGTTACTTACTGTAGTTGTGTAATGAAACCTTAGCAAGAAACTACCAAGCTCAGAACACGCTTCCACAGTTTAATCCTGAGCTGCAGAGATTCTTTTCTATAGAAAATTTATTCTGATCAGTGCAAGGAGAAACTCAAACTTTCTTGGGTTGTGGGTTGTTCCTGGGCTGAGGAATGTCCATGTGTAACTCCAGGTAAGTTCCAAAATCCCAAACATCAAGGTAGGAATTTATAGGTTGATCATACAAAGTGCACGCTAATGTCAAACCATGTATTTTGCCTCAGTCATTATTGCAGGCTATAAGGACCCATCTACCCATCCCAGTTCTGTGTCAGTTACTACAGAGATGTCACTACAGGCAGTCCTTGATTACAACAGTTCACTTAGTGACCGTTCAAAGTTACGACGGCACTGAAAAAAGCGACTTATGGCCGTTTTTCACACTTATGACCAAGGCAGCATCCCCACGATCACATAATTAAAATTCAGATGCTTGGCAACTGACTCATATTTATAACAGTGGCAGGATCACAGAATCCCCTTTTGCGACCTTCTGACAAGCAAAAGTCCATGGGGAAGCCAGGTTCACTTAACGACCACGTAACTAACTTAAGAACTGCAGCGATTCACTTAACAACTGTGGCAAGAAAAGTCGCAAAATGGGGTGAAGTTCACTTAACAAATGTCTCCCTTAAGCAAGAGACATTTCAGGCTCCATTGTGGTCGCAAATCGAGGATTACATGTTGTTTGCTTCCAGCCATCTCCAGGTCAACTGTTTTCCCCACCCTCATGTCAAAATTTCAGTTGAATTTTCGGTGAACAGTTAATCCTAAATAATACCATCTGTTGTCACTTGCTATTTACAATGTCTGCCAGAGAATTCCCTCGCTGCCTCCCGAACATAACATGGTCACATCCATGAAATCAGCTGAGCTCAACTCAAGCTAGACTTTGTATTTTGTGTTAAAATATTAATTAACGATAGGAGGCTTGATACATACATACATACATACATACATACATACATACATACATACATACATATATATATATATATATATATATATATATATATATATATGTTTTCTGAGGTTTCACGGTGTTTAAATCGAGGATTACATGTTGTTTGCTTCTAGCCATCTCCAGGTCAACTGTTTTCCCCACCCTCATGTCAAAATTTCAGTTGAATTTTCGGTGAACAGTTAATCCTAAATAATACCATCTGTTGTCACTTGCTATTTACAATGTCTGCCAGAGAATTCCCTCGCTGCCTCCCGAACATAACATGGTCACATCCATGAAATCAGCTGAGCTCAACTCAAGCTAGACTTTGTATTTTGTGTTAAAATATTAATTAACGATAGGAGGCTTGATATATATATATATATATATTGCACGGACAAATTAACTCTCTCCCTTCTCTTCTACATTGCAGTTTCTGCAAACAACAACCGCACATCGTCTAAATTAAGCTTCTGGGATGTGACCAGAGGGGAAAAAAAACCACATTTCTGATTCATATTCTCTCTCTCTCTCTCTCATACACACAGATCATAAGAGGTGCTATGTGGCAACCCACGTTCCCAAGACAGTTGCACCCCCTTTTTTTGCCAAAATAGGACACCCCTCTAGAGAGTGAATTCATTTTTGGTCAACTGGTTTGGTGCTTTTTTTTTTTTTTTAGGTCATCTTGCTTGATTCTGCCTGCTTTCTATTTCTAGAGGAAAAGGAAAAGTGTCCTGAGGGAGAAAGGAGGGTGGGAAGAGACGTGTAAATGGATTTTTAAAAAAAGTTACATATAATACGAAGAGACTGGGATGAGGGGTGGGGAGAGGGTGTGCGTGAGCTCGAGCAAATACAAAAGCCAAAAGGATTCCAGTGATTGAAAGAGGCCCCTTTGTGGAAACTGTTCTGGAATAGAACGGTCTTATCTCAAAAGTATTAAAATGATGCAGTGGATCAATAATTGAAACATGACTCAATACAGAGCCAACACTCACGAAGTCCCTGTTGTTTCCCATCCTCTCCCTTTTCTCATTTCTCCTCTGCTACCACGCGAAAAGCTGTTATAGTTTATAAGGCGCAATCCAAGAAAAGTGAAGCTCTTTATATGTCCCATCCACGTAAACAGAATCTTAAGCTTGTGCTTAAATCTCTTGTATTCAAGAACTAGATCTATCTATCTATCTATCTATCTATCTATCTATCTATCTATCTATCTATCTATCTATCTATCTATCTATCTATCTATCTATCTATCTATCTATCTATCTATCTATCTATCTATCTATCTATCTATCTATCTATCTATCTATCATCTACCATCTACATGTATCTATCTATCTATCTATCTATCTATCTATCTATCTATCTATCTATCTATCTATCTATCATCCATCCATCCATCCATCCAATCTATCATCTATCATCTACATCTATCTATCTATCATCTATCGATCCATATCTACTCTATGTATCTATCTATCTATCTATCTATCTATCTATCTATCTATCTATCTATCTATCTATCTATCATCCAGCTATCCATCCAATTATCATCTACCATGTACATCTATCTATCCCATCCCTCCCTCCACCCACCCACCCACCCATCATCTATCCATATCTACTATATCCATCCATCCATCCATCCATCCATCCATCCATCCATCCAATCTATCATCTACATCTATCTGTCTGTCTGTCTATCCCATCCCTCCCTCCCTCTACCCACCCATCTATCATTTATCTATCCATATCTACTCTATCTATCTATCATCCAATCTATCATTTACCATCTACCATCTACATCTGTCTATCTATCTATCTATCTATCTATCTATCTATCTATCTATCTATCTATCTATCTATCTATCTATCTATCTATCTATCTATCTATCTATCTATCTATCTATTTATCATCTCATATTTATTATTTTTTATAACTAACCCAAATCAGTGAACATATCCAATACTCCTTCCTCCTATTTTTTCCACATAACAACAACCCTGTGAGGTGAGAGAGAGCGACTGGCCCAAAGCCACCAACTTCTAAGGTAAGATTAGAACTCGCAATCTCTTTGTGATTGGTCCAAAGTCATGCAACCAACTTTGATGGCTAAGGTAGGACTAAAAGTCATGGCTTTTGGTTTCTAGCCTGGTGCCTTAACCACTAGACCAAACCACCACAAAGTGGACTCAGCCTTCCATCCTTCCGAGGTTGGTAAAATGAGGACCCAGATGGCTGGGGGAAAATAGGTTGACTCTGTAAACCGCTCAGGGAGGACTGTAAAGCACTATGAAGTATTGTATCAGTCTAGGGGCTATTGCTATACTGGGCTTTTGTATTTAATGATGTGGCCCCTTTTCCTTCCTCAGCAATACAAATGATCTCTAGTTGATTCTCTGAGATCCTGAATATGTCTTTGGAAGGTACAGGATTCCAATAATGGATCAGCCTTCAAGCCTTTTAATAGGTGGCTTCTAGAAAATGCATCTGGATCTTAGTATGATGGCTAACCATGGATTACTTCAGTTTTTTCAAGTGTCAAAAAATTTAATCCAGGGGTGTCCAAACTTGGCCCCTTGAAGAGTGGTGGACTTCAACTCCCAGAATTCCCCAGCCAGCATGAGCTATAAATATGAGCAAGTTGCTGGCTGGGGAATTCTGGGAGTTAGTTCACCACTCTTCAAGGGGCCAAGTTTGGACATCCCCAATTTAACCCTATGATGAGAAATACTAAGGAAAGTTCAAAGGGCTACAGATACACACACTCAAATCTTTTCAAGATATTGTGTAATTGTCACCCTTATGCACGAGATAGAAGTTCAAGGATGCTGAGTTGCAGAGTAGCATATTGTTTGTGTACATTCTGAACTTATTCAAAAACTATCTTGACTCAGCAATAGCAATAGACTTATATACAGGTAGTCCTCAACTTACAACCACAATTGAGCCCACAATTTCTGTGGCTAAGTGTGAAATGTGTTAAGTGAATTTTGTCCTATTTTACGACCTTTCTTGCCACAAAGTGAATCACTGCAGTTGTTAAATTAGTCATACAGTTGTTAAGTGAATCTGGTTTCCCCACGGACTTTGCTTGTTGGACTTGTGCAAAAGGTGATCACGTGACCCTGGGACTTTACAACCATCATAAATGTGAGTTGGTTGTCAAGCATCCGAATGTAAATCACATGATAATAGGGATGCTGCCAACAGTCATACATGTGGAAAAAATGGTCATAAGTCACTTTCTTCCAGGACTACTTGTACTTGTACTGTTTCATAGTGCTCTCTCTAAGCGGTTTACAGAGTCAGCATACTGCCCCCCAACAATCTGGGTCTCGTTTCACCGACCTTGGAAGGATGGAAGGCTGAGTTAACCTTGACCCAGTGAGAATCGACCTGCTGGCAGTGGACAGAATAATATTGCGTTCCAACCACTGCGGATGATTAGTGAGTAGACCTATTTCTGAAGGGGATGAACAGAGGCTGAGCCAGAGGGGTTTGCCTAGAACGCTTCTGATAATATTCTCACACCCTTTAAAAAATAATTATATGCATATCATTATACATATACACTATAATTTTGAAACTTTTAAACCCAAATTTCTGCATCCCCTGGAATATCATCTTGCACCCCCCGGGGGGCGTGAGTACCCCCGGTTGGGAACCCCTGTTATATTGTCCAATGTTTCTCAACCTTGGTAACTTTAAAGATTCGTAGACTTGAAATCCCATTTGGGTGCAGGGTATAGAAAAAGTGTGGAACCTCTGGTCTATAGAATGGGGATTTGGGGTGGTTGGATCCAGGCTTGGGTCTGGAAGTGGGAACCTCTGCTTGGCCCCAAATAAAAACAAGATTGGATACAGAGACATAAACACGGGGCTTAGCTTGTTATGACAGTGTTTGCCAAGGTCAAACGCTCTCTTCAACAACATCTCTTCATAAGGCACTTAGACACATAGATTCCCAATTCTTTAGGCTGACTTAAGGTGCTCTCCTTCACTCCCTTCTTAGGATGCACCCCCATTTGCACATCCCAACACCTCCCCACCCCCACCCCATGGACCCAGACATGTGTGCCAAACATTGAACAAAATTGGCTTGTTCACTTAGCCCTCATTGTCCAGGTTCTCACAGTATATCGAACCCATGCCTTACCCATACAGTCCGAGCTTGCATACGCACTGAACCGAGTATTCGTCAACTATGTTTTCGTTTATCATGTTTGCAAACGCCGGGCCGACTATCCACAAATGTTTTCAGGCTGCCAGATGTCTTTCACAAATGCCCCCCCTCCTAGCCCCTTCAGCGTCCACATGCTCACAACAACATCCAAACGCAACACACAAACCCAGGACACCTCAGCGCCCACTTGCTCGAAATCCCAAATCCTGCACAAACAGAAGGTCCTACCCAATTCCTCAAACACAGGCCCGGCCAAATGCCATCTGCTTCCCACACCAGAAACCTAGCGTTGTCTGCTTCCCGCATATTTGGGTACCCAAACGACAATCACAAGCATACGACAATCACAAGCATACGACAATCATAGGATTCCATTTCCTATGGAATCTGAAAGCCAATGCTCTGGCTTGTTTTTTCCCCAGGTCTCTGCCTATCATGACATCATCCCCATTGTCAACTCTCCCCTGCCTGCACAATCTCACACACAATTTCACCTGCTTCAAAGGACATCCCAAGTAAATCTCCCCCCCCCCTCCCATTCACCTGGACGGTAGAGTCACACCATGAGATCCGCCCAGGTAGTAAAAGCATGGGGTTGTTTTCTTTTTGCTACAGAATTTCACCTCTCTCTCACATACACAACACACACACACAACCCCACATCTCCATCTCTCTCTCTCCCCCCCACCCACGGACGCGCACACATGTGCCAGCCCCTTGTATCCATGACATCCACGCAAAACATTGTATTGTTTTTCTTTTCTTCTATACCTTTATATACTATATAACCTTTCTGTGTGATAGTTACATATATTGTTGTGACAAAATAAATAAATAAAAATAAAAATAAAAACATCTGATCAGGCTGCCACCTCTGGCCTCCAGCACACCTTTGGTTCCTTTGGTTCCTTTGATTGCCGCGGCTTGGCGAGACAAAAGCGACCTGCGATAAATAAACCCCGCAGGTCGGCAAAAGCGGGCCTTATCCATTTCGCAGATCCCCGTTAAGGACGCTTTTTTTTGAGGGGGGGCCGATATTCTGCACTCCACCCACCCCCAAACCACTTTCCAAGGGGGTGACAATCCCTGCACGCCACGTGCGGCACATCCTTGCAGAGATGCAAACCCCAAACCTCCCCCCGCCCGCAACACACACACACACACACACACGCATATACACGCATTAGATTTCCAGACGTAGCTGCATCGGAGACCGTCTGCTGACCGAGAGCCGAACCCTTCCCCTTAACTGGGCATTAGCAGCGGGCCCTTTTTCCCGATCACACTTTTAAAATGCACCCTTTTGCTTCTCAGCATCGCCGCCCCCCCCCCTACAAAAACTCTCCCGGTGCATGCTCTCTCTCCTCCCCTCCCTCGCCAATGCACCTCCGGCCTTGCGTGGGAAAACACGCGTGGCATTTCGCTAGCCCCGCGCGCTCCGGCTGCTTTGCCCCGGGCTTGGGGAGGGGGGTGGGTGGGATGGAGGTGTGCGGGGGGGGGGGTCCTCCGTGGCGCACGCGCACGCGCGCGATTCCCTTCCCCCGCGTGTTTTTTTTTTCTCTCCCCCTCACCCAAACTCCCCTCCTCTCCAATTGCCTTCCAGCCAGGGCGCCTTTTCTTTTCTTTTTCTTTTTTTTTTTGCCCCTTCACCTGTTTTCTCCGAGGACATCGCGGCGGCTTTGGCGAGGCGGCTGGCACCGGAGGGTGGATTTGGGGAGCGGAGGGGTGGGGTGGGGGAAAGAGACCCGAGAAAGGAGGGAGGGAGAATTCCTGCGTCAGCCCCCCTTTCCGAAAGGCGCCCTCCTCCTCCCCCCCCCCTTGAGAGAACCACGCGGTCCTGCCTTGCGAAGATGCGGTTGCCAATTACGGAGCGGGGAGGAACGGAGCAAATTAAAGGAACAGGAGGCTCCGCTCGGCCGCCACCCCCGCCGGTTACATTGGGCTCAACCCGGCTCTTGTTTTTCCTCTTCTTCTTCTTTTTTTTCCACCCCCTCACCTCACCAGCTAGGTCGCCGGAGGGTCAGGCTCTGCGTTTGGCGCTGCCCCGACGCCACACACCCGCACCGTTGGCAAATTCAACAAGCCCTCGCTGCCGGGTGTCCGAGGGGACGGGACGATGCAGCAAGGGGGGAAGGAAAAAAGAAGCAGGGACAGCTGTTTGTCCGGAAGGGTGTCAGGAAGGATCCTCGCAGCATCGGGCGGGGATGGACTGGAGGACCTTCAAAGGCGCCTTCCAACTTTGGGATTTCTCCACCCGTGTTTGCCTGGGGCATTCCGGGATTGCAGAATAGAATAGAATAGAATAGAATAGAATAGAATAGAATAGAATAGTTGTTGTTAGTTGCGAAGTCTTGTCCGACCCATCGCGACCCCATGGGCAACATTCCTCCAGGCCTTCCTGTCTTCTACCATCCTCTGGAGTCCATTTAAACTCATGCCTACTGCTTCAGTGACTCCATCCAGCCACCTCGTCCCCTTCTTCTTTTGCCCTCAATCTTTCCCAGCATTAGGCTCTTCTCCAGGGAGTCCTTCCTTCTCATTAGGTGGCAAAAGTGTTTGAGTTTCATCTTCAGGATCTGGCCTTCTAAAGAGCAGTCAGGGTAGGTCTCCTCTAGGACTTAGTGGTTTGATCGCCTTGCAGTCCAAGGGACTCTCAGGAGTCTTCTACAGCACCAGAGTTCAAAGGCCTCGATTCTTTGGCGCTCAGCCTTTCTTATGGCCCAACCTTCACAGCCATACATTGCAACTGGGAAAACCATAGCCTTGACTATACGCACTTTTGTTGGCAGGGTGATGTCTCTGCTTTTTAGTATGCTGTCTAGATTTGCCATAGCTTTCCTCCCCAGGAGCAAGCGTCTTTTAATTTCTTGGCTGCAATCCCCATCTGTGGTGATCTTAGAGCCCAGGAAAATAAAATCTGTCACTACCTCCATTTCTTCCCCATCTATCTGCCAGGAACTGAGAGGGCCGGATGCCATGATTTTTGTTTTCTTAATGTTGAGTTTCAAGCCAACTTTTGCACTCTCCTCCTTCACTGGCATCAAGAGGCTCTTTAGTCCCTCTTCACTTTCTGCCATTAGAGTGGTATTATCTGCATATTTGAGGTTGTTGATATTTCTTCCGGCAATCTTAATTCCAATTTTTGATTCATCTAGCCCTGCCTTTTTCATGATGTGCTCTGCATATAAGTTAAATAGGCAGGGTGATAGTGTACAGCCTTGCTGGACTCCTTTCCCAATTTTGAACCAATCAGTGGTTCCGTGTCCAGTTCTCACTGTTGCTTCTTGACCCGCATACAGGTTTCTCAAGAGACAAATGAGATGGTCTGGTACTCCCATCTCTTTAAGAATTTGCCACAATTTGTTGTGATCTACACAATCAAAGGCTTTAGCATAGTCAATGAAGCAGAAGTAGATGTTTTTCTGGAACTCCCTAGCTTTCTCCATGATCCAGCGTATGTTTGCAATTTGATCTCTAGTTCCTCTGCCTTTACGAAATCCTGCCTGTACTTCTGGTAGTTCTTGATCCACATACTGCTGGAGCCTAGCTTGTAGGATTTTAAGCATAACCTTACTAGCATGTGAAATGAGTGCAATGGTGCAATAGTTTGAACAGTCTTTGGCATTACCTTTCTTTGGAATTGGAATGTAAACTGACCTTTTCCAATCCTGTGGCCATTGTTGAGTTTTCCAAATTTGCTGGCAAATTGGGTGTAGCACTTTTACTGCGTCGTCTTTTAAGATTTTGAATAGCTCAGCTGGAATACTGTCTCCTCCAATAGCTTTGTTGTTGCTCAGATTTCCTATTTTCAGAATAGAATAGATTTTTTTAATTGGCCAAGAGTGATTGGACACACAAGGAATTTGTCTTGGTGTATACGCTCTCAGTGTACATAAAAGAAAAGATACCTTCATCAAGGTACAACACTTGTACCTTGAGAGGCTGCTGTGGCTGATATGATAACACTTTTAGACATATATACCGCTTCACAGTGCTTTTACAGCCCTCTCTAAGCGGTGTACAGAGTCAGCCTCTTGCCCCTAACAATCTGGGTCCAAATTTTACTCGCCTCGGAAGGAGGGAAGGCTGAGTCACCTTTGAGCCTGGTGAAAATCGAACTCCTGGCAGCCGGCAGTCAGCAGAAGTAGCCTGCGGTACTGTGTTCTAACCACTGTGCCACCATGGCTCTTATGATGTTGTTCTTGTGGTGGTTAGGCTCCCAGTTCCTGCTTCCTGAACAGGAATGGTTGTAAACCTAATTTTACGCAGCTTCTTTTCTAAAAACTCTACACTACTAACTAGAGCATACAAAACATTTGCCAGATCTATTCTTGAATACAGCTCATCCATCTGGAACCCATACCACATCTCTGACATAAATACAATAGAAAGAGTCCAGAAATATTTTACTAGAAGAGTTCTTCACTCCTCTGAAAACAACAAAATACCTTATACCAACAGACTTGAAATCCTGGGATTAGAAAACTTACAACTCTGTCGACTTCGACATGACCTGTGTTTAATACACAAAATCATCTATTGCAATATCCTTCCTATAAAAGACTACTTCAGCTTCAATCGCAATATTACAAGAGCAAAAAATAGATTCAAGCTAAATGTCAACCGCTTCAAACTTGATTGCAGAAAATATGACTTCTGTAACAGAGTTGTTACTGCTTGGAACTCATTACCTGACTCCATAGTCTCTACTCAAAATCCCAAAATCTTCAACCAAAAACTGTCTACTATTGACCTCACCCCATTCCTGAGAGGGTATAAGGGGCATGCATAAGAGCACAGAAGTGCCTACCGTTCCTGTCCTATTGTTCCCTTCATCATATCAAATTGATATAGTTGATGCATATTTTTTAACATATATGCATATATTTTCTTCAAAATATGTTGTTTTATCTATGACAATTGTTCGTGTATACTGTTGTGACAAAAATAAATAATAATAATAAAAAAATTATCTCAATTAACAGGAGGCTGGGAAAGGAACGATCCTGTAGGGGTAATCCTCAAACATAGGACCACAATGGAGCCCAAAATTTATGTCGTTAAGTGAGAAATTTGTTAGGTGAGTTAGGCCCCAGTTTATGACTTTTCTTGCCCACGCTCTTAAGGGAATTGCTGCAGTTGTTAAATTAATAACACCGTCGTTCAGTGAGTCTGGTTTCCCCATTGACTTTGCTTGTCCGAAGGTCTCAAAAAGGGGATCACGTGACCCTGGGAACCGGCAGCCGTCATAAATATGAACCAGTTGTCAAGCAGCTGAACTTAAATCACCTGATCACAGGAATGCTTACGATGTATCTCCATGGTCACGTGACTTACATTTGGATGCTTGACAACTGAATCAGAGGGCAGGACGAGAAACAATGGATGGAAACTAATCAAGGAGAGAAGCAACCTGGAATTGAAGAGAAACTTCCTAACAGTGAGGACAATTAACCAGTGGAACAGCTTTGCCTTCAGAAGTCGTGGGTGCTCCATCGCTGGAGGTTTTTAAGAAGTAACTTATCTGAAACGATATAGGTTCCCCTGCTTGAGCAGGGGCTCAACTAGAAGACCTCCAAGGTCCCTTCCAGATTCTATTCTATTCCAGGGATGGCCGTGTGCCAAAAGTGGGGGGCCGCGCGGGGGGGGGCGGCGTGTGCAGATGCCCACATCCATAATGCAATCCCCCCCGTGCACCCTGCCCCATGCATGTGCACATGACCCCCCCAATGCTGCTCCACCCCCTGCACTTGCACTCCACCCCCCCACACACACATGCGCACACAACTCCCTCACGCCCCCTTTTTGGGCCTAGCAGGCCTCCCTGAAGCCTCCGGAGGCTGGAAATGGCCCATTTCCAGACTTCCGGTAGGCCTGTTTTTCGCTTTCTCCAGGCTCTGGAAACTTTCCAGTAGCCTGGGGAAGGTGAAAACTGCCTCCCCTGACCTTCCTGAAGCCCTCCAGAGGCTGGAAATGGGCTGTTTTTGACTTCCGGGAGGCCTGTTTTTCACACTCGCGAGCCCTGTACTTATCTGGCATCCAAAACAGGCCATGTGGGGTCTCCTGGGAGGGGAGGGGTGGTGTGGGTGGGGCCAGACAAAAATCAGCTGGCCAGCGCATGCACATGCGCGGTGGAGGTGACCTAGGGCAATGGCTCGCGTGCCCGCAGAGATGGCTCCATAGGTTCGGCATCACAGTTCTATTCAATTCGATTCAATTCCTTTTGCAATCGAGGAAACCCGAATCACTTAACAACCTTGTTAACTCATTTAAGAACTGCAGTGATTTGCTTAACAAAAGTGGTGAGAAAATGGGGCAAAACTCACTTAACAAATTTCTCACCTAGCAACATAAATTTTGGGCTCAATTGTGGTCATAAGTTGAGGACTAGCTGTAATTTAGAAATGCAGCCCCGTTTCCTTTTGAATGGCCTGTTTCCCCATGGTGTTGTCTCCAGGCACCAATTAGTCAGAGATGATTCCTTGAGTCTTCACGGGACATTCTGTCCCCACTTGACTTCATTTGTTTGTTTGTTTTAAAAAAAGTTGCTTCAATTAAAACACTGATAATGAGCGGGAAGCTAACATATTGCAAAGAAAGCTGTAATCAGTAGCCAAGAGGATCCATCTTTGTCCCAGGGGCTGACAACCCTCTGGCAGAGAAGCAGGGGCACCCAGATGGCAAATTCATTTTATTTCCGTTGAAAAACGGTTATAATTAATGGAATGGTGTTAGTTTATTTACTTCCTGTGTATGCAGGGGTGGGCTGCTGGGGGTTCGCAGGGGTTCGGGAGAACCTCTAGCTAAGATTCTGTGCAGTTCGGAGAACCCCCAAATCCCACTCCTGGCTGGCCCCTCCAGGAGTCCCTACGTGGCCCGTTTTGGACGCAGGTAAGTGCAGGGCACATGTGGAGGCTCAGGGAGGGGGGAAAATGGGCCTTAGAAGTTCGGGAAGGCCTCTGGAGGGCCTCCAGAGTCTGGGGAGGCTGCTTTCGCCCTCCTGGAGGCTGGAGAAAAGCCTCCAGAGCCCGGGGAGGGAAACACACACACACACACACACACACACACCGCCATGGTGCAGGAGGCTGACTAGGCCACACCCACCATGGCCACGGCCACCCAGCAACCGAGCAGAGAACCCCTTGCTAAAATTTTTGAAGCCCACCCGTGTGTATGTAAGAATTTGCTCCATGTGCTGGATTTAAAGGTTCCACCCTGGGGTGATACTGAAGGAGCGGGACTGGGAGACCCGGATTCTAGTCCACTTTCAACCACTGGAAACAGAATAACAAGAGTCGGGAAGGGGTCTTGGAAGTCTTCTAGTCTAACCATCTGCTCAGGTGACTAGCATGCATACGCACACCGAAAATCGGAAGCTTACTGGCGCGTGTATGCGCGAGGGGGAACTTCTCTTCTGGTTTCCGGTGCTCCTGTGCGGCGCGCACCCATTTCAGCACTCAGTGCCGAACAGGTTCGCCAACACTGGACCTACAGCATTGTTTTGTTTCATTCTTCTTCGAGAAATGTTCTACTTCCTTAACTGGCTAGTGGAAGCTCCGATTCTCTCCACTTTTAACTTTGTTCCGCGAGGTGCATGAGAATCAGGGTGTGGTAGGGGTGAAGTTGCTGAACGAGGAGTGGGGAGACCCAGGTCATAGTTGTCCCCAAGAGCACAGAAACTCCCTGGGAAACTCTGAGCCAACCTCTCAGCCCAAGATCCAGAATGGTCTACAGATAGTCCTTGACTTATGACAAGGCAGGTAGTCCTCAACGTACGATCACAATTGAGCCCCAATTTTCTGTTGCTAAGTGAGACAGCGGTTAAGTGAATTTTTCCTCCTTTTTACGACCTTTCCTGCCACACTTGTTAAGTGAATCACGGCAGTTGTGAAGTTAGTAATATCTTTTGTGAAGTGAACCTGGCTTCCCCATTGACTTGGCTTGTCAGAAGGTCACAGGACACCGCAACCATCATAAATATGAATCTGTTGCTAAATGTCTTCTGGTTTCTGGTGCTCATGCGCATGCAAAGACCAGCTGGCCGGCACGCATGCGCACACCAAAAACCAGAAGACCAGGTTCCCGGCACACACATGCACACCAGGGAACTTCTGTTCTGGTTTCTGGCGCTCCCGCACACACGTTAACCAGCTGGCCGAACCTGAAAGAGTGACGGGCAATGGCTGGCCATTTCCCGCACGCGTGCCATAGGTTCGCCATCACTGATCTAGACCAGGGGTCTCCAACCTTAGCAACTTTACGACTTGTGGACTTCAACTCCCAGAGCAAAGCTGGCTGAGGAATTCTGGGCGTTGAAGTCCACAAGTCTTAAAGTTGCCAAGGTTGGAGACCCCTGATCTAGACCTCCCTCAGCTGTGGGAACTAGGGGACTCTGGACCTAACCAGCTAGGGGACTCTGGGTATTCACCCACTCTCAGTCCTAATTGAAGAAGTAAATATATATATATAGATATATATAGATATATATAGATATCCCAGAAGGAAGTGGCAAATCACTTCTGCAACGTTACCTAGGAAACGGCATGAACCTCTCCATGCCAAGTTGCCAAGAATCAAGACTGACTTGAAGACATACAAAAAAAAAATTATTAATTTTTTTTTTGGGGGGTGGGGGGATTCTACATCTATCATCATCTCAATTCCAGGCTGTTAACCAAGATACGTTTTAGCAGGTTCTCCCAATAGATTGCAGCAGAAGAGACAGGCTCAATGTCTCTACAAGAGCTTGGGGTTACTCCAAGGATTTGCTCCTGTTTGTTTGTCTTCTAAGAAACACAGCAGAAAAAGTCAGAACAGGACAAAAGCCTTAGGAGAAGTTGAACTGAGGCTCCGTTTATCAGAGCAGAGAGCAGGAACCACACATGCCAGTTCCCCTCAAACATCTCTAGGTGTTGCCTATGGACTTCTATAATTATTATTTTTTTGGGGGGGAGGAAACATTTAACATCATTTAAATTAATGTTGCCAAATCTCATGCAATTTTCTTTGCTCTTACTGGAGCCCTTCCTCTCCTTCAGACGAAAATGCTCAAATTTTGCAGAACCTCAAGCAGCGGGGCCCAATCCAAGAAAAGCTTTGCGAAGTCACAATTTACCTCAGATGACAGACAGGATATTGTTATTATAACCCAGTTCCTAATTGCCATCCTGTGAAGGTCAGAACTACACACTTGTATCCCAGATAGCAATTGCACTTTTAAAGACATATATACCGCTTCCTAGTGCTTTACAGCGGGAGTTCCCAACCTCTGGTCTGTGGGCTGGCACTGGGTCGTGGCATACCAGAAACTGGGCCGTGCAAACAAGCGAAGCCGCATCTGCAGGATGCAGGCAGCATGCAAAACCATGCCGTCTCTGGTCCATGGAAAAACCTCTCTCCACAGAACCAGTCCCTGGTGCCCAATAGGTTGGGGGCTGCTGCCTTACAGCCCTCTCTAAGCGGTTTACAGAGTCAGCCTATTGCCCCCAACAACTTGGCTCCTCATTTTACCAACCTGGAAGAATGGGAGACTTGAGTCAACCTTGAGCAGGTCAGGATCGAACACCTGGCAGTGGGCAGAGTTTGCCTGCAGTAATGCATTCTAATGACTTCACCCCCAGGGCTCTGTTGATGCTTCCATGGGCATCTCTACCCAATTAATCTAGGAGATCTCAAACTGAAAATCAAGATCCCAATAGGAACCCCAAATTGTTTATAAGGGAGGTGCCAGAGAAAATAGAAGAGGGGGAAAAAAGTGCTTCAAAATATGACAAATAAAAAACAAATGGATGTTTTATCTCGTAAAAAAGCCATTAGCTTTTCAGTTAAACTAATGCTTTTCAAAGTGGAGTATAATTACCCTTAATTGGATAAAAGTGACTTTTCTTTGGGTAACGACACACAGACCATATTGCCCAATCGCAACAGGGACATTTAAATCGACTTAAAGATTGTCACATGTACTTTTGTACATGTTGTACACATGTAGACGTGTATATTCGAAAATGCCGAACTTCTCCTCTCAAGGGAAAATGGATGAAATTACCAATGGCGATTAAAATGACATGAAGATCACCCAGTGATATTTTTTTGTATAATACTGTTAGTCCTCAACTTACAACAGTTCATTTAGTGCCCATTCAAAGTCACTAAATGAACAGTTGTATGTTGAAGACTATCTGTTCTGCACTTTAACCACGGCACCAGTGGTAGATTTCAAAATTTTTTACTACCGGTTCTGTGGGTGTGGCATAGCTTGGTGGGCGTGGTTTGGTGGGCATGGCAGGGGAAGGATACTGCAAAATCTCCATTCCCTCCCCAATCCAGGGGAAAGTTACTGCAAAATCCCCATTTCCTCCCAATCAGCTGGGACTTGGGAGGCAGAGAATAGATGGGGGTGGGGCCAGTCAGAATTTTTACTACTGGTTCTTCGAACTACTCAAAATTTCCACTACTGGTTCTCCAGAACTGGTCAGAACCTGCTGAAAACCCACCTCTGCAGTGCACCACCAGGAGTCTTGTACAGATAATCCTTGACTTACGAGTTCATTTAGTGACTGTTCGAAGTTACAACGGCATTAAAAAAATCGACTTTATGATCGTTTTTCACCCTTACGACCGCTGCAGCATCCCCATGGTCACGTGATTTACATTTGGATGCTTGACAACCGATTCATATTTATGACCGTTGCAGGTGTCTCAGGGTCATGTGATCATCTTTTACAACATTCTGACAAGCAAAAGCAATGGGGAAGCCAGATTCACTTAATAACCGTGTGACTAATTTAACACAGTGCAGTGATTCACTTAACAACTGTGCCAAGAAAAATCGTAAAATGGGGCAAAACTCAACGAATTTCCCACTTAGCAACATAAATTCTGGGCTCAATTGTGGTCGTAATTCAAGGATTACCTGCACAGTCTTCAAAGATTTGACCACTCATTCAGTGACTGTTTGAAGTTATGACGGTGCTGAAAGGAAGGGCTTAGGGACCAGTCGCCAAAGTCTGATAAGGCTTTTTGATAAGCGGTTTTGGATAATGAAGGGAAAAGCTCAGGAAACATAAAGAGTTATACAATCTTGGCAGGAAGAAATTCACGTAATTCATAGAGATCCCACTTTAATGGATTTGCGAATGAATGACAGCTGAAGTTTTCCTTCTTCAATTTTCGGTAATCAATCACACACCCCCATAATTTACCATCATTGATTTTGCCAGCATTAAAAATCTAAAATAAAATTAAAATGTCAATGGAAATCTTTCTTCCTGGATCCTGCAATCCTAAATAAGAAACTTGATAGTGATCGACTTTTTTAAAGCTACGTTGACAGACTGGAAAATGCCAAAAGTCATGGCTCCTCACATCCTCCCATTGTAATCTTGCAAAGTTTAAGAATCTCTTTTTGATACAGATGATTTTAACTGTGATGCCTTTTATTTCTTTTGCCAAACCTCACCCCAATGAAAGCAATTTCTTTTAAGGAGTGGGAGACCCAGAAATCAATTCAGCGTTTCAGAAGGTCATCCTACCCGAAACGTTTGAGAACCCCTGGGAAAAAGCATGTAAGGCAGGGGTCCCCATGGGCAGTGAACCAGTACCGGGCCTTGGCCCATTAGAAACTGGGCCACACAAGTGAGTGAAGTTTCATCTGCACATGCGCAGGAGCTAGGTAGCTTGGGAAACTATGCCCGCCCCCACCCCAGTCCTTTGGGCACCTAGGACTAGGTACCAGTCCTAGGTGCCCAAAAAATAAGGCACAATGTGAACATGAATCACAATCATAGTTCACTATGCTGTAAACGCCAGTTTGGAATGGACCTGCAACTCAGTCATAATTTTTTTTAAAAAAAAAAATATTTCACTGATCTAAAACAAGAAATTAACTCAGCACCTTTCCTGTGAGATATATACTGTATATATATATATATATTTTCAATGTCTTTATTCTGGAAATAAATTAGGATCTGATCTTGCTTTTAGAAGATGTATGTATATATTCATATAAAGACAGCCGCTTCCCCACAAATCCTGTTAAGGGCTAGCAAGAGGACATTACGGATTAGGAGTGCTGAAGGATGCCGCATCCCAAATTTTGGCCCAAAGGAAGGAAGGGAGAGATTGGGGATTTCTCAATGAAGACGGGTCATCTGTTGGCCAAACTAGAGAGACGCCCTTCAGTCACATTGAAGTCTGAAGCGAAGTTCAAAATATTTCTCAGAGTCTTTCAGGCTGGCCCTCTCCAAAGTTCCCCAACAAGGCCCCCACATCAGCCAGGGCGTTCTGGATGTTTCCGGCTAAGTAAGTGGCATTGGTTTCCTCACAGCAGTTGAAGGCGGTGACGGCAAAATTAACGTGGGTAGGCAAAGGGTTGTAGCAAACAGCGTAGCCGTCAGGCACAAGGGGCCCGTAACACATGATGCAGTCCGTGCGGCAAGCAACCTGAAAGACAAAAGGAAAGCAGGATCAAAAAAACATCTGAATACAGGTAGTCCTCCAACTTACGACCACAATTGAGCCCAACATTTTGTTGTGGTCCATCAGCAGCCTATGGACCTGGCAACAGAGTCAGACAGCGATGAGGCTGAGGTGAGGCCAGGGCCATCGAGAAGTGAGGTGAGGACTCCAGAGCCTGATAGTAGTGAGGCAGAGGAACAGGAGGAGCCTGTTCCTAATGCATGCATGAGAAGAGCTGCCAGAAGGCAAGAGCAGCTCAGGCAAAAAGGACGACTTGGGAGTAGGGCCAAGAGATGATTGGCCCCTCCCATAAGGCTTAAAACAGACCAGCAACGGCGTTTGAGCTTTGCTGGAAAACAACGTTGTAGCTGCATCTTCTCCTTCGTCTTCTGCTTCGTCTATGTCTTTGTTTTTGTGGCTTCTGGACGTTTGCCAGGAAGGGCCTTTGGCAGTTTGGACCAAGGTTTGCGAGATAACTGAGGAATTTGTGTTGGGAGGCATTTGTTTTACTTTTGAGTTGAACGGATGCTGGGAATGAAGTAATTCCCAGCTGTTCAAATAAAGTTTGTTTGTTTTTCCACGGACTAAGTTTATTACTACCTACTTGGGCCTGAGTCACAACACATTTCTGTTGTTAAGTGAAACATCTATTAAGTATATGAAAGCTATGATAAAGGGACTATGTACTTGATGCTACATGTATTGACAGCAGCGAGAATTGTATTTGCACCATATTAGAAAAATGAGAACACCCCACCGGATGAAAGTATTAATTCGGAAAATATTGGACTTTGCAGAGATGGATAGATTAACATTGAAAATAAGAGATAAAGGAGATACAGAGTACTATTCAATGTGGAATAGGTTTTATCAATGGTTAGAGATAAGAGGTAGAAGTTAGATTATTGTTATATGTATGTAAAATGTGAATGTTGCCTATAATTATAAGCATGTTAGTACAATTAATATGATCATAAAAAGTTAATATAATTATAAATATTCTTATAATTATTATGCATATTATTATTATCACTATCAGTATATCTGTTATTTTCTTTTTTTGTAAAATGAAATGTCTGGAAAATACACTGCCTTCAAAATATTTATATATAAATAAAAAATTGACTGCAAAAAAAAACATTTATTAAGTGAGTTTTGCCCCATTTTACAACTTTTCTTGCCACAGTTGTTAAGTGAATCATTGAGTTGTCAAGTTAGAAACGTGGTTGTTCAATGAATCTGGCTTCCCCACTGACTGCTGGTCAGAAGGTCCCAAAAGGTGATCACATGATTGCAACCGTCATACATATGAGTTCAGCTGCCAAGCGTCTGAATTTTGATCACGTGACCATGGGGAGATCTGCAACGGTCGTAAGTGTGAAAAATGGACATAAGTCCCTTTCCCCCCCCAATCCTGTTAAAAACAAGGAATCTCTTCCTGAGCTATTTTTCTCAGCAGCCTTATCTCACAATTGCTTCCTGAAACTGACCGGGCCTTAATCAGTTTCACATTGGCTTTTGTTGTGGGGAAAATGAATGTTTTATTAGCATTTATTATCATTGTATTTGCCAATGGTCACTATCTAAGGCAGTCAACAAACAGGGACTACCTGTACGGAGAATATCATAACCTGAGTAATACAGGTATAGAGCAAAGAAGTACAAATTTGGAGCCGCCTGTCCATACCTGTCCTGTGGAGAGTTTCCAGTATGAAGCCATGGTGTAGGAAATATCCATAAAAAGCTCAGGCACATGGAAGCCATCCGCTATGGCCTCCATTTTCAGTCCAAGCAAATGGCAGTCGATGCCTTGTCCATCCAGAGCCTGAAAGACATCGCATAAAATCAGCTATCCCTGGAAGGTGTTTTGAACTCGTATATGCTCAACACACTAAATCGTGTGTGTGTGTGTGTGTGTGTGTGTGTGTGTGTGTGTGTGTGTGTGTGTGTGTGTCCAAACTTGCCAACTTTTAAGATTTGTGGACTTCAACTCCCAGAATTCAACTTTCATGGCTGGCTGAGGAATGCTGGAGGTTGAAGTCCACAAATCTTAAAAAGTTGCCAAGTTTGGAGATCCCTGGTTTAAACCAAGTTTATTAACAACCTGATGTTTTTATACAGTATGTTAAGCCAAAGGGAAATGGGCTTTTTTTTTTTTTTTGCCAGAAACTGAAGGGTGTCATGCCCCTGTTGGAGTCTGAATCCGAAGGAGAAGAGGAATGGCTGACAGAGAGCGAGAGAGTGAATCCACTTGCTGTGGAAAAAACTGGGGAAGAGCAAAGTCAGGCTGGGCAGAGCAGGGGAGAGGTAGAACAAGGGAGAGGGGGTTCAGATGAAGACCAAGGCCCACCCCCTCCTCATCCTAGGCAGCGCAGGGAGGAACAGAGAAGAGAGCAACGTGGGTTGCGTGGCCTACAAGGGAGGAAAGGGACCTGATCCTCTTTACAAGGCACAGGTGCTGATGGAGTTTAAAAGGAGAGGCAAATGGGAGGGGCGTTTGTCAGGAACAAATGCCGAGTTTATCTGGTGTTTCTTTGAATCCTGGCATTCTCCCAACTGGTTTGATTTATTGCCGTGCTACTTTACTTGTGGAATTCCTTATTTTGCTTGCCCTGCCGGATTAATTACCTTGTCTTGCCTTTGGATTTTTAGTTGAAAGTTTTCTGTTTACAACATTTGGGACTGAAGTATTGCCAGCCAAAGACTATTACAGGTTGGTGGAAGAGCTCTCTCCAGGCCGGAGAGTTGAAAGGAACATTGGAGGCACAGTTGGTGATAATAAAGGGACTCATAACTGGTTCTCTGGCTGGGTTGCCTTTGTGTCATGCCCTGGGTCATCACAAAGGGGAAAAAAACAACCCCGCTGCAAATCATGGTCACGTGACCACAGAACATTGCAAACGGCCATGAATGCAAACTTTGAATGGCCACTAGCCTTTCCTGTCATTAAGGAAAGACTACCTAAAGCTTTTGCCCATTCAGTGAAATTCAGGAGGTTCGGTATGTTTTGAAGCCCTTCAAGAAAGCAGTTACTCATCTAGACCAGGGGTGTCAAACTTGATTTCATTGAGGGCTGCATCAGGGTTGTGTTTGCCCTGGGGACCAGGATAGGTATGGCCAGGGTGGGCGTGGCCAGCTTGATGTCACTCATGTCGGGACACCTCTGGTGGCCCGTGGTGCCTCTGTCAGCAAAAACGGACTGCTGATCTCCTTTTTCGGCTGGGACGGCCTCCTGCATTCCTCTGCCAGTGAAAATGGAGCTACATTTTCGGCCATCCCAGCTGAAAATGGAGATTGGCAGCCCGTTTTCGTTGGCAGAGGCACCACGGCCCAGTCCTTCGCTGTTTCCAGAGCGGTCTGTGGGCCAGATCTAAGCACCCCACAGGCCAGATCTGGCCAATGGGCCTTGAGTTTGATACCCCTGATCTAGACGTAGGAAGTACATCAAGGGTGAATTCTGAACTGGTTTACTACTGGTTCGCTGGCGGTGCCTGTGCGCTGCGCATCAAATGAGAGCCAAAAGGAGGCATGGGATAAGTAGAACAGTGTGCGGGGGGGGGGGGAGGATCAACTGTGGCACACAATCTTTTTTTTTACTTTTAAAAGCATTTTTTTACAACCTAGTTGGCTGAATAGGTTGTGTAAAAAAATGCTTTTAAAAGTTAAAAAGAAGAAGGTCTGAGGATCATGTGGCTCAGCTGTGATCGTCAGAGCCTTTTTTTTACCTTTTAAAAGCGTTTTTTAAAAGAAGCAGCAAACAGGCGATTGAGTGGGCATGGGTGGGTGGGGGCAGGGATTTTTGCTACTGGTTCTCCGAACCACCCACCGCCATCGTTACCAGTTCAGCCAATTCGGTCCGAACCAGGAGCATTTCACCTCTGAAGTACACTCCCTCTATTGCGGCACCTAACCTCTGGAACAGCAACCTCTGATATGTATATGGCTCCTACCTTGATGGTGTTCCAAAAGTCTTTGAAAACCATGTTGTTTTCCCAGGGCTTGGGGCACAGTGCTGACTGAGCCCACATGGAACATTTTAACATTTGTTGCTTATTTTTCTTGTTCTCGCTTTTCTTCAATATGAGCCACCCAGAGTTATTTAAAGTTGGCACCCTCTGAACCAGTGCTTCTCGTCCTTGGCAACTTTAAGATGAATGAACTTCAATTCCCAGAATTTTCTAACCAACATGGCTGACCGGGAGGTGGAAGGGGAATTCTGGGAGTTGAAATCCACATTTGTTAAAAGTTGCTAAAGTTGAGAAACACAGCTCTAAACTGGTAAATAAATACTTCATTAATAAATAAATGACTAAACCTCCCATCATTTATTCCATTTTCCTTACCCAAAAAATATTGCTGTCATTCATTGTCTCAAAGAAGGTGACATTCCACATGTTTAAGGTTCTAAAATTATTTCTGCAGAACAAGGCCAATTCGGAAGATTTGAGGGTCAGCAATTCATATCAGAGCATCGCGTGGTGGTTAAAGGTGCTGGGCTAAAAACAGGGAAAACTTTACATTCTAGTTTTACCTTGTGCATAAAATAAGAGATGTGGTGGGTGGCTCAGTGGTTAGGACGGTGAATCTTAAGACTGTTGAAGGTCTATAGCTCGGCAGTTCAAGACCCGAGTGCCACGAGACAGAGTGAGCTCCCGTCACTTGTCCCAGTTCCCACCAACTTAGCAGTCTGAAAGCTTGCATATGCAAGTAGATGAATAGGTACCACATAGAAGCATGTGGGGAAAGTAACAACGTTCCATGTTTTGCCATATGCTCTGCGCTGCAGCGTTATGTTATGCTGGTCACATGACCGTGGAAACTTCTTTGGACAGTGCTGGCTCTTTGGCTTAAGAAACGGAGATGAGCACCGCCCAAAAAGTCAGTCACAACTAGTAGGGTAAAACTCTGAGGGTGTGAAACCAATTGGTTGACTTCAGTCCAGTCACTTTTTTCTCAGCCGTAAGAAGAGAGCAATGGCAAGCCAAGGAAAATGTTGCCAACTTCAAGGCTGAGTTGAAGATATTAAAAACAAATATTCCTACCCAACACGCTCCAGGGAGATAAGTTACCTGCTCTGTCAGGGTGCTGTGGAATTCAACTGCTTGTTTCAGGAGAGATAATCTTTCAGGGGCCTAGTGAAGAAAAAGAGAGGTGGATTTTAGATACCAGAAGAGGCCTGCAAGACACAGGAACCTTCAGAAAATACACCCTGAAGAATGTTCCAAGAACCCATTGAAAGTCTCACAGCTAACGTGAATTATAACCACAATGTAGCTGGACATTTCTTTTTTTTTTTTTGTTTTTTTTTTTTTTTTGTTCAAAAAGTTTTTATTGGTCAAAAAAGGTTTATACAAATACATATCAGGTATGGTAAATTTTCATTTTTCTTATGCAAGATAAGAATTTTGCTCAAATTTTTAACACATACAACAGCCATATGGCAAGCAGGTGACACGAAGTAGCTAAGTTTACAAATCTTACATACGCAATAAAGAAGGGTCAAGAATAAACAGAATATCATACAAAAGAGAATAAGGAAAACCAACACAATACCAAATATCTTTATCACTTCCTAGTTTTGGATCTCAGAACTCTGGGTTCAGCCTGACCCAACTCCAGGGCCACAACAGCGGCAGCCGCCTCCGCCCCATGGTCTATAACCTCCCCTTCTTCAATTCCTGGGTCATCTAATTCCAGGAGGGCTTTGTGTTCCTCCACGTAGGCCGTAGCCTCCGCAATTGTACTAATTTTTTTCGTAATGCCCTCCCGGAAAATCATCAATCCCTCTGGCATCAGCCATCTGAAGCCTACTCCCTTCTGGTACAATTTGCTTGACAAAAAGTAATATTTCTTTCTCATTTCACGTACCTGTCTGGGAATCTGCCTCAGAATGGCTATCTCCCTGCCCCTATAAGTCAGTGCCCCACTCCTATGTTTTCTAAGAATTTCATCCAGGGGCAACGGTCGTCTGGAGGCTTCTCCTGCCCCCAGTGCCCGAATCCGGCCGCCGCCGAGGCCCCCAGGGGCCAGGTGTTCCGAAAAAGGACACCTGCCGCACGGACGGCTCGCCAGGGGTCTCCCAGCCGACATACAGGACTGGGGGACCGATGCTGGCGCGTCCTAGGCTCGGCGGGGTTTGAGGCCACGGCCACGGCCATTACTTTGGTCGTCGCCTGGGCGCTGTGCCCGTGACACCGGGGCTTTGGATTTATAACTGCAGCAGCCTGGTGGTGAACAGGGAACGGAGAAGAATTGAGGAATGGAGAAGGGAAGGGGATATCGGTAAACGCGAGTGGAGTGCTCCGGAGTGCGGGGGGGTTTTTCTCCCCTGCGGCTGGAAGGAGCACGAGTCATTCTGGAGAGAGGAGAACTTAAAATAAGAAGATTACCGGTTTTGTGGAGCTCTGGAGAGAAGAGGTGATGGAGAAATTTAGGAGGGAGGGTTTGAGGCCCCCCTCCCTCTGGGGAACAGTGGTGGCGTCCAGCTTCCGCCTTCACTATGAGAATCTTGATGACATCACTTCCCTTCGGCTTCCTGGTTGACTAACTGTACTCTGGACTCGTTGCTCCTGTGAGTGCCCCCTGGTGGATCCGGAGGAAATTACAAGGATACTGTGCTTGCCTGAGGATTTTGAATTTTTTTTTTTAAATGGCAAAGGTCAGAGACCAACTGCTGGAGAGATGGAGAATGCTGGAAAAGTTATCCAATATGGACAAGAAACTGGATGATTTGCAAAGAGGCCAAACGGAAATAAGAGCAGAAATTGTGACTATCCAAAAGGATTTAAAGGATACTCAACAAGTCTCAGCAGAAAACAAGCAGAAAGTGGAAGGTCTGGAGGGTGAGATGCGGGCAGTGCAGAAAAGAGAGGAGACGACAGGCAATGCTGTGCTTGGACTACAGATGGATAAAATGTCTTATTTCCTTAGGTTTCAAAATTTGGAAGAAGTGGACCAAGAAGATTTGAGAGATGTTGTGACTAAATTGTTGGGAGAATTTCTTGGGAGAGGTGTTGATTTCATGAATTGGGATGTGGATCGAGTTTATAGAGTTAATTCACAATATGCACGCACGCATGCAGTTCCCAGAGAGGTTCATGTCAAATTTGTGAGAAGAGAGACGATAGCTGGACATTTCTGTTGGTAAGTGAGACATTTGTTAAGTGAATTCTGCCTCATTTCTTGGCACAGTTGCTAAATGAATCACCGCAGTTGGTAAGTTAGTAACCGATCGTTAAGTGAATCTGGTTCCCCAATTGACTTCTCAAAGGATCACAAAAGGTGACCACAGGATCTTGGCACACAGCAATGGTTCTAAACAGGAACCAAGTGACAGGCATCTGGATTTTGATCACGTGATTATGGAGAATGCTGCAAAGGTCGTAAGTGTGAAAAATGGTTATAAGTCACTTTTTTCAGTCCCATTGTAACTTTGAACGGTCATTAAATGAACTATTGTATGTCGTGGACTACTTGTATGTAGAGAAATCTAAATGTTGACATGGGTAGAGGCAGTCCTTGACTTAAGACTGGTTTAGCGACCATTCAAAGTTAGGAGCGCCAACTCAGTAAGCGCCAACTCAGTAAGCTCAAACAGCCCAAGGAGCTGCTGTTACAGAGGAATTATTGAGTCTGTCATTTGCACCTCTATAACTGTCTGGTTTGGTTCTGCAACCCAACAAGAAAAACACAGACTTCAGAGGATAATTAGAACTGCAGAAAAAACAATGGCTACGAACCTGCCTTCCACTGAGGACCTGTATACTGCACGAATCAAGAAGAGGGCCGTGAAAATATTTGCAGATCCCTCACATCCTGGACATAAACTGTTTCAACGCCTACCATCAAAACGACGCTATAGAGCACTGCACACCAGAACAACTAGACACAGGAACAGTTTTTTCCCGAAGGCCATCACTCTGCTAAACAAATAATTCCCTCAACACTGTCAAACTATTTACTGAATCTGCACTACTATTAATCTTCTCATCGTTCCCATCAACAATCTCTTTCCACTTATGACTGTATGACTGTAACTTTGTTGCTGGTAATCCTTATGATTTATATTATACTGACCATCATTTGTGTTGTAAATGTTGTACCTTGATGAAGATATCTTTTCTTTTATGTACACTGAGAGCAGATGCACCAAGACAAATTCCTTGTGTGTCCAATCACACTTGGCCAATAAAAAATTCTATTCTATTCTATTCTATGATGAGCTTCTCAAGGGCGAGTTACAATCAAAATTCAAAGTTTGGATGGCTGCCACCAACCTACGGTCACATGATCACGTTTTGGGCACTGAACAACCAATCCACATTTACAGTCATTTACAGCATCCCATAATCATGGAACAGTGATTAACAACATTTTTTTTGCTTAAACTGTTGTTTACTTAATAGTTTCCAGCAAAAAACACGGACAATAGATTTGCTTAATGACCTCCGTGTTCACTTAACAACCACTGCATTTGCTTAGTGACCACCACAAAAAGGTTGTAAAAACAGACATGGTCATGTACTGACAACCAGCATGACTTATGGCTCTAATTCTGGGTTCAGTTACGGTCATAAGTCAAGGACTATCTGTATTCTCAATTTCAAGCTGCATGGAAAAGAGATTGTTATAGGTAACAGTAGACTTTGCTGCTTGTTCCAAGACCAAGGCCAGAACAAGGCCAACATTTCTTGAAGAAAAAAAATGTATACAGAAACTAGTGGGATTGGCAGAACCAAATTCCACCCCATATGACTAATCCAGAAATGCCTCATCGTGACATGATGACAAGAACCAACCTAGAACTAAGGAGAAATCTCGTGACAGTTAGAACAATTAATCAGTGGAACGACTTGCCTCCAGAAGTTGTGAATGTTCCAACACTGGAAGTTTTTAAGAAGATGTTGGATAACCATTTGTATGAAATGCTATAGGGTTTTCTGCTCAAGCAGAATAGAATAGAATAGAATTTTTTTATTGGCCAAGTGTGATTGGACACACAAGGAATTTGTCTTGGTGCATATGCTCTGTGTACATAAAAGAAAAGATACATTCATCAAGGTACAACATTTACAACACAATTGATGGTCAATATATCAATATCAATCAATATAAATCATAAGGATTGCCAGCACTCCAAGGTCCCTTCCAACTCTGTTATTCTATTATCATGTGGGAGTTGTGGCTTTTCGAAATCTTGGTACACCTTATACACCGGTGCACTTTATAGTCTGAAAAATATGGTAATCTCCTTATCACAAGACCCATCCTCAGACTCACTGATGACTCAAGCTGACCCATCACAAGACCCTCACTGGACACACCCACACCTGAAGCCCTTCTAAACAGAAGAACCACTGACATCCTCTCAACTCCGTGAAGAGGGCCTCTGTGGCTCAGACTGGTAAGACAGTCTGTTATTAACACAGCTGCTTGCAATTACTGCAGGTTCAAGCCCCACCAGGCCCAAGGTTGACTCAGCCTTCCATCCTTTATAAGGTAGGTAAAATGAGGACCCAGATTGTTGGGGGCAATAAGTT
This sequence comes from Ahaetulla prasina, assembly GCF_028640845.1. Classification (NCBI taxonomy): domain Eukaryota; kingdom Metazoa; phylum Chordata; class Lepidosauria; order Squamata; family Colubridae; genus Ahaetulla; species Ahaetulla prasina. Next base: position 13,400,893 of record NC_080540.1, read on the forward strand.
GACTTTGTATATAAATATACAAATAGGATGAAGACTATTGCTAACATAGTGTAAGCCGCCCTGAGTCTTCGGAGAAGGGCGGGATATAAATGCAAATATAAATAAATAAATAAATAAATAAAAAAGATATTACCTAGCCTGGTAACGAAATATTCGGAAGCCCTCGGAGAACGAGCCTTCACCCTCATCCTGTACCCGAGCTACAGATATTCACCACTATTGCAAAACACGTAACTCAATTACTATCAACCTTTTTTTGGAGGGATAATTGAATACTAACCAAGAGAAACAAGTGCGGAGTTCAAGCACTTTCTCTCAGCAAGCCTACTTCAAAGATCCAGGGGAGGGATGGGGGCTTGATGAAGTTGGGTTGTCACCCCAGCCTTAAAAAAAAAAAAAAAAAGACACCAAGGTGGAAAGCTGAATACCTGGCACTTCTCGTCAGCCATTGCCTGGGCGAAGGCCAGCACAGCCGAAGTAGCAGAGCGTATGATTTCTGACCGGCCCTGATGGAAGCGACGAAGCGAGGCTGTCTCTGCAGTGGGACACAATTGCCCGTGTGCTCTAGAAGGGGGGGGGGGAAAGGTCAGTTGTAATACGCACCTTGTGTGTACCGTCGGAACTATGCCTCCTAAGTGAGAAACCCTACGTGTACAAAAGGAGATTCCCCTCCACTTCCCACTGAAAAGGTTCTGTAAGGACTTGCCTCTCCTGTCCCCTCAAGAAAGCAAGAAGTCTTGAAACAGGCAGCATTTCAAAAGGAACTTTTATGGGGAGATAGTGACAGCAAGGAGAAGGGACAGGGGTGAAATCCAGCAGGTTCTGACAGGTTCTGGAGAACTGGTAGCGGAAATTTTGAGCAGTTCAGACAACCGGCAAATGCCACCTCTGGCTGTCCCCAGAGTGGGGTGGGAATGGAGATTTTGCAGTATCCTTCCCCTGCCAAGCCATGCCCACAGAACCATGAGTAAAAAAAAACTGGATTTCACCACTTATATGGGGATCATAGAAAAGGATGGGAACCATTGAACCTGTATAGGTCCTGTTCTGTCCCCCTCACCTCAGTCTGAGCGATGATTTAATTAGCCGGCAACTATCAGCTTCTGGCAGCAAACTAGGGAGCGTATGCCAAGTGTCTCTGTTATCTGTCTTGATGCCGATGAGTCAACCAGGAACAAACAGTACTTCAGCTCTCGTTAAGCAGTTGATTTGCTTGCCATGAAGTGGTATAGCAGCCCTTGCTGCTATTATATCCTGTGGGGTGTGGCTCCATGACTCAGCACTTCCTAGACTGCCCCACCCCTGCTTTTGTTGTTCCCGCCTCTCCTGCCTACGAAACCTAGGGTCCAGCCAGGCCTGATTGCCATCAGCCGGGTCTGGAGGAATGGCCGGGGGGGGGGGGAAGAGTCAGGGGATGGAGGCCTCGTTATCTCTTCCACCTGGCCTGCCTCTGGCTCCTGAAGCTGAGCCAGGGAAGCCGGTGCTCCCAAGTTAAGTCCTGATGGCCCTTCCCCCTCACTTTCCGAGTCACTTTCTGGCGGGGGGCCCAGCTCGGGGGGCACAGACACAACAGGTCCCCATAGATCCCTATCAGGACGCTGCCATTCTGGTAGGAGGGGGCCTGGTGGTATTTTATTATGTTACTTCTGGTCTTTCCTTTACTTTGATGTAGCTTCCTGGGAAACGGGAGGGGAGAGGGATGAGCCTGCGGCCATCTGTTTTGTCTTAGATCTGGAAGGATGAGTAAGCGTCACTGTCAGATCCATATCATGATGCTGCCATTCTTCAAGGGAAGGTGGGGGGGCTGGATATATTATTTAGTTTATTACTTTTTTCCTTATATCCCTCACAGCCTGTACTTTATCCTGGTGTCTAAGCGTCCTGAGATTTTCTCACCTTTCGGGGAGTGTAAGGGGCCATGTGGGTTGAATCACTTCGAAAGCCGGCAGAGGATGACCCTGAGAAAGTTCCCTTATAAGTTCTCAGGATGAGCCCTTACAATGACATCTCCACACCTGCGGATTGGCTGAATTCACATTGGACTGAAGGGAGGGGTTTCTAATTCCTTTATTCTAACTGTATTGCCTGAGGGAATTCAGAGTCTGCTTTTCTTTCATCTTGCTATCACTCAGTTCAATAAAAGGTTCCTTTTGAAATGCTAAAGTTTCAAGAGTATTTACTTTAGTGAAGGGGAAGGAGAGGCTGGACCTTATAGTCACCTTCTCAGCTCAAAGTTCTCACAACAACTTCACACCTGTGGATTGGCTCACCTCAGACTGGACAAGAGGGGAAGGGTTTCTACAACTTTTAACCTAACGGTTTTGAGCGGGAACTTTAGATCCTGCTTAATATCCCTAGGAAATGTCTATGGAGCTTCTCAGTCACCCAGGCCATGGTTGTCCCAAAGGTGCTTTTTTCTTTCAGCCAGAGCTGAAGAAGCTTCTTGGATGAGAAGCGGAACACTTTCAAAGAAAAACCAGAAAGTCCAGTTGCCTCTTGAAAAAAGCACCTTTCGCACATCCTTAGGAAATATTTCATTTTATTTATTTATCTACAAACAGCCCTCGACTTACAACCACAATTCAGCCCAAAATTTCCAATGCTAAGCAAGGCAGTTGTTAAAGTGAGTTGCACCTCATTTTATGGCCCCCTTTGCCACAAGTTGTTAAGCGAATCACTGCAGTCATTAAATGAATCATGTGGTTATGAAGTGAATCTGGCTTCCCCCATTGATCTGACTTGTCCGAAACTTAGCTGGGATGGTTACAAAAGGGGATCCCGTGATCCCGGGACACTGCCACCGTCATAAATATGAACCAATCGCCAAGCATCCAAGCGTTGATCATTTGACCATGGAGATGTTGCGATGGTCGTGAAGTGTGAAAATCGGCCATAAGTCACTTATTTCAGTGCCGTTGTAATTTGGAACATCAGTAAATGATTGGTTGTAAGTCGAGGACTGTATTTAAAAAATTTACACAGCTGCCCATCTTTCAACCAATCAAAAAGTTCACACTGCCTTTAAAAGTAGTCATGAGGTATGGCTCATCACTAAGGGCAGGGCTGGGCTGCTGGGAGTTCAGGAGAACCTCTAGTTAAGATTCTGTGCAGTTCGGAGAACCCCACAAATCCCACTCCTGGCTGGCCCCACCCAACCTGCCCAACCCCTCCCAGGAGTTCCCATGCGGCCCATTTTGGATGCCGGTAAGTGCAGGGCGCGCGTGGAGGTTTGGGGAAGGTGAAAAATATATGTTTATATACTATATAACCTTTCTGTATGATGCTTACATATATTGTTGTGACAAAATGAATGAATAAATAAATAAATAAAAATGGGCCTACTGGAAGTTCGGAAAGGCTGGAAACGGGCCCATTTCCGGCCTCCAGAGTCTGGGGAGGCTGTTTTCGCCCTCGTGGAGGCTCGACTAAAGTCTCTGGTGCCTGGGGAGGGCAAAAACGCCTCCCCCCATGGTGCAGGAGGCCGACTAGGCCACACCCACCATGGCCACGCCCACCCAGGAACCGGGCAGAGAAGCCCTTGCTAAACTTTTTGAAGCCCACCCCTGACTAAGGGACACCCAAAACCACTCTTTAGTCACATCCCTTGAAAATCCATCTGCAGGCACTCTAGATTGGGAACTCCTGTTTCAGATTCTGGATCCTACCCTTGTCCTCCCGCTTCTCCAAGCCATCCTTTGACTTCACCTGCCAGCTCACCTGTAATGCGCCAGCTGCAGCACTACCTGCATGACCGAGTCAGGCCTCAAGTTTTGGCTTTTGAGAAACTCCTTCCCATAGCCGTCATAGGTGAAACAACGGATGTCCAGGTCGCTGATGAGCCTGAGAGAGAAACAGAGAGAGACATAGAGGAGCTCAGGCACATGCAGTGTCAGATGTAGAGTAACAATTCTCTCCTGCAGGCCCTTGATGGGATACTACAGTAGAGGCAAAAATTGTGGAAACTTTTTGGGAAAAGCGTACTTTTGAGGTTTGATGGCTAATAACACCACTTTTTGGGGAGGAGTTTCAAGATAATCATATTCCACTGCTGGAATGGCCTGGGAATAGTCCAGATCTTAACCCAATTGAAAATCTATAGAGCCGACTAAAGAAACTTGTTAGTCAGAAGCGACCCAGCAATAAAATCCAGTTAATAGAAGCAATCCTTCAATCTTGGTTTCACATTATAACAGCTGCAGAACTAAGACTTGGTTCACTCCATGGGAAGATGTTGTAAGGCCGTAATTCATGCTAAAGGTTACCCAACTAAGTATTAACTGACATGGTGACCATTTTTTGTATATCTCATTTTTTCTATGGTGATCATTTTTGTATATCTCGTTTTTTTCTATGTTTCACTTTTCTTCTTTATACTATAACTGCTATTCTAATAGCAAATCCTTCATAGAAGTTATTGCATTACATTCTTTATTAAATTATCTTTCCATTGATATATAATTTTATGGTACTACTCCAAAAAAAGTGGTGTTATTAGCTAGTTTTAGAAAATATTTTTCCCAAGAAGTTTCCACAATTTTGGCCACTACTGTATGGTGTCGTCTCCTGAGGTCCACCCCGCTCCCTGCCCCATAGACATTTTACATTTGTTTGACATTACAGTATTTTAATTAAAAGCAACTATAGAGGGAAGTTTGCACCCACAAAATAAAACATAAAATAAAGAAAACTAAAATTAACCCTTTTGGGAGATAGGGCTACCCTGGACTGCCATCTGTCAGAAATAGTGTAGGGTCTCCTGCTTGGGCGGTGGGGGGGGATTGGACTAGATGACTTACAAGGTCCCTTCCAACTCTGTTAATTTGTCTAGAAAAGATCCAAAGATTATGTTGGGAAAGGCAGAAGAAAAGAGAAGGTGACCAACAAGATCACCTTGAGCCAGCAGTGTGCAGCAGCTGCTAAAAAAGCCAACACAGTTCTGGGCTGCATAAACAGAGGGATAGCATGAAGATCACGTGAAGTGTTAGTGCCACTTTATAATGCCTTGGTAAGGCCACACTTGGAATATTGTATTCAGTTTTGGTCGCCACGATGTAAAAAAGAAGTTGAGACTCTAGAAAGAGTGTAGAGAAGAGCAACAAAGATGATTAGGGGACTGGAGGCTAAAACATATGAAGAATGGTTGCAGGAACTGGGTATGTCCAGTTTAATAAAAAGAAGGACTAGGGGAGACATAATAGCAGTGTTCCAATATCTCAGGGGTTGCCGCAAAGAGGAGGAAGTCGGGCTGTTCTCCAAAGCACCTGAGGGTAGAGCAAGAAGCAATGGGTGGAAACTGATCAAGGAAAGAAGCAAGTTAGAACTAAGGAGAAATTTCCTGACAGTTAGAACAATTAATAAGTGGAATGACTTGCCTGCAGAAGTTGTGAATGCTCCAACACTGGAAATTTTTAAGAAAATGTTGGATAACCATCTGTCTGAGATGGTGTAGGGTTTCCTGCCTGGGCAGGGGGTTGGACTAGAAGGCCTCCAAGGTCCCTTCCCACTCTGTTGTTATTATATTATATTATATTGTATAAGCTGGATGGACTCTGTTGTTAAGAGTGGCAATGGATGCACTATTGGAAGAGCTGAAGGACTTGACTGGGAGCAGTTCATTATGAAAAAAATCCCCATCTATATGATTTTTTTTTTTTAAATTTACATTTATATCCCGCCCTTCTCCGAAGACTCAGGGCGGCTTACAGTGTATAAGGCAATAGTCTCATTCTATTTATATATTTACAAAGTCAACTTATTTTGATAAGATTGATAAGATGACTTAATGATGCATAATCAATCAAGACAAAAAAAAAGTTCCATAGCAAGAAACAAAATAAACCAGGTAATCCTCGATTTACGGGCATAACTGAGCCTAAAATTTCCGTTGCTAGGTGAAACATTTGCTAAGTGAATTTTGCCTGACCTTTCATTGTCCCAATTGTTAAGTGAACCACTACAGTTGCTGTTAGTAACCCGCTTGTTAAGTGAATCTGGTTTCCCCATTGGCTTTGTTTGTCAGAAGTCCCCAAACGTGACCCCGGGACACTGCAACCGTCATAAATATGAGTCAGCTGCCAAGCGTCTGAATTTTGATCACGTGGGGATGCTGCAACGGTCATAAGGGTGAAAATGAGTCACTTTTTTCAGTGGCATTGTAACCTTGAATGGTCACTAAATGAACTGGTATAAGTCGAGGACTACTGGTGTTTTCCACCCCTTCAGTGGGGCTGACAAGGTGTGCTATCGAAACAGGCCACCCCAGAGCACACGCCCTGCTTACTCACACATCCAGGTTCTGCTTTGCACGCTCAAGGTCACGCTTGACTTCTGGAGTGATGGAAAAATAAAGTTTTGGCGGTAACTGCAGAGGGATCATGGGGCTGCGTGTCATGACTGGATCTTTGCTGAGGGAAAAGAAAGGGAGGAAAGACGCATTACATTTAAATTTTTTAACGTTTTTATTTTTAATAATAACTTTTTATATTTTTATAAGCTTTTATATAGGGGCTGCTTTTGCTGATTGTTGCACGTCGCTTCTTGTGAGACAGGCGCCCATATAAATGTGATTAATAGAACTCAAACAAACAGGAGCCTAATTAAAATTTTCCCCAAAAATGCTTTTTTTCAAAAGGCCACTGGGTTTTCTGGATTTTCTTTGAAGACGTTTCGCTTCTTCTAAAGCTGAAGAAGCTTCTGGAATGAGAAGCGAAACGTCTTCAAAAGAAAAACCAGAAAGCCCAGTGGCCTTTTGAAAAAAGCACCTTTGGGACAACCATGACCTGGGTGACTGAGAATCTCCACAAACATTTACCTAATTAAAAGATATTCTGTGTTATAAATCTGTAGAGATTCTCAGTCATCCAGGTCCTGGTTGTCCCAAAGGTGCTTTTTCAGGAGGCAACTGGACTTTCTTGTTTGTTTGTTTTCTTTTGAAGACGTTAAGTCCCGCTGCCTCCTGAAAAAGCACCTTTGGGACTACTCTGTTATATGAAAACAGCCATCCCTCTAGCCAGGTTCATACCATTGAACTAAGCCCTAATATGGTTTATTCATTCTGTCATGCAGTTATGAGAGGAACTTAGCATCCTTTGTCACTGGCTATTGAGTTCATGGCTGCATCTCAAGGACGATGGTCTTCTGAACGCGTTTTTGCAGCACCGTTTCGAAATCTGCTCACGGGAGCCAAGTCAGGCTATTTCTCCTCACAGCTTCATCTTCTGCCCCAATGGGGGACATTACCAATAATCCAGGACGTAGTCGATGACTGTGGCAATCAGTGGCCCCTCAGCGATGGCTTGTTCGTAAAGGACCCCACAGGTGCCATCTTCTCCGATAATGAACTGAAGGCCAGGGGAAAAGAACGAGTGGGAAAAATGGAATAGAAATGGTTTGTTAGGCACCGAACAGATAAAATTAAAAAGCTGGTTTCAGCTAGAGGAGGGGTCCCTAACTGTTGGGCCGTGGCCCATTATTGGTCCGTGGCTGGTTCGGAAGTAGGCCGCACAAGTGGCGGGCTGGCGCAGGCGCAGCTCTACTCGCACAAGTGGTGGGCCCAGTGCACACACACACAGCTCTACTTATGTGAGCGGCGGAACGTCACACGCACACACCGACCCACTGCTTGCACGGGCCAATTCCTCTCCCCACAAAGCCAAGCCACCAAGCCATAACGGTTGGGGACCGCTGAGCTAGTGGATTCTCTCATCTTTTTTTATTTTGGATGATGAAAAAAGCAGAACAAAATAATATGTATTCCCAAATACAATATTAAAATGTATTCCTTACTTGTCACTGGCTGACTGCTTACAAACCCAAGCTACTCTTTGTTAGGTAGCCATATAGCTTTCTTAAATCTTTTTTTTTTAAAAAAAAAACATTAAATAGAGATCAGCACAGTACACAGGCCAAGTCTCATTCTGTTTGTATCAAGAGAAATGGACAAAACTCTAAATGCTTACATTTTGATCTAGGATTTGGCCGGCGGAAGCCGTCTCATCTTTTTTTAAAAAAATAATTCTAAAAATGTTCCAAAACAGTCATGATGTAACTGAAACCTGGAAGTTATTTGAGACGCTTCCTTCTTAAATCTCATGTGAAATGGCGCAATATTGATTATCCTGGCTTAATTACCAAGAACATAGAATAATAGAGTAGGAAGGGACCTCGGAGGTCTTCTAATCCAACCCCCTGCTCAAGCAGGAGACCCTCTATCATTTCAGACAAATGGTTGTCCAGTCTCTTTTTGAAAGCCTCCAGTGATGGAGCACCCACAACTTCTGAAGGCAAGCCGTTCCACTGGGTTAATTGGTATCACTCTTAAGAAGTTTCTCCTTAATTCAAGGTTGCTTCTCTTCTTGGTTAGTTTCCAACCATTGTTTCTTGTTTTGCCTTCTGGTGCTTTAGAAAATAGTTTGACCCCATCATCTTTGTAGGAGCCCCTCAAATATTGGAACAGTGCTATCATGTCCCCCCCTAATTCTTTCCATTAGACTAGACATACCCAATTCCTCTGTTTTTTTTGTACATTTTAGCCTCCAGCCCCCTAATCAGTTTTGCTGCTCTTCTCTGCACGCTTTCCAGAGTCTCAACATCTTTTTTGTCATTGTGGTAACCAGAGTGTGGGTTAGCCTCACTAAGGCTTCGTAGAACTACTAGAACTCCATGGGATCTGGATTCTATCCCACTATTGATGTAGCCTAGGATTGCATTGGCTTTTTTGGCTGCCACCGCACACTGCGGGCTGAGGAATATTTAAGTGATTGTCTACTAAGACTCCAAGATCCTTCTCACAGTTACTGGCATTGAGCCATGTTTCACCTAATCCAGAGGTCTTCAACCTTGGCAGCTTTAAGACTTGTGGACTTCAACTCCCAGAATTCTCCAGCCAGCTATGCTGGCTGGAGAATTCTGGGAGTTGAAGTCCACAGGTCTTAAAGCTGCCAAGGTTGAAAACCTCTGACCTAATCTGTGCTTGTACAGTTGGGTTTTTTTCTTACCTAAGTGTAGAATCACTGGTACAATTCAAATTTTTTTATTACCGGTTCTGTGGTTGGTGGGCATGGTGTGGCTTGGTGGGCATAGCAGGGGAGGATACTGCAAAGTCTCCATTCCCACCCCACTCCTGGGGGAAAGGATGTTGCAAAATCTCCATTCCCATCCCACTCTTGGGGGGAAGGGTATTGCAAAATCTCCATTCCCACCCCACTCCTAGGGGGAAGGATACTGCAAAATCTCTATTCGCACCCCACTCCTGGGGAAGGATATTGCAAAAACTCCATTCCCTTCCCAGTCCTGGGGGAAGGATATTGCAAAATCTCCATTCCAACCCCACTCCAGGGGAAGGATATTGCAAAAACTCCATTCCCATCCCACTCCTGGGGGGAAGGATATTGCAAAATCTCCATTCCCTTCCCAGTCCTGGGGGAAGGATATTGCAAAATCTCCATTCCAACCCCACTCCAGGGGAAGGATATTGCAAAAACTCCATCCCTTCCCAGTCCTGCGGGAAGGATATTGCAGAATCTCCATTCCCACCCCACTCCTAGGGGGAAGGATACTGCAAAATCTCTATTCGCACCCCACTCCTGGGGAAGGATATTGCAAAAACTCCATTCCCTTCCCAGTCCTGGGGGAAGGATATTGCAAAATCTCCATTCCAACCCCACTCCAGGGGAAGGATATTGCAAAAACTCCATTCCCATCCCACTCCTGGGGGGAAGGATATTGCAAAATCTCCATTCCCTTCCCAGTCCTGGGGGAAGGATATTGCAAAATCTCCATTCCAACCCCACTCCAGGGGAAGGATATTGCAAAAACTCCATCCCTTCCCAGTCCTGCGGGAAGGATATTGCAGAATCTCCATTCCCACCCCACTCCTGGGAGGAAGGATATTGCAAAATCTCCATTCCCACCCTACTCTGGGGCCAGCCAGAGATGGTATTTGCCGGTTTTCTGAACTAATCAAAATTTCCGCTATTGGTTCTCCAGAACCTGTCAGAACCTGCTGGATTTCACTCCCGTGTAGAACCGTACTTTTATCTATACCTTTATCTTTTTAACCTTACTTTTATTTATTACTGTACAACCGAGGATCACATGTCTTTATGTTTCCAAACCGAAGCCTAATTAACGTCCTGCTTTGATTCTCACCTGCAGCGTCTTGTCAAACCAGCGATTGCCGCTGTTAGAGTAGCTCCCTCCACCGTGCAACATCTGAGCTGCTAAACGGCTTTGGACGTGAGCATCAGACACCTTCAGGATAGGGGCATCCAGACAGACGGTGAAGAGGCTACGTTGGATCGTGAGAGCCGATTCCTGATTCAGCTTGTCTGGAACAAGAAATGCCAGATTTAATTCCCAACTTGGTTGTGTTGTAGCACAGGACAGAGCTCAAACTCATTCTCTGGAGGGGGAAAGGGGGTTCAGAAAAGGGGGCGCAACCTTAAGATTTTTTAACCTGACTTCATGCTGCTGATCCAGTTCTATGGAGGAATTATTGAGTCTGTCATCTGCACCTCTAGAACTGTCTAATTTGGTTCTGCAACCCAACAAGACAGACACAGACTTCAGAGGATAATTAGAACTGCAGAAAAAACAATTGCTACCAACCTGCCTTCCACTGAGGACCCGTATACTGCACAAGTCAAAAAGAGGGCTGTGAAAATATTTACAGACCCCTCACATCCTGGACATAAACTGTTTCAACTCCTACCCTCAAAACGATGCTATAGAGCACTGCACACCAGAACAACTAGACACAAGAACAGTTTCTTCCCGAATGCCATCACTCTGCTAAACAAATAATTCCCTTAATGCTGTCAAACTATTTACTAAGTCTGCACTACTATTAATCTTCTCATCGTTCCCATCACCCATCTCTTTCCACTTATGACTGTATGACTGTAACTTTGTTGCTTGTATCCTCACGATCTATATTGATATTGTTCCCTGATTGCTTATTTGTACCCTATGACTATCATTAAGTGTTGTATCATTAAGTGTTAAGTGCCTCTGGTGGTGCAACAGGCTAATGCAGCCTATTATTAACAGCAACTGCTTGCAATATTGCAGGTTCAAGTCCCACCAGGTCCAAGGTTGACTCAGCCTTCCATCCTTTATAAGGTAGGTAAAATGAGGACCCAGATTGTTGGGGGGCAATAAGTTGACTTTGTATATAGTATACAAATGGATGAAGACTATTGCTTGACATAGTGTAAGCCGCCCTGAGTCTTCGGAGAAGGGCGGGATATAAATGCAAAAAAAAAAAAAATTTGTACCCTATGACTATCATTTACAGTAAGTGTTGTACCTTGATGAAGGTATCTTTTCTTTTATGTACACTAAGAGCATATGCACCAAGACAAATTCCTTGTGACACACTTGGCCAATAAAAATCACACTTTTTTTAAAATTTGCATTTATACCCCGCCCTTCTCCGAAGACTCAGGGCGGCTTACACTATGTTAAGCAATAGTCTTCATCCATTTGTATATTATATACAAAGTCAACTTATTGCCCCCAACAATCTGGGTCCTCATTTTACCTACCTTATAAAGGATGGAAGGCTGAGTCAACCTTGGGCCTGGTGGGATTTGAACCTGCAGTAATTGCAGGCAGCTGTGTTAATAACAGACTGTCTTAGCAGTCTGAGCCACCAGAGGCCCTTAAAAAATTAAAATTAAAAAATTAAAGGCCAATAAAAAATTCTATTCTATTCTATTCTATTCTATTCCTTTTTTCATTTACATACAATTAAAATTAAACTAAACTGAACATATATTTAATATGACTATACTGTACCCTCCCATCAAATGTTTAATCCTGATTGGCTGGTCTGAAGATGTATATGAACCACGTCTGACGTGCAAACAGACTGCAGAGCTGAGGTGGCGCAGTGGTTAACAGTGCAGTACTTCAGTTGACTGCTAGCTGTAGTTCAGCAGTTCAAATCTCACCAGGCTCAAGGTTGACTCAGCCTTCCATCCTTCAGAGGTCAGCAAAATGAGAACCCAGATTGTTGGGAACAATATGTTGACTCTGTAAACCGCTTAGAGAGGGCTGTAAAAGCACTATAAAGCGGTACATAAGTCTAAGTGCTATTGCTATGGCTACAGCGGAAATAAAGAAGTTCATTGAGGAAAAAATGCAAGTACCACAGTGGCCCTGTCATGCCCAATCAGTAGAGAGCGGTGTGAAACAGATCACAGAGGCAACAAGCAGAGTGTATACGCATGAGAAACGTGAGGGCTATATCAGAAGCCAAGAAGCAAGTTGGCGGCTGATGTCGAATCAAAACAAGACTTGACGAAACTCGCTTAAACATTTTTGTAACTCAGATCATTGCGTCCCAAGCGCCTGATGGACCCGGAGAGGTTCCTGACGGAGCTTGGGCCATTTCCTGAGGATCTAGCCCACGGCTTGGCTGAAGAACTGGTCGCCGCCTGGGAAAGGGGCTTTGGACCGCGTCGTGCCTTTGCAGCCTCTGACCCGGCGCCGATCTCGACTGGTTCCTTGGTATTCTGAGGAGCTGAGAGAGATGAAGCGCCGGAAAAGATGCCTAGAGAGTGGATGGAGGGCCAGCCGTTCTGAATCCAACCGAACACTAGTAAGGTCTTATATTCAGACCTATCTAATGGCGATAAGAACAGCAAAACGTAAGTATTTTTCCGCTCTTATTGCATTGGCAGATAACCACCAAGCCGCCCTGTTTAGGGTGACCTGCTCCCTCCTTCATCAGGGAGTTCGGGAGGACCCCTTGCAAGGGTGTGCTGAGGATTTTGGACAATATCTGCACGATAAAATCGCTCAGATCCGGGATGGTTTGGACTCAGTGCGTAGACTCGGACGGGATGATGGAGGTAGATCTTGAGGATACTATCTGGGAAGAGTTCAATACTGTGGTTCCCGAGGACATGGACAGGATACTGGGGAGACTGAATGCGACCACATGTTCATTGGACCCGTGTCCCTCCTGGCAGGTACCGGCCACACAGGAGGTTACACGAGGCTGGCTTCAGGGAATTGTCAACGCTTCTTTGATGGAAGGTGTCTTCCCTACCGCCTTGAAAGAGGCAGTGGTGAGGCCCCTCCTCAAGAAGCCCTCCCTGGATCCAGCTGTTTTAGCGAACTATCGTCCTGTCTCCAACCTTCGTTTTGTGGCGAAGGTTGTTGAGAGTGTGGTGGCACAACAGCTCCCCCAGTACCTGGATGAAACTGTCTATCTTGACCCGTTCCAGTCCGGCTTCCGGCCTGGGTACAGCACGGAGACGGCTTTGGTCGCATTGGTAGATGATCTCTGGAGGGCTCGGGACAGGGGTTGTTCCTCTGCTCTGGTCCTATTAGATCTTTCAGCTGCTTTTGATACCATCGACCATGGTATCATGCTGCGATGGCTGGAGGGTTTAGGAGTGGGGGGCACCGTTTTTCGGTGGTTCTCCTCCTATCTCTCTGACCAGTCTCAGATGGTGTTGGCAAGAGGGCAGAGATCGGCCGCGAGGCACCTCATGTGTGGGGTGCCACAGGGGTCGGTTCTCTCGCCTCTTCTGTTCAACATCTACATGAAGCCGCTAGGTGAGATCATTCGTGGTTTTGGGGTGCAATGCCATCTATATGCTGATGATACTCAGCTGTATATTTCCACCCCTAACCACCCCAACGAAGCCGTTGAAGTGATGTCCCGGTGTCTGGAGGCCGTGCGGGTCTGGATGGGGAAGAACAGGCTTCGACTCAACCCTTCCAAGACTGAGTGGCTGTGGATACCGGCATCCCGGTACAGCCAGCTGACTCCATCGCTGACTGTTGGGGGTGAGTCATTGGCCCCTATGGAGAGGGTCTGCAACTTAGGCGTTCTCCTGGATGTACGGCTGGCTTTAGAAGAGCATATGACGGCCGTCGCCAGGGGAGCTTTTTATCAGGTTCGCCTGATACACCAGTTGCGTCCCTTCCTTTACCGGGATTCCCTATGCACGGTCACTCACGCCCTCGTCACTTCCCGCCTGGACTACTGTAACGCTCTCTACATGGGGCTCCCCTTGAAGGGCATACGGAGGCTCCAACTGGTCCAGAATGCGGCTGCGTGGGTAATAGAGGGAGCAACTCGAGGCTCCCATGTAACACCTCTCCTGCGCAGGCTGCACTGGCTTCCGGTGGTCTTCCGAGTGCAATTCAAGGTGTTGCCACCTTTAAAGCGCTCCATGGCATACGACCGGGTTATTTACAAGACCGCCTGCTGCCACCAATAGCCTCCCATTGACCTGTGCGCTCCCACAGGGAGGGTCTCCTCAGGATGCCGTCAGTCAAACAATGTCGACTGGCGACCCCCAGGGGGAGGGCCTTCTCTGTGAGGGCGCCTGCCCTCTGGAATGAGCTGCCTCCAGGGATTCGTCAACTCCCTGACCTCCGGACCTTCAGACGCGAGCTAAAGACCTTTCTGTTTTATCGTGCAGGGCTGGCTTAATTTAATTTTAACATGGGTTTTATCATGGTTCTATTATAGTTTTAAATTTTGTTTCGGCTGAATTGAATTAGATTTTTAAAATGTTCTTAATTTTTATGTAATCTGTTTTTATCTGGCTGTAAACCGCCCTGAGTCCTTTGGGAGAAGGGCGGTATATAAATTAAATAAATAAATAAATAAATAGCTTTCTGATGTTAGTTTATGGATTGCACGGATTATTCTTTTTCACTTAGCTAGGTAAGATTCATGCAGAAAAAAAAACTTTAATTTTTCTAGCACAAGGAGTTACCAGAGACTTGTGTGGGGTGTTATGATCAGACGTGGATTTACTAAGCTAAACGTCGTACAATTGCAAAAAATAACAGCAGGTTTGAATTCTTGGTGTAAAAACACATCGTTTTAGAACCCCTCACTGAAAACAAATTGCAAAAATTGATTTTTCACCCTATTAAATGACATGCCCTACAGGCGGAGGACAGTGCATCTGTCATAAATACATGCCAGTTGCCAAGCATACTAATTTTGATCACGTGGTGCTCCCCCCTTGAGCTGGGATTCTTAAAACAGTCAGCAACTGCCGTTCTAATGGGGAACTGGGGGGTTCTGGAAGTTGACGTCCACACATCCTAAAGTTGCCAAGAGTGAGAAAAACTGATTTGGAGGGTTAGAGGAGGTGCTTAAATGCAACCCTTAATGCAGGGGTGTGAAACTCAAGGCCCCCGGGCTGGATCCGGCCCGCAAGATGCTTAGCTCTGGTCCGCGGGGCCGGCCTGGAAATATCAAAGAACTGGCTTGCGGTCCCTCTGCTGGCCAAAACAGGCAATGGGGGCCCACATGCATCCCCCCTGCAGCCCGTTTTCGGCTGGCAGAGTGCTGCAGGAGGCCATGGATGTTGAAAACGGGCCACCCGGGCGCTCCCTTGTGGCCCATTTTCAACTGGAAGAGTGCTGCAGGAAGACTGGCTTGGACTGGATTACAATTATGTGGCCTCAAGTAAGCGCCTGATCTGGATTGAAAACAAGCAAAATCCTATGTTAATACTACAGTTTGATGCCAGATTTTACATACCGTGGGTCCATTTAATCTACAATCAATGATCTATTCATTATTCTATATTCTGTATTCTGTTCTGTATCTATAATTGACAGCCTATTTATTATCCTGGAAATTTACCTCTGCTGTTAGATCTTGTATTATCCTGTTCTTTATGCTATTGTATTTTTATTAGTAGTTGAATAATAAAAATACAATAGTATAAATAGCTTTTCTGCTTGGAAAAGCAATTTACTATTAAACAATGGAGTATAAATTTAGAAATAAAAAGTTTAGTGGAATATGAAGAATAAGTAATACATGTTTTGCCAGTAATATCTGGTGGAAGAGATAGGAAAATGGCTATAGTAAAGAACTGTGGAAAGAACGTCAAACGGCCACCATGGCCACACCCACATGGCCACACCCAACTCCAGCCACCACCACCACCACCCCGACCCTCCGAGGTCAAACACATCCCTGATGAGGCCCTCAATGAAATCGAGTTTTGACACCCCTGTCTTAATGTGTTTAAAAGAAACCATTTGTTACATCTGGATCCAGTCACTGGGGAATGGCAAGAAAGTAAAATGAGGAGCAGTTTGACAGTTGACCTTGAAAGGCAGGGCTCCCCTTCACTCAAAATGGAGAATGAACAGTCATCTAACATGGATCCTTTAATCTGGATTCCTGCATGGAGCGGAGGCTTCATAATCGAAGGCCCCATATCTTCTACCTCCCAAAACCTCCCAAAACCTGGCTTCCCATTGTTGTGGTCCGCCAGCAGCCTGCGGAGCTGGCAATGGAGTTGGACAGAGATGAGGCTGAGGTAAGACCAGGGCCATCAGGGAATGAGGTGCGGACTCCAGAGCCTCCAGAGACTGATAGTAGTGAGGCAGAGGAACAGGAGGAGCCTGTACCTAATGCACGCATGAGAAGAGCTGCCAGAAGGCAAGAGCAGCTCAAGCAGAGAGGACGACTCAGGAGTAGGGCCAAGAGATGATTGGCCCCTCCCATAAGGCTTAAAACAGATCAGCACCTGCGTTTGGGCTTTTCCGGAAAACAACGTTGGTAGCTTCGCATTCGTCTACATCGAATTCGTCTACATCGGGGTGGCGGTTGTTATTAAGGAAGATCTAGAGCCGAGGGAGGCCACTGTTCCTCAGATTGCCGGCTGTGAATCCCTCTATGTGCGGTGGGGTCATAGGAATCAGTTGGGCTTGTTGATCGCATACCTGGCTCCTTGCTGCGTGACCACAGCCCTGCCTGAGCTGTTGGAGGTACTTGCCCCTGTGGCGGTTGAGACCCCCAGACTTATAGTTCAACCTTCCATCAGCCGGCTTGTTATCGACGGCAGCTCGGGAGTTCCAGGCTTCCATGACGGCCTTGGACTTGATTCGAGTAAATGATGGCCCTACGCACATGGGGGGAGGCACGCTGGATCTGATTTATATCTCTGGACAGTGGTTAAATGATCTGGAATTAGATGATTTAGTAACAGAACCAATGTCATGGTCCGATCATTTTCTCCTTCGCCTAGACTTCCGAACCGCCACTCACCATCGCAGGGAGACGGAACCTATACGTTGGTTCCGTCCCAGGCGCCTGATGGACCCCGAGAGGTTCCTGACGGAGCTTGGGCCATTCCCTGAGGATCTGGCCCACGGCACGACTGAGGAACTAGTCGTGGCCTGGGAACAGGCCACGGCTGGGGCCTTGGACCGTGTCGCGCCTTTGCGGCCTCTGACCCGGCGCAGATCTCGTCTGGCCCCTTGGTTCTCCGAGGGGCTGAGGGAGATGAAACGCTGGAGAAGACGCCTAGAGAGCACCTGGAGGTCCAGTCGTTCCGAAGCTGATCGGACACTAGTTAGGTCCTATTCTAGGACCTACCTAGTGGCAATAAGGGAGGCGAGGCGTTCTTACGCCTCCACCCTCATTGCGTCGGCAGATAACCGTCTGGCTGCCCTGTTTCGGGTGACCCGCTCCCTCCTTCATCAGGAGGTGCGGGATGACCCTTTGCAGGGACGAGCCGAGGAGTTTAGTGGTTATCTATACGATAAAATCGCTCAGCTCCGGGACGGTCTGGACCGAAATTGGGATGATCCAAGTGAGGGAGAGGAGACACGTCTTGTTGAGCCGGTTTGGGATGAGTTTGACCCTGTGGCTCCCGAGGACGTGGACAGGTTGTTGGGGAGGCTTCACGCCACGACATGTTTACTGGACCCGTGTCCTTCCTGGCTGGTACTGGCCACTCAGGAGGTGACACGAGGCTGGCTCCAGAGGATTATCAACGCTTCTCTGTTGGAAGGGGTTTTCCCTGCTGCCTTGAAAGAGGCGGTGGTGAGACCCCTCCTCAAGAAGCCCTCCCTGGACCCAGCTATTTTGGGTAATTATCGTCCAGTCTCCAACCTTCGCTTCGTTGCGAAGGTTGTAGAGAGTGCTGTGGCGCGACAGCTACCCCAATACCTGGATGAAGCCATCTATCTAGACCCGTTCCAGTCTGGCTTTCGACCCGGATACAGCACGGAGACAGCTTTGGTCGCATTGGTGGATGATCTCTGGCGGGCCAGGGACAGGGGTTACTCCTCTGCCCTGGTCCTATTAGACCTCTCAGCGGCTTTTGATCCCATCGACCATGGTATCTTGATGCGCCGGTTGGGGGGATTGGGAGTGGGAGGCACCGTGTATCGGTGGTTCTCCTCCTATCTCTCCGATCGGTCGCAGACGGTGTTGACAGGGGGGCAGAGGTCGGCCGCGAGGTGCCTCACTTGTGGGGTGCCGCAGGGGTCGATTCTCTCGCCCCTTCTGTTCAACATCTATATGAAGCCGTTGGGTGAGATCATCAGTGGCTTCGGGGTGAGATACCAGCTGTACGCTGATGACACCCAGCTGTACTTCTCCACCCCGGGCCACCCCAATGAAGTTGTTGAAGTGCTGTCCCGGTGTTTGGAAGCCGTACGGGTCTGGATGGGGAGAAACAGGCTCAAGCTTAATCCCTCCAAGACGGAGTGGCTGTGGATGCCGGCACCCCGATTCAGTCAGCTGCAGCCGCGGCTGACTGTTGGAGGCGAGTTATTGGCCCCAAAGGATAGGGTGCGCAACTTAGGTGTCCTCCTGGATGAACGGCTGTCATTTGAAGATCATTTGACGGCCGTCTCCAGGGGGGCCTTCCACCAGGTTTGCCTGGTTCGGCAGTTGCGCCCCTTCCTTGATCGGGATGCCTTGTGCACAGTCACTCATGCGCTCGTTACCTCTCGCGTGGATTATTGTAATGCTCTCTACATGGGGCTCCCCATGTGCACAAGGTGCACTCGGAGGCTTCAGTTGGTCCAGAATGCAGCTGCGCGGGTGATAGAGGGAGCTACACGTAGCTCCCATGTAACACCGCTCCTGCGCAGACGGCACTGGCTACCTGTGGCCTTTCGGGTGCACTTTAAGGTTTTGGTTACGACCTTTAAAGCGCTCCATGGCTTAGGGCCTGGGTACTTACGGGACCGCCTGCTGTTACCGCATGCCTCCCACCGACCCGTACGCTCTCACAGAGAGGGACTTCTCAGGGTGCCGTCCGCCAAGCAATGTCGGCTGGCGGCCCCCAGGGGAAGGTCCTTCTCTGTGGGGGCTCCCACACTCTGGAACGAGCTTCCCCCGGGTTTACGCCAAATACCTGACCTTCGGACCTTCCGTCGCGAACTGAAGACACATCTTTTCATTCGCGCGGGGCTGGCTTAAATTTTATCGATTTTAAATTTTCTATTAATAATTTTAAATGGGGTTTTAGTTTATTCTATATTTTAAACTTTTTAGGCTAATTATGAAATAAGTTTTTTAATTTGCATTTTAAATTGTACATTGTATTGCCTGTTTTTATTTTGCCTGTACACCGCCCTGAGTCCTTCGGGAGAAGGGCAGTACAAAAATCAAAATAATAAATAAATAAATAAATAAACTACGCTGGGAATGAAGTAATTCTCAAGTGTTCGAATAAAGTTTGTCTGTTTTTTCACTGACTGAGTTTCCTACTACCTACTTGGGCCTGGGTCACAACACCCATACCTTTCATGAGACTAGTGAAGGCTTCTCCCCAGGTATGTCGGTGGTCACTGGTGAGGATTCCCAAGGGCTCTTTATTCAACTTCCAAGAAAAGGAGCGGATTTTTAGGAGCTGCAGGTAGAGCTGGTCAATGGTCAGGGGTGTCCCATCACTGTTGTATACTTCAAGCTGGAAGAACTGAGAAAGGAACAAAGAATGACAATGAGGGTGCTTATCTCAAGAGGGTAGAGGGTTTGCTGGTGTTTTTCTTAAGCAACCTTGTTTTAAATGGAAAAACTCAGAGAGATTGTCGATTTCAGAAAAGGCAGGCACAGCCACACACCTTTGTGTATTAATGATTCACCTGTGGAGATGGTTAGCAGCATCCAATTTCTGGATGTGCAGCTAACAAGTAGGCTGACTTGGTAACCCAACAGCAAGACACTGATGAAGCGGGCACAGCAGCGCCTGCATTTTTTGTGTCGCCTGAGAAATGTTCATCTTCCTTACCCTGTCCTTACCACTTTCTATAGAGGGACGATCATCCTGTCCTATTGCATTACGATCTGGTTTGGAAGCATTACTGCTTCAGACAGGAAGGCGGTGCAGAGAGTGGTGAGGACAGCAGAAAAGATTATTATTAGCTCACTGCTATCCAGGACATAGCAGATAAGCGATGCTTGAGCAGGGTCTGCAGGGTTGTCTGGGATGCTTCATGTCCTCTTTACAACCTGTTTTCCTTGTTAACCTTCTGGGACGAGGCTTCGTGGTATCCGAAGCAGAACATCCAGATTCAGTCACAGTTTTGTTCCATACAGTATCAACCTTGTGAACTCTCAACTTTCCTTTCTCCGCTATTTATTCAAGATGGACAGTGATCATTATTTATATGTATTTGTTAGGGTGTAGGTATATACATATGTATGTATATAGCATGTTTCTATGAGTATTATGTATGTGTACACTTTTGAGAGCAGGCAACAGAATTTCATTTTTAATGTGTGCCAATGTGTCCACACACAAAAATGACAATAAACGTTATCTTTAGCAGAGAAGTGAGGGGTGCCCCATCACACCAAGGAGCTGTTCACTTCTAGTTTCATTGAGAAAATCCCCAAATGTTTTGGGGTTCACCCCCTTCCAAGGACTCTAAGAACCTGGAACAACCCTCTGTCATCCAAAGGCCCTGAGTACTGCTATATAGTAGTCCTTGAGTTACGGCAATTCATTTAACAACTGGGAAAAAAACTTGCGTTTATAACTGTTGCATCATTCCTGCAATCATATAATTACAATTTGGGTGCTTGGCAACTGTTGTACATTTATGATGGTCACAATGTCCTAGGTGATAGTCATTTGCAATTTTCCCAGCTGGCTTCCAACAAGCAATATCAATGGGGAAGCAGGCAGTGAAGGTCATAAGTCGCGGTCACCTGGTGTCTCAGTTAACAGCCACGGTAAACAGGTCATAAAGTTAGGTGCTGTCATGTGATACCTCACTTAATGATTGCATCACTTAATGAATTTTCCAATCTATATTGCAGCTGTTAAATCCAGAATTACCTGTATCCTTCCTCTAAGGCAAGGGTCTCCAAACTTGGCAACTATAAGACTTGTGGACCAACTCCCAGAGTTTTTTTTATTTATTTATTTACATTTATATCCCGCCCTTCTCCAAAGACTCAGGGCGGCTTACAGTGTATAAGGCAATAGTCTCATTCTATTTGTATATTTACAAAGTCAACTTATTGCCCCCCCAACAATCTGGGTCCTCATTTTACCTACCTTACAAAGGATGGAAGGCTGAGTCAACCTCGGGCCGGGCTTGAACCTGCAGTAATTGCAGGCTACTGTGTTCTAATAACAGGCTACTAACAGCCTGAGCTATTACGGTTCCCCAGCCACCATGGGAATTCTGGGAACTGAAGTCCAGCCCATATTTTAAAACTTGTGGACTTCAACTCCCAGAGTTCCCCAGCCAGCATGTCTGGCTGGGGAATTCTGGGAATTGAAGTCCACATGTCTTAAAGTTGCCAAGGTTGGAGACCCTTAGTCTGTCACTTACCATAGCGGTTTCTGAAAGGAGAGGGGGGCCTCACAGGAGCTTCACATTCCTGGACCTTAGCACACTGCCTCCAATCCTATAACCATGATATACTGTACCTTATTGATGCATTAGATTTATATACCCCTATTCATTTGGGAGCGTAAGAGGGCATCCAAACTGCACTCCATGTTATCCAAAAACAATTCTATGGGGTACAGTGGATTAAGAGGATTAGGCTGCCACATGACTGATCCAAAGTAATCCAGGGGATTTCCGTGGTTGAAGGGAGACTAGAATCTGCATGTCTCCAATTACGTGTCAACACCTGAACTAGAACATTACACTTTTAAAATATTAAAATAATATTTTATCTCTTTTTCTTATGTAGTAGCAAAGAAATATGGGTGTTATATTCAGGT
This sequence comes from Ahaetulla prasina, assembly GCF_028640845.1. Taxonomy (NCBI): domain Eukaryota; kingdom Metazoa; phylum Chordata; class Lepidosauria; order Squamata; family Colubridae; genus Ahaetulla; species Ahaetulla prasina. The sequence continues at coordinate 13,422,876 of NC_080540.1, forward strand.
CCCCCAAGAATTGCTCCCTACAGATCCAGGGACCAATGGTTGGACCAACATGAAGGTATTTTACCTGGAAGTTGCGAACAACGGTAATATAACTTGGGGGTTTCCGTCCAGGTGGAGGCAGTAAAATAGAGTCACGTTTTCGTCCAGGGAGTCGGCAAGATGCAAAGAGGCGAGAATAGCAGTCCATGCTGAGAGGGTGACCATGGGAATACTCAACTAGCAGGGTCTGGCTGCCAGGGTGGATGGAAAGAAAAAGGTAATAATTCAGCTTTCTCTCTCAATGTCAGTCCACAAAAAAGCCGTGGGCATACCTGCATATGAATTTCTGACAGTCCTTTGCCCCACTTTTCATCCAGAAGCTGAAGGCAGGCCTTAGAATTCAATCCCACCCCCCCTTTGAACTAGGCTGGCTAGGAAGGATGGAGTGGCCCGAAGTCCATATAAAGGACAGGGGGGCAGAGATCGACTCCAAGGTGCCTCATGTGTGGGGTGCCGCAGGGGTCGATTCTCTCACCCCTCCTGTTCAACATCTATATGAAGCCGCTGGGTGAGATCATCAGTGGCTTTGGGGTGAGATACCAACTGTACGCTGATGATACCCAGCTGTACTTTTCCACCCCGGGCCACCCCAGTGAAGCTGTCGAAGTGCTATCCCGGTGTCTGAAAGCCGTACGGGTCTGGATGGGGAGGAACAGGCTCAAACTTAATCCCTCCAAGACGGAGTGGCTGTGGATGCCGGCACCTCGGTACAGTCAGCTGCAGATGCGGCTGTCTGTCGGGGGTGAATCATTGGCCCCGATGGAGAAGGTACGCAACTTGGGCGTGCTCCTGGATGGTCGGTTGTCCTTTGAAGACCATTTGGCGACCGTCTCCAGGAGAGCATTTTATCAGGTTCGCCTGATCCGCCAGTTGCGTCCCTTCCTGGACCGGGATGCCTTATGCACAGTCACTCATGCTCTCGTTACCTCTCGCCTGGACTACTGCAATGCTCTCTACATGGGGCTCCCCTTGAAGTATGGATATATCATTGGTTCAGGTTTTCTTAGGCCTCACAGCCGGGAGAACTTGACTTGACCATTTTCGGTGCTACATGACAGACATGATTTATAGTACCCATAGTTTTGATTTCCCTGAGTTAGGTTTCTATTCCGCTGAACTTTCCCTGATTTCCCTGAGTTAGGTTTCTATTCCGCTGAACTTTCCCTGCTTTCCCTGAGTTAGGTTTCTATTCAGGTAAAATGTATGATTTCCCGAAAACCATGTGGTATTTTGCTAATACGTATACTCTAAACGCTCGCTGATTGGTATTGTTAACTTTCTATATGCTAATTCCCTCCTTGCTGTAGTTACCCCTCCCTGCTAAAACTGCATAATAAAAGAGACTGTTGCGATCTAAGGGGAAGCTTTTTAACAACCCCTTTCTTCGTGCTCTCTCATCTTGAAAAACTTCTGGTGTGGTGTCTTTTATTCGGCTTCTTTCGTCCTTGCGAGGACCTCCTAAATTGTCTCAGCGAGGGCTGAGACTCGTTCCCGGTCAGGGAACCCAGGACAACATCAACAGGGAACCTAGGACAACAAATACGTGTTGCAGACCAACAGCAACATTGAAGAGCACCCGGAGACTTCAGCTAGTTCAGAACGCGGCTGCGCAGGTTATTGAGGGAGCGGCTCGGAGCTCCCACATAACACCTATCCTGCGCAGACTGCACTGGCTACCTGTTGTTTTCCGGGTGCGCTTCAAGGTATTGGTTACCACCTTTAAAGCGCTCCATGGCTTAGGACCGGGCTATCTACGGGACCGTCTACTGCCGGCTTCTATCTCCCATCGTCCGGTACGTTCCCACAGAGAGGGACTCCTCAGGGTGCCGTCAGCCAAACAGTGTCGACTGGCGGCCCCCAGGGGGAGGGCCTTCTCTGTGGGGCTCACCCTGTGGAACGAACTTCCCTCGGACTTGACAATTACCTGACCTTAGGACCTTTCGCCGCGAACTTAAAACTTATTTATTTCGTATGGCTGGACTAGCCTGATTTTTATTTTTATTGGATGGGTTTTTAAAATTTTGTGATTTTATGGGGGAGTATGTTTTTTAACATTTTGGGCATTTAAATTAGTTTTTTAAGGGATGTTTTTAATTATTGTGTGTATTTATATTTTATCTGCCTGTTCACCGCCCTGAGTCCTTCGGGAGAAGGGCGGTATACAAATTAAAATATTATTATTATTATTATTATTATTATTAAAGGCTGCAAGGAGTGCAAAGAGCAACAAAAAATCAGGGTTCCAAGTAACTTCCCCAACGAAAGAAAACTCTGAGGCTTGAGTTTCCTCAAAGTTCCATTTTATTAGTGATGTCATACTGGCAACTCTGGGAAAACCCGAATCTGAAACCCAAAAGGAAGTCCAAGTTCCTGCTCCAGCACCCACATGTCCATCACATTGTCCAATCAATGCTCCATCCCAACTGGAGACGACTCCCAGTCACACCCCTCCAGGTGCAGGGAAGAGTGGCCTTGACTCTCGGAGAAAGGAATGTTATTTTGACTACATATCTCCCCAGCTCCATACAATCCCCACTCCCAGTTTCCCACAGCATTAAATGTGGCAAGCCTGAAGATCCAATGCCCAAGATGGTTTCCAGGCCTGACACAAAAAGGATTAGGGGACTGGAGGCTAAAACATATGAAGAACCGTTGCAGGAATTGGGTCTATCTAGTTTAATGAAAAGGAGGACTAGGGGTAACATGATAGCAGGGTTCCAATATCCAAGGGGCTGCCACAAAGAAGAGGAGGGGTGTCAATCTATTCTCCACAGCACCTGAAGGCCAGACAAGAAACAATGGATGGAAACTAATCAAGGAGAGAAGCAACCTAGAACTAAGGAGGAATTTCTTAACGGTGAGAACAATTTATCAGCGGAACAACTTGCCTCGGGAAGTTGTGCTTGATCCAACACTGGAGGTTTTTAAGAAGAGACTGGACAACCACTTGTCTGAAATGGTATAGAGCAGGGGTGTCAAACCCGATCGCATCGCGGGCCGTATCAGGATGTTTTTTGCCTTTGCGGAGCTGGGGCTAGCGTGGCCTGTGCGGCTTGTATCTGGCTCACAGACTGCCAGTTTAACAGGCCTGGTACAGAGTCTCCTGCTTGAGCAGAGGCTTGGACCAGAAGACCTACAAGGTCCCTTTCAACTCTGGTTCAAATAAAATGAATGAATGAGTTCTCCCTGAGAGCTTCTGTGGCTCAAACAAGAAGCCAGGTCTTCCCACTTCTAGTCTAGGACCTTTACTAACTGATGCCCTAGGCCTGTGATGGCAAACCTGTGGCACGTGAAGCCATATTGGTGGGCACTCAAGTATTGCCATAGTTCAGCTCCGGCATGCACCAGCTGATTTTGCGGCCTTCTGGGCCCACTGGAAGCCAGGAAATGGGCCGTTTCCGGCCTCTGGAGGGCCTCCAGAGGAGTGGGGAAGGCCGTTTTCCCTCTCCCCAGGCTCCAAGAAAGCCTCTGGAGCCTGGGGAGGGTGAAAAACAGGCCTACTGGGCCCACTGGGCCATCAAGTGCCAAAAGCGGAGGGAGTGCAGGGGGGTCGTGCACAGTGGTGGGATTCAAGTAATTTAACAACCGGTTCTCTGCCCTAATGATTTCTCCCAACAATCAGTTTGCCAAACTGCTCAGAAAGTTAACAACCGGTTCTCCCAAAGTGGTGCGAACTGGTTGAATCCCACCACTGGTCTTGCACGCATGTGCGGGGGGTGGGGGGGCACACTGAATTATGGGTGTGGGCACAAGTGCGCATGACCCCTCCCGCACTCCCGTTTTTGGCACGCAATGGCGAAAAGATTCGCCATCACTACCCTAAGCATAGCCCAAGTGTGATGCCCCTCCACAGAAGCAAAACTTGGATGCCATCAAAACAGAAACAAAAGTGACGTTGCAAACCAAACTTTTACTGTGCCAAAGAAGACGTTTTGAACAAGGCGGGTTAAAGTTGAAGACCGCTTCCAAAACATAAATGCAGTGTGGAAAGGAAAGAGTTAAGCGTGTGATAGCTGGGGAAGGGGGAGAACGCTAGGGCGCCCCCTTTCCCCTTGGGACCCAAATCAAAGGTGAAATGCAATTTTTTTTTGCTATAGGTTTTGTGGGCGTGGCTTGGTGGTGGAGGGGTTTCATGTGACTGGGTGGGCGTGGCCAACTTAAAAAAAAAACTTTTAAAAAGCATTTTTAACTACCTATTCGTCCGAACCGGTAGTAAAAAAATGCTTTTAAAAAGTAAAAAAAAGGTTCCGACCATTGCGCGGCACAGCTGATAGTTGGAACCTTTTTTTACTCTTTAAAAGCATTTTTTTACTACCGGTTCGGGCGAATAGGTAGTTAAAAAATGCTTTAAAAAAGTAAAAAAAAAATGTTCCGATGATCACAGCTGTGCCGCACGATTGTAGGAACCTTTTTTTTTTTAACTTTTTAAAGCATTTTTTTTTTACTATTGGTTCACCCAAACTGGTAGTTTTTATTACTACTGGTTCACCCGAACCGGAGCGAACCAGTAGCATTTCACCCCTGCCCCCAACCCCTGAAATAGTCCATTTGGGAGCACAGAAAAAAAAGGGAACTATAACTTTCTGACTCTGCCAGCTGCCACCCTCTTCCGAGTTTTTGTTTTTTGTTTTGTTTACATTTATACCCCGCCCTTCTCCGAAGACTCAGGGCGGCTTACAGTGTATAAGGCGAGTCTGCTCTGTTCTTCACCCAGGAAAATCAACACCCAAAGTTTCTTTGTCCCTGGGAACCACAGGCACATCTGGAACCACTTGCCACTTTTGACCCATTCAGGCATCTCCAAGGAGGGCTCCATGTTCTTCCCAGGCAAAAATAGCAATAGCAATAACACTTAGACTGATATTCCGCTTTACAGCCCTCTCTAAGCAGTTTACAGAGTCAGCATTATTGCCCCCAATAATCTGGGTCCTCATTTTACTGACCTCGGAAGGATGGAAGGCTGAGTCAACCCTGAGATGGTGAGAATCGAACTCCTGTCAATGGGCAGAGTTAGCCTGCAATACTGCATTCTAACCACTGTGCCACCGCGACCAACTTCTTCTAATTTCCACTGGAGATAGAATTTGTCTTTCAGATTTGCCTAGTGGGTTTCAATCTGCATGGATAACCCCTGTACTGGGCTAGTAGATCCAAAGGAACCTACTCACCGGTCAATCTTTGCCTTGAAATCCAGCACACCAGCAATGAGCTTAGCTGCAAATCTGTGAGAGGTTTAGAAGACAGGAGAAAGGAAAAACAAATTAGTACCGCTTCATAATCCCTTTTTAAGACCACACTTGGAATATTGCATCCAGTTTTGGTTACCACAATATAAAAAAGATGTTGAGACTCTGGGAAAAAATGTGCCGAGAAAAGCAACAAGGATGATTGGGGGCTGGAGGCTAAAACCTATAAAGAATTGTTGCAGGAATTGTGGTATGTGAAGTCTAGAGAAAAGAAGGACAAGGGGTGACATGATAGCAGTGTTCCAGTATTTGACGGGCTGCCACAAAGAAGAGGGAATGAAGCTCCATCAGTGGAGATTTTCCAAAAGAGACAGGATAGCCATTTGTCTGAAATAATATAGGGTCTCCTACTTGAGCAGGACTAGAAGCTTCAAGGTCCCTTCCAATTCTGTTATTCTGTTAATTTCCCCACAAGTCTTAAAATTGCCAAGGTTGAGAAATATTGCTATGTAGGCCCTTGATAGTCCCTTGTCAGTGAATTTATCCAGGGTCTTTTTCAGTGGTGAAATCCAAATTTTTTTACTACCGGTTCTGTGGGCATGGCTTGGTGGTTGTGTCAGGGGAAGGAAACTGCAAAATCTCCATACAGGAGAATAGAAACAGGAGAGGTTTCAGATCGTTTTATCCAGTGGGTTAATTATATTCTTCAAGACATTTTAACGCAATCTTGCCTTGAAATCCAGCACACCAGCAATGAGCTTAGCTGCAAATCTGTGAGAGGTTTAGAAGACAGGAGAAAGGAAAAACAAATTAGTACCGCTTCATAATCCCTTTTTAAGACCACACTTGGAATATTGCATCCAGTTTTGGTTACCACAATATAAAAAAGATGTTGAGACTCTGGGAAAAAATGTGCCGAGAAAAGCAACAAGGATGATTGGGGGCTGGAGGCTAAAACCTATAAAGAATTGTTGCAGGAATTGTGGTATGTGAAGTCTAGAGAAAAGAAGGACAAGGGGTGACATGATAGCAGTGTTCCAGTATTTGACGGGCTGCCACAAAGAAGAGGGAATGAAGCTCCATCAGTGGAGATTTTCCAAAAGAGACAGGATAGCCATTTGTCTGAAATAATATAGGGTCTCCTACTTGAGCAGGACTAGAAGCTTCCAAGGTCCCTTCCAATTCTGTTATTCTGTTAATTTCCCCACAAGTCTTAAAATTGCCAAGGTTGAGAAATATTGCTATGTAGGCCCTTGATAGTCCCTTGTCAGTGAATTTATCCAGGGTCTTTTTCAGTGGTGAAATCCAAATTTTTTTACTACCGGTTCTGTGGGCATGGCTTGGTGGTTGTGTCAGGGGAAGGAAACTGCAAAATCTCCATACAGGAGAATAGAAACAGGAGAGGTTTCAGATCGTTTTATCCAGTGGGTTAATTATATTCTTCAAGACATTTTAACGCAATCTTGCCTCTGTTCTTCTGCCTGGTGTTTGTTGCCAATCCCCAAATATGGATATCCAAGCTTTTGGGGGGTGGGGAAAGCTTCTTTTCACCTGGTATAAATCTTAATCAGGCAGATTTTGGTGATTTAGTAAAAAAACAAAAGAGGCAAGAAGACTACAATATGGCAAGGCAGAAAGGCCATGGTTACTGAGGAGTTGAGGATCTGTATACTGTACATATACTGTATACCATTGAGGACCTGTATACTGCACGAGTCAAAAAGAGGGCTGTGAAAATATCTACAGACCCCTCACACCCTGGATATAAACTGTTTCAACTCCCACTCTCAAAAGGACGCTACAGAGCACTACACACCAGAACTACTAGACACAAGGACAGTTTTTTCCCAAACACCATCACTCTGCTAAACAAATAATTCCCTCAACACTGTCAAATAATTCACTAAGACTGTATTACTATTATTCTTCTCTTCCTTCCTCGTATCTATCTCTTCCCACTTATTACTATAACCATGTTGCTTGTATCTTTCAATTTATATTGTTTTTATTTGTTTCCTAGTACGATTTGATAGCTTATTAGTAACCTTGACCATCACTAAGTGTTGTATCTTTTATTCTTGATGAACGTATTTTATTCTCCTGAGAAAATACCAAAAGACAAATTCCTTATGTGTCCAATCACACTTGGCCAATAAAGAATTCCATTCCATTCTATTCTATTCTATTGATGGCCTATTTTGAGTTCTCCTTCGTATTAAGAAAAGTCTAGATTTTTAGAGCTCATTCTGAGCTAGCCTGCTTGTTTTCACTCTTGGTTGCTGAACAAAGGAGAAGGGTGTGTGTATGTGTGTGTGTGTGTAAATATCATGTAACTTCAAAGCCGTGAAAGTCTCAGGCTTTTGATTTCCACCTGGAGCCAGGTGCCAGCCAGTGAAGGTCAGATCTTATTTTTTTGTTTGTTTGTTTGAATTTATATCCTGCCCTTCTCCGAAGACTCAGGGCAGCTTACACTGTGTTAAGCAATAGTCTTCATCCATTTGTATATTATATACAAAGTCAACTTTATTGCCCCTAACAAATCTGGGTCCTTATTTTACCTACCTTATAAAGGATGGAAGGCTGAGTCAACCTTGGGCCTGGTGGGACTTGAACTTGCAGTTATTGCAAGCAACTGTGTTAATAGCAGACAGACTTAGTCAGCTGAGCCACCAGAGGCCCAGACTGATCTTCCAGTCTCCTGACCACAGCAGGGCCAGGATGACATCCTGGTGCCAGGTCATGATAAAAACAGTAGGAATTCTGTTGTTTGTAGGGAGTTTCTGCACAGAACCTAGCAACAGATACTGTGCAAACTGACAGCCCCCCAAAAATAACATAAAATTCTGTATTTGTTTTTAAGGAGCTCCTGGCCATTTTTTAAGACATTTGAGTACAGGTAGTTCTTGACATACGACCACAATTGACCCCTAAATGTATGTTACTAAGTGAAAAATTTGTTAAGTGAGTTTTGCCCCATTTCACGGCCTTCCTTGCCACAGTTGTTGAGTGAATCACTGCGGTTGTTAAGTTAGCCACACGATTAAGTGAATCCAGCTTCCCCATTGATTCCGATCGTCAAAATGTCGCAGAAGGGGATCCCATGATGTCGGGACACTGCAGCCGTCATAAATACGAGTCAGTTGCCAAGCGGCTGAATTTTGATCACATGATCGCGCGGATGCTGCAATGGTCGTAAGTGCGAAAAGCGGTCATAAGTCATATTTTTCAGTGCTGTTGTGACTTTAAACAGTCACTAAACAAACTGTTGGAAGCTACCTCTATTGTATAAACTGGCCGCCTCCCAAAAATATTAATAATAAAATCTCTACCGTGTTTCCCTGAAAATAAGACCCTGTCTTATATTTTTTTGAACCCCGAAATAAGCGCTTGGCCTTATTTTCAGGAAGGTCTTATTATTTTGGGGCGCGTGAAGCGAGATGGGGATCTTCTTGCTGTCTTACTTGATGTCCAGCTCTGTCTCCCTACCCCCGGGGGGGGGAAATGCTCCCAATTCGGACTGGATTGCCCGATCCAGTAGCGATGGCAGCGGGTGGTTCAGAGAACCGGTAGAAAAAATCCCTGCCCCCCTTCCCCCAGCATGCCCAGCTGACCAGCACGGTCATCAGAAGTTTTTTTTTTACTTTTAAAAGCATTTTTTCTTCGGCCGAAAAAATGCTTTTAAAAGTTTTTTTTTAAAAAAAAGGCTCTGGATGATCGCGTGGCTCAGCTAGGATCGTCAGAATCCTTTAGAAGCATTTTTTTCTACAACCTCTTCAGCCGAAGTGTCATTTGTAGAAAAAATGCTTTTAAAAGTAAAAAAAAAAGTGTTTTTTTTAACTTTTAAAAGCATTTTTTCTACAGCCTTTTTGGCTGAGGGGGGAGGGGGGGGGAAATTTGTAAAATGTTTTCAATAAAAAAAAAAGTTGGCCACACCCACCCAGTCACATTATCCCACCACCACCAAGCCATGCCCACAGAACCGGTAGTAACATATTTTACATTTCACCCCTGCCTAACCCTAACCAGAGGAAATGGCAGGGACCAGCTGCACTTGCGGCTAAATAGTTTTGGGGAGGGCTTACTTTCAGGGAGGGCTTATTTTCGGGAAAACATGGTATTGTTTTTATTAAGGAGTTGCTAGCAGTTTCTAAGACATTTGAGTAATATTTTGGTTGGTATGTATGCTTTGTATTTTATGCCTTTCAATCTGTTTCTTTTAGCTTAAATAAAGCTTAAAATCTCTTTATTTACTGGTGTGCTTATAGCCTCTGGACCCAAAAGAATCAATTGCTTTGGTACCTGATTATTGCCCTTATACATGGGAACATAAGGACTGAAAAAAACAACAACCCCAAGCTAAAATACAAGGCCAACAGAGAACAGAGCTATAACTCAAGACAGAGTTGTACAGGTAGTCCTCGACTTACAACAGTTCAGTTAGTGACCATTCGAACTTGACTTGTGACTGTTTTTCACACTTACAACCATTGCCGCATCCCCATGGCCACCTGATCAAAGTTCAGACGCTTAGCAACTGGCTCGTATTTATGACGGTTGCAGTATCCCTGGGTCATGTGGTCCCCTTTTTTTAGACCTTCTGACAAACAAAGTCATATGGGGAAACCAGATTCACTTAACAACTGCGTGACAAGAACTGCAGGAATTCACTTAACTGTGTTGAGGAAGGTCATAAAAAGGATCAAAACTCATTTAACAAATGTCTCACTTAGCAAAAGATATTGTTAGACTCAATTGTGGTCGTAAGTCAAGGACTACCTGTATGTCAGTCACCGCCCCCCCCCCGCCCCTTTCTGGGTGCTCACAAGTCTAGAAATTAGAGGAATTTAAGCCAAGAATACCTGTAAGGGATCGGACTATTCTAAACAGTGCAATTTGTTTTGTGGTGCAACCAAAACAATCTGGAACTGAACACACTCAAAACCGTAGAAATGGTGGTAGACTTTAGGAGAAACCCTTCCATACTTCCACCTCTCACAATACTAGACAACACAGTATCAACAGTAGAAACCTTCAAATTTCTAGGTTCTACCATATCGCAAGATCTCAAATGGACAGCTAACATCAAAAACATCATTAAAAAAGGACAGCAAAGAATGTTCTTTCTGCGCCAACTCAGTAAGCTCAAACTGCCCAAGGAGCTGCTGATTCAGTTCTACAGAGGAATTATTGAGTCTGTCATTTGAACCTCTATAACTGTCTGGTTCGGTTCTGCAACCCAACAAGAAAAACACAGACTTCAGAGGATAATTAGAACTGCAGAAAAAATAATTGCTACCAACCTGCCTTCCATTGAGGACCTGTATACTGCACGAATCAAGAAGAGGGCCGTGAAAATATTTACAGATCCCTCACATCCAGGATATAAACTGTTTCAATTCCTACCCTCAAAACGACGCTATAGAGCACTGCACACCAGAACAACTAGACACAAGAACAGTTTTTTCCCGAAGGCCATCACTCTGCTAAACAAATAATTCCATCAACACTGTCAAACTATTTACTGAATCTGCACTACTATTAATCGTTTCATAGTTCCCATCACCAATCTCTTTCCACTTATGACTGTATGACTATAACTTGCTGCTGGCAATCCTTATGATTTATATTGATATATTGACCATCAATTGTGTTGTAAATGTTGTACCTTGATGAACGTATCTTTTCTTTTATGTACACTGAGAGCATATGCACCAAGACAAATTCCTTGTGTGTCCAATCACACTTGGCCAATAAAAAATTCTATTCTATTCTATAAAAATTCTATTCTATTTCACTTCCGCCATATTGTCCTACTGACGCTTTCATAATAGAAAATGATTTAGCAATGCCGTTTAAAGCTCAACTGAATAAAGCACAATTCTGCCAAGTCTTTTAAAATTTGGGCACTGAATTAAAGTACCCTATTAACAATGTTTCGATCATTTACCAATGGCAGTAGAAAGGTTGGGGAAAGATTTAATATTGCTTTGGTAAAATTGATTTTCAAAATCTAGTTTTCTTTTTTGGTTTCGTTGAAAAAAGAACTCAATTGGTATTTCAGTCCTTTCTACTCCAATTTTTTTTATTGCTATTTAATATTTCTTATGGAATTGATACACCTCTTTTCATGAAACGGTACATGAGACAGGTCATGCTTAAACCCCATAATTACTAACCATGATATTGCTCCATGAGGTATATAGGAAAAGACACATTTTCAGTTACAAGTTTGCTTTCCTAATTTTACTATGTTGCCAGGAATAAACCAATTCTAAAAAGGAAACAAATCAAGTTAGTTCTTTTTGAGGGGGGAAAAAAAAGAGGGGGCACCCGGACTTGAACCAGGGACCTCTTGATCTGCAGTCAAATGCTCTACCGCTGAGCTATACCCCCAGCACATCCTATGTGGCTCCAGGAAGTTAACTCATGTATACTGGTTTGGTTACATATTTGCCTACCACAAACAATATGTGTTTTAAGCCTTCCTCCCAAAGCAAACTTCTCCTCTTTCAGGTGTCAGCCCAGAAACAAATTTTTGCATACCGCATTCATGTTGCAAAGTTTTTGGACCATGGAAAAAAAGGCAGCCAAGAAGGCATCAGTCAGATTTAAGGAAAAAGAGGCCATCAGGTGCTCACAGGCAATCTCACCGGGTCATGTATATTGCTTCCGGGGTCAAAGGTAATGCAGGTAGTTCTTGACTTACAACAGTTTGTTTAGTTTGTTCAAAGTTATAACAGCACTGAAAAAGGTGACTTATGACCGTAACGTTTCATAGTTAAGACTTTTGCAGCATTCCCATGATAATGTGATCAAAATTCAATTGCTTGGCAATCATTTCACATTTATGATGGTAGCAGTGTCCAGGGGTCATTTTTTGAGAACTTCTGATGAGCCAATTCAACCGGGGAGCCAGATTCACTTAACAACTGAGTTTCTAACTTTTCAACTGTGGTGATTCACTTAACAACTGTGGCAAGAAAAGTTGTTAAACAGGATAAAACTCACTTAACAGATGTCTCACTTAGCAATAGAAATTTTAGGCCCAATTGCAGTCGTAAGTTGAGAACTACTTGTACTTAAAATCCAAACTATCCTACCTCTAAGAATTTTATTTCAAAGGATTATCCCAACATCCCCTCTTCTATATTTCCAGGTGTTTTTATCTACAGTAATGGCAAAATTGTGGAAACCTTTTGGGAAAAGTAGTTTTGAGGTTTGATGGCTAATAACACCATTTTTTTGGGGGGGGGGGTTTCAAAATACTCATATTCCACTGCTGGAATGACCTGGGAATAGCCCAGACCTTAACCCAATTAAAAATCTATGGAGCCGACTAAAGAAACTTGTTAGTCAGAAGCGACCCAGCAATAAAACCCAGTTAATAGAAGTAGTCATTCAATCTTGGCCTCACATTGTAACAGCTGCAGAACTAAAAGACTTGGCTCACTCCATGGGAAGACGTTGTAAGGCTGTAATTCATGCTAAAGGTTACCCAACTAAGTATTAACTGGCATGGTGATCATTTTTGTATATCTCTTTTTTTCTATGATGATAATTTTTGTATATCTTGTTTTTTCTACAAGTTTCACTCTTCTTCTTTAACTGCTATTCTAATAGCAAATCCTTCATAAAAGTTATTGCATTACATTCTTGATTAAATTATCTTTCCACTGATATAAAAGTTTATGGTACTACTCCCAAAAAAAAAAAGGTGTTATTAGCTAGTTTTAGAAAATACACTTTTCCCAAAAGGCTTCCATAATTTTGGCCACTACTGTATATATAAAAAATGCAGAGGCTTTGGAAAAAGTTCAAAGAAGAGCAACTAAGATGATCAAAGGCCTGGAGACAAAAACATACGAAGAATGGCTGCAGGTTTTGGGTCTGGCTAGTCTAAAGAGAAGAACTGGGGTGACATGATAGCAATATTCCAATATTTGAGGGGCTGCCACAAAGAAGAGGGGGTCAAATTATTCTATAAAGCACCAGAGGGCAGGACAAGAAACAATAGATGGAAACTTAATCAAGGAGAGAAGCAACCTGGAATTAAGGAGAAACTTCTTAACAGTGAGAACAATTAATGACTGGAACGACTTGTCTCCAGAAGTTGTGGATGCTCCATCACTGGAAGTTTCTAAGAAGAGACTGTACAGTCACTTGTCTGAAATGGTATAGGGTTTCCTGCTTGGGGATTGGACTAGAACAGGGGTCTCCAACCTTGGTCCCTTTAAGACTTGTGGACTTCAACTCCCAGAGTTCCTCAGCCAGCAAAGCTGGCTGAGGAACTCTGGGAGTTGAAGTCCACAAGTCTTAAAGGGACCAAGGTTGGAGACCCCTGGATTAGAAGACCTCTAAGGCCCCTTCCAGCTCTATTCTAGTCTTCTTTTTCTTTTGTCCATCTACAAATATGGAATTCTAGTTATGGGGAAACTTAAACTTCATTTAGCAATCATTCCAAATTGCAATAGCATTGAAAAGTGACTGACAACTGATCTTCACACTTAACAATCATCGCAGCATCCGCCAATTTCATGTGATCAAAGCTGGGGCACTTGGCAACCAGCCAGTATTTACGATGGTTGCCAGCATCCCAGGAACATGTTATCCTCATTTAGGACCTTCCCGGACAGCTTCCAACAAGTGAAGTCAATGGAAGAAGCCAGTTTCACTTAATGACATGATTCGCTTAACAATCATGGCAAAAAAAAGGTCATGAAATCAGATGCGACTCACTTAACAACTGCCTTGCTTAGAAATGGAAATCCTGGTTCAAATTCTAGCCGTAAATCAAGATTACCTGTAATTTAAATATTTTGTATCACACTTATTCTCCTAATAATTACTATTATTCCTTCAAGCTTTCAGTAGAAGTTACTTCTTCCTACATGACATCCACTGTGTGTCTTCAGGGATTTTAAAAAATAAGGGGGCACCCGGACTTGAACCAGGGACCTCTTGATCTGCAGTCAAATGCTCTACCACTGAGCTATACCCCCAGCACACAGGTATGCCTCCCTTAATATCTAGTTTTGGTACTGGTTTTACTGCCTAGTTTCCTCCTATAAATTAACGACAAGGCAGGAAGAGGGTGTGTTAACTTTTTGGCAGCCCAAAATTAGAAAAAGTCTGGTAGCCATTTCAAGCCTACCAAATCTTATTACAAGGCAATAAAGTTCAGCAAACTGAAGGTCACTTCATCAAATGGGTTTTAAACTCCTCGGACCTTCCATTAAAGATCTCAGGTAACAATTCTGGAACAAAGAAACTTCAGCAGTACAACTGAGTGGGAGGTTACTGAACTCACGTCTATCAAAAGACGTCAGGCTATCTCAGAAGGTTTGAACAAACACAATAGGATTCTAACAAACTTACAGTTGTTAATTGATAAGATACCTGTAATCTCCCCTTCTCCATCCCATTTCATTTGCACAACCATCCAGGCCTCTGGATGGCTTGCTCTTCAGCTCTCAAAAGAGTAGGCCTTATAATTAAATCAGTCTGAAAAAAGTGCCCTAGACCAGAGGTCACCAATTGGTGGTCCATGGACCACTGGTGGTCCGCAAGAAAATTTTGGTGGTCCACAGAAAAATTATTTGCATTTTTATATTGCACTAAATCAGGGGTCCTCAAACTATGCCCCCTGGGCTGGATATGTGCAATGAACCTTTATGCTGTTGCAAAGTCTCCCCCTTTGGGGTCTTTTTGTGTGGGTCGGAGGGGGTAAGAAATTCCGACTTGGGGTCTGCTTCAGCCTCCTGGTGTGGGGCTTTGGACGAAGGCTGGAGGGAAGTGCCACTGGTGGCAAAGAACCGGAGTGCCTCGTTCCAGTGGGACAGCATCATGGTCTGGAACTGGCTGACCATCTCAGCCCACTGAGCCTCCAGGCACCGATATCTGGACTTGCACTCCCGCAGGTCTTCCCTCTGCTTGTAGTCCTCAGTGAGGTGCTTCTGTTGAGCCTCCTTCTCAGTCAGATACAATATGAACTGAGCTGTTTGGCCAACTCTTTCTTGTAGTGGCTGCTTAGCTCCTACAACTGCTTCCTGTTGGGGCCCTAAGGAGCCTGGATGGGGAGGGGAGGGGTGGCTGGGAGGGGAGGGGTGAGTAGAGGCTGGTGAGGCACCCCTCAACATTGAGTGACATCGAGTTGACCACACCCACCCAGCCACATGACCACATAGCCACACCCACCCAGCCAATCATTAGGCAGATCATATTAGTGGTCCATGGTTTTTAAAATTATGAATTCAGTGGTCCCTGAAGTCCGAAAGGTTGGTGACCCCTGCCCTAGACTAGTGTTTTCCAAACTTTAAGGTGTGTGACTTTCAACTCCCAGAATTCCGCAGCCAGAGAATAACACCAAGTTTGAAAAAAGCAAATTGTGTAGGAGTTAAAAGTCCACACATCTTACAGGTGTCAAGTTTGAAGTCTACGCATTTTAAAGTTGCCATGGTTGAAGTCCACACATTTTAAAGCTGTCAAGCTTAGAAAACATACTGATTTATAAATGCATGTGCACCAGATTCCAAATATGGCACCCAGGATTTCACGACACCCTTTGTGGAAGAGAATAAACATCTCCGTATTATTCTGGGATGCAACCTGAAGGGCCACAGTTTCTTCACAATTAGCCCTTCTTATCCAAACTTTTCATAGTTGGAAAGCACAGAGTACAATTAGCATAGTAAGCAAACTTCCCTTCCTGGAAGCAAGACCCAGAGAAGGTGATCAATAATAGAAGAAAGCAGAAGAAAACTCTGGCTTCTCCAGGTGATGCTGAATTACTACTTTGTGAACATGAGCACCACCAAAAGATGGAATTCATTAGCATAGGAGAACAGCATTTGCTATCCCAGTTTTAAGGAAAGACGATAACTCTTCGACAGTGCTCAGAAAGGGAGCTGGGAAGGGCCTTGCTCACTTGTTTAGGGAGCAACCTTTTAATTTTCTGTCAATTTTCTCCAGCTTCTCTCGAGTATCGTGAAGCACAAAACATTTTCTAGGCCTCCCGTCACTCTGGAGAAACAGCGTCTCCAAGTCTTTTCAACGTTGAGTCCTCCCTTCATCCGTTTGATTTAGAACTAGAAGAAATCTAGGATCTCATCTGGATCAGGAAGGATTGCAAACTGTCTCCTCTAATTTAACCTCATTCCCTAATTCCCTGATATAGAATAGAATAGAATAGAATAGAATAGAATAGAATAGAATAGAATAGAATAGAATAGAATAGAATAGGAATAACAGAATTGGAAGGGACCTTGGAGGCTTCCTAGTCCAACCCCCTGCTTAGGCAGGAAACCCTATACAATTTCAGATAGGCAGCTGTCCAGTCTCTTCTTAAAACCTCCAGTGATAGAGCACCCACAACTTCTAGAGGCAAGTTGTTCCATTGATTAATTGTTCTAACTGTCAGGAAATTTCTCCTTAGTTCCAGGTTGCTTCTCTCCTTGATTAGTTTCCATCCATTGCTTCTCGCCCTGCCTTCAGGTGCTTTGGAGAATAACTTGACCCTCTCTTCTTCTACAGAGGAATTATTGAATCTGTCATTTGCACCTCTATAATTGTCTGGTTCGGTTCTGCAACCCAACAAGAAAGACACAGACTTCAGAGGATAATTAGAACTGCAGAAAAAATAATTGCTACCAACCTGCCTTCCATTGAGGACCTGTATACTGCACGAATCAAGAAGAGGGCCGTGAAAATATTTACAGATCCCTCACATCCAGGACATAAACTGTTTCAACTCCTATCATCAAAACTATGCTATAGAGCACTGCACACCAGAACAACTAGACACAAGAACAGTTTTTTCCCGAAGGCCATCACTCTGCTAAACAATTAATTCCCTCAACACTGTCAAACTATTTATTAAATCTGCACTACTATTAATCTTCTCATCGTTCCCATCACCAATCTCTTTCCACTTATGACTGTATGACTGTAACTTTGTTGCTGGCAATCCTTATGATTTATATTGATATATTGACCATCATTTGTGTTGTAAATGTTGTACCTTGATGAACGTATCTTTTCTTTTATGTACATTGAGAGCATATGCACCAAGACAAATTCCTTGTGTGTCCAATCACACTTGGCCAATAAAAAATTCTATTCTATTCTATTCTTCTTCGTGGCAGCCCCTGAGATATTTGAACACTGCTATCATATTCCTAGTCTTTCTCTTTATTAAACTAAACATACCCTAATCCAGCAACCCTTCTTTATATGTTTTAGGCTCCAGTCCCCTAATCTCTTATCTCGATTGGCAAGCAATTAATCTCTATTCCCAAGACAGAGGAGTATGGGATAAAACCCTTAGCTTCAGGTATGTAATCAGGTCAATATCTATTTTCCACTTATTCTAACAAAATATCTAGTTTGAGGATAATGCAAATGATTGTCTGTCCGTCCATCCATCCCCCCACCACCCCCAAATAATAAAAATTGTTGTCTTTTTTAATCCTGAAATTAAAAGGAGGGGGCACCCGGACTTGAACCAGGGACCTCTTGATCTGCAGTCAAATGCTCTACCACTGAGCTATACCCCCAGCACACAGGTGAACCTCACCTAAGGTCTAGTTGTGGGTTGATGGTTTGACTGGATATTGCTGTTCCTTGAATCTATGAGTAATTTTCAGATGTTACACCTATAATTTAACAACTACTATCCTGGAGCAAAATGTCTATTATTTTGGGACACCGTCAGGAGGACAGCCTGCACGGAGACTACACCTACATCAAACCTTCTAACCTGGAAAAATATCCTAACTTTCTATGGATGCCCCCTTCATGGGAAGATTGGGATAGGGAGCACAATTATTTTTTCCATCAACGCCCTACTTCGGACATTTAATGGAAAACTCTGGCTCTCTAGAGCAGGGGTCTCCAGAGGATACTGAACTAAACCTGCAACCAAGATCCTGAATAACAAGCACCATCAAACTAAGGTGGCCTGGAGAATGGCCTTTTCCACCCTGGTCTTAAGGAAAAAGGATAATTCTTTGATGATACTACAACAGGGTTTGGAGAGGACTCCACCCCTTGCTTGTGTGTGTGGAGGGGAACCTTTAACCTTCTGAGTGTCATGAAACCTAAAACATCTCCCAGGCTTCCCACCACTCTGGAGGAAAGGGCTGTGAGGAGCAAGCGATCCAAATCTCTTCAACATTGAGAAGACAAATCGTCCCTTCATCCCCTCAGTATAGAACAGGGAAAATTCAGGATCTTGCCCCGATCAAGAAGAACTTCAGGTTGCTTCTAGTTTAGCATCAATTTTCCTCTCTCCTTGGGAGATCAGGCAAGATATACCCAGTTGAATAAATTGTTTCAGCTTTCAACTTCAATAAATTGTTTCAACGGACTTCCGGTTTGGCACCGTAGGTGATGGCGGTGATCTTTACGATCACCAACCTCTGGATTATGTGGAATCGCTAGGACAGCTTAAATCTGCTGTCCAGCGGTTCGGAAAACCCCCTCTTCGGGAGAAGGAGAAGGTGGTGAGCTGAGGGCAGAGGTTGAATTTCCCTAAAGCCCCTGAGAAAAAAGGGGTTTGAAGGGTTAAGTTCCCTCCAGTAACCCGAAGTGCTCCAGATCCGAGGATTCTTCTGCTTTGGCGGAACCAATCACCACGACCAAACGCCGAGATTTATTTTGGACAATAAAGGATTATACCGGACAGAACGAAAGTGGGAGAACTTTATGCAAGTAGCCACGCCGATTCCCCGATACTTTGTAACAAGCTTGAAAACAGTAAAAAAATGGAGGCGAATTGTTAACAAGTTAACGAGTGGAAAGCAAAAGCGATACTTTCAGCGTTTGCCGTCTGCAGTTGGTAATTTGCATGTTACTTGCTGCTTTTACTTTTTAACTCTTTGCTGCCTGCTGATAGAAACTAGGGGAGATTTTTAAATACTGCTTTAAAAGACTGTGTTTCTCAGAGATTAAGAAGATTTAAAGTGAATATTAAGTTGGAAATAAATAAATAAATAATTTTATAGAAGATGGCAGCCAAACAATTAAAGTCTACTGTAACAAAGAGCTCTGGAACTTTATCAGCTGGTGCCTCTCCAGCTCATACAGCAGAGACTAGAACATTGAATTTAGAGGCGTTACAAGAGAACTTAAAAGGCTTTATAGAAGAAAAATTTAAAGTAATAACTGATGAGATGTCTGAAATGAAAGAGCAGATATCAGAAATTCAAGTGGGAAATAAAGAAGTTAAAGAAGGATTTGTAATGGCAGTACAAAGTTTGGCAACGAATGTGATTTTATTGGAAGAGGAGGTTGAAGAAATTAAGCAACATAATTTAAAATTAGAAAATAAAATGGATGAATTTCAAAATAAAATGGAAAAAACAGAGGATGAAATAGTTTTGATACAATATAGAAATATGGAATTTGCTCTTAGAATTCGAGGTTTGAAAGAAAATAAGGAAGAGAATTTAAGGGAAATTTTTTCTGAAGTATTTGCTGAGATATTAGCCTTGAAAGACTATACACTCGAAAAATGTATTTTAGAATGGAAAATGTGGATTGATTATATTTAAAATAAGTATCAGATAAAAAAAATATCGAATAGCATATGAGTAAATTTAGGAAATATTTTGTATTAGATATATTTTTGAAGGAGAGGGGAATTGAGAATGTGACTAAGTGTGGTGTGACTAGAGATTATAATTTAGGAATTATTTTGGATTATGATTGTTAGTTTTGATACCCTGCATTTTGTTCTGGGAAGTCGGGGTGGGGGTGGGGGTAAGGGGAGGGAATTGGGGGTTTGGTAGAGATGGAGTGATGGTTAATGTACAGGGATTATTGAAGAAATATAATTAATGTAGGGTCGGGTCTGCATAGTTACCATTTTAGAACGGTGAGGAGGGAGAAAAGAGAGAGTAGGAGGTAGGAAAGAGGAGAAGAGGAAGGAAGAGGGATAGTAGAGGGAGAAGGAAGGTGGAGGGTGGAGGGAGGAGAGGATCTAGATAAGAGAAGGAGAGGAAGGTCTGGAAAGTAAAAGAAGGTAGAAGAGGGAAGAGTGTTAAAAAGGGGGGTGGTGACTGGGAAAGCCCAACTAATTGTATATAACTGTACATTGGATGAATTATTTGATATGATTGTAAAAAAGAACTTTTTATAAAAAAAAAAAATGTTTCAACATAAATTGTTTCAACTTCTACCCTCAAAACACGCTATGCTATAGGGCAGGGATCACCAACCTTTCGGACCTCAGGGACCACTAAATTCATAATTTTAAATCCCAAGGACCTCTAATATGAATTTTTTTAAAAGATAAATAGTATTTAGTGCAATATAAAAAATGCAAATAATTTTTCTGTGGACCACCAAAATTTTCTCGCGGACCACCAGTGGTCCACGGACCACTGATTGGTGACCACTGTTACAGGGCACTGTACACCAGAACAACTAGGCACAAGGACAGCTTTTTCCCAAATGCCATCATTCTGCTTAACAACTAATTCCCACAACACTGTCAAACTATTTATTAAGACTGTATTATTATTATTCTCTTCCTTCCTATTACCTATCTCCTCCCACTTATGACAATAACCTTGTTGCTTGTATCTCTATAATTTATATTGTTTGTTTCCTAGTATGATTTGATTGCTTATTAGTAACCTATGACTATCACTAAGTGTTGTATCTTATGATTCTTGATGAATGTATTTTATTTTTCTTTATGTAACACTGAGAGCATATGCACCAAAGACAAATTCCTTGTGTGTCCAATTACACTTGGCCAATAAAGAATTCTATTCTATTCTATTCTATTCTATTCTATTCTATTCTATTCTATTCTATTCTATTCTATTCTATTCTAAAATACGAGACTTCCCATTCCACTCCAATCGGGTATAAATGATGAACTACTTATTTTTTTTTAAAAAAAGAAAGAGACCATTCCTTTTTCTCACACACGGATGGGAAAATATATTTCAAAGCAAACTAGCTATCGTTTAAGCTCTTCAAAGTGTGACCAAATAGTTTAAATTAGAAAAAATATTCCATATTCCTCAAAACAGGTATAGCTGAGAGTGGTATCTCTTGATTGGCAAGCAATTGACCCCCCACTCCTAAAATACAGGAATATAGAATTAAAACCTTAAATTTTAGACATGGGATATGTCTCCATATTTATTTTCCAGTCATTCTAGTAAAAGCTATGTATGTAGTTTAGAAATAAAAAAAGTGTTTTCCCAAAAATAAGACCCTGTCTTATATTTTTTTACACCCTGAAATAAATGCTTGGCCTTATTTTCGAGGTCTTATTATTTTGAGGCGCGTGGCGCAAGATGGGGTTCCTCTTGCCATCTTACCAGATTTCCAGCTCTATAACTCTAACCAGAGAAAATAGTGGGGGACCGGCTGCGTATGTGCTTAAATATTTTGGGGAGGACTTATTTTCAAGGGAGGTCTTATTATCCAGGGAGGTCTTATTTTCGGGGTAATCCAACATGGTAATCCATTTTGTTTTCCATAAATGACTTGAAATTATTCTCCTAATAATTACTATTATTCCTTCAAGCTTTCAGTAGAAGTTATTTCTTCCTACATGACATCCACTGTGTGTCTTCAGGGATTTCAAAATATAAATTGTTTGGAAAAAATAAAACAAAAGGAGGGGGCACCCGGAGTTGAACCAGGGACCTCTTGATCTGCAGTCAAATGCTCTACCGCTGAGCTATACCCCCATCACCTAGGTAAGTCTCACCTAAGTTCTGTTTTGGATACTGGTTTTACTGGAAATTTTTGTTCCCTAAATTTATGAGTAATCATGTTCACATGTTACACCTTTAATTCTGTAACAAGTTCCCTGGAGCAGAGCAATCCTCTCTATAAATCTGGGATATGATCTGAAGGGCAACAAAATTTTCTCCATCGGATCTTCAAGTCTGTCTGAAAAAAAGGATGCGAAAATTCCATGGAAGCTCTCTCTATGGCAGTGATGGCTAACTTTTTTGCTGTCGTGTGCCAAAAGCGGGAGGAGTGTGGGGGAATGGTTGCGCACTCACATGCCCATACCCATAATTCAATGCGCCCCACCCCCCGTGCTGCAGGGATCAAGGATAATGCCCATGCTTCCCCTATTTTTGGCACACGAAGGCACAGTGGGCCCGGTAGGCCCGTTTTTTGCCCTCCCCAGGCTCTAGAGCAGCGGTTCTCAACCTGTGGGTCGGGACCCCGTTGGGGGTCGAATGACGATTTGCCAGGGGTCGCCTAAGACCATCGGAAATATGGGAAGTATACTTGCAAGTCAAAGAATCGCACTCCAATGGTTGACTCCACAAGCCAGCTGCAGGCTCTTCAAATCGCTAGCCGAATTCGGCTTCAGGCACGATGAATTAAAAAAGAGAGAAATCTTTGCTCTGATGTCTCCCTCTCAAGCCAGCTGCAATCACTCCCAATCGCTAGTCTAATCTGGCTTCAGGTGCGATAAACTTAATAGGGGAGGAGTCTCCGCTTTAATGCCTCCGTCCTCAAGGCAATCGCAAGCAGTTCAGATCGCTAGCCAATACGGCTTCAGGCGCGAAAAATTCAAAATGAAAATAATTTTATGGTTGGTGTCGCCACATCGTGGGGAATTGTATTAAAGGGGTCGTCACATCATGGAGAATTGTATTAAAGGGGTCGCAGCACTATAAAGATTGAAAACCACTGCTCTAGAGCCTTTATTGGAGCCTAGGGAGGGCGAAAATGGCCTTCCACACCCATCTGGAGGCCCTCCGGAGGCCGGAAATGGCTTGTTTCCAGACTTCCGGTGGGCCCAGAAGGCCTGAAAATCAGCTGGCCAGCACGTGCACTGGACCTAAGCTAGGGCAACGCTTGCGTGCCCACCGATACAGCTCCGCGTGCCACCCGTGGCACATGTGCCATAGGTTCGCCATCACGGCTCTATGGGAACATAAGGATGGTGATCGCCAGAGGTGGTATTTAGCAGGTTTGCACTGGTTTGGGAGAACCGGTAGCGGTGATCGTACTAGTTAGGCACGTTTTTGAGGCCGGCCGCATGTGCAGACAATGCACACACGTGCGAAGCGAGCATGTGCGGCGTACTGGTGGTAAAGGTAAGTGAAACCCATCCCTGGTGATCGCTAAATGTCTATGGCAGGGGTCTCCAATCTTGGCAACTTTAAGACTTCTGGACTTCAACTCCCAGCTTTGCTGGCTGAGGAATTCTGGGAGTTGAAGTCCACAAGTCTTAAAGTTGCCAAGGTTGGAGACCCCTGGTCTATGGAGATTCTCAGTCACCCAGGTCATGGTTCAGCTTCAGCTCTGAACTGAAGATGCTCCTTGAATGAGAAGCGAAACATCTTCAAAGAAAAACCAGAAAATCCAATTGACTCTTGAAAAAACACCTTTGGGATAAGGACGGTGAGCATCATCTCTGCCATCAATGCCTTTCTTCAGACATAAACAGAAAAACCTGGGTGATAATGCTGAATTACACTTGCAACTAAAACCACCGAATAGCGAGCACCCATCAAGATTTTTATTTATTTTTTTAAATTTGAATTTATATCCCGCCCTTCTCCGAAGACTCAGGGCGGTTTACATTGTGTTAAGCAATAGTCTTCATCCATTTGTATATTATATACAAAGTCAACTTTTATTGCCCCCCCAACAATCTGGGTCCTCATTTTACCTACCTTATAAAGGATGGAAGGCTGAGTCAACCTTGGGCCTGGTGGGACTTGAACTTGCAGTAATTGCAAGCAGCTGTGTTAATAGCAGACAGACTTAGTCAGCTGAGCCACCAGAGGCCCAGACTGATCTTCCAGTCTCCTGACCACAGCAGGGCCAGGATGACATCCTGGTGCCAGGTCATGATAAAAACAGTAGGAATTCTGTTGTTTGTAGGCAAGTGTAATTCAGCATTATCACCCAGGTTTTTCTGTTTATGTCTGAAGAAAGGCATTGATGGCAGAGATGATGCTCACCGTCCTTATCCCAAAGGGATAAGACTTAGCCTGCTGAGACACCAGAGGCCCCATTGGTCATTCATCAGCTGTTGGGGAATGGCATTTTCCACCTTGGTCTTAAAGATGGAGGATAAATTAATGAAAGAAATTAAGGAGAAAGAAGAGACAGATTATTATATAATCTGGAATAAATGGTATGATTGTCTTGTGTCTAGAAATAACAGGAAAAAAATAAAGGGGAGAAATTAGAATGTACAGAATGTACCATATGTAACTAATAAATATATAAAAATCTAGAAAAGTAAAGCTATTAATATTAGATAATTTAATGTAAATAAAGAAAAGGGGATAAGAAAGAAAGTAAAATAACAAATGTGGTATAAAAAGGTATAAAAGCGAAAGAAGACCAATAAGAAACGCTGTTTAGAAATGGGAGATATTTATATGTTATATGTTGTGTGTTTGTCAAATTGTGTAAAATAAAATAAAAATTTTTAAAAAAAGAAAAAAAGAAAGAAAGGATAACTCTTTGATGATGCTCAGAGAGAGGCCTGGGAACAACTTGCTTTTAATCTTCTGGCAACTTTGTCTAGCTTCCACTGATTGTTGTGAGGCTCAAAACATCTCTCAAGGCTTCCCCGCCACTCTGGAGAAAGGGGCAGTGAGGAGCAAGTGGTCCAATTGCCTTTAATATTGAGAAGATGAGTCTTCTCTTCATTGCCTTTAGAACTGGGAGGAATCCATGCGCTTGGCCAGGGGTGGGTTTCACTTACCATTATCCCGGTTCGCTGCGCGCATGCACGCTCACTTTACGCGCCCGGCCTTCTGTGCATGCGCTTTGCTTGCTCGTGCGCCTTCCGCGCATGTACCCAGCCTTAAAAACGTGCCTAAATAGCATGACTTGGAGCTGGGACGGGCGGGCAGGCCCACCCATGATCACCTCTACCGGCTTGTCCGAATCGGTGCGAACCGGCTGAATACCACTTCTGATCTTGGCTTCAGCAGAAAGGACTTCAGACTGCCTCCATTAGTTTAACATTGATTTCCTTTGACCCTTAGCGCAGGGGTCCCCAACCCCCAATCTGTGGAACGACACTGGTAAATCACTGCAATTTGTAAGATAGTAACACGGTTGTTGAGTGAATCTAGTTTCTGCATTGACTTTGCTTATCAGAAAGTCGCAAAAGGGGATCCCATGCTCCTAGAACACCTCTGGAAAAAGGAGTAAGGAACAAGCCGTTTAGTGGAGGGGGAAAAAATAAGGGGGCACCCGGACTTGAACCAGGGACCTCTTGATCTGCAGTCAAATGCTCTACCGCTGAGCTATACCCCCAGCACATAGGTAAGCCTCACCTGAAGTCTAATTTTGAGTACTGGTTTTACTGCATGTTTCTCTTCCCAAAACTTATGAGTAATCGTTTTCAAATGTTACACCTGTAATTCCGCAACAATTTTCCCAGAGCAGAACAATCTTCTGGGATATAATCTGGGAGACAGTCTGAAAAGCACCATTTTCTCCATCAGGCCTTCTAATCTTCAAAAAAAGATCCTAACTCTCCATGGATGCCCCCTTTGTAGGAAGATAAAGATCACTTCTGCCATTAATGTCCTTCTTCAGATATACACTGAAAAGCCTGGCTGGTGTTTGCTGAATTACACCTGCAACCAAGATCCTCAATAGTGAGCGTCACCAAGATAGGGCATTCATCAGTGTCTGGAGAATGGCATTTCCCACCCTGGTCTTAAGTAAAGAAAATAACAACAATAGTGTTACGCTGGAGTCGGAAAGTGAGGAGGATGGGGAGGACAATGGGCCAGTCCTGGAGTCAGAGGAACAGGAGGAGCCTGTTCCTAGTGCACGCACGCGAAGAACAAAAAGAGCCGCTAAAGCAAAAAGGACAACTCAGGAGTAAGGCCAGGAGATGACTGGCCCCTCCCATAAGGCTTAAAAGAGCAGCAATGGCTCTTGGGCTCTTTGTAGGAAAGCAACATTGCTGCAATCTTATCTCCTATTTCTGAACTTCATGGGGTTCTTACCAAGAAAAGCCTTTGGCAGGGTGCCAAAGAAGACAAAGGTTTGTGATAAGGCCAAAGGACTTTTTCTGAAGGACTTTGTTTTGGACTTAATTTGGACTAAGCTGAGAATGAAGTAATTCTCAGCTGTTCTAATAAAATATGTTTGTTTAGGACTGATTGTGTCTGGTAATAACTACTTGGGCCTAGGCACAACAAATAGCACGTAGATTTATGTACCACTTCACCGTCCTTTACAGTCCACTCTAAGCTGTTTACAGTCAACATATGGCTCCGAACAATCTGGGTCCTCATTTTATTGACCTTGGAAGGATGGAAGGCTGAGTCAACCTCGAGCCCATTAGGATCGAACTGCTGGCAGTGGGCAGAGTTAGGCTGCAATACTGCACTCTAACCACTGCGCCACCACAGTTTGTCTAATGCTTTGATGACGCTCAAAGGGGGGATGGAAAAGACCCTGATTAGGGAGAAACATTTTCAGCTTTTCTCCAGCTTCTCCTAAATATTATGAAGCACCCAAAATTTCCCAGGTGATCTGCTGCTCTGGAGGAAGGACTGAAAAGAAGAAAAGTGGTCCAAATCTCGTCAACATTAAGAAGAGAAGTCATCCCTTCATCTCCTCACTTTAGAACTGGGGCAAAATCCAGGATCTTACCCTGATTAGGAAGGATTTCCAGCTGTCTCTTTTAAGTTTAGCATCAATTTCCTTTCTGCCTTGGACAAATCAAGGTGAATTCTGGTGGGATACCCAGGCCAGTTAAAAAATATAAGACTCCCCACCCTACCTCACCTGGTACAGGTAGTCCTCGACTTACATCTATTCACTTAGTGACCATTCAAAGTTACAATGGCACTGGAAAAAATGACTTTATGACCATTTTTCACACTTGTGACCTGTTTTGACTCAGGCCCAAGTAGATAGTAATAAACTAAGTCCGTGGAAAAACAAACTTTATTAGAAGAATTGGGAATTATTTCATTCCCAGCGTCGTTCAACTCAAAGTAAAACAAATGCCTCCCAACACAAATTCCTCAGTTATCTCACAAACCTTGGTTCAATTAGGCAAAACTGCCAAAGGCCCTTCCTGGCAAACGTCCAGAAGTCACAAAAACAAAGATGTACATGAAGCAGAAGACGAAGCAGAAGACGCAGCTACAACATTGTTTTCCGGCAAAGCTGAAACGACGGTGCTGGTCTGTTTTTAAGCCTTATGGGAGGGGCCAATCATCTCTTGGCCCTACTCCCGAGTTGTCCTCTCTGCTTGAGCTGCTCTTGCCTTCTGGCAGCTCTTCTCATGCGTGCACTAGGAACAGGCTCCTCCTGTTCCTCTGCCTCACTACTATCAGTCTCTGAGGCTCTGGAGTCCGCACCTCACTTCCCGATGGCCCTGGCCCCATCTCAGCCTCATCGCTGTCTGATTTTGTTGCCAGCTCTGCAGGCTGCTAACGGACCACAACGTGACCATTGAAGCATCCCTGGGGTCACATGATCAACATTTGGAGGCTTGGCAACTGGCATTTATTTATGACGGGAGTCATGTGATCCCCTTTTGGTATCTTCTGACAAAGCAAAGTCAAGGAGGAAGCCAGGTTCACTTAACCATTGTATTGCTACCTTAACAACTGTGGTGATTCAGTTAAGAAAACTGTGGCAAGGAAGGTCATAAAATCAGGGCAAAGCTCACTTAACAGCCCTCTTGCTTAGCAATGGAAATGTTGCCCTCAACTGTGTTTGTAAGTCTAGGACTGCCTGTAATAAATAATGGGCCTCTTTCTTTTAAAAATAAACAGGCCGTTCTTGTCCCTCACAAAGGAAAATAAATTTCACAACACATTCCCTGCTGTTTAAAGTCCTCCAACTACCAACCCTTACATCTAAATAGTTTAAATTAGAACTATATTCCTTCTTTCCCAAGAAGGTGTTGTGTCTTGTCCGCTCTCACGGCAGCCGGGGCCTTCTTATCTGCTCCCGAACACGGAGGAATGTATGCCTCCCGGCCCCAGTCCTGGCTCCATGCCCAGACAAGCTGCAGAGGAGGGGGCACCTCCCGGTCCCAGCCCTGGCTCCATGCCCAAGCAGGCTGCAGAGGAGGGAGCATCCCCCGGCCCCAGCCCTGGCTCCATGCCCAGGCAAACGGAGCAGCTAGACCCCTCCCCCTCCTCCACAGCATGTGAACCTGAGGAAAGTTTACTTCCAACTGCTGATTGGAGTGACCCTCGCATCAGAAGATTGGATAGGCGGAGGCAACAGAAGGAAGGGAGGGGCAGGCCTTAATGAGTGCTGAGTCATGGAGCCACACCCCATGGCCTATATAAAGGATCTGCTTTCTGGCATTCTCTGAGTCAGGCAAAGTCTAAACATATCTTGCTGAAGTCACTTTCTGGTCTGCCTGCCTGCTCTGAGGACTTTGCTAGGACTTTGGGCAGAGCTGCAGAGGCAAGCCTGATTCGGATTTCCCTGACCTGGCCGTCAGCGGAGGAGTGGGACACGACAGAAGTGGTGTAGCCGAGAATGATATCTCTTGCTTGGCAAGCAACCAACGTCTACCCCCAGATAACTAAGAATGACAAATTAAGACCTTAATCTCGGGGAACTGTCTCAATATTTATCTTCCTCTCATTTTGGTGGCATAGAACAGGGGTCCCCAACACCCGGTCCGTGGACTGGCACGAGGCCGTGGCACGCCAGAAACTGGGCCACACGAACAAGCAAAGTCCCATCCATGGGATGCAGGCAGAACGCAAAATCACGCCCCATCCGGTCCATGGAAAAACCTCTCTACATAGAACTGGTCCCTACTGCGTTATAAGGCCTGTAGAGATTTTCAGTCATCCAGATCATGGTTGTCCTAAAGGTGCTTTTTCAGGAGGCAACTGGATTTTCTTGGTTTTTTTCTTTTGAATATGTTTCGCTTCTCATCCAAGAAGCTTCTTCAGCTCTGACAGGATAGTGGGGAATGGAAGGATTTATATTCCTTGCAGACAAGCTGGTTATTTGCATCCTTTTAGAGAGTCACTGAGGCCACTTGGAGGTTTATCTGTCTCTTCATGGTCACCTGAGTGGTGCAAATTATTTCTGTAGTTTGCCATTTTTTCTCTGGAAATCCATTCCTACTCCCACACCAAAGGGTGTTCATCCCAAATTGTATAGTTAAGTCTGTAGAGATTCTTAGTTGTCCAGGTCATGGTGATCCCAAAGGTGCTTCAACAACCCTCTAAAGCAGGAATGTCAAATTCAAGGCCCGGGGGCCAGGTTTGGCCCACAGGGTTCTTAGATCTGGCCCATGGGGCTACCCTGGAAACAGCGAAGGACCGACCCACGGTGCCTCTGCCAGCAAAAAGGGAGCTTGGGAGGGCCCTCCTGAGCTCCGTCTTTGCCGGCAGAGGGTCACAGGAGACTGTTGCAGGCAAAAATGGAGCTCAGAAACCATTTTCACTGGCAGAGCACTCGGGCCAGCACAGGCACCTCTGGAATAAGTGACGTCGAGCTGGCCACAACTACCCTGGCCATTCCCACCCCGGACCCCCAAGGTCAAACACAACCCTGATGCGGCCCTCAAGGAAATCGAGTTTGATACCCCTGCTCTAAAAAGATTCAAATGACCAGCTATCTACAAGGAGTATAAAGCTGAAGAAGCTTCTTGGATGAGAAGCAAAACGTCTTCAAAGAAAAAAACCAGAAAGTCCTGTTGCCTACTGAAAAAAAGCACCTTTGGGATAGTGCCCAAAAGGTTGGGGGCCGCTGACCTACAAGTTAAAACACTCCATTTCCCCCCCCCCAAAAAAAATAAGGGGGCACCCGGACTTGAACCAGGGACCTCTTGATCTGCAGTCAAATGCTCTACCGCTGAGCTATACCCCCACACTTGTTCCTCTCAAACAATCTGGTTAAGGATACTCATTAAGCCACACCCCTTTCCAGCAGCTGCCAGCCAGAGGTGTGCTTATGTGAAGTGATCTGTTTGACTGGCCACCCACGCAAGTTTTAATTAGACTTCATTTTACGCCAGACTCAGCTCGATGTGTCTTTGGATAAAGAGCTCTTCAAACAATGCTCCCAGCTTCAAAGCAATTTGTGTTCAGGGCGCACTACAGACCTATTGTCTCACTTACGATTCCTGCTGGTGATTTGCCAATGCTGGTTCAGCCTTCTGTTTGGATTAGTGCATTGCATTAAAAATGAGGACCTCGGTTTTAGGGGTTGGGGCGTCAACCCCATCCTTTGAGGACCTTAGAGGTCCTCTATAGGGGTCTATGACAACTCACCACGGCCAAATGGCCGCAGGACAACTTCCCACAACCAATTCGCCACAGACAACTCACTGCAGGACAAGAGTTCTACCAATATTAAAGAAATGGCGGAATAGAATAATGAAAGAAAGGATGCAAAGGGAGGGACAGAATGAAATGTGAATGATAAAAATTAAAAACTGTATATTTATTTTAAATAATTAAGCAGAATTGTTAAATTGTCCTGCAGCAAGTTGTCCCATAAGGGCTTGGCTGTGGTGAGTAGTCCAGCAATGAATTTTCTGACTGTGAGAACAATCAAGCAATGGAACAGAAGCTGCCTTCAGAAGTTGTGGGAGCTTCATCACTGGAAGCTTTCAAGAAGAGATTGGGCTGCCATTTGTCAGAAATGGTTTAGTGTCTCCTGCTTGGGGAGGGGGTTGGACTAGATGACCTACGAAGTCCCTTCCAACACTACTATTCTATTCTATTCTGTTCTGTTCTGTTCTGTTCTGTTCTGTTCTGTTCTGTTCCCCTATCCCAGAGGTCTGCAACCTTAAACACTCAAAGAGCCATTTGGATCCGTTTCCCACATAAAAGGAAACACTGGGAGCCACAAAACCAGGGTGAAATCCAGCAGGTTCTAACAGGTTCTGGAGAACCGGTAGCGGAAATTTTCAGTAGTTCGGAGAACCAGCAAATACCACCTCCGTTTGGCCCCAAAGTGGGGTGGGAATGGATATTTTGGATATATCCTTCCCCTGCCACACCCACCAAGCCACGCCCACAGAACAGGTAGAGGAAAATTTTGAATTTCACCCCTGCATAAAACCGTGCCTGACTATTTCTTGAGCAGCCAAAAATTTAAATAATAATAATAAAAAGCCACAAAAGTAGCATATGCAGTTGAATGAAATGTTCAGTTTTCTTCTGAAACTGTTTTTTTCTTGGATTAATCCATGGTTGGCCTACCGGGGGTTGAAAAACTCAATAAATTATGTCCCAGCGGGTGTCGCACATTGGTGATTGTGATGCATATTTTGAGTGACAGGGAGCCGAAGCAGAGGGGTGAAAGAGCCACATGCAGCTCCAGAGCCTCAGGTTGCTGACCCCTGCCCTATGCTATCTTATCCTTATTCTTATCTTACCCTATCCTATCCTACCCTATGATTCTATTCTGTTGTGTTGTGTTGTGTTGTGTTCTATTCCTATTCCTATTCCTATTCCTATTCCACTCTACTCTACTCTACTCTACTCTATTCAATTGGCTGTGGCAAGTTGTCCTATTCCACCCTACAGATGCCTTAATGTCCCTGGGAGACTTATGGACATTTTTCTCAGGCCATTCTTTGATCACTTTTCATTTTAATGATGGGATAGAGCAGGAATCTCCCATTTGTATTCTTGAAACCAGCTCAATTAAAAAAATAAATAAATCACGGCCTTATCTTGAGATGTTGACATGCTGCAAATGGGCTGATGGGAGCCACAACTGGCTAGGTTTTTGCCACATACTAAACCATCGACCATAGTTTGGAAACCTAATTGGCTAGCTCACCCAATTTGCTAAACCACATCCAAGTCATGTTACACAACAGAGCCCCTACCATAAAATAAGGCGATCTTGAAGATCTTAAAAATGGGTCAACGCATTCCAAAACGTCCCATATTTTGTTTATGGGATAATATATTCTCGAAAGCCCAGGCATGGGGATATGTAAAACATGGCTTATGTTCAGCATGTTAAACAAAACAAATCTAGCAAATTATGGTTTATTCCAATAACGTTGGTTAAACCATTGGTTAAACATCTATGGAGATTCTCAGTCAACCAAATAGGACAAAAAATAGGTATCCCAAAGGTGGTTTTTTTCAAGATACAACTAAACTTTCTTTCTTTTTTTTTCTTTGAAGACGTTTCACTTCTCATCCAAGATCCTTCTTCATCTCTGACTGGCTGGTGGGGAATGGAAGAATTTATACTCCTTGCAGACAGCTGGTCATTTGCATCCTTCTAGAGAGTCATTGAGGCTACCTGGAGGTTTATTTTGAAGACAGCAAAGTCCACATTTTGGACAGAGAGGACCACTAGTTTGAAAGAGGGGTCAAAGAGGCCATCTATGTCAAAATCTATCAGCCCTCTCTCAACAGAGGGGGTGGGATATGACATCATCTATCTCCAGTCTACAACACACCCTTTCAACAGTTCCAAAAAGGCTCCACACCCATTTGCACCACTCAGGTGAACATCCAGGTGGCCTCAACAACTCTCTAAAAAGGATGCAAATGACCAGCTGTCTGCAAGGAGTATAAATCCTTCCATCCCCCACCAGCCAGTCAGAGCTGAAGAAGCTTCTTGGATGAGAAGCGAAACGTCTTCAAAGAAAAACAAGGAAGTCCAGTTGCCTCTTGAAAAAACACCTTTGGGACATTGCTTAAACCATGATTGAATCCCATGTATCAATTCAATCATTGTCTTCATCATTCCCTTTTCTTCCCAAAGGCTTGATTCTTCCTCCAACAGCCATGACACCCCCACTTCTTGACCCAAGCCATTTTTTTTTTAATTCCACACCAGATGTCTCACCTCAATTGTCCTCTCCAGTCATTGAAATCCTGCTTGGGTAGGACAACAGCTGGGCTTGAGTGAACTACCAGGGGAAGGTGATTCTCCAAGTAGGCTGTCTGAATCCACCAATCTCTGATCTAGGATGAATTAGATAAGGTTAGCATACGTGTCATCCATCAATCGTCAGACCGTGTGGGGCAGGAGGAAGGTCTATGGGATGCACAGGCAACTGTTAAGAAGCCACAGTGAAGGTATATCTCTTTTTTTTTTTTGTTTACATTTATACCCCGCCCTTCTCCGAAGACTCAGGGCGGCTTACAATATATAAGGCAATAGTCTCATTCTATTTGTATATTTTTTTACAAAGTCAACTTATTGCCCCCCCAACAATCTGGGTCCTCATTTTACCTACCTTATAAAGGGTAGAAGGCTGAGTCAACCTTGGGCCGGGCTCGAACCTGCAGTAATTGCAGGCTTTGTGTTCTAATAACAGGCTTCTCTATTGCCTGAGCTATCCCGGCCCTATCATCTCTCATGATGTCATCACACAAACCCAGATTATAGAATTTGCATCAGCTGCGTCAAGATGCAACAGGAGAGCTTTCCACCAGGTTCGCCTGGTGCGCCAGTTGCGCCCCTTTCTAGACCGGGATGCCTTGTGCACAGTCACTCACGCCCTTGTGACGTCTCGTCTGGACTACTGCAATGCTCTCTACATGGGGCTCCCCTTGAAGGGCATCCGGAGGCTGCAGTTGGTCCAGAATGCAGCTGCGCGGGTGATAGAGGGAGCCCCTCGTGGCTCCTGAGTGACACCTATCCTGCGCAGGCTGCACTGGCTACCTGTGGCCTTCCGGGTGCGCTTCAAGGTGTTGGTGAACGTCTTTAAAGCGCTCCATGGCATAGGGCCGGGTTACTTACGGGACCGCCTGCTGCTACCGAGTACCTCTCACCGACCCGTGCGCTCTCACAGAGAGGGACTCCTCAGGGTGCCGTCAGCGCGACAGTGTCGTCTGGCGACACCCAGGGGAAGGGCCTTCTCTGTGGGGGCTCCCATCCTCTGGAACGAGCTTCCCCCAGGGCTGCGCCAACTTCCCGACCTCCGAACCTTCCGCCGCGAGCTTAAGACACATCTATTTATTTGCGCAGGGCTAGCCTAGGCTTTTTAGTTTTAAATTTAGTTTTAAGGGGGTTTTATACTATTTTAGTGATATTTTAATTTCGGCCTAATTAATAAGTTTTTTAATTGTTGTTTTTATTTGTATTATTCTTATGTTTTTAATTGGCTGTACACCGCCCTGAGTCCTTCGGGAGATAGGGCGGTATAAAAATTCAAATAAATAAATAAATAAATAAAATAAATTTTGGAGTAAAAATTAATATAAGACCCGGTTTTATTTTCGTGGAAACACGGTAAGTTTGCAATCTGCTCCCTGTCCTACTTCCTTTGAGGCCTCTGGTATATATCCCTACCCTGATCCTATTTCTATCCTGTTGCCATTAGGTAAAAGGACATACGGGGAGTCCTTGACTTACAACAATTCATTTAGTGACTATTTGAAATTACAATGGCAATGAAAAATATGACTATTTTTCACACTTATGACTATTGCAGCAACCCCATGGTCACATGATCAAAATTCAGACGCTTGGCAACTGACTCCTATTTATGACGTGTCCCAGGGTCTTTTGTGATCTTCTGACAAAGCCAATGGAAAGCCAGGTTCAGTTAACAGCCGTGTTCCTAACTAAACTGCAGCGATACACCTCATAGGAAAAAAGGTTGTAAAATGGGGCAAAACTCACTCAACTACTGTCTTGCTTAGCAACAGAAATTTTGGGGTCAATTGCGGTCGTACTTCGCTTCTAATAAGTAAAAAATATATGAAGCTAGAAAAAAAACCTAGAGCCTCTGGAATTGGACAGTTTTATTAAGTCCTATAAGTATTTCTGTAAGCTTAAATAGATCAATAAAGGTCAAGGTAAAGGTTCCCCTTGCACATATATGCTAGTCGTTCCTGACTCTAGGGGGCGATGCTCATCTCCGTTTCAAAGCCGAAGAGCCAGCGCTATCAGAAGACGTCTCCGTGGTCATGTGGCCGGCATGACTCAACGCCAAAGGCGCACAGAACGCTGTTACCTTCCCACCAAAGGTGGTCCCTATTTTTCTACTTGCATTTTTTTTACATGCTTTCGAAACTGCTAGGTTGGCAAAGCTGGGACAAGTAACGGGAGCTCACCCCGTTAGGTGGCACTAGGGATTTGAACCGCTGAACTGCTGACCTTTCGATCCACAAGCTTAACGTCTTCGCCACTGAGTCACTGCATCCTTATTAAATAGATCAATAGACCCAGGGAAATTCATTCTTGCTATTTATATTGTTGAAATTATTCCTATTCCATTTACAATGATGGTAAACATGGTTTTTTTTACAGACCAGAATACTATGCACACGGATATATTAGGGACTGACTTATCAAGTAGGATTTTGGCTTTTGGTTGTAATGAAGAAAAATTCATTTCTAATATCAGTGGTTTTTCCATAAGAAGACAAGAGGTGGGCTTTCACGCTGGCAGACCCATAATTAAGGAATAATTCCTTGTGCTCAGGATGGCTCTTAAAAACATTCTTATTTCAGAGTGATTAGAGTAGCTCATCTCATTTTGTGCTTGTTTATTGTTTCGTTAATGAGTTTTCAGCTGTTTTTAATTATCAAGATATTCTGATGTACACTGCCCTTAACTGGCCACATGGGGGCAGCCAATAAATGCTGTTAGTAGATAAATAAAGCCACAAATGTCCAGAGCATTTAAAAGAAATTTAAAATATGTAAAAACTTTTTCAAGCAATGCATTAAACCGTTTTTGCAGAGTGTAAATTTCTGCATCAAGTAATTTATATTTATCAATTCCAAGGGGGATGGGAGACATGCCATCTTTTTAGGATTAAAAAATAAAATTTTACACAGTGACAAAAAGTAGTTATATAAATTGCATCAGCTGAATTTTTGCATTAGTGCCACATCCAGCTGGGATAATTAATAAAGTCGGTCAGGATGGATTGAAACATTCTACTTTCTCCCTGGAAGGGAAGTCCAGCTTCAGTGAACCAAAACAGAGAAAGCTTTAATACTTTCCCTCCAAACTATTAATTATCAGCTCCCCACTGACGCAAAGGGGCTTTAAAACAACAAGGACAAGAACATTGTGTGGTGAGCACTGAAGACAAGTCTAGTAAGGTTATCAGGTCTGCTTGTTTGCACACTTGGAAGTGTTAGAGATTGATTGTCTAATTCGAACTAGACAACCCGTGACCCACTGGGTCACTGTTTCAGAGATATTTCCTTATTTAAACATAGAAACTGAATGACCACAGCTAGGCAAAAAAGCAGATAATAGAACAGAGTAGAGTAGAGTAGAGTAGAGTAGAATAGAATAGAGGTAGAGTAGAATACAATAGGAATAGGAATAGAATGGAAGGGACCTTGGAGGTCATCTAGTCCAACCCCCTGCTTAGGCAAGAAAACCTATACCATTTCAGACAAATGGTTGTCCAGTCTCTTCTTAAAAACTTCCAGTGATGGAGCACCCACAACCACTGGAGGCAAATTGCTGCACCGATTAATTGTTCTAACTATCAGGAAATTTCTCCTTAGTTCTAAGTTGTTTCTCTCCTTGATTAGTTTCCACCCATTGCTTTTTGTCCTGCCTTCAGGTGCTTTGGAGAATAGCTTGACTCCCTCTTCTTTGTAGCAGCCCCTGAGATATTGGAACACTGCTAGGAGTAGGATCAACTTTTAACATTCAGTGTTTTTAATGTTTTAATGTTCTATTTCCTTTATATTTCCGTTTTATGGTGTTGTTAGCCACCCAGATTCATTCCACAGTCAGATGAG
The DNA here is from genome assembly GCF_028640845.1 of Ahaetulla prasina. Lineage (NCBI taxonomy): Eukaryota > Metazoa > Chordata > Lepidosauria > Squamata > Colubridae > Ahaetulla > Ahaetulla prasina. Next base: position 13,459,766 of record NC_080540.1, read on the forward strand.
TGGCATATAAATATAACAAATAAACAAACTTTGGACTTCCTGCTGGCTTCCCCATCGACTCTCCTTGTGTGAAGCTAGCAGAGAGCATTGAAAATGACAAACACATGACTGCAGCTTACTGTGGTGGTGGGACAGAGCAACAGCACTGAATTAGCCACAACTTAGCCAAATGTCACTGGTCCTGGATTGTGGGTGCCCTGATTCTTGATGAAGGTATCTTTTATTTTATGTACACTGAGAGCATATGTACCAAGACAAATTCCTTGTGTGTCCAATCACACATGGTCAATAAAAAATTCTATTCTATTCTGTTCTGTTCTAAGTTAACCTACCTGAGGTCCGTTGATTCAAAAATATGATGCAGGGTTTTGCTCAGTTGAAGGTTACAATCAAACACACATGAGGGTTTTAGTAGTATGTAGTTATGACAGCCTTCCCCTGCTTAATGCCCTCCAGATGTGCAGAGATTGGTCCAATACATCTGGAGGTTACCAGGTAGTGTGGGAAGTCCGGGCAAAACCTAATGATTCTTAGGTTATGCAGTGAATCCCATGCAGTGAATCATCGTGCAAACACTTCCACTGTGTACCTGGGGTCCAACATCGGGTGCAAGTATCTGGGTTGTAACTTTTGCACGACGAGACTTGTCACATCCATTTTATCTGTTCTCCTCTTTTCCCCCTGCAAATGCTCCTAAGTAGACCCTAGATTGATCTTTATGAACTTGGCATCCACTTGGTGACTCATTTCTGTGACAAGATAAGTACGGAACAAGCTCTTTAGTTCCCGTACCATCCAATAAGCCACTTGGGGCAGTAGTGCCCAGTAGTTCCCTCACCGCTTTCCCCATTAGTACGAATGCTGAACGAATCTTTTAAGATTTTTGCATGGAGAGGACTCTGTTTTGGAAATAAAGGACTGCACTTTTTTTAAAAAAAAAAATCGGGACATCTTGGGCTACAAAGCTAAATGTCTACAGCAGGGGTGTCAAACTCAAGGTGCTTAAATCTGGCCCACGCGGCCAGCCTGGAAATAGCAAAGGATTGGCCCACAGTGCCAATCTGCCACACGCGCACCCCCCCCATGCCCCGCAGCCAAAACGGGGCGGGGGGGCCGCGTGTGGCCCCCGCACGGCCCATTTTCAGCCTGGACGGCCTCCTGAAGCACTTTGCAGGTCAAAACAGGGGGGAGGGGGCCCATGCAGCCTGTTTTCGGCCTGGACAGCCTCCTGAAGCACTTTCCTGGCCAAAACGAGGGGAGGGGGCCCACACGGCCTGTTTTCGGCCTTGACAGCCTCCTGAAGTACTTTGCCGGCCAAAACAGGGGGAGGCTCCCTACCTGAAAAGAAATCTGTTCCAAATGCAAAACATAAGCGGAGGAGAGGAGTTTCAGTTTCAGTTTTACTTTCACAGCAGCAAGCAGGGGATGGGATAGGATAGGGAAGGCTTCTGTGGGGCAAGCCTGAGGGACAGAAGGAGATAGGATGGGGAGGATTCTGTGGGGCAAGCCTGAGGGACAGAAGGGGGATAGGATAGGGGAGGCTTCTGTGGGGCAAGCCTGAGGGAGAGAAGGGGATAGGATAGGGGAGGCTTCTGTGGGGCAAGACTGAAGGAGAGAAGGGGAGAGAAGAGGCCAATTGTAACTACTCATTAATTTTCAAGCCGTAAGTGTCAATTTATCAAGCCCGATCACATAGTTTCGTAGTGAAGCACGGGTATTCAGCTAGTAAGAACATATTTTCCTGTTTGAATAGTCAGTTTAACCATTCCTGCTTTATCTTCCTTGCTATGGAAATAATGTGTATTTCTATTTGCACCTAGTAATCTATGTGAGCTGTCACCATTTTTATTTACAAAATTTATTGTATTCTTTCAAATTCTTTGGCACTGAAAGAAAAAAAAGAAGCTTCTTCAGCTCTGACAGTATAGTGGGGAACAGAAGGATTTAAGCTGAAGAAGCTTCTTGGATGAGAAGCGAAACATCTTCAAAGAAAAACCAAGAAATTCCAGTTGCCTCTTGAAAAAGCACCTTTGGGACAATTATGACCTGGATGACTGAGAAGCTCCACAGACATCTTTGGGAACGTTTAGCATTTAGTATCTTTGGGAACATCTGGTTCACAGGCCACAAAGTAGTTGTAGAATTTTTTTGGGGGGGGGAGCTGCAGTTGCAATACATTTGGTGGGCACCAAGTGGGAGAAAGGAGCCATTCCCAGAAAAGCAAAGTGGGAGCTGATGTTGCACCATCACCCTGCGGCTCCTCTCCACGACTTAGAATTTGCAATCTACCAATAGTGCCATAGGAACAAGAATTGGATAAGAATGCCTAGAAACACTGCAACAGCAATGGCACTTAAATCTTTACATCGCTTCATAGTGCTTTACAGCAATGGTCCTCGCCCTTTGCGGCTTGGTGGTCCAGCTGGAGACGGGAGAGGGGAACCGGGCCGCACAAGTGGTGTTCTGTCCCCGCCCCCAACCACAACCAAAAAGATACGCGAGCTGACTATATTTGCCAGCAATTTATTCTTACGACAGATATCAGTTCTGGCAACGAACCTGCGATTGCCTGCCAAATTCTCTTATCTCCTCAGAAGCCAGCGTAACTGCAGTTAATAAACAGAAATCCAGAAGCCAAATTCTTAGTCTCGAAATATTGCAGCCAAAGTTTCCAAGAGTCAGTTGTTGTCCGTCACAAGAAGCTATAGAGCAGCTCCTCCTGCTTTTATACTCTGTGAGGTGTGGCTCCATGACTCAGCACTCTCTAGGCCTGTCCCACCCCTTCTTTTGTTGTTCCCGCCTCTCCTTTCTGCGATACCTGGGATTTAACCAGGACTGATTGTCAGCAGCTGGGTCTTGAGGCGTTGCCTGGGAGGAGGAAGGTGCGGGAGAAAGAGGCCTCGTCATCTCCTCCACCTGGCCTGCCTCTGGGACCTGGAGCAGAGCCAGAGAGGAAAGTCCTAATGGGGAAGCCCTGTCGGCTCTTCCCCCTCACTCTCTGAGTCACTCTCTGCCAGGAGGCCCAGCTCGGGAACCGAAGACACGACAAGTGGTGGGCTGGCATGCACGCGCGTGCGTGACACTCAACTCAACTCACATGTGTGTGCGTGCAACTCAACTGACGTGAGTGGCAGGATGGCACACGCAGCTCAACTATTGAGCTGCACATGCGTACATGTTGACCTGGAGCTTGAGCATGCATGCGCGGCGGCCCACTACTCATGCGGCCCGGTTGCAAATAGGTCACGGGGGTTGGGGACCCCTGGTTTACAGCACTCTCTGGCAGTTTACAATGTCAGCATGTTGCACACAACCATTTGGGTCCTCATTTTAACAACCTCAGAAGGATGGAAGGCTGAGTTAACTTTTGAGTTTCTCTCAGGATTGAACTCCAGGCTGTAGGCAAAGTTTGCCTGCAATACTACATTCCAGCCACTGCACCCCCCAGGGCTCCAGGGTTTCCCCCTGCCCTCCAGAGTCCCCTTCCTTACCCAGTTCTCCATGCGGGCAGCCCTGCATTTCAGCCGCACCTGGAGCCTTTCGCCTTCTCCACCTGGGGCCTCAAAGGCTGCCACCAGCTGCCGCGTCTGCTCCAGGTCTTTGGGGTTCACCAGGGGCTCCAAGGAGCGCAGGTATTGGGTCATGGTTTGAGCCAACGGTGGCACAGGTTGACGGGGGAGGGCAAGGGAAGAGGCATTTCGGTAGTGGAATACCTAGAAAATCAAAAGGAGGCAAGTGAGAACTTGGCACATTTGCTTAATCAACACTTTTTCGTCCTTGAAGCTGGGTTCTCATAACCCATTGATCCATACCCACAAAACCCCATTACAGGTAGTCCTGGACTTACAACCATTCATTCAGTTAAAAAGTTTAAAAAATATATTTTTTTAAATGACTCACAATCATTTTTCATACTTATGCCCATTGCAGCATTCCCACTGTCACATGATCAAAATTCAGAGGTGGGCAACTGGCCCGCATTTACGACTGTTTGTGGCATCCTGCAGTCATGTGACCACATTTCACAATGGGTTTTTTGTTTTTGTTTTTTTGCTGGAAACTGGTGTTTATGTCTGATTTCTGGCAAAAAAAAAACCCAGCAACCCATTCCATCACATACAATGGATTGGCTTGAAGATGGTAGTGTTCACTTAATGACCGCCACAAAAAAAAAAGGTTGTAACATCATGGCTAAACAACTGCCACAAAAGGATTGCAAAATAGTCTCGTGGTAATCTACTTAAGGAACACGACTTCTGCCCAAAATTGCAGGCTCAGTTTATGGTCGTAAATCAAGAACTATCTGGACAGACTATCTTGTACCAATTTGTGCAGGAAACCTAGTGTCAGCTCTACTAGGTAGACCAGATTAAGAAACCAATGCCAATGTCGGTGCAAGAAGTCAGAAGCCAAAATAGAGTTCAAAGCAGTGATGGGTTGCCCCCGGTTTGGACCGGTTCACAAGAACCGGTAGTAAAACCAGTGCGAGGCTCCACCCACCCACCCCGACGTCATCAGGCGCGCGCGGCCCCATTGCGAACCGGTAGTAAAGATAAGTAGAACCCGCTCCTGGTTCAAACATACTACAAGATAATTTCATTCTACCAATAAGTAAGAATCTAGTCAAGGCAAATTGGCATTAGATAAGAGTCAACGGACTTCAAGGGGGTCTGGACTTAGGTCTCTTACAGGTGCGTTAAGAGACTCTAAACTAATGATGTATTTGATCCCACTCTCAGGCTCATCTTGGTCAACTCCTATAGCAGGAGTCCTCAAACTTTTTAAACAGGGGACCAATTCACGGTCCCTCAGACTGTTGGGCCCGCCAGACTGGCCGGGTGGGTGTGGCTAGGTGGTCGTATGACTGGGTGAGTGTGGCCAATTTAGCGGTCCATTAAACAATACACACAAATTAAACTTTAGTTTGTTATGCTCCTGGGGATGGAAAGCAAATTAGTGAAGGGATGTTGGTTCCTTGGGGCGTGTGTGAGGGACTTCTGTTTGTGTGTGCGTGTATATATGTGTGTGTTTGTGTGTGTGTGCCCCCCTCCCTCCCTCTCTCTGGACGGACCGGGTTTTAGCCTCCTCGGCCTCCAGAAGGCAGGTGGGGGCCAGCAGGTAGGTGGGGCGATGTGGGCAGGGCAGCCTCGTGGTCCCACGCGAGCTGGATTAATGGCTTTGGTGGGCCGTATCCAGCCCACGGGCCATAGTTTGAGGACTCCTGTCCTATAGCCATGTAGATCAGAATCAGTTATTATAATAGCTGTAGTAACAAGAACCTTCCCAAGTCTCAACGTGCTTCCACCTCACTCACTTTACCTTCATGTGAACTTGGGAGGGGCTTCTTTGAAATGTTTACTCACCTTACATTCTTGGCCTGGGTTCGGGCCCTTCTTATCTGACCTTAGCAGCTCAACCCTTCTGTCGTCCAAGGTTGTTCTCTACGCTCTCTCTGTCTCTCCAGATATTTTCTGTCTACAACTCTCAAATCCCTCGCCATTGATCGGAGATGACTGGAGCCCCACTCTAGGCATAGAACGATGCTTTCTAGGTACCAATTCATTAATACGATAGCCCCATCTACCTTGGTCTGAACTACCATTAAAGAGCAGGGTATAAGAGACGGGCCTGGAGAAAGAGGCATCATGAAATAAGGTCCACAATGCAGGCATCTCGATGAAATGGACAGGGTTTACGGTTGATCTAGTGCAGTGATGGCTAACCTTTTTGCCGTCGCGTGCCAAAAGTGGGGGGACCGTGCGGGTGTGTGTCATGCACGCGGGTGTTCACACCCATAATTCGCCATGCGAATTACCCTGCCCCCACGCATGCGCACGCAACCCACCCACCCCCACGCTCCCCACGCTTTTGGCACACAATGGCCCGGTGGGCCCGGTAGGCCTGTTTTTCACCCTCCCCAGAGGCTTTCTTGGTGCCTGGGGTGAAAATGGCCTTCCCCACCCATACAGAGGCCCACCGGAGGCCAGAAACAGCCCGTTTCCTGACTTCCAGTGGGCCCAGAAGGCCCGAAAATCAGTTGTCCATTAAACAATACACACAACTTAAACTTTAATTTGTTATGCTCCTGGGGGTGGAAAACAGGTTAGTGAAGGGATGTGGCTGCCTTGGGGCATGTGTGAGGGACTTTTCTTTGTGTGTGTGTATATATGTGTTTGTGTGTGTGTGTGTGTGTGTGTGTGTTTTTGTGTGTGTCTCCCTCTGGACGAGCTGAGTTAGGGCAACGCTCGTGTGCCCACAGATATGGCTCCGCATGCCACCTGTTCTAGTGTTTGGGTCTAGTGTTTGGAGCGGTACTTCTCCGTGAACATCTATATCCCAGCTAGGATTTCCCACAGGATAATGATGGAAGAAAAGTCACAAAATCATGGAAAAATAATAGCTCCTCTGCGGGGTGAAACATGTAACCGTTTAAACTCTTTAGCCATTAGATGCTATGCTATCTTAACTGCCCAACAGTTAAGAAGAGATTGGACAACCATTTGTCTGAAATGGTATAGGGCTGTGATGGCGAACCTTTTCAGCACTGAGCGCCCGAACTGGAACGTGCGTGCATGCACCGAAGCCCTTGGAAACTCGAACACCAGGTGGACGGTGCGCATCAGAGGTGGGTTTCAGCAGGTTCTGACCAGTTCTGGAGAACCGGTAGCGGAAATTCTGAGTAGTTTGGAGAACCAGTAGTAAAAATTCTCACTGGCCCCCACCCCCATCTATTCTCTGCCTCCCGAGTCCCAGCTGATGGGGAGGAAATGGGGATTTTGCAGTAACCTTTCCCTGGAGTGGGGTGGGAATGGAGATTTGACAGTATCCTTCCCCTGCCACACCCAGCAAGCCATGCCACGCCCACCAAGCCACACCCACGAAACTTGTAGTAAAAATTTTTGAAACCCATCACTGGTGCGCATGCCTGTGCCGGCCAGCTGGTCTTTGTGCGTGACGGAGCCCTGGAAAGTTGAAGAGCAGGTGGCCAGTGCAAGTGTGCCGGCCACCTGGTTTTCGGGTTTCCAGGGCTCCGGAGATCAGCTGGCTGGCACGCACGCATGCCCCAAAAACCAGAAGAGCACCTGGTGACAGGGCTCATGCCCATAAAGAGAGCTCTGTGTGCCAGCTCTGGCATGCGTGCCATAGGTTCGCCATCATGGGTATAGGGTTTCCTGCCTGAGCAGGGGGTTGGACTAGAACAGGGGTCTCCAACCTTGGCAACTTTAAGACTTGTGGACTTCAATTCCCAGAATTCCAGCAAAGCTGGCTGAGGAATTCTGGGAGTTGAAGTCCACAAGTCTTAAAGTTGCCAAGGTTGGAGACCCCTGGACTAGAAGACCTCCAAGGTTCCTTTCAACTCTGTTATTCTTCTCTTTTCTTGTCTATTCAGATTTTGTTTCCTCAAATGATATTTCCACTGATATAGTACAAACTAAACACTAAACAATGGGCAAATAGGTGGCAATGTAAATCTAATAAATAAAGAAATAAAATAAATAAACTATGCCTTTATATTCCACCTTGCTATGAAGGTGGGTCTAACCATTAAGGTAATTTCTGATTTGCTAGCTAGATCTAAGGCACCAGAGAAAGAGGATTGGCTTTGATTGGACAAAATACAAGTCACTCTGCCCAAAGAGGTTGGCTCTGATCTACCTTCCCACCTTCTGTAAAACAAAGAAGTGCTCCAAGGAAGAACCAGGAAAGACGTCCCTGCCTATCAACTTCCACGCAGAAGGCCCCGATGACATTTCTCCAACTATATTCTGGTCAATGAACCTCCAACATGTTTGGGAATCCAACATCTTAATTCAAGGAGGTAAAAAAACGTTTATTTAAACAGACTATATCTGATTTTATTGAGTTTTTATGTAACCATCCTTTTCCTTGTTCCTGTATTTTTCCCAATAAACTTTTTTTTAAAATCTAGAATTTGGTTTAGTGAAGGAATTTCTCATTAATGGATGGCTAAGGGCTCAACATAATATGTGGATTCAATAAAGTTCAATAAACCATGGTTAAAACCATGTCTTAGGCACAATACGAGAATTTAGCCTACGACTTCAATTATCCTTAACTAAAACTTTGACTATTACATGTTTTCTTAATGTGGGGGAAAGACCCTTAAATTGCTTGTACGCAGAGGCCAAGAGATCTCTTACAATACATATAGGAGATAAATTATTACTGTATCTTAGATACATCTATTAAAGTTGTGCACCTCCCAAGTCTCAACTAGAACTTCAAAGACTTCAGAGAAGCAAAACTTGGGTTTTCTGTACCTGTCCCCATCCTAGACACAAATCCAGAGGGTATCATTGTTTATTTAGCAGACTCTAGTTTGGTTATAAGTGGAAAATTGGAATGAAAAAGATTTAATAGTCCGGTGGTGAATGCCCAAAAGAATCCAGAAAAAGAGGCACCTCTACGTCTATTAAGGAAAACTTAACAAATCTTTTACCACCCCACGGAAGTTTTATGCCGATTATCTGGCTCCTATCCTCCCGGCATTCGGTTTTTTTCCCCCTCCAGCAGATCTCATCTTAACGCGATCTCCAGCAGCAAACCTGTATTTAAAACGGGTTTTATCTGCTTCCCGAAAGGTAACTAAACCACGGTTGAATACAAGCAGGCCACATACTCATCCTATTATTAGAACTGCCTTATTTATAACACGGTTCTAAGGACCAGAATAATAATGTAAAAAAATAAATAAATTACAATGCTTTATAATGCACACTGCGGAAAACCCGACAGCAAACTTCGCCCTTCAGACCGCGCGGCGAAATCAAAGGCTCCTTATAACCATAATCGAATCATAAAATGCGTTTAATTTTATAAAGCGGGAGCTACCGCCACCTTCAAAGAGCGGGGGGAGGAAACACTTCCCTTCCCTATTCAATGTACAAAGCCAGCCTGCCTGCCTGCCATCTGGATCTTCGGAGGTTTTGCGCTTAAGCAAAGCGAACCCGGGGGGGGGGTGCCTGCCTGCCTGCCTGCGCTGCGCGCAAAGCCTCTTGCACGCGATCCCCGGCTACTTTTGCACGCGGGATCGCTTTCCAGGACGGTTTGCACGCGACTCCCCGTTTCCCCTTAAAACTCCTTTGGCAGATCCCGCTGACCCCCGCCCGCCTCCCCCCCCAAATCACAAGTTCGACACCCCGCCTCCATGGGCAAGCGTCGCCTTCTGCACGTCCGCGCGCGGCTGGCAATCGTTGCAAAAACAACCCCGCCTTAAACTTTTGCACGCTCTCGCCTGCAAAACCTTCGGCGTTTTGCAAAAAAGCAACAACAACAACAAAAGAGAAGGAGCGGCGGAGAGTTGTGGTTTTTTTTTTGTTGTTGTTTACTGACCGTAGGCGCCGAGAGGTTGCTCTGGCCGCAGCCCCAAGGCCGCCACAACGCCCTCCACCTTCCCATTGCAGGAATCCCATGCGCCCTCCTGAAAGCCCAGGCTTTGCGAAGTTGCGAGGGGTGGGCGGCGAAAAAAGCGGAATCCCAGCTGACCCGGTTGCGAACGTGTGTCACTTCCTGCAAAAGGGGAGGAAACTGCAAGCGGGAGAGGAGAGGGGAGGGGAGGGGTGGGGTGGTTGCCTCCCTCTCTCCCTCTCTTTCTTTCTGTCTCTTCCCTTCCCCGATCCTAAATTCCGGTCCGCCCTGAAAAAGCAATCGGAGGTTTATTTTTATTTATTTTATTTATTTTGTCACAACATCATACAAAAAGATTATATAGTATATAAACATATATATGAGTAAATATTAGGAGGTATAAGATATATATATCTTAAAAGAAAAGAAAAGAAAAACAATAGGACAGGAACGGTAGGCACGTTTGTGCGCTTATGCACGCCTCTTATGGTTTCTCCCTGGATCTATTCTCTATTATTACAAGGATCACAGAAGAATAAAATAACTTGACTGTCCCTTTAAATGATGTACGCTAATCCGCATAGATTAAAATGAAATTTCGTTGCATACAGCTCTCAAAAGGGTCACCACTTCCAATATACAGAATGGAAATGGGAATGGAATGGAATCATAGGATAGGATAGGATAAAACCATAGGATAAGATAAAAGAGATAGGGTAAAGTAGAGTAGAGTAGAGATGGAATGGAATGAAACTGGTGAATGGAATGGAATCATAGGATAGGATAGGATAGGATCATAGGATAGGGTAAGAGGTAGAGTAGAGATGGAATGGAATGGAATGGAACTGGTACTAGGAATGGAATGGAACTGGTGAATGGAATGGAATTGGAATGGAATGGAATAACAGAGTTGGAAGGGACCTTGTTGGTCATCTAGTCCAACCCACTGCTCAAGCAGGAGACCCTGTACCATTTCAGACCTCTGGCTATCCAGTCTCATCTTAAAAACTTCCAGTGATGAAACACCTACAACTTCTGAAGGCAAGGTGTTCCACTGGTTCATTGCCCTCACTGTTAGGAAGCTTAATTCCAGGTTATTTCTCTCCTTGATTAGTTTCCATCCATTGCTTCTTGTCCTACCCTCTGGTGCTTTGGAAAATAAGTTCACCCCCTCTTCTTTGTGGCAACCCCTCAAATACTGGAATACTGCTATCCTGTTCCCCCCCATACACACCCACACCAGTCCTTCTTTTCTCTACACTTGCCAAACCCAAATCCTGCAACTGTTCTTCATATGTTTTAGTCTCCAGGCCCTTAATAGTTTTAGTTGCTCTTCTCTGCAATTTTCTCAACATCTTTTTTGTATTGTGGTGACCAAAACTGGATGCAGTATTCCAGGTATGGCCTTATTTATTTATTTAATTATTTGATTTTATTTTGTCAAAACAATATATACAAGCATAACACTAAAAGATTATATAATGTATAAACAAATATATGAGGAGAAACAAGGAAGTATAAGCATATATATATATATATAGGGAAAGAAACAAAAGGAAAGGAACGGTAGGCACGTTTGTGCTCTTATGCACGCCCCTTAGAGTCCTCTTAGGAATGGGGTGAGGTCAACAGTGGATAGATTTTGTTTAAAGCTTTTGGGGTTATGAGAAGAGACCACAGAGTCAGGTAATGCATTCCAAGCACAGATAATTCTGTTACAGAAATCATATTTTCTGCAATCCAAACTGGAGCGGTTGACATTAAGTTTAAATCTATTGATAGCTCTTGTGTTATTGTGGTTATTGTAGCCGTTATTACGGCTTTATAAAGCAGTACTAATACTTCATGTGATTTTGACTCTATGCCTCTGTTTATATCCAGCTACTAATGTGCAGTCTGGTGCAATCAAGATTTCCCAAATGTCGAAAAACCTAAGCGAGGTTGGACTTGGCAAAGAACCGGTGTGGGAGGCCACTTGAAATTCTACAGTTTTAAGCTTGAAATCCTGCATTTCTCAGCATTGGCCATGCCAAGATATGTGGGTTGAATTGTTCAGGTTTATAATGTAAGGTTAGCTAGAAAGTTGCAAAAGACTCTACACGGGTAGTCCTTAGGGATTTTAGTGACCAAAATTACAATGGCATTGAAAAAAAGTGACTTATGACCAGTGGTGAAATCCATTTTTTTTATTACTGGTTCTGTGGGTGTGGCTTGGTGGGTGTGGCTTGGAGGGCTTGGCAGGGAAGGATACTGCAAAATCCCTATTCCCACCCCACTTCTGGGGGAAGGATATTGCAAAATCTCCATTCCTACCCCACTGGGGCCAGGCAGAGGTGGTATTTGCCGGTTCTCCGAACTACTCAAACTTTCAGCTACCAGTTCTCCAGAACCTGCTGGATTTCACCCCTGCTTATGACCATTTTGCACACTTATGACCACTGCTGTATCCCTATGGTCAAATGATTTACATTCGGATGCTTGACAACCGATTCACATTTATGATGGGTTGCAATGTCCCAGGGTCATGTGATCCCCTTTTGAGACCTTCTGACAAGCAAGGTCAATGAAGAAACCAGATTCACTTAATAGCCATGTTATTAATTTAACAATTGCAGCTTATTCACTTAACAAATGTAGCCAGAAATGTAAATTGAGACAAAACTCAAAAACTTTTCACTTAGCAACATAAAGTTTGAGCTCAATTGTGGCCGTAAATTGAGGACTACCGGTATTGATTGAATTTATTAAGAGACATTTCTATTGTTCATTTCTCTATTATGGCTGCAACCTCTCTTCGGAGTTGTAACTTTGTGACAGTGTTTAACACTATTAACATAAAACTAAAATCTGGTGGGTGGCTAAGATCAAGTGAATCTTAAAAAGGAGAAAAAGGGTTATTACTTCTTAAGGAGTACATTATTCATATGCTTATTCAGTTATATGTTTATTCATACCATTATTCTGTCATTATACTTTGTGGTCAACTTAATGTACTGAAGAATCAGCAATGGCTTGAGAAAAACATTAAGATGGTGTTTCTTAAAACGTGATCCCACAATCTTTGAGGGGGTTCACCACCACAAAATCAAGATGATTTGCCAGCCTATGTTGAAAAATATCACAATATTAAAATCCCATAAGGTGATTGTGACAGGAGGTAGTAGCAGTGATAGTGTTGATTCTACTATTTAATATGGTAAATATAAAAATAAGCAGGGGTGGGCTGCTGGGGGTTCGCAGGGGTTCGGGAGAGCCTTTAGGTAAGATTCTGTGAAGTTCAGAGAACCCCCAAATCCCACTCTTGGCTGCACCACCCACCCCTCCCCTCTTCTTCCAGGAGCCCCCATGTCGCCCGTTTTGGATGCAGGTAAGTGTAGTAGGGCACGCATGGAGGCTCAGGGAGGGCGAAAAAAAAGCTTACCAGAAGTTCAGGAAGGCCAGAAATGGGCCCGTTTTCACCCTCCCAGAGGCTCAAGGAAAAGCTCCCCACCAGAGGTGGGTTTCAGCAGGTTCTGACCAGTTCTGGAGAACCGGTAGCGGAAATTTTGAGTAGTTCAGAGAACTGGTAAATACCACCTCTGACTGGCCCCGTCCCCATCTATTCTCTGCCTCCGGAGTCCCAGCTGAAATGGGGATTTTACAGTATCCTTCCCCTGCCACGCCCACCAAGCCACACCCACCAAGCCATGCCACGCCCACCAAGCCACGCCCACAGAACCGGTAGTAAAAAAAATTGAAACCCACCACTGCTCCCCATGCCCCCCACGCTATGGTGCAGGAGGCCAGCTAAACCATGCAGCCACTGGACAGAGAACCCCTTGCTAAAATTTTTGAAGCCCACCCCTGAATATAACCCAGATAAACAAAAGCCAATTTGGAGTCCTCTGTGTGTTTTAAAAGTGGGAAGAGGCCCTGAGGAAAAAAAATGGTTTAAGAAATATTGCATTAAGACATACGGAATGGTTTACAGCCCTCATGGTTTGTTGTGATCATAATTTATTGAACAAGGCATAGTGGCATGATGTCCATTTAGTATAATTTATTGACAAAAGGATTACTTTAAGATACCGGTATATGCAGTTGTTTATCATACTTTATTGAACAAGCTGTAATAGTTATATAATAATAATAACATAGAAGAGACCTTGGTGGTCTTCTAGTCCAACCCCCTGCCCAGGCAGGAAACCTTACACCACTTCAGACAAATGGTTATCCAAAATCTTATTAAAAATTTCCAGTGTTGGAGCATTCACAACTTCTGCAGGCAAGTTGTTACACTGATTAATTGTTCTAACTGTCAGGAAATTTCTCCTTAGTTCTAAGTTGCTTCTCTCCTTGATTAGCTTCCTCCCATTGCTTCTTGTTCTACCCTCAGGTGCTTTGGAGAATAGCTTGACTCCCTCTTCTTTGTGGCAACCCCTGAGATATCGGAAGACTGCTATCATGTCTCCCCTTGTCCTTCTTTTCACTAAACTAAATTCCAGAAACCGTTCTTCATATGTTTTAGCCTCCAGTCCACTAATCATCTTTGTTGCTCTTCTCTGCACTCTTTCTAGAGTCACGCAAAGTTGCCATACTTTGCTTTAAGCCACATTGTATTAGTTAGTTTAGTTTTAGTTTTATTAAATTTTTATACCGCCCTTCTCCCGAAGGACTCAGGGCGGTGTACAGCCAAAATAAAATACAGAGTATAAACAATTAAAAGAAATTAAAAGAAACTATTAATAAATGGCGATAATTTAAAATTTTAAAATTTACAAATGTTTAAAATCTCTAAAACCCCAATTTAAAATCACTATTTATGCCAGTCCTGCTTGAATAAATAAGTATGTTTTAGCTCACGACGGAAGGTCCAAGATCAGGAACTTGACGAAGCCAGGGGAGTTCGTTCCAGGCGTCGGTGCTCCCACAGAGAAGGCCCTACCCTGGGAGCCGCCAGCCGACATTGTTTGGCGGACGGCACCCTGAGAAGGCCCTCTCTGTGAGAGCGTACGGGTCGATGGGAGGCATATGGTAACAGCAGGCGGTCTCGTAAGTACCCGGGTCCTAAGCCATGGAGCGCTTTAAAGGTGGTAACCAGGATCTTGAAGCGCACCCGAAAGACCACAGGAAGCCAGTGCAAGCTACGGAGCAGAGGTGTTATGTGGGAGCCTCGAGCGGCTCCCATTACCACTCGCGCAGCTGCATTCTGACTAACTGCAGCCTCCGGTGCACCTCAAGGGCAGCCCCATGTAGAGAGCATTGCAATAATCCAGCCGAGACGTAACCAGAGCGTGAGTGACCGTGCATAAGGCATCCCGGTCAAGGAAGGGACGAACTAACTGAACCAAGCGAACTTGGTAAAGCCCTCCTGGTGACGGCTGCCAGATGTTCCTCAAAGGACAGCCCCCAACCAGGAGGCACCCCCAAGTTGCGAACCACCTCCTTTGGGGCCACTAACTCGCCCCCAACAGTCAGCTGCGGATGCAGCTGACTGTACCGGGGTGCCGGAATCCACAGCCACTCCGTCTTGGAGGGATTGAGCTTGAGTCTGTTTCTCCCCATCCAGACCCGTACGGCTTCCAGGCACCGGGACAGCACTTCGGCCGCCTGCTGGGGTGGTCCGGGTGGAAAAGTACAGCTGAGTATCATCAGCGACAGATGATAACTCACCCGAACCCACTGATGCCCTCGCCCAGCGGCTTCATGTAGATGTTGAACAGGGTAGGCGAGAGAATCGACCCCTGGTGTACCCCACAAGTGAGGCTCCTCGAGGACGACCTCTGCCCCCCTGTCAACACCGACTGCGACCGGTCAGAGAGATAGGAGGAGAACCACCGATAAACGGTGCCTCCCACTCCCAATCCCTCCAACCGGCGCAGCAGGATACCATGGTCGATGGTATCAAAAGCCGCTGAAAGATCTAATAGGACCAAGGCAGAGGAACAGCCCCTGTCCCTGGCCCTCCAGAGGTCATCCACCAACGCGACCAAAGCCGTCTCCGTGCTATAACCGGGCCGGAAGCCGGACTGGAACGGGTCTAGATAGACAGCTTCCTCCAGGTTGTATTAAGCCAGATACAGTTGTTTACAGTCCTCCGTGGCTGGATTCATAGATTGTACTTAGCTTTAGTTGTTTACCACGTTACGTAAAATCAGTTTATTCTGAATAAATGCTATTAAAAATTGTCCCAGGGCAGGAAAAAACTAAGATTTCCCTTTGATGCTGTTAAAGCATAGCTAAATGGTTTAGTCAACACCCTGTGTCAGAGGAACTAGACATTTTAAAAAATGGTTTAATATAAAAATATTTCCTTAGACTTTTCAGATGCTGACATCCTTCATTTTATAGAAATGCTAAACATTGCTAAACATCCTTCATTTTATAGAAATTATATATGACTCAAATGGAAAACCAGAATCAACATGCATTCCTTGCTGGCCCTGCCCTGAGAAATTTATTGGCTTAGCTAGAGATAATAAAAACTTAGGAGAAAATCTCTTTTTCTCTTTCTCTCTCTCTCTTTCTCTCCCTCCCTCTCCCTCTCTTTCCCTCCCTCTGTCTCTCTCCCCCATCCTCCTCCCTCTCTCCCTCCCACCCTTCTTCTCTCCCTCCATTTCTCTCTCTGCCACCCTTCCTTCTTCTTTCCTTCCCTCTCTCTCCCATCATCCCTCCCTCTCCCTCCCTCCCTGTCCCTCTGTCTCTTACCCTCTCCACCCATCCTCCTGCTCTCTCTCCCTCTCACCTTCACCCTCTCTCTCCCTCCCTCCCTCCTTCCCACTCTTTCTGTCTCCTCCACTCTCCATTCTTCCCACCCACCCTCCTTCTCCTCTTTCCCACTCTCTTCCTCCCTCCCTCCTTCTCTCCTTCCCACCCTATCCCTCTGTCTCTTCTCCTCTCCACCCCATCCTCCTGCTCTCTCTCCCTCTCACCTTGACCTCTCTTCCTCTCTCTTTCCCTGTCTCCCCACTCTCCATCCTTCCCACCCACCTCCTTCTCCTCTCTCCTCTTTCCCCTCTTTCTTCCTCTCTCCTCTCCCTCTCTCCATCATTCCCACCCATCCTCCTGCTCTTCCGCCTCTCTCTTCCTCCCTCCCTATCCCTCTTCCTCTCTCTCTCTTGTCTCCCCCTCTCTCCATCCTTTCCACCCACCCACCCTCCTTCTCCCTCTCCCTCTTTCCCCTCTCTTCCTCTCTCCTCTCTCCCTCTCTCCATCATTCCCACCCATCGTCCTTCTCTCCCGCTCTCTCTCTCCTCCCTCCCTCCCTCTTCCTCTCTCTCTTTTGTCTCCCCCTCTCTCCATCCTTTCCACCCACCCACCCTCCTTCTCCCTCTCCCTCTTTCCCCCTCTTTCTCTTCTTCCCTCCCTCTCTCCCTCCCTCTTTTTCCCTCCCTTCCTCTCCCTCCCCCCCACAACCTGCTGATGTCTGAAAAACAGGGCCATTAAAAAGAAGCAGCAAAGAATTGCTGCAGGAACTCTGCAGTATTGCAAACTTATAAGTCTCTGTTCGTTGACAGCTGGAAACCCTGAAAAAAAAATTCTTGTCTGAAAAGTACAGATACCACTTGTCAGATCACCCTTCCCAGCCCTGACGACTTAGAACCATTCCGGGTTTTCTTAGTGTTGCTGTTTGTGTTCAGAAGGTCAGGATATTGAATAACCCACCTCTGTACCAAGTGTCTCCAAAGTTTCCAATCACATCACTAGCTCTAAAGCAAGGCTGGGAAAGATGGCCCTTTTATGACTTGTGGACTTCAACTCCCAGAATTCCTGAGCCAGCATTCTGGGAGTTGAAGTCCACAAGTCATAAAGGGGGCCATCATTCCCCACCTCTTCCCTAAAGCTTGCCTCAGAGGTGGGTTTCAGTAGGTTCTGACCAGTTCTAGAGAACTGATAGCGGAAATTTTGAGTAGTTCAGAGAACCGGTAGTAAAAATTCTGACTGGCCCCGCCCCCATCTATTCTCTGCCTCCCGAGTCCCAGCTGATTGAGAGGAAATTGGATAACAATTGGATAACAGCTTTTTTATCAAACAGACAACAAGTGGTCAAAATTGGCAACGCTCTATCAAACCCTGTTCCTGTTAAAAATGGTGTTCCCCAAGGCAGAGTTCTTGGACCAACACTCTTCATATTATACATTAATGATCTCTGTGACCATATTACAAGTAATTGTGTTCTCTTTGCTGACGATGTCAAACTATTTAACACCACCAACAATACAGCTATCCTCCAAAAAGACCTGGACTTCTTATCTGAATGGTCTAAAACTTGGCAACTCCAAATCTCAATCAACAAATGCTCAGTCTTACATATTGGAAAAAAGAACCTAAACACTAAGTACAAGCTTGTTGGACATTACCTTACTGATGATCCCCACCCTGTTAAAGATCTTGGAGTTTTCATATCAATAGAATAGAATAGAATAGAATTTTTATTGGCCAAGTGTGATTGGACACACAAGGAATTTGTCTTGGTGCATATGCTCTCAGTGTACATAAAAGAAAAGATACGTTCATCAAGGTATAACATTTACAACACAATTGATGGTCAATATATCAATATAAATCATAAGGATTGCCAGCAACAAAACTACAGTCATACAGTCATAAGTGGAAAGAGATTGGTGATGGGAACGATGAGAAGATTAATAGTAGTGCAGATTTAGTAAATAGTTTGACAGTGTTGAGGAATTATTTGTTTAGCAGAGTGATGGCCTTTGGGAAAAAACTGTTCTTGTGTCTAGCTGTTCTGGTGTGCAGTGCTCTATAGCGTCGTTTTGAGGGTAGGAGTTGAAACAGTTTTATGTCCAGGATGTGAGGGATCTGTAAATATTTTCACGGCCCTCTTCTTGATTCGTGCAGTATACAGGTCCTCAATGGAAGGCAGGTTGGTAGCAATTATTTTTTCTGCAGTTCTAATTATCCTCTGAAGTCTGTGTCTTTCTTGTTGGGTTGCAGAACTGAACCAGACAGTTGTAGAGGTTCAAATGACAGACTCAATAATTCCTCTGTAGAACTGAATCAGCAGCTCCTTGGGCAGTTTGAGCTTACTGAGTTGATGATCTAAGATTCTAAGTGCCAAAGCCCACTGTAAGTACATCGCAAAAAAGGCTTTAAAAGTTGTAAACCTAATCTTGCGTAGCTGCTTCTCCAAAAACACTACACTACTAACCAGAGCATATAAAACATTTGCTAGACCAATTCTTGAATACAGCTCGACTGTTTGGAACCCATACCACATTTCTGACATCAATACAATTGAACATGTCCAGAAATATTTTACAAGAAGAGTTCTCCACTCCTCTGAATACAACAAAATACCTTATGCCACCAGACTTGAAATCCTGGGTTTAGAAAATTTAGAACTACGCCGCCTTCGACATGACCTGAGTTTAACTCATAGAATCATCTATTACAATGTCCTTCCTGTCAAAGACTACTTCAGCTTCAATTGCAACAATACACGAGCACACAATAGATTTAAGCTTAATGTTAACCGCTCCAATCTTGATTGCAGAAAATATGACTTCAGTAACAGAGTTGTTAATGCTTGGAATACACTACCTGACTCTGTGGTCTCTTCCCAAAATCCCAAAAGCTTCAACCAAAAACTATCTACCATTGACCTCACCCCATTCCTAAGAGGTCTGTAAGGGGCGTGCATAAGAGCACAAACGTGCCCTACCGTTCCTGTCCTATTGTTTTCCTTCTTTATATCCAATTAATATAGTTATTACATACTCATAGTCATATATATACTTATGTATTGTATAGTTGTTTCATGCTTATGCTTATATATACTGTGCGACAAAAATAAATAAATAAAATAAATTTAAAAAAAGAAATGGGGATTTAGCAGTATCCATCCCCTGGATTGGGGAGGGAATGGAGATATTACAGTATCCTTCCCCTGGATTGGGGAGGGAATGGAGATATTAC
This sequence comes from Ahaetulla prasina, assembly GCF_028640845.1. NCBI lineage: Eukaryota > Metazoa > Chordata > Lepidosauria > Squamata > Colubridae > Ahaetulla > Ahaetulla prasina. Next base: position 13,479,053 of record NC_080540.1, read on the forward strand.
AGTATCCTTCCCCTGCCATGCCCACCAAACCATGCCATGTCCGCCCAGAGAACCGATAGTAAAAAAATTTGAAACCCACCACTGGCTTGTCTGACAGTTCCTGCCAGGGAAACAGTAAGGAAACCCTTTGGATTTCATTTTGTTTTGATAAATTATTTCTCTTGTCTACTTTTCTTCCACCAAACCACCTGAAAAGGAATTATGGTTTGCCGCCAAACGTCTGAGGACACTCCCGAAGATATACCTGTCAAACCAGTTTTATGTGAACCTCCCTTTATGGGAACTCAGGCCTGTTCTAACTCAATTGACAGCAAGGATTCTCAGGAGGCTTCACGCTACAAGAGACGATCATCAGAATCTCCTTCTGTGATGATGGCAACCAGTTTTTCCTGTTCAGAAGCTATGCTGGTGAGGAAGCATATCTCCCAGTGGGTTTGCGCGACGTGCCACAGTAGTGTGCTTTCATGTCTGATGTTTCTTTCACAACAACCTTGCAAGAAAGAAAGCAATCGGCCCAAAATCGCCCAACTGATTTTTAGTGAGCCTGGCTAGGTGGCTTAGTAGCTAAGACACTTGCGCTTGTCGATCAGAAAGGTCGGCAGTTTGGCGGTTCGAATCAGTGGTGGGTTTCAAATTTTTTTTACTACTGGTTCTCTGGGTGTGGCTTGGTGGGCGTGGCATGGCTTGGTGGGCGTGGCTTGGTGCATGTGGCAGGGGAAGGTTACTGCAAAATCTCCATCCCTCCCCAATCCAGGGGAAGGTTACTGCAAAATCCCCATTTCCTCCCGATTAGCTGGGACTCGGGAGGCAGAGAATAGATGGGGGTGGCGCCAGTCAGAATTTTTACTACTGGTTCTCTGAACTACTCAAAATTTCCGCTACCGGTTCTCCAGAACTGGTCAGAACCTGCTGAAACCCACCTCTGGTTCGAATCCCTAGTACAGGTCTCCTGCCTGAGCAGGGGGTTGGACTAGATGACCTCCAAGGTATCTTCCAGCTCTGTTACTGTTACTGATTGAAGATAGATATGAATCTGGATCTCCAAGGATCCAGTCCAGCTCAGTAACCACTGGTAATCCTCGACTTTCGACCACAGTTGGGACCAGAATTCCCGTTGCTAAGCAAGGCAGTTGTTAAGGGAGTCCACCGACTTTATGACCTCTTTTGCCTCGTTCCTTAAGCAAGTCACTGCAGTTGTTAAGTAAATCACATGTTTGCTTGTCGGAAGCCATCTGGGAAAGTCATAAATAACAATCCCAGGGCCCCAAACGTGTTATAAATCCATGCTGTTTTCCAAACAACCAAATTCTGATTACATGACTCCAGGGATGCCGTGACAGTCATAAGTGCGAGGAGTGATCGTAAGTCATGCCTTTCAGTGATGTTGTAATTTTGAACAATCGCTAAACGAGTGTTTGTAAGTTGAGGACTACCTGCATTTCATAACTCTAGTTTGAGGCTGTCACAGGTTAATTAGTTGCCATCAAGGGTGTGATTTTGCCCAAGCACTATTCCAGCATTTGAGGGGCTGCCACAAAGAAGAGAGAGTCAACTTATTTTCCAAAGCCCCAAAGGGCAGGACAAGAAACAATGGATGGAAACTAATCAAGGAGAGAAGCAACCTGGAATTAAAGAGAAACTTTAATTGTGAGGACAATTAACCGGTGGAACAGCTTTGCCTTCAGAAGTTGTGGGTGCTTCATCACTGGAGGTTTTTGAGATGAGACCGGACAACCACTTGTCTGAAATGGTGTAGGGTTTCCTGCTTGATCAGGGGGTTGGACTAGAAGACCTCCAAGGTCCCTTCCAACTCTATTCTGAATTTTTTTAAAAATTATTTGCAAATAAAAAATTTGCCCAGAAACGGGAACATGGGAAAATGGGAAATACCCCTTCTTGAGTGGCACACCTTTAATACAATTTTTAAATGCACATATCATCATGAGTCAATCATGGGAGCACGCATTATCATACAAACAATAATAAAAATCATCACCATGCCTGCATTTCAGTAGTGGTAGCAACATGGTTCAGCCAAGGGTTTGATTCGACTAAAAGCTGGAAGGCGTACCAAGGTTTTAATCTTATCACCAACATCCCTGCACTAAAAGCATTCTTAAGTAACTTGGTACCGGGGTCTCATCAATCCCTTTGATAAGAAGATGTTCCTAAGATAGACGTCTTATCTGTCAGTGATTACTTCAGCTTCAACCTCAATAATACAGGGGCAAACAATCGATACAAACTCAAGGTAAACCGCTCCAAACTCGATTGCAGAAAATACGACTTCAGCAACAGAGTGGTCAACGCCTGGAATGCTCTACTCAATTCTGTTGTTACATCCTCAAACCCTCACAGCTTCAACCTTAAACTCTCTACCGTGGATCTCACCCCATTCCTAAGAGGTCCATAAAGAGGGCGTGCATTAGCGCACCAGCGTGCCTACCGTCCCTGTCCTTCTGTCCCCATTTATTTGTATTCATTTCCCTCGTGTGTGTCCATTTTCAACGCAATGTTCAAGAGACGGTGCTGGTCCCAAGCCAGATTAGAATGGCCCCTCACTATAATACTCTTCCGGAAGGTGCTGAAGACCTTGTTCTGCCAGCTGGCCTGGGGAACACAGAGCGGGATGGAGCCCAAATGGCTCGTGTGATCTTCTGTCACTGGGGCAGAGGATGTGAGGTAGGGGTGTGATTTTCTTATATTGTACTATATTAATTTATTTGATTCTTTTTGTTAGCTTTTATTTTTTTAAAATGTGGTTTTATATTCTGTAAGCCACCTTGAGTCCCCATGAGCAAATAGGTAGCAATATAAATTAAATTAAAATAAATAGATAGATAGATAGATAGATAGATAGATAGATAGATAGATAGATAGATAGGAGAAGAAATAATAATCCAAAAAATCTTACAATATGCAGAAATGGACAAGATGACGCTAGAAATTAAGGAAAGGGAAGAGTCGGAATACAACAAAGTGTAGAATAAATTATATGATTGGTTAGGAAAAAGAAATCAGAATAATAAATTGGAATGTTAACCTAATTAAGTTAAAATTAGGAAGTGTAAACCATTAAATTGTGTTTAATGGATAAGGATGGATTGGTAAATAGATACCAACGTAAATATAAGCATGTAGAAGATCGATTGAATAAGAACAGAGAATATATATTTATGTCGCTACGGCAAGCTGTAAAATAATATACGATGTAATGTTATGTGTTTTTAATGTGTTTTTGTCTTTTGTTGTAGTTTTCTTTTTGTTTTTAAAAGTTTAATAAAAATTATTTTTAAAAAAGGAAAGAAAGAAAAATAAAGAAAGAAAGAAAAGAAAGAAAAGAAAGAAAGAAAGAAAGAAAGAAAGAAAGACTACCTATAGAATCCTATTTCTGGTAGATAGAAGTCACTGAAGTCCTTTGCAGTTATGGTTTAATTTTTAATTTTTTTTTAATTGAACACCAGGTGTTCTTATATCCATGTGTGCCTGTTTATCTCTTCCAGTCCAGCTGAAGCCTAATGGAGCTGGTTTGGATTTGGGAAAATCAGAGTTTGGTGCCCCACCCTATCTCATTGAAGGCATTGCGCCCAGGAGAATCTACAGCCTGGAATGATAACATCCAGTTGCAACATCCCTCTTAAGGGTGGGCGGTTTGCCCAGCTCTCTCTGGGGCTTAAACAAAATCTAAAAATAGGTGCTATGGCTCAAACCATAGAATTCTCAGTGCTAGAAGGGGAGAGAGGGAGGAGGAGAAATAATTATGATTTACAGCCAGAGCTTCTTAGGTCACTCCACTGCTGCTTTACATCTGCTTAAGCAGACACTTGACATTTTCCACTTGAAAGACTTGTTATCAGCTCCTGAGTGTTTTCCATGTAAACACAATCACAAGTCACTGCCTCAACCCTTGGTTTTAATGTACCGTAATTCCTTCCAGAAAAATTGGAACAGATCAGAGTCTGGGAGAAGAAGTCACTCAAAAGAACTGTGCTCTCTCTCTTTCTCCCTCTCTTTCTCTCCCTCCCTCCTTCCCCTCCCTTCCCTTCTCCCTCTCCCTCTCCCTCTCCCCCCCTTCCTCTTTCCCCTTCTCCCTTTCCCTCTTCCTCTCCCTCCCTCTCACCCTCCCTCTCCCCCCCTTCCTCTTTCCCCTTCTCCCTTTCCCTCTTCCTCTCTCCCTCCCTCTCACCTCCCCTCTCCCTCCCTTCTCCCTTTCCCTCTCTCTCCCTCTCCCTCTCCCTCCCTCTCCTCTCCCTCTCCTTCTCTCTCCCTCCCTTCTCCCTTTCCTCTCTCTCTCCCTCTCCCTCCCTTTCCTCTCCCTCTCTCCCTCCTCTCCCTCCTCCTCTCCTCCCTCTCACCCTCCCTCCTCTCTCTCTCCCTCTCCTCTCCCTCTCCTCCTCTCCTCTCCCTCCCTCTCCTTTCCCTCTCTCTCCTTCTCCTCCTTCCTCTCCCTCTCCCTCCCTCCCTCCCTTCTCCCTTTCCCTCTCTCCTCTCCTCTCCCTCCTTCCCTCTCCTTCTCCCTCCTCCCTCTCCTTCTCTCTCCCTCCCTTCTCCCTTTCCCCTCTCTCTTTCCCTCTCCCTCTCCCTCCCTTTCCTCTCCCTCTCACTCCCTCCCTCCCTCTCCCCCTCTCTTTCCTTCCCTCTCCCTCCCCTTCTCCCTCTCCCTCTCCCTCTCTCCCTCCCTCTGCTTCTACCTCTCCCTCTCTCTCTGTCTCTCTGTGTTGTGCATGTAAAGGGTATTTTTAGGTTAAATGTTAGGAGAAATAGGATTCTATAGTGTGAGGAGTTCCAATTTAATTGAGAACTATTTTGGAGCTAAAAGTCTCTGAACCGGCGTAAATGCCCTAGAAATTTCTAGGTCAGCTCTGGAATGTTACCACTTGATGCAAAAGGGGAAACCTTTTGAATACTGCCAAAGAGATTGACTGATTACAAATTGGTATTCTAGTATATACTGTAAGGGTATCTATTATATCCTGTTATATCTATTATATTCTGGGGGCTGGACTAGAAGACCTCCAAGGTCTCTCCCAATTCTATTCTGATTCTGGTTTTGATTCTGTTGGGCATATCAGTATCAGAGGGACAAATGACATTAAGGGTTGCCAAGCAGTGGTGAAATCTGAACCGGTTTGCTACCAGTTCCCTGGCTGCACATTTGCAGTGCGCACCAAACTCGTGCTGTGCACACGCATACACAATACGCATCAAAAGGAGGCTTGGGAAGGTAAGTAGAACAATTGGGAGGGGGATCAGCTGTGCCGCGCGATTTAGCTTCACTAGCAAGCAGAATTTCCTGCTTTCTAGCAAAGCTAAACCCCCGCGGCACAGCTGATCATCGGAAATACTGGTTTGGAGGAACCGGTAGCTTTTATTAACTATCAGTTCAACCGAACCGGTAGCTAACTACCAGTTCACCTAAATCGGTAGCTTTTTAAACTACCTGTTGAAGTGAACCAGTAGCTTTTTTTTTACTAACGATTTGCCCGAACCGGTAGTTTTTATCACTACTGGTTTGCCCGAACCGGAGCAAACCGGTAGCATTTCACCCCTGTTGCCAAGCCTTCAGCATGAAACAGTACTTATTAAAGAAGCCCAATGAATGAATGAATGAATGAATGATGTAAATAAATTCATGGACATGTATAGTATATTAAATGAAATTTGTGTTTTCAAGTGCGTCTTGATACCTTTGGGACAGGGGTGTCAAACTCCAGGCCTGCAGGCCAGATTTGGTCTGCGGAGTGCTTAGATCTGGCCTGCGGGACTGCCCTGGAGGACAGGCGAAGGACCTGCCTGTGGTGCCTCTGCCAGCGGAAAAGGAGCCTCCCAAGCTCCGTTTTCGGCTACGACAGCCTTCTACTGTCCTCTGCCAGTGAAAACGGAGCTGGAGGCGGCCACACATGGCCCTTCTGAGTTCCATTTTCACTGCCAGAGGGGTGCCGGAGGCTGTCACAGCCAAAAACTCATTTTTGCTGGCAGGGCGCTCAGGTCACCACAGGCACCCTTGACGGTAGTGACATCAAACTGGCCACTGAGATCAAACACAACCCTGATACGGCCCTCAATGAAATCGAGTTTGACACTCCTGCTTTGGGATAACCAAGTTTATCGTGTACAAACCCAGATCCAGACAGAGCGTTTAGCTGACCTTGTTAAGCTTTATTGTGCAAACTCAGCCTCCCGTTCGTGTTTAATCAAGCTGATTCATAATCTGTTGTGCTGAGAATCCAGCCAGCTGGATTCAGGAAGTCTCCTAGAAAGTCAGTCATTAACTAGTTCGATGGCAAGTCTGTTCTAATTAAAAGTTTAAAAAGTTGCCATTCCAGAACCATGGGCAGCGCCCTTATTTATTTGATCGATTAGAGCCCTAATAGGTTCTGCAGAAATTGAGCAATACTGGGGTGATTCAGGGGGTGGGATCCTTTGAAAAGATGGAGGGGGCAGTGCATCGCTCTAGCCTGACTTTCAATAAGATCATTTTTATTGGCACTTTTTTCTGTGAATACACTGGCACACATTAAAAAATGAAATTCTGATGCCCGCTCTCAAAAGAACACACACACACATATGCACATACATATGCTATATAGACACACACACATATACAGGACAGGACAGGATAGGATAGGATAGAATAACAGAGTTGGAAGGGACCTTGTAGGTCATCTAGTCCAACCCCCTGCTTAAGTAGGAGGTTCTGCACCAATCACTGGACAGTCTCTTAGCCTCCAGTCCCCTAATCATCTTTGTTGCTCTTCTCTGCACTCTTTCTAGAGTCACGCAAAGTTGCCATACTTTGCTTTAAGCCACATTGTATTAAGCCAGATACAGTTGTTTACAGTCCTCCGTGGCTGGATTCATAGGTGGTACTTAGCTTTAGTTGTTTACCACGTTATGTAAAATCAGTTTATTCTGAATAAATGCTATTAAAAATTGTCCCGGGGCAGGAAAAAACTAAGATTTCCCTTTGCTGCTGTTAAAGCATATCTAAATGGTTTAGTCAACACCCTGTGTCAGAGGAACTAGACGTTTTAAAAAATGGTTTAATATAAAAATATTTCCTTAGACTTTTCAGATGCTGACGTCCTTCATTTTATAGAAATGCTAAACACTGCACTTTTTCTAGAGTCTCAATATGTTTTTTATAGTGTGGTGACCAAAAATAGACGAAGTATTCTAGGTGTGGTCTTACTAAGGCTTTATAGAGTGGTATTAGTACCTCAGGTGATCTTTGATATACCCCGAGACAGACACACACATGTGTGAGTGTGTGCGTGTGTATTATACATTGTATATTATATACATACCTAAGAATAAAATGTCATGTTTCTCCAAAAATAAGACCCTGTCTTATATTTTTCTGAACCCTGAAATAAGTGCTTGGTTTTATTGCTATGCACTCAAAAGCCCGATTGGGCTTATTATCAGGGGATGTCTTATTTTGGGGAAAACAGGGTAGAAAGAATAGAATAGAATAGAATAGAATAGAAGTGTGTCGGGGTGAAATCCAGCAGGTTCTGACAGGTTCTGGAGAACTGGTAGCAGAAATTTTGAGCAGTTTGGAGAACTGGCAAATGCCACCTCTGGCTGACCCTAGAGTGGGGTGGGAAAGGAGATTTTGCAATATCCTTCCCCCAGGAGTGGGGAGGAAATGGGGATTTTGCAGTATCCTTCCCCTGCCACGCCCACCAAGCCACGCCCACCAAGCCACACCATGCCCATCAAGCCACCCCCACAGAACCAGTAGTAAAAAAAAATGGGATTTCACCACTGATGTGTGTGTATATGTATATTATACATACACACCCACATTCACATGTACACATGCACACCCCATATATTTTAATCACAGACCATTTAGAATACATAGTGAAAATGTTTGGAAAATCATGTTTCAGGGCTTCGGGAAGAACACCTTGGACTTGGAACAGGGAATAAACCTGGCTCGCATCCACGTGCATCTCCACGACCTCTTTTCCCCTGAAAACAGCTTCCAAAGGCACCGTGGAAAGGGGCTGGGGGGGACGGGGGGGGGCTTAGAACGTTTGTACCTGGCGTTGCCAGGGACGCCAGCGCGGTTGCTAAGGCGTTAGTTGAGGGACCCTTCCCGGATCTGACGCGCCGGCGCGCTAGCAGAAGAGGGGAAATAAACAAGAAGGGAGAGCGCAGGAGGGAGAGAGTGAGATCAGCTGGCGGAAGGGGGCAGGGAAGCGGCTGCCGGCTTGATCCAGGGTGAGATCTGGTGGGTGATCGGGGAAATCAATCGGTATTTTATTATATTACTTTATGCTTATATACATATATATATATATGTATGAGAGAGTTTGAGTTTTAGAGAGATGTAGCTTATTTTGTGTGTATGCATGACATCTAGAAGGGACTCGAATTGCTTGATGACCGTATCTTGGACGGAGTTGACTGCGGTGTTGTTGGACTTTTTCAATCATACAAAGTGCGTGCTTATTTTCGCCGGGGAAAAAAAAAAGGCTTTACCTGATGAGACTGGAGTGATATACTCGGTCTCGATCCGGATAAGTTCTTATTCTTTTTAAATTTAAATTTTTAAATTTAAGGGGCGTGTATAAGAGCACAAGAGTGCCTACCGTTCCTGTCCTATTGTTTCCTTTCTTTATATTCAATTACTTTAGTTATTACATACTCATACTTATATATATACTTATATATTGTATAGTTATTTCATGCTTACACTCATATACTGTGTGACAAAATAAATAAATAAATAAATAAAAAATCTTGTGCAGGGCAGGATTTTCCTCCCCCACACCACCCAAGAAAACACCCCTCCTTCCTCCATCCATTCACGATTTGCAAATAGGGGGAGAAGCTAATGGGATTGTAAGGGAAATTCCTAATGGATTTCTTTTTTCTTTTCTTTTCTTTTCTTTTCGTTTCTCTTTCTTTCTTTCTTTCTCTCTCTCTCTTCCTTCTTTCCTTCCTTCTCTTTTTCTCTCTTCCTTCCTTCCTTCTCTCTCTCTCTCTCTCTCTTTCTTTTCTTTTCTTCTTTTTCTCCCTCCCTCCCCCCCTTCCTTCCTCCCTTCCTTCCTTCTTCCAAATTAAAGCCACAAACTTTCTGTCCTAGTGTTCCCTTTGATTGTATCAAATTCGTATAGTTATTTCATGCTTATGCTTATATATATACTGTTGTGACAAATAAATAAAGAAATAAAATAAAAAAAAAACTTGCAAGAATGGACTTGTAACTGCATACGGAGGTATAAGGGACCCTGAGATTAAAGGATCATGGGTGGTGTAGTCTCTCTCTACGACTAGAGGGCGCCGGCAAGGGGCGAAGCCGAAGATAAGGGTTGACTCTTCTGCCATCTCATCCATTGCAAATCGGAGAAGGGAAAGATTTCAAGGGAGGGGAGGGGGGGAGGGAAACAAGGCGCCTGGACCGAGGCCCGGTTTATTTAAACCGGAGGGCAACGGAGCTTTTTCCTCGCCCTGAAAAGAGGCTTTGCTGCTGTGTCTTTAAGAGCCGCCCGGTGCGGAGGCAGCTCCGGACTGGGAGCTTTAAAGGGGCTTTTTGCAAGAAGCCAGGCGGCCCCTCTCTCGCTTTCTCCGCCTCCCTTGTTGGATCTGCACCGGGCCAGCAGCCAGAGATGGAGGAGCCATTCATCTGGCCGTGAACGTGACCGGGAGTCGCCATTCGCGTGGAATTGTTTTGCACGGTTTGGAGACGCGGGATCGGCGAGGTGATCGACTCGCGACAGGCCTTTCCCTTCGGTTGGGCGGGAGGCCTGGGGCTCTGGGGGGGTTTCTAGCTGGGTTGGGAGAGAGATCGGAATCCCGATTTCTGGCCGGGTCGGGAAATCGAAGCACGGTTGTATTCGATTCTTGCATTCACGCGACGTGGCCTTCAGTAGGATGGGTTGGGTTGAGTTCACGCAATACATTGGGATCATTCGTGGGTGGCTGATTAGTAAGTAGTTCGTGGTATGGTTAAGATTTGTGACTGAGGGAGTTTTCCATACAGGTAGTCCTCAACTTACAACAACTTCATCATCTAGTGATTGCTGAAAAAAAGGGGGCTTTTGAACGGTGGTTTTCACACCCGTGGTCGTGTGGATTAAAATTCAGATGCTCGGCAACTGACTCATATTTATGACGGTTGCAGTGTCCTGTGGTCATATGATCACTTTTTGCAACCTTCAGTGAAGTTGATTGTGGAAGCCAGATTCTCTTAACAACCCGTGTCGCTCTTTTGACAGCTGCAGCGATCCACTTAACAACCGTGAGAAGAAAGGGTCCTAAAATGGGGAAAAACCTCACTTAACAAAAGTCTCTGCTTAGCAGCAGAAACGTTGGGCTCAGTTGCAGCCGTAAGTCGAGGACTAGCTGTATTGGCAAAAGGCTTTGGGTGTAGGCTGACTGATGATATTTGAGCTTAGGGAGTTATTGAGCCCGCATGACTAGTGTGTGATGCCATGGGTCAAATATAAACCCTGAAAAAGTGGGGTAGTTGTGTACTGTGGTGTGTCTTTTCAGTTACAGCTGGTAAGTGTAGCCGTAGCGCTACTGTAGGAATTCTTTCCTTTGTAATTAAGTTTAGCTACAGCAGTAGTTAACTTTTGGATTTTCCCATGCCATGCATGATTCACCCTTCATTAGTCAATTTTTCTTTCTGTTTTTCATCTCAGTTCATTCTAAAGATTGGCCGGCTTTGTCATGCTGCTGCCTTAGGAAACAGGAAGAATAAAAGGCAGCGCTTTTTATAACTACAAGTGGATGTTTGACCTGGTAAATGATTGCCTCCTCACTCACTTTGGTGACATTTGCAGTGCAGGATTCCTGGGTTGTGATCTGGTAACTCTTTGATGGGGAGGGGGAGAAACTCTTGAAATTTGGAACCAGATCAGGAAGTGGGAAAAGAGGCACTCAGACCTTTCAGATGTCTCGTTTCAAAAACAACCAGAGCAAACTATTGTAGATTAAAAAAAAAGTCCCTCACTTGGAGCCCAGAGCTTGCATGAACAAAACAGAATAAAGAGTTGGGAGGGACCTTGGAGATCTTCTAGTCCAACCTGCTGCTCAGACAGGAAACCCTATACCCATGATGGGGAACCTATGGCACGCGTGCCAGAGGTGGCACGCAGAGCCCTCTCTGTGGGCATGCGTGCTGTTGCCAGCTGATCTTCTGGTTTCTGGTGCGCACATGCTTGCCGGTCAGCTGGTCTTTGCAGGTGCTGGAAAATGGCTTGAAAACGGCCCCAAAATGACCTGGAAAACAACCTGGAAAAAAGCCTGAAAACGGCCTGAAAAATGATCTGAAAACAGCCCAAGAAGCAGCCCAAAAAAGGCCCAAAAATAGGCATGTGCGCTAGCCAACTGGTCTTTGGGTTTCCAGTGCTGTGGCGCATGCACATACATGCACATGCGTTCCGGTTTGGGCACTTGGTGCCGAAAAGGTTCGCCATCACTGCCCAACACCATTTCAGAGAAATGGTTGTACAATCTCTTAATAAAAACTTCCAGTGTTGGTTGGAGCATTCACAACTTCTGGAGGCAAGTTGTTCCACTGATTAATTGTTCTGTCAGGAAGTTTCTCCTTAGTTCTAGGTTGCTTCTCTCCTTGATTAGTTTCCTCCCATTGCTTCTTGTTCTACCCTCAGGTGCTTTGGAGAATAGTTTGACTCCCTCTTCTTTGTGGCAGCCCCTGAGATATTGGAGCAGGCTATCATGTCTCCCCTAGTCCTCCTTCTCATTAAACTAGACATTCCCAATTCCAGCAACCATTCTTTATATGCAAGGTATTAAGGGGAGACATAAATTGTGTGCCTATGTAGAATAGTTCACATTCCTTGCTTTTAGCCTGCGTGAAGCCAACTAGTATGCTAATAAATTATGATTTAGCACAGTGGTTCTCAGACTGTGGTCTGGGTGGGCCGTGATGTCATCCTAGGGGGTCTGTGAAGGCTTGAAAAAATGGGTATGATTTAAATCAGGGGTCTCCAACCTTGACAACTTTAAGACTTGTGGACTTCTGGGAGTTGAAGTCCGCAAGTCTTAAAGTTGTCAAGGTTGGAGACCCCGGATTTAAATCTTGGTGGGCTGCGGCCATGGTCCATGGCCCCAAAAGCTATTTAAAGGGGATCCATGGTGAAGAACCACTGATAGAGCATATTGTACATAAGCAGTTGTGATTCATTTAGTACAGTGGTCCTCGACTTATGACCCCAATTGAGCCCAACATTTCTGTTGCTAAGTGAGACAGTTGTTAAGTGAGTTTTGCCCCATTTTATGACCTTTCTTGCCACAGTTGTTAAGTGAATCGCTGCCGTTGTTAAGTTAGTAACATGGTTGTTAAGTGAATCTGGCTTCCCCATTGATTTTGCTTGTCAGAAGTTCGCAAAATGTGAACACATGATTCCCAGGACACCGCAACCGTCATAAATAGGAATCAGTTGCCAAGTGTCTGAATTGCGATCACGTGACCATGGGGCTGCTGCAACCATTTGTAAGTGTGAAAAACAGTCATAAGTCACTTTTTTCAGTGCCGTGGTAACTTTGAATGGTCACTAAATGAACTGTTGTAAGTCGAGGACTATCTGTATATCATAGCTTGTGTATTTTGCATATCCAACTTGGCTTAGTTCATTTTTCATACTTCATACTGTGAGGTTTTGTTTTATTATGTTGTGTGAACTGAGCCATAACGTTTATAAACCAGGATTCCTAGCTTAGAACAAAATAGGAACTCTTCCATTCTTTATCGGATAGAATGTTGTAAGGATAGAAAATAGAGAAGCGTACTTTAACAGTATTTGTGTAACTACTGGTAGATTTAGATATATTTGTGTTTCCTTTTTAACTGATGCCTTTTCTTTTGCTTAATATTCTTTCATCTTTTTCTGCAGTTCACATAACATTGCTAATGCTGAAAGGGTACAGTAAAATGGGTGTGCATATGATTAAAAATGGATATTTTTAATCTTACCTTCTTTAGCAGAATTAAACTTTCAAGTGTTGTTTTTTTTTACCCTCAAATCCAGCTTCTTACTATTTCTGTAACTGAAGAGAGTAACTATGCCCATACAGTGTACCGTTCTCTAAGTTTAGTTTAACCATGCTTATAAGTTTGATTTGTTGGATACCCAAAGCCACAATCGAGCCAGAGGTGGGATTCAAATAATTTAACAACCGGCTCTCTGCCCTAATGGGTGGGCGTGGGCCTGTTGGGCGTGGCCATGGTGGGTGTGGCCAGGGGATGTGACAGGCAGCACTTGGCCTCCTGCACCCCCCTGGGAGCAAAAATGAGCCAGCGGGGGGTGGGGTGCGCCACCCCCCTGAGCCCCATTTTGGGCCAAGTGGCCTTCCTGAACTTACGTGGGAGCCAAAATGGAGTGCGTGGGGACTCCTGGAAGGGACGGAGCCAGGCAGCAATTTAACTACCAGTTTGCCTGAACTGGCTGAATCCCACAACTGAATGAGTTGTACTTCAACATGGCGTGTGAAATAACCAGCAAGAAATGTCACATTATGATTGCTTATCATTTGGCAATCAGAAATCCTTGATCTACTGCAAAAGTCAGCCAGATCGAACCTTAGATCTCAGAATGAGTTTTCCCCACCTGTGTCCAAAGGATCATTTCCCTGAATCTTTACCTTTTACAGAGAATCCTCAACTTACGACTGACCACAACTGAGCCCAAATTTTAGGCTGCTAAGCGAGAAATTTGTTCAGTGAGTTTCGCCCCGTTTTACGACTTTTCTTGCCACTTTCGTTAAGTGGCACTTGTTAAAATTAGTAACACGGTTGTTAAATGAATCCGGTTTCCCCATTGACTTTGCTTGTCAGAAGGTTGCAAAAGAGGATCCACATGACCCCGGGACACTGCAACCGTCATAAATGTGAGTCAGTTGGCAAAAGCCTGAATTTTGATCACATGACCCTGAGGATTCTGCAACGGTTCTAAGTGTGAAAGTGTGACGGTTGTAAGTCATTTTTTTTAGTGCTGTTGTAACTTTGAATGCTCACTGTGAACTGTGGTAAGTCTCGAACTACCTGCATTTAAAAAAAAAAAAATCCATATATTAGGAGAGGAAAATTTTTGATGGAAGTTGGATAGAAGCTTCTATTGCCACCAGCGAGATTGGCCAGGATGTTTCCAAATAGGTCCCCGAATTGTTGTAGATGTGGTCACAAACAAGGAACGTTCTACCACATGTGGTGGACCTGCCCTAAGATTAAGAAATTTTGGGGGAAGATAAAAAACTGTCTGGATGAAATAACGGCAGAAAATAGGAAAAAAAAAACACGGAACTATTCCTATTGAGCATTCTGGAAGGGAAAATGGAAAAAAAAAATACAATGCCAGTATATCATATTACACATATTGACGGCATGTAGAATTGTGATAGCACAGAATTGGAAACCTTCGGATATCCCACCGGATCAAATTATAATAAAAAAATATGAATGTGCAGAAATGGATAGATTGTTGATGGAAATGAAGGAGAGGGAAGATACTGAGTACTATCTTATATGGAATAGATGGTATTCCTGGCTGGAGAGTAAGCATAAAACTTAAGGGAGATTTTTGCCATGAGACTGAATTCTGAATAGAGGTTAAGATAATGTAAATAAGAATGTTGGTTTATAGAAATACTTAGAAATAGAATCTGTATAGGTAAAGGTAAATAGGATAAGAAATACCGATGTAGGAAAAGCTGTTACGAGTAATGTAATTTTGATGCATTTGTCTTTGTGTGTTTTATATATTTTTTTTGTTTTGGTGTTGTTGTTTTTTTGTATTGTATATTTTAACTTTTGGAAATTCAATAATTATTTTTTTTAAAAAAAGAAGCTTCTATTAGCCAAGCCAACATAAACAATTCCCAACAGCACTCCTGGACATTTCTCCTTTTCCCGGACAGATGAAAATAAGAAGCTACATATATTTTAGATATTGCTGTGCTGCATTGGCTTTCAGCGCCATCACTTAGTTATATCCCTTTGGGGCCTTTCATCTTCCTGCAATTTCTGGCTATGCATCTTCCCTTCCACTTTTAAAAAAGTACCATAACATTTTGCAACCAGACAGCTATGAGTCTGTGTTAAAACCTGAATTCTGGTTTTATGGCTAGGACCAGTGGTGAAATGTAAAATTTGTTACTACTGGTTCTGTGGGCATGGCTTGGTGGGGGTGGGGGTAATTTGACTGGGTGGGCGTGGCCAACTTTTTTTTTTTTACTTTTAAAAACATTTTTCTACAATCTCTTCCACCGAAGAGGTTGTTTAAAAAATGCTTTTAAAAGCCTCTGACGATCCCAGATGAGCCGCACGATCATCAGAGGCTTTTTTTTTTTTTTTACTTTTAAAGCATTTTTTCAGCTGAAGAAAAAATGCTTTTAAAAGTTAAAAAAAAAAACCCTCTGATGATCGTGCAGCTCAGCTGGGCATGGGGCGGGCAGGGATTTTTGCTACCGGTTCTCCGAACCATCCGCTGCCATCGCTACCAGATCGGGTGATCTAGTCCAAACCGGGAACATTTAACCCCTGGCTAGGATTGGTTGTCCTTGACCTATGTGACACAATTGAGCCCAAGATTTTCATTGCTAAGTGAGAAATTGTTAAGTGAGTTTTGCCCCGTTTTACAATCTTTCTTGCCACAATTGTTAAGTGAATCACGGCAGCTGTTCAGTGAGTAATGTTATTGTTTCTGGCTTCCCTGTTGTCTTTGCTTGTCAGAAGGTCACCAAAATTATCACATGACCCTGGGACACTGCCACCATCATAAATATGAGTCAGCTGCCAAGCAATTGAATCTTTTGATCTGCTGACCATGGGGATGCTGCAACAGTTGTCAGGGTGAAAAATAGTCATAAGTCACTTCCCCCCCCCCCCCAGTTTCATTGGGCCTTTGAACAGGTCACTAAATGAAATGTTATAAGTTGTGGATTACCTATATGCAGATTTTCAGCAAGTTGTTTTCTCTTGCTTAATTTGTTATTTGTGATTTTAGTAAAGCCCTGATTTATTAGAAGCAGGGAAGAAAATCATAAACTGTTTGTCAGGGTTCCAAGTAATACACCCAACGGAATCAAAACTCCAAGGCAGGCATTTACGCCAAATACCCGACCTTAGGACATTTCGTCGCGAACTCAAGACTCATCTTTTTATCCGCGCAGGGCTGGCTTAAATTGGGATTTTAATGTTTAAATTTATTAATTTTAAACGGGGTTTTCTTAGTATGGTAAATTTTAATTATTGGGCTAATTTAAAATAAGTTTTTTAAATCGTATTTTAAACTTGTATATTGTATTGTCGGTTTTATTATGCCTGTACACCGCCCTGAGTCCTTCGGGAGAAGGGCGGTATAAAAATCAAATAAAATAAATAAATAAAATAAAATAAATAAATATTCCTCAAAGTATAATTAGGCATGTCATATTGGCACGTCCGAGGCAACCTGACTCTAAATCTCCCTCGGGTTTCCCCCACCCCAGTTAGCAGTAGAGTTTTCTTCAGGGCTGAGACTGTTACACTAATGTTCCCAAGTAACTGGAAATGTTACCCATCTGTTATGTTGGGATTTCTTAATTTCATAACAGAGTTGGAAGGGACCTTGGAGGTCTTCTAGTCCAACCCCCTGCCCAGGCAGGAAACCCTACACCATTTCAGACAAATGGTTATCCAACATTTTCTTAAAAATTTCCAGTGTTGGAGCCTTCACAACTTCTGCAGGCAAGTTGTTCCACTTATTAATTGTTCTAAATGTCAGGAAATTTCTCCTTAGTTCTAAGTTGCTTCTCTCCTTGATTAGTTTCCACCCATTGCTTCTTGTTCTACCCTCAGGTGCTTTGGAGAATAGTTTGACTCCCTCTTCTTTGTGGCAGCCCCTGAGATATTGGAACACTGCTATCATGTCTCCCCTAGTCCTTCTTTTCATTAAACTAGACATATCCAATTCCAGCAACCGTTCTTTATGTGTTTTAGCCTCCAGTCCCCTAATCATCTTTGTTGCTTTTCTCTGCACTCTTTCCATCTTTTTTTTTATTTAAAAAGTTTTACAAAAATTTTTTCCCTTTCCCCCCTCCCCACTTCCCCCCTCCCCCCTCCCTTCCCAAACCCCCTTCCCCCGACTTCCCGGAACAAACACAAGGTATAGTAAAAATAAAGCAAACATATACTAAAAATTTTTCCTTCCTAACTAAATTATAATCCTTCAATTCTCATCAATTCCTAACTTCCCCCAAAACAATCAAAAATAATACATCCTAATCATTCAAAGGCAGTCTGATAACTCTTAGTCTGATATCTGTTTTGAATATAGTCAATCCATTTTTTCCATTCACTTAAATATCTTTCTTGCGTATTGTCTTTCAAAAAGGCTGAGATTTTTGCCATCTCAGCCAAATTGGCAACTTTCAATATCCATTCTCCTATTGTAGGTACTTCTTTTTTCTTCCAATACTGTCCTATTAGTAATCTTGCCGCTGTTATTAAATTTAAAATCAACTTAGTCTCAATTACTGTACAGTCCGTGATAATTCCCAGCAAAAAAACTTGCGGCAGGAACTTTATCTTCTTTTTCAGAACATTTTGTAGAATCCACCAAATTCTTATCCAAAAAGCCTTAATATTTTTACAAGTCCACCAAATATGAAAATATGTAGCGTCATCACAATTACATCTCCAACATTTTGCTTGCATATCTGGATATATACACGATAATTTCTTAGGATCTAAATGCCATCTGTAAAACATTTTATAAAAATTTTCCCTTAAATTCTGTGCCTGTGTAAATTTAACATTTCTAACCCAAATTTTTTCCCAAGTTTCCAATAATATTGGCTCCTGAAAATTTTGTGCCCACTTTATCATACAGTCCTTTACCAAATCCCTTTCAGAGTCTATTTCAAGTAATACATTATACAATCTCTTTATATGTTCCTGAGATTGATTTCTAATTTGCTTTACCAAATTTTCCTCATTCTGGACTATACCAATTTTCTGATCTTCCTTCCATCTAGCACGTAATTGCCCATATTGGAACCAAGTATAATTTTTCCCTTCTTCTTTTAATACATGCAAAGATTTTAATTGCAAACTACCGCTTTCAGTATACAAAAGATCTTTATATGTAGTCATTTCCTGAGTCTGTTCTAAATTTATGTTTTCTATTGTATGTCTAGGACTTGCCCACATGGGAACCTTATAAATTAATTTATAAAAATATTTCTTCCAGACACGCAAGAGAACAATTCTTAACACATGGTTTATAAAAGCCTTATCCACTTTTTTATCATAAATTAAATATGCATGCCATCCATATAATAAATCATAACCTTCTCTTTCCATCTTTTTTACATCGTGGCGACCAAAACTGAATGCAATATTCCAAGTGTGGCCTTACCAAGGCATTATAAAGTGGTATTAACACTTCACATGATCTTGATTCTATCCCTCTGTTTATGCAGCCCAGAACTGTGTTGGCTTTTTTGGCAGCTGCTTCTATCTAACATGGATTCTAACATGCACTGGGCCCTTGTCTATGTAGTAAACTCTTGTGTCTCTTTTTCTGTAACCTTCAATTGGGGCAAAACAGTGTATAATAGGGCAACAATTTTTGAATCAAGGTAGCTCAGATTGACAGATTTACAGAATGCATGCAGAATTCAGGGCCCTGATTCCTGTAGGATTTAAATTTGTGGCTGCTTCAGCGTTGTCATGCCACTATGCTGCCACCCAGAGGTTCAGTGGACTGCTCCTGCCCTAGCGCTATGGATAAGCTGGTCCAGGGGTCTGCAACTTTAAACACTCAAGGAGCAATTTGGACCTGATACCCACAGAAAAGAAAACACCGAGAGACAAAACCCTGGTGTGGCCAACTCGATGTCACTCACTTCTACCAGTCACATGATCCCTCTTAGCCATGCCTATACCCAGCCGGTCATTAGAGCAGAGAACTGGTTGTTAAAAAACACCGGGAACCACAAAATCCTTTTGACATCTCTCTTTCTCTCTCTCTCCCCCCCCCCCCGCCCGTATCTCTCTCTCTCTGCTCCAGCCACTTCTCCATTCCCCGCCATTGCCCTTACCTTCTCAGGCCAGGCAAGGAGTGAATGGGAGGGGAGGGTGAGAGGCAAAGCCAGCCAGTGGTGGCATCACCCGACAGGGAGCCACAGCAGAGGGCCCAAAGAGCCACAGGCGGCTCCAGAGCTGCAGGTTGTTGACACCCGAGCTAGTCTCCCCTTAACCAATGCAATCATAGATTGCATTAACAAAAGGATAGACTCAAGTTCACATTACTGCAATGCTCTCTACATGGTGCTCCCCTTGAAGAGCACCAGGAGGCTCCAACTGGTACAGAATGCGGCCGCGCGGGGGATTGAGGGAGCTTCCCGTAGCTCCCATGTAACACCTCTCCTGCGCAGGCTGCACTGGTTGCTGGTGGTCTTCCGGGTGCGATTCAAGGTTCTGGTTATCACCTTTAAAGCGCTCCATGGCATGGGACCGGGATATTTATGGGACCGCCTACTGCCGTCGGTAACCTCCCATCAACCTGTGCGCTCCCACAGAGAGGGCCTTCTCAGGGTGCCATCTGCCAGACAATGTCGGCTGGCGACCCCCAGGCTGAGGAATTCTGGGAGTTGAAGTCCACAAGTCTTAAAGTTGACAAGGTTGGAGACCCCTGATCTAAGGGGTTGCCCCAAAGAACAGGGGGTCAACCTATTTGCCAAAGCACCAGAAGGCAGGACAAGAAGCAATGGATGGAAACTAATCAAGGAGAGAAGCAATCTAAAACTAAGGAGAAGTTCCCTGATGATTAATCAGTGGAACGACTTGCCTCTTGAAGTTGTGGCTGCTCCAACACGAGGTGTTTTAGAAGAGATTGGACAACCGTTTGTCTGAAAAGATATAGGGCCATGATGGTGAACCTATGACATGTGTGACACAGGTGGCACCCAGAGCCCTCTCTGTGGGCACACGCATCGTCGCCAGCTGATCTTTGCGTGCGCTGGAGCTCCGGAAACCCGAAGACCAGCTGGCCAGTGTTCATGTGGTCACTAAACGAATTATTATAAGTCAAGGACTACCTGCATTCCCACTGCTTCCTTGGTAGGATAAGCAAAAAAAAGAAATGCAGCCCCTTTTTTGCCAGCAATGAGTTGTGTCTGGAACAGGTGATTGAGAAACAAGCTTGTGTGTAAAATATGTGGGATTTTTAGAGAATCTAGGGCAGATCCCTGAGCCTGGTGGCTCCCCAGGCACATTGGAGTATTGGGCTACCCAGGATCACTTATTGAGATGGGCAGATCCACAAATGGAATTAATACGTAAACAACCACATCTGTTTGGGGATGATGGTGTTTGCATTGCATTAGAAGAACGCAACGTCAGGGAAGTGGATGTAGGACAGGTGTTCTCCAGGAGAGCAAATACCAAATAAATTGTATCAATCTCATTGGATCCTGTTGAAGGAATCTAGCAAGCTTCCTCCCTCTGTGGTCTCCCTGACCTACTTCACGCATGATGACTGGGTTCATCATGGCTTAGGATTTGTTTTGTTGTTTCCTAGTATTTGCGTGAAACAACCATCACAGCTCAGGAAGATATTTAGTTTAGGTTTATTTATAGCACTTGCAGTCACTAATTCCTATTGAAGAGTCCCAAACTTGTGGATTAACTTTTGCCGTAACCGAGCAGGGGAAGGAATGGCTCATCTTCACATCCTGTGACATCAAAATGGTTGACTAACTGTTTAGTATGAAAAGGTTGGAAAAGATTTCAGAGGTTAGGATAATGGTTATAATAATAGTTGTGACTGTGCACCTTTATTTTATTTTATTTATTTTTATTTATCAAATTTTTATACCGCCCTTCTCCCAAAGGACTCAGGGCGGTGTACAGCCAAAGATAAGAAACAAGATATATACAATTAAAACCAACAATTAAAAACATAGATGGAATATATATATATATATATAAACCAGGGGTGAAATCCACTTACCCTTCGCTACTGATTCGCAAATGTGAGTGCACGGGCTTCCTCCACGCATGTGCAGAGGGTCAAAAATGGGACATTATGATGTTTGGGTGGGTGGGCGGAGTCTCCTTCCACTGGCGCTACCGTTCCGCTTGAGCCGGATAGAACCAGCTGAATTTCACCACTGATATAATCTGAAGAATTAAAAAAAAAAATCCAACACAAAAAATCTAGTAGCCAAAGATTAACAATGAAGACAAAGCTTGTGTCTTTCAAACAATGCTTTCAAATAATGCTCTGTGATATAACAGAGTCCATAGAAATCCTGTAATTAAAATATTAACCTAGGAACAAGATAACAATAGGGTGGAATATTAGGCAGGGGTGAAATCCAGCAGGTTCTGACAGGTTCTGGAGAACTGGTAGCGGAAATTTTGAGCAGTTCGGAGAACCGGCAAATACCACCTCTGGCTGGCCCCAGACTGGGGTGGGAATGGAGATTTTGCAATATCCTTCCCCCAGGTGTGGGGAGGGAATGGGGATTTTGCAGTATCCTTCCCCTGGAGTGGGGTTGGAATGGAGATTTTTCAGTATTCTTCCCCTGCCACACCCACCAAACCACAGCACGCCCACCAAGCCATGCCCACAGAACAGGTAGTAAAAAAATTTGGATTTCACCACTGATATTAGGCCCTGTATTTACTCACTAGTACAGTGTCTCCCAATCTCAGCAGTTTTCAGATGTGTGGACTTCAACTCCCAGAATTCCCCAGCCAGCACACTGGCTGGGGAATTCTGGGACTTGAAGAATAGAATAGAATAGAATTTTTATTGGCCAAGTGTGATTGGACACACAAGGAATTTGTCTTGGTGCATATGCTCTCAGTGTACATAAAAGAAAAGATACGTTCATCAAGGTACAACATTTACAACACAATTGATGGTCAATATATCAATATAAATCATAAGGATTGCCAGCAACAAGTTATAGTCATACAGTCATAAATGGAAAGAGATTGGTGATGGGAACTATGGGAAGATTAATAGTAGTGCAGATTCAGTAAATAGTTTGACAGTGTTGATGGAATTATTTGTTTAGCAGAGTGATGGCCTTCGGGAAAAAACTGTTCTTGTGTCTAGTTGTTCTGGTGTGCAGTGCTCTATAACGTCGTTTTGAGGTCCTCACATCTTAAAGTTGTCAGGGTTGAGAAAAACTGCACTAGTCAAATAAGCAGGTATTTAAGCCCTTTTTAAAGGCCATTAAACTTACACAGAGTAAGGAAGGAGGAAGGTGATCTCAGAGTCTGCAGCCTAGTAGTGCCTGGTAGCTCCTGCCCAGAATCTGAACACCCCAACCCTGGAGCAAGAAACACAAGGAGCAAGTGAGATTGTAGTGAGATATAAGGACAAACAGATACAAGGTTGTAAACACAAACACAAGTAGTTTATACCAGGGGTCTCCAACCTTGGCAACTTTAAGACTTGTGGACTTCAACTCCCAGAGCTTTGCTGGCTGAGGAACTCTGGGAGTTGAAGTCTACGTCTTAAAGTTGCCAAGGTTGGAGACCCCTGGTTTATACTAAGCCCTGACTCACAACACCCATAAAGAGACTTGCTCTGTAAGACATGTTACAGTTGTGTAGAAGGTCCAGAACAGTCCCAATTACGTTGTTTTGGTTTATGATCAATGGATGGAGACAAGATGTGAAACAATCAGATTATTTATCAATAAAAAAAATCACACTATGTCCTTCATCAGAACCCCCCCCCTCGGATGTACTCCTGTCCCTGCCCACCAGAGGTGGGCTCCACTTACCTTTGCTACCGGTTCGCAGCAGGAGTGCATGCGCTTCTGTGCATGCACAGATTGTCCATGATGACATCCGGGTGGGTGGGCGGAGTCTCCCGCCACTGTTACTACCGGTTTGCAAGAACCGGACCGAACCGGTAGCAACCCACCACTGCTGCCCACTACAGCAGGGGTCTCCAACCTTGGCAACTTTAAGCCTGGGGGACTTCAACTCCCAGCAAAGCTGGCTGGGGAATTCTGGGAGTTGAAGTCCTCCAGCCTTAAAGTTGTCAAGGTTGGAGACCCCTGCACTGCAGTATAGGTAGTCCTTGACTTACGACCACAATTCAACCGAAAACTGATGCTGCTAAGTTAGACCTTTCTGAATTGAGTTTTGGCCCCATTTTAAAACCTTTCTTGCTACCGTTGTTAAGCGAATCACTGCAGCTGTTAAGTTAGTCACATGATTGTTAAGTGAACCTGGCTTCCCCATTGACTTTGCTTGTCAGAAGGTCGCAAAAGTGGGATCACGTGACTCTGGGACAACTGCAAGCGTCATAAATATGAATCAGTTGCCCAGCATCTAAATTTTGATCACGTGACCATGGGGATGTTGCAACGGTTGTAAGTGTGAAAAATGGTCAGTCACTTTTTCAGTGCCGTTGTAACTTTGAATGGTCACTAAATGACCTGTTGTAAATTGAGTAATCTGTTGTAAATTGAGTAATCTGTTGTAATCCACTGTGTGATCTGTTGTAATCCGCTGTTTTATATAATTCCAATTGAAATGATCAACGTGATGGCTTTCAAATGTTTTTGTTCCCATCCCATAAATACAGAACCAATGAGTAGAACAAAATATCTCTCTTGTACGGTCTCAGGTTTTCATTAATGGAAGAAATTCATGGTCCTTTCTCTGCATTGCTACGAAATCTTCTGCATGCTTTATAAAGAAACACATTTTAAACAGGCTTATTTGTAGATTTAAAGAGGTTTTTGGATTGTAACCTCAGTTCTGGCTTTTAAAATCAGTAACTAATGTTGCTATCTGTATGAATACAAAGAGATCAGGGAGTAGCTATGCAAAGGTGTAGATATGTAGTCCGTCTTTGGGACAAAGCAGGGGTGACATCCAGCAGGTTCTGACAGGTTCTGGAGAACCGGTAGCAGAAATTTTGAGCATTTTGGAGAACTGGTAGCGGAAATTTTGAGTAGTTCAGAGAACCAGCAAATACCACCTTTGGCTGGCCCCAGAATGGGGTGAGAATGGAGATTTTCCAATATCCTTCCCCCAGGAGTGGGGAGGGAATGGGGATTTTCCAGTATCCTTCCCCCAGGAATGGAGAGGGAATGGAGATTTTATAGTATCCTTCCCCTGGAGTGGGGTGGGAATGGAGATTTTGCGATATCCTTCCCCCAGGAGTGGAGAGGGAATGGAGATTTTACAGTAGCCTTCCCCTGGAGTGGGTGGGAATGGAGATTTTAGAGTATCCTTCTCCTGGGGTGGGGAGGGAATGGGGATTTTGCAGTTTCCTTCCCCTGCCACGCCCACCAAGCCACGCCCACCAAGCCACATCACGCCCACAGAACCGGTAGTAAAAAAATTTGGATTTCACCACTGGGACAAAGGCTTGGCACTCAGATGATGAAAGTCTTTCTCCAGATTTATCTGTTGTGATAAGTTATGGTTTGTTTGATGTGGTTGAACAAGCCATAAATTCAGATTTACCAGCCATAATGCCTGGATTTTTACCCCAAGCCAAAGCAACAGCATTTTGATTGACATTTAATTTCTTTCTTTCTTGTATGATGATATATTACATTTATGAAGGCCGAAAGATCTGAACAGCAAAGTCTAGCTATATTAATCTAAGAGGCCAGGCCTAAGATAAAACAATTGGATAGATAATAACATACATTGATAGATAATGTAAAACTTTTCAAAACTAAAATGTATGAAGCTATCAGCTAAGGGATTATTTTTGTAGCCATAGCTAAGGAGTTGGCTGTCGCCACTTGTAATTTTGAACTTTTTAACCTGATGGTAACATTTTAACATTTTCAGAAATGTCTCTTCCTCTTTGTATTCCTCTGGATGGCAACATTAGATGCTGATTTTAAAAGGACTGAAGTTACAATCTAAAAATTCTTTATCTGAGAATAAGCCCTTTTGAAGTTTCTTTATGAGGATACATGGAGAAGGCTGCCCTGTTAAATATTTCAGCTTTTTGTATCCGTTCCCAGGCATTGATTTTTTAAAAATGTATTTCTAAGTAATCTTAAAATACATTTTTGCTTGTCCATCCTTGGCTCAGTGCAGTTCTGTTTTCAGTACAATTATTTGCTATTAATGTTTGGGCTATAATGCTAAGTTATATACTTTCTTTAGAAGAATGGGATTGAACAAACCTAGATTTTTTTTTATTGAATACATACTCATATATTTTAATAAGCAATTTATTCTAGTGGCTTCTGGCCCATACTATGATAGTGTAGAATATCAGGATAAAATGGGTTTCATAAATAATAGAAAGTGTGATCCTGGAAATGTTTAGCAGTAACGGCAATAAATGTTCTATTCTCTTTGAGTGCATAGCATACCTTTCTGGTATTTCTTTATCCTCTCTGTTTATTATTACAATTTTTCTTCCTTTTTAAAACACTTTTATAATCTGAACCTACTTAGTGAAGTGAAGAGGAACTAAAGAGCCTCTTGATTAAGGAGAGTGCAAAAGTTGGCTTGAAACTCAACATTAAGAAAACTAAGATCATGGCATCTGGTCCTCTCAATTCCTGGCAGATAGATGGGGAAGAAATGGAGGTAGTGACAGATTTTATTTTCCTGGGCTCCAAGATCACCGCAGATAGGGACTGCAGCCAATTAATTAAAAGGTGCTTGCTCCTGGGGAGGAAAGCTATGGCAAATCTAGACAGCCTACTAAAAAGCAGAGACATTACCCTGCCAACAAAAGTGTGTATAGTCAAGGCTATGGTTTTCCCAGTTGCAATGTATGGCTGTGAAAGTTGGACCATAAGAAGGGCTGAGCACTAAAGAATCGAGGCCTTTGAACTCTGGTGCTGGAGAAGACTCCTGCAAGTCCCTTGGACTGCAAGGCGATCAAACCGGTCAGTCCTAGAGGAGATCAACCCTGACTGCTCTTTAGAAGGCCAGATCCTGAAGATGAAACTCAAATACTTTGGCCACCTAATGAGAAGGAAGGACTCACTGGAGAAGAGCCTAATGCTGGGAAAGATGGAGGGTAAAAGAAGAAGGGGACGGCAGAGAATTAGGTCATTGGATGGAGTCACTGAAGCAGTCGGTTTGAGCTTAAATGGACTCCAGAGGATGGTAGAAGACAGGAAGGTCTGGAGGAATGTTGTCCATGGGGTCACGATGGGACACAACTTCGCAACTAACAACAACAACAACAACTCAGGGATAGGTTTCACACATTGCACTAAAGTCTGGTTTGCTTTATGGTGTGCTTAATCATGGTCCAGACAAGGTCCCCAATTCCAAACGTACGGAATAGATTTAGCAGAGGTATAATAATAATAATATCAGAGTTGGAAGGGACCTTGGAGGTCTTCTAGTCCAACCCCCTGCCCAGGCAGGAAACCCTACACCATTTCAGACAAATGGCTATCCAACATTTTCTTAAAAATTTCCAGTGTTAGAGCATTTACAACTTCTGCAGGCAAGTTGTTCCACTGATTAATTGTTCTAGCTGTCAGGAAATTTCTCCTTAGTTCTAGGTTGCTTCTCTCCTTGATTAGTTTCCACCCATTGCTTCTTGTTCTACCCTCAGGTGCTTTGGAGAACAGCCCGACTCCCTCTTCTTTGTGGCAACCCCTGAGATATTGGAACACTGCTATCATGTCTCCCCTAGTCCTTCTTTTCATTAAACTAGGCATACCGAGTTCCTGCAACCGTTCTTTATATGTTTTAGCCTCCAGTCCCCTAATCAAGGTGTAAGCTTGTGGAAACAGGGCAAACTTCCCTTTGCCAATGCAACTAACCGAAGCCACTGGCACTCTTCAGATTTCTCCCACGTGGTAATTTTCTGTTATATGGTCATGTAAGTAGGATGACTTTATTAAATCATCAAATCATCGTTTTAATTATTTCATTGATGCAACTTCCCTGTCATCAAAATTCACATATAGACTGCAGGCAGCTTCCATTGCAAGTTTGTTATTGGCAGTTAAATACAATTGCGCAAATCAACCAATCTATCTGAGAATTGTGAAAGGCAAACTAATCAAAGAGAGAAGCAACCTGGAATTAAGGAGAAACTTCCTAACAGTGAGAACAATCAACCAACACAACAGCTTTGCCTTCAGAAGTTGTGCATTTCATCACTGGAGGTTTTTAAGAAGAGACTGGACAGCCACCTATCTGAAATGATATAAAGCAGTGATGGCAAACCTTTGACGTCACCGGCCCTGCTGGCCTTCGCACGTGCGGGGCTGCCGATACCCAGAAGAGCGGCAGCCCATCACGCATGCGCAAAGCCAGCATCCAAACACCCGGATACCGGCATGGACGCACACCCGATGAACAGCTGGCCATTGCGCATGTGCGCAACATCAACCTAGAAGTTTGGGTGCCAGCCTGCACATGTGTGATGGAACGCCGCTCTTCCGGGTTCTGCCGCTCCCGCGTACACGATGGCTAGCTGACTGGCGCGCGTGTGATCACGGGAATGCGGAATAGGAGTCAGCGAGGCCCTGCGTTCTTCATGGATGGTTTTGTGTGCCGCTTCCGGCACGCGTGCCATAGGTTCACTGACACTGATATAAGGTCTCCTGCTTGAGCAAGGGGCTGGACTACGAGACCTCCAAGGCCCTTTCCAGCTCTATTCTGATTCTGGTAGAAGAGCTGTCAGTAAGGCCTCAGGTTGCCACAGGTGATATTTAAATATAAACAAGATGTCTGCTTCTAAGTATTATCTCAACTGCATCCTGCATTATAGAGCCTGTATTCAGCAAGTGGTTGGCCTAGTTGACCTCTGTGGCCTTGTCCAGTTGTATTTTCTTCAATCCACGAGTGTTTCACCTGGTGACCTTTATTTTGGTTAACGTTTGAATAGGTTGCCCCTGATCACCGTGAGTCACTTTACAGCTCTCCGTCATCGTGGGTTAGTAGAAATTTTGCTTGTCTCCGACACCCTTGTTAAATCTTCTGTTGCTGTAGAATCGCTGAGCGAGTTAACTTGATGTTGAGTCATGACTTGACAACTTGCCTGGGTTCCTCTTCAAAAGCAGCTTTAAAAAACAAAAAAAGGAAGGAAGGATGAACGATGGCCAACTGGAATGATCATGTTGAAATAGCCCCGATTTCCTCCTGCAGCTAGGTATGTCCTACTTAGGAGGCTGAGTTAAGAAATACCCTTTTAAGAAATACTCTTTTGCAAACCAGGGAGGGGAAAAAAAGTGGCATTTGTTTGTTTGTTTATTAGACTTTTATACCGCCCTTCTCCCGAAGGACTCAGGGCGGTGTACAGCCAAAAGATAAAAACCCATGTATATACAATTAAAACAAAAAATTTAAAACAGAGCATATTACAAAATGGCCAACATTAAAAATTTTAAATTAAAACCCTAAAATAATAAAACCCCAATTAAAATATAATAAAACTATTAAGCCAGTCCCACTTGAATAAATAAGTGTGTTTTTAGCTCACGGCAAAAGGTCCGAAGATCAGGCACTTGGCGTAGGCCAGGGGGAAGTTCGTTCCAGAGCGTAGGAGCTCCAACAGAGAAGGCCCTGCCCCTGGGGGCCGCCAGCCGACATTGTTTGGCGGACGGCACCCTGAGAAGACCCTCTCTGTGTGAGCGTATGGGTCGGTGGGAGGCATAAGGTAACAGCAGGCGGTCCCGTAAACTGGTAGCAAAAATCCCTCCCCCCCCACATGCCCAGCTGAGCCACGCAATCATCAGAGGTTGTTTTTTTTTTTAACTTTTAAAAGCATTTTTTCTTTGGCCGAAAAAATGCTTTTAAAAGAAAAGAAAAGCCTCTGACGATCGTGCAGCTCAGCTGGGATCATCAGAGGAGCCTTTTAAAAGCATTTTTTCTACAACCTCTTCGGCCGAAGAGGTTGTAGAAAAAATGCTTTTAAAAGTAAAAAAAAAAAAGTTGGCCATGCCCACCCAGTCACATTAACCCCCCCACCAAGCCACGCCCACAGAAACGGTAGTAACAAATTTTACATTTCACCACTGAAATAAGGTCTCCTTCAAGTTGAGTTCAGCTCCTGGTAGCTGCAGGGAGGTATTTGTGCAACTTTTTTTTTTTTCAACAATACAGAAATGCTGCCACCTGTTGAGTCAGTTACCAAACTGAGATATCTAAAGAGCTTCAGGATGGAAAACTTCCAATCCAAACTATCTTGTTGCAACCTGAGCTGTTCTGACATGCCAGAAATGTTTCTAACATCTTGGATTTGGAAGAAAGGGAAGTTCGGAAACCACAGAATTTGAACCTCAAAATGTTTTGTATATCTTACCTTCTTTGAACCTTGAGTCATAAAATCATGGCCTGATTATCCTGTCCTCAGTCACTATTTAGAATAGAATAGAATAACAGAGTTGGAAGAGACCTTGTAGGTCATCTAGTCCAACCCCCTGCTTGAGCAGGAGACCCCTATATCATTTCTGACAGATGGCTGTCCAGTCTCTTCTTGAAAGTTTCCAGTGATGAAGCTCCCACAACTTCTGAAGGCAAGCTTTTCCATTGGTTGATTGCTCTCACTGGCAGAAAAATTCTCCTTATTTCTAGGTTGAATCTCTCCTTGAATCATTTCCATCCATTGGAATCTTCTCATCGTTCCCATCACCAATCTCTTTCCACTTATGACTGTATTACTGTAACTTTATTGCTGGCAATCCTTATGATTTATATTGATATATTGACCATCAGTTGTGTTGTAAATGTTGTACCTTGATGAACGTATCTGTTCTTTTATGTACACTGAGAGCATATGCACCAAGACAAATTCCTTGTGTGTCCAATCACACTTGGCCAATAAAAAAAAAATTCTATTGTTCCTTGTCTGGCCTTCAGGTGCTTTGGAAAATAGGTTGAACCCCTCCTCTCTGTGGAAGCCCCTCAAATACTGGAAGACTGCTATCATGTCACTCCTGGGCCTTCTCTTCACTAGACTATCCATGCCCAGTTCTTGTAACCGTTCTTCATACGTTTTAGCCTAATCATCTTTGTTGCTCTTCTCTGTACTCTTTTTAGAGTCTCAACGTCTTTTTTATAGTGTGGTAACCAGAATAAAACAGGTCACAGAATAAGCTGCCTTTATAAGCTAGAAATAAGCTGCCTTTAACAACTCCTCTCTCAGTTTTTCAAGAAAAATATTTCCTGGTCTGAATTAGAACAATTCATTCTGTCATACTGGGGTTTTATCACCTCATTCTCGCATCTGTGATAGTAGAATATATGCTCGGTATGAAAATTCTTTGGAGCAATGTTTTTTTCTCCAGTATGATAATAAAAGTCACTTTGAGAACCGCTGTCAGTCAAGGTTCGGAATTGGGATAGTAGCAGGTATAAAGTGGTATCTTGTCAAAAGCTTATGGTTTATTTTATAAGAAAAATAAACCATCCTTGAGAAGATGGGATCCAATTTCACATAAAAACCTCCAGAGATAAAGTGCATACTGTCTTTGGAAATTGACTTCTTTACTGTTTGAAAGACTTTACTATCAGGATGATTTTCCTTATAGGGTTTTTAAGTAAATACTAGGTAGCTGCAAGTTATTATTTTTGCTCCTAATTTTTGCAGCAATATAAAATAGTTCCTGCTCGTCTTCTCTGTGACGCCATTTAATGGGCCTGAGCAATAATATTGGATCTCTCCTGTATTTACGTTCAATGTATTTCCTCCTTACATTTCTCCCTGGTGAGAACATCTTGTTCCTCTTAGCTCAGTTTTCCAAATTATCCAGACTAGAACTGCAATCCCGGTGTTGGCTGGACTCTCCAATATTAGCTAGACCAATGTTGGCAAACCTTTTTGCTGTCGCGTGGCAAAAGTGGGGGGAGCGGGGGCGGGAGGGTCGTGTGCGCATGTGCCCACACCCATAATGCAATGCCCCCCTGCACGCCCCGCCCCCTGTGCCTGTGCCCATGCCCCCCACGCATGCACACACAATCCCTCCGCGCCCCGTTTTAGGCCTAGCAGGCCTCCTTGAAGCCTCCGGA
Organism: Ahaetulla prasina; assembly: GCF_028640845.1. NCBI lineage: Eukaryota > Metazoa > Chordata > Lepidosauria > Squamata > Colubridae > Ahaetulla > Ahaetulla prasina. The sequence goes on from NC_080540.1 coordinate 13,510,011, forward strand.
AGACAGAAACGGCCCATTTCTGGACTTCCGGTAGGCCTGTTTTTTGCTCTCCGGAGACTTTCCTGGAGCCTTCAGGAAGGCAAAAACAGCCTCCCCCAGCTGTCCGGAGGCTGGAAACAGCCTGTTTCTGGTCCTCCGGTAGGCCCCTTTTTCACCCTCCCAGAACCTCCACGCGAGCCTTGTACTTACCTGGCATCCAAAACAGCTGCGTGGAGACTCCTGGGAGGGGAGGGGCGGTATGGGCATGCGCACATGTCTCCCGCATGCGCAGCAGAGAAAATCAGCCGGCTGGTGGGAGGTGCACATGTGCGGTGGAAGTGATCTAGGGCGACGGCTCGTGTGCCTGCAGAAATGGCTCTGCGTGTCACTTGTGGTACCCGTGCCATAGGTTCGCCATCATGGAGCTAGACTCTCCGATTGTCGTTATACCTGAGTGTAGTGTCATTCAAACTGCATTTCAACAGCTTGTCAGTGAGAACTTCAAGTGGTATCTTGTCAAAAGCTTTGCTACAATCAAGGAGGTATCATTCCTTTTTATTCCACCTTTATTATTTGTTTATAAATAGCTCAAGGAGGCAAACATATCAAATACACATACTCTTTGACTTATGACCACAATTTAGCCCAAACTTTGTTAAATAAGGTGGTTGCTAAGTGAGTTTTGCCCCATTTTATGACCTTTTTGCCACAATTGTTAAGCAAATTACTGCAGTTGTTTAGTGAATCATACATTCATTAAGCAAATCTTGCTACCCCCATTAGCTTTGCTTGTCGGAAGCCAGTTAGAAAAGCTACAAATGGTGATCATATAGAATAGAATAGAATAGAATTCTTTATTGGCTAAGTGTGATTGGACACACGAGGAATTTCTCTTGATTCATATGCTTTCAGTGTAGATAAAAGAAAAGATACGTTCATCAAGAATCATAAGATACAACACTTAATGATAGTCATAGGGTACAAGTAAGCAATCAGGAAACAATATCAATATAAATTGTAAGGATACAAGCAACAAAGTTACAGTCATACAATCATAAGTGGAAGGAGATGGGTGATGGGAACGATGAGAAGATTAATAGTAGTGCAGATTTAGTAAATAGTTTAACAGTGTTGAGGGAATTATTTGTTTAGCAGAGTGATGGTGTTCGGGGAAAAATTGTTCTTGTGTCTAGTTGTTCTGGTGTACAGTGCTCTATAGTGTCGTTTTGAGGATAGGAGCTGAAACAGTTTATGTCCAGGGTGTGAGGGGTCTGCAAATATTTTCACAGGTCTCTTTTTGATTCGTGCAGTATACAGGTCCTCAATGGAAGGCAGGTTGATAGCCATTTTTTGTTTTTGCAGTTCTAATTATCCCCTGAAGTCTGTGTGTCTTGTTGGGTTGCAGAACCAAACCAGACAGTTATAGAGGTGCAGATGACAGACTCAATAATTCCTCTGTAGAACTGAATCAGCAGCTTCTTGGGCAGTTTGAGCTTCCTGAGTTGGCACAGAAAGAACTTTTTTTGTTGTGCTTTTTTGATGACATTTTTGATGTTAGGTGTCCATTTTAGATCTTGCGATATGGTACAACCTAGAATTTTGATTGTTGATACTGTGTTGTCTAGTATTGTGAGAGGTGGAAGTATGGGAGGGTTTCTTCCATACATGACCCCAGGATAGTGCAACTGTCATATATACATGCCAGCTGCCAAACATGGCGATTTTTATCATGTAACCATGAGGCTGATGGAACAGTTGTAAGTGTGAAACCAGTCATAAGTCACCTTTTTTAGTGCCATTATAACTTCAAACGGTCACTAAATGAATGGTTGTAAAGTCAAGGACTACCTGTAGTCCTTCCTTCTCCTATTTTTACCACAACAACAACCCTGTGAGGTGGATTGGGCTTGAGAGAGAGAGAGAGAGAGAGAGAGAATAACTGACCCAAAGTCACCCAGCTGGAATTCATAGCTAAGGTGGGACTAGAACTCACAGTCTCCTGGTTTCTAGCCTGGCGCCTTCCCCTGTCTACCAAAGCTATTACCTTGTCAGAGACGATTTCTCTCCCATGACTTGGTTTTGACAAAGCCATGCTGACATTTAGCAATCACAGGCATTGTCTGCTGTAGATAAAAGCAGAAAGTCATGAGACTGGTTGAATCCTTCGATATTCTCTCTGATATCACACCTCAGCGCTGCAGGGAAAAAATATATCAATTCAATGGAATGACATTTAGCAATTCATTATTCATTGTATTTTTTAAAAAAAAAAGAAAACTATTTTGTTAGGCTTAGGAACTGCCCTGACTCTGAAGCCACTCTGGGTGGCTCCCAAAAACGGCATAAAATGTGATTTTAAAAAAATAGATGAATGAGATGGGATCCGCCTGTTTAATAATTTTTCGTGTACCGAAAAAACCTCCAACAAATAAAAATATGAGAAATGCTAGGTTGGATTGGACCTAAGTAACTCTATAAACTATTAAGCTGCGGTTTAATGAAGATTCCAGTCTGGTTGTAAGAGAAAGAGACGCAGTGGCTCAGGGGCTAGGACGTTGAGCTTGTTGATCGAAAGGTTGGCAGCTCGGGGGTTCGAATCCCTAGTGCTGCCATGTAACGGGTTGAGCTCCCATTTCTTGTCCCAGCTTCTGCCAACCTAGCAGTTTCGAAAGCATGTAAAAATGCAAGTAGAAAAAATAGGGACCACCTTGGTGGGAAGGTAACAGTGTTCCGTGCGCCTTTGGCATTGAGTCATCCTGGCCACATGACCACAGAGACCTTCTTCGGACAGCGCTGGCTCTTCGGCTTTGAAACGGAGATGAGCACCGCCCCCTAGAGTCGGGAATGATTAGCACGTATGTGCGAGGGGAACTTTTACCGTAACTCTATAAACTATTAAGCTATGGTTTAATGAAGATTCCAGTCTGGTTGTAAGAGAAATAGCCACCACCCTGATTTGTTTATTTGATCTATATCTCGTCTTTGTTTTGATCAACTTAAGGTACTCTATGTATAATACAGAATTCAGAATAAGATTGTTGGAAGGGACCCTGAAGGTCTCCTAGTCCATTTCCGTGCTTGAGCAGGAGACCCTATACCCGTGATGGTGAACCTACGGCACTCGTGCCAGAAGTGGCACACATAGCCATCTCTTAGGGCCTGCCAGCCGTCGCCCATTGCTCTTCCGGGTTTCGGCATGCACATGTGCACTGTCTAGCTGGTTTTCGCGTGCATGGAAGTGCCGGAAACTGGAAGTGTGGCTCCCTGGCGCGTATGGTCTTCGTGCACGCATGCGTGCTAGGAACTGGAAGATCAGGTGACTAGCGCGCATGTGCACGCTGGAAACCGAGGAACTGCTCTTCTGGTTTCCAGCGCTCTTGCGTGTGCGCGCGAGGGAACTTCTCTTCCGGTTTCTGGCACTCCCGTGCATGTGCCCTGGGAAACTGCCCTTCCAGTTTCTGGTGCTGCCCCACGCACGCACGCTTGCTCCCATTTTGGCACTCGATGCCGAAAAGGTTTGCCAACTCTGCGGGCACACGAGCCATCGCCCAGCTCAGTTCCACTGCGCATGCACGCACGCACACTTCCCGCCAACCAGCTGATTTTCAAGTCTGCCCTACAAGTGGGAGACACGTGGTGGGGACCTACCTTTCTCCTCACTTTCTGCTGCCTGTGTCTTCCAAGATCTCTGGACATTCCCCCCCCAGTGCTGTTTTGGGAGGCAAAGGCTTCCCCCCCCAGTGCTGTTTTGGGAGGCAAAGGCTTCCCCCTCCAGTGCTGTTTTGGGAGGCAAAGGCTTCCCCCCCAGTGCTGTTTTGGGAGGCAAAGGCTTCTCCCCCCAGTGCTGTTTTGGGAGGCAAAGGCTTCCCCCCCAGTGCTGTTTTGGGAGGCAAAGGCTTCCCCAGTGCTGTTTTGGGAGGCAAAGGCTTCCCCAGTGCTGTTTTGGGAGGCAAAGGCTTCCCCCCCCGTGCTGTTTTGGGAGGCAAAGGCTTCCCCCCCAGTGCTGTTTTGGGAGGCAAAGGCTTCCCCCCCAGTGCTGTTTTGGGAGGCAAAGGCTTCCCCCCCCCAGTGCTGTTTTGGGGGGGAAAGGCTTCCCCAGTGCTGTTTTGGGAGGCAAGGCTTCCCCCCCAGTGCTGTTTTGGGAGGCAAAGGCTTCCCCCCCCCAGTGCTGTTTTGGGAGGCAAAGGCTTCCCCCCCAGTGCTGTTTTGGGAGGTGAGGCCAAAAGGGGGGGTTGCGCACGGATGCACAGGGGGAGGGGGTTGTGTGCACATGGGGGAATTGCACGCATAGGCAGGGGGGCAAGGCATGTGGAAATGGCATTGCATTATGCGTGTGGGCACGTGTGTGCATGCGATAGTGCGCGCGCACGTTTGGCACCCAAGGAAAAAAAGGTTAGCCATCACTGCCCTATACCCTTCAGGACAAGTGGCTGTCCAGTCTCCATTGTGTTTTTCCATCACAATGATCTTGGGCAGAGAGAAAACAACAAAGTCACCCAACCTGTTTAGAGGTAGAGTTTTTAAAAAAACTAAAAAACCACTCTCCCAGTTTGGTGTCGCCTTAACCACTACACCACAGTGTCTCTGATACAACTCTCCACTGAAATATTTGTTATTTCTAACTACAGTTGTTCCATGATAGTCGTTGCATCCCATCTGTGTAGATAGTCTTCAAATGACAACCATTCGTATAGGGACCGTTTGAAGTTACAACGGCACTGAAAAAAACGACTTGTACTGTTTTTCAGACTTACGCCCATCTTCATGGTCACATGATCAAAAGTCAGACACTTGGCAATTGGTATGCACTTACGATGGTTGTGGTGCTCCCCGAGGTCATGTGATCATCTTTTGTGACGTTCTGATGTGCAAAGTCCATGGGGGAAGCCAAATTCACTTAACGACCATGTTACTGACTTAAACAATTGCAGCGATTCGCTTAACAACTGCGGCAAGAAAGGTCGTAAAATAGAGCAAAACTCACTTAACAGCTGTCTTTATCTAGCACTGGAAATTTTGGGTCATAGGTTGAAGACTACCTGTATTAAGGAGGAGGAGGAGGAAGAGGAGGGCTTGTTACCTACATACCATACTAACCTGTTAGTCTCCTTCCGTAGATATCCAGCTACGTAGTCCCCACACCTGGGACCTGAAGCATCTAGGAATTTCCCAAGGTAAGGGAGTTTTACTCAGGCAGGAAGTTATGCTGACCTCACCTTTTCTTCAGTGGGGAGATGTAACCTCACCTGGAATTTAGATGGGGTAGACAGATTCCTCCCTTTCTTGGGAATAAATATTTAAGGCTCCATTTTAACCCTTAACCCGCCGTCATAGTGACCGCAACGGTTTTCCCAAACGTTTGAAACACCCCTGTTTTTAGAAATGGACCATTCCAATTGGGAATAGCTTTTATTTCCCCACCAATAAGAGTGTATGCAGCATCGCGTTTGCATCAGTTATTTGGTGTTTTCTGTAGCGGCGTTTGAATTTGAGTTTCGGTCATTTTGACCGCAGATCTTTGTTAACATTTTTTTTTTAATTTGCATTTATATCCCGCCCTTCTCCGAAGACTCAGGGCGGCTTACACTATGTTAGCAATAATCTTCATCCATTTGTATATTATATACAGTCAACTTATTGCCCCCAACAATCTGGGTCCTCATTTTACCTACCTTATAAAGGATGGAAGGCTGAGTCAACCTTGGGCAATAGACCCAGAACCGCTAGTCACAATATTGTTGTGCAATTACCTGGACTCCGGCAAGCAGCTAGAAATCTCGAAAATTCACCTACTCCCCACGAGATTTTGGAAATTACTATTTTCTACAGAAATTATTAGCGCCATCATTCAGTGGACCAATGTAAAAATTAGAGAAGGAAGATTGAAGTTCAAGGATAGAGAAACAAAAAGTGCCCTGCGCGATGTGGATTTGATAGAGATCAATCCATTTTTTTTTTGTTTACTGCTCTATACATCAATTTTTAGATCCAACCATGGAAACATCTCATGTCTTTTTGCTACTGAGGTCATTATGACCTCATATCTGTAATAGCGTAGCCGAAATAGTACATTTGTGGTTAAGGGTTAACCAGGATTCCCAGGTCAGGATGTTCTTCGGTCTTCTCGGGCCATAGCTGTCATCAGATGTTGGTGATCATGTTGGCGATCCTATTTTTATCAACAGTCTCACGAAAAAGTGCTGCTGAGTTTTGTCCAAACCTGTTGCTTAGATTTTGAAGCCATGATGTTCTTCTTCTGCCTGGACACCTCGTTTGCTTTCAATCTTTCCCTGGAGGATTAAGTGAAGGATGCCGTATTTTTCTGGGTATCGCATCACATGTCCAAAATATTCTAACTTTCACTCTTTAATGATTTTGAGCCCTTTGCTTTCTCAGGCCGCTTATCACCTCCTCATTTCTGATTTTGTCAACCTAAAATTCAACGTTGGATCTTAACAAAGGCAGAAAACTAAGGAGTTGAGGGAATAGTTTAAATGCCAGAAATTAGATGGAATTGAGATCTACAAACTCAGCCACGATGGTAGAATAGGGAGACCCAGATTCTAATCCAGTGTTTCTTAAGATGTGTGGACTTCAACTCCCAGAATTCTCCACCAGCCATGGGGAGTTCTGGAAGTTGAAGTCCACACATCTTAAAGTTGCCAAGTTGAGGAATAGTGCTCTAATAATCTTGGCCATTCATGGAAAGTCCCCAGGTGGATTTGAGCCCATCACTCTCAGAACAACCTACAAGTTTGTTGTTGTGGGTAAGAAAAACAGGTCCTTCCTGATGATTATATATAAGTGTTTACCAAATGTTAATACTGAAGCTAGTACTCGGTCTCCAAAGAATGAGCAATCTAAGCTAATGGAGTAACACAGAATTGGAGCAGATGCAAAATTACCCCCAAATTGAGCAAGCATGAATTCTCAGGGCACTGAGTTGTACAAAACCTGTTATCTCCAGTCCTCGTTTGGATTTTGAAGGGTTGGTAGGCTGGTTGTAGGTCAACGTGTCTGTTGATGGGATTGCTTGTGGAGTGCCAGGCTTCTGTGAACTCATGAGCGTGGCGGATGGTAATGTGGTTGATGATTTTTGTGTTGCTCCAATCGAACTGGTGCTGTTTGATGTCGGTGCGGGTAGAGATTAAGGATTTGGGATTGTCGCGTTTGACTGCAGAACAGAACACTGACATCCCCTAAACTCCACTGAAGATGTTACCTATCCTGGTAATGAAATTTTCTGAAGTCAGAGAACGAATCTTCACCCTTAACTTACACCCTAGCTATGGATATTCACCACTATTGCATATGTGTACTTCTCTCCTGTCATGTTCCCATCATATAATTTTAATTCTGGCCAATTTTAATAAGTTTTTTAATTGTATTTTAATTTGTATTTATAGTATTGTATTTTTACTTGGCTGTGAACCGCCCTGAGTCCTTCGGGAGAAGGGCGGTATACAAATTTAAATAATAATAATAATAATAATAATAATAATAATAATAATATACTATATAATAATAATAGTTGTTAAATGGATCCAGCTTTCCCCACTGACTTTGCTTAAGAGCCGTGGTGACGCAGTGGTTAGAATGCAGTACTGCAGGCTATTTCTGTTGACTGCCGGCTGACTGCAGTTCAGCAGTTCGATTCTGACCGGCTTAAGGTTGACTGAGCCTTCCATCCTTCCAAGGTCGGTAAAATGAGAACCCAGATTGTTGGGTGGCAATATACTAATTCTGTAAACAGCTTGGAGAAGACTGCAAAGAACTCTGAAGCCGTGTATAAGTCTAAGGACTATTGCTATTGTCGAAAGCTGGGTGGGAAGGTTGCAAATGGTGACCATATGATCTACCAGGATGCTGTAGCCATCATAAATGCACGTTGGATGCCAAACTCTCAAATTTTGATTCCCTGGGAGCCTGGGGATGTTGCAACGGTGCTAAGCATGAATTGTTTTTTTCAGCAATGTTGTAACTTTGGACGGTTGCTAAACAAAACGCTTGTAACTAGAGGACTATTTGTAACTCCTGCCCTTATTACTGTTAGAGTTGGATGTGTGGAAATGGCCGACGTCACGGTCCTTCAGATTATCTCTTGGGATATGTTTCTTTCTTGCTGATATTATTTCTCGGCTAGTAGACAGAATGCTAATAACTACAAATCTGTAATGATATTCCCCACATATGTTGGATGTCACGTTCATAGGAAAGGCCAGTCTGTTTGGGGTAGAACACATCCCCAAAGAAGATAAATGATGTACCACAAGATAGTGGTGAAGATAATGGTGAACAACCTCCATACTTTTACCTTGTCGGACCTATGATAATCAGCAGATGACCTTCACTCTAAATCTTTATGCTTCTAATAACATTTCTCCTCTTTCAGATGGAAGCTTTATAAGATCTAACTGCCCATATTAAAGAATATGGGTCAATAAAAGCTTTTACACAAAATCCTTGGCGGGCCTAGCTTGTTGTAGCAAAAATATCATCAATCTCCAAAGCCACATTATTCCTTTTTGGGGGGCACCAAGATCTGCTTTGTCATTTGCTACCACACTGGGGGATGGGATGGGATGGGATGGAATAGAGTAGAGTAGAATAGAATAGAGTAGAGTAGAATAGAATAGAATAGAATAGAATAGAGTAGAATAGAATAGAATAGAATAGAATAGAATAGAATAGAATAGAATAGAATAGAATAGAATAGAATAGAGCTGGAAGGGATCTTGGAGGTTTCCTAGTCTAGCCCCCCTGTTCAAGCAGGAGAACCTATACCATTTCAGACAAGTGACTGTCCAGTCTCTTCTTAAAAACCTCCAACGATGGAGCGCCCATGATTTCTGAAGGCAAAGCTGTTCCACTGGTTAATTGTCTTCCTTGTTAGGAAATTTCTCCTTAATTCCAGGTTGCTTCTCTCCTTGATTAGTTTCCATCTATTGTTTCTTGTCCTGCCCTCTGGTGCTTTGGAGAATAATTTGACTCTCTCTTCTTCGTGGCAGCCCCTCAAATACTGGAAGACTGCTATCACGTCACCCCTAATTCTTCTTTTTACTAGACTAGCCAAACCCAAATCCTGCGGCCGTTCTTCATATCTTTTAGTCTCCAGGCCTTTGATCATGTTAGTTGTTTTTCTCTGAACTTTTCCCAATGTCTCAACATCTTTTTTTGTAGTGTGGCGACCAAAATTGGTTGCAGTATTCCAAGTGTGGTCTTACTAAGGGCTTTATAAAGTGGTACTAATACTTCAGGTGATTTTGATTCTGTGCTCAAGTTTGTACAATCCAGGATTGTATTAGCTTTTTTGGTGGCGGCTGCACACTGCTGGCTCATAGGAACTCGTTCTTCTCGGCATATTCACCTTGGAGTTTTGCTCTTCACCTTAGGTGAACAGGGAACGGTATGTTCTCTGAACTTTAAGGTATAACACATGGCCGCAAACTGTTTTAATCCAATTTGGTATTCCTAAACCTATCATTTAACTTAGGTAAATTTTTTATCTTTACCGCGCCTAAAAACCTCTCTATAATCTCACAATAGATCTGATTTCCCAATGGGTTGAGGAAAAAAACCTTCCAGGCCTTGTTGTGAATAAAAATGTGGTTTTCTTGCATTTATTCGTAAGCACTTTTGCATGCTTGGGACAAAAGAGGCTTCCAGGAATGACAAATATGATTCCAGCCCATTTCCTTAGGCTGTCATATTCAAAATATTACAGGTAACATACGGCCGGAATAAACAACCTGCGACCGCTCCAGATGTTTTGGAGGCATGTCTGAACCTCAGACCACAGAATCCGTAGCAAAAAATTTGGGAACATTTGGAGAATAAGGGTTTCCTCTGATAAATCCAGAGGAAGGGGGCCTTGAGTTTGACACCCCTAAACTAGACAGTGCAAAATTTAGCCAGTCTCTCAGTTCCGTTCCAGTCTTGATTTCACCTGGGTGGGTGGAAGGACGCTTATCTTACTAAGTTATCTGGGATTCATTTCGGTTCGTGACTTCTGAGACAGTGGGTGGGGTGCCCTCTAGGATGACCTTTGCCCCCTGTGGGATGCCTTCGTGTGTCATCTGATTCCTCTGAGTCGTTGGAGGAGATATTTTTTTCTGGATTATGGAAATTGTAGGCAAGGCAGTGGCAACGGTTCCTTCTCTTTCGGAAGCCCTTCCTGGATGTGGAGGAGATGAATAATTTTCACCCAGTCTCTAGCTCCCCTTTAGTAAAGGTTGTTGGGTCTGTGATGGGAGCTCGATTGTTTGTCCTTCCCTTAGAACAGCGGTTCTCAACCTGTGGGTCGTGACCCTGTTGGGGGTCGAATGACGATTTGCCAGGGGTCGCCTAAGACCATCAGAAATATGGGAAGTATACTTGCGAGTCGAAGAATCGCGCTCCAATGGTTGACTCCACATGCCAGCTGCAGGCTCTTCAAATCGCTAGCCGAATTTGGCTTCAGGCGTGATGAATTAAAAAAGAGAGAAATCTTTGCTCTGATGTCTCCCTCTCAAGCCAGCTGCAATCACTCCCAATCGCTAGCCTAATCTGGCTTCAGGCGTGATAAACTTAATAGGGGAGGAGTCTCCGCTTTAATGTCTCTGTCCTCAAGGCAATCGCAAGAAGTTCAGATCGCTAGCCAATATGGCTTCAGGCGCAATAAATTCAAAACGAAAATGATTTTACGGTTGGGCTCGCCACATCGTGGGGAATTGTATTAAAGGGGTCGCAGCACTATAAAGGTTGAGAACCACTGCCTTAGAAGAAGTGGACTGGCAGGAGGACCCTTTTCAACCAGGGTTGAGATCTAGCTACAAGGTAGTCCTTGCCTTACAACCACAAGTGAGCTCAACATTTCTGTTGCTAAGTGAGTTTTCCCCCCATTTTGCAACCTTTCTTGCCAGAGTTGTTAAGTGAATCAATGCAGTTGTTAAGCTAGTAACATGGTCGTTAAGCGAATCCAGCTTCCCCATGGACTTTGCTTGTCAGAAGGTCTCAAAAGGGGCTCACATGACCCAGGACCAGGGGTGAAATTTACTTACCTTCCTGACCGGCTCAGGAGTGCACACGCTGCCTGCGCGCGGTAGCTTCACTTGCGCGCCTGCACGCCTTACATGCACAGAAGGTCAAAAACACATTACTTCCTGGTTCAAACCAGGAAGTAATGACACCTGGGCGGGTGGGTGGAGCTTTGCTCCGCCATCGCTACCGGATCGCCAAACTACCGGCCGTAATCGCTACCGGATTGTGCGATCCGGTCCGATCCAGTAGCATATCCCCCCTGTCCAGGACACTGCAATGGTCATAAATCTGAGTCAGTTGCCAAGCATTAGAATTTTGGTCACATGACTGTGGGGATGTTGCAACGGCCATTAGTGTGAAAAACGGTCACAAGTAACTTTTTCTAGTGCTGTTCTAAGTTTGAATGGGTCGCTCAACAAAGTGTTGGGAGTCAAGGACTACCTGTATGGAATTGGAATGGCGTTGGTATGTTCTTGGATGACCCTCGTTGAGACTTGATTGGAGAAAGTCCTTTTACATCTTGCTGGTTTTACAACTCTCATCTTGGTTCTTTTTACAACTCTTGGTGGTTTTCAGTACCACCAACTATGGCAGGGGTCTGCAAACTTGGCTCTTTTAAGACTTGTGGACTTCAACTCCCAGTGTTCCTCAGCCAGCTTTGCTGGCTGAGGAACACTGGGAGTTGAAGTCCACAAGTCTTAAAAGAGCCAAGTTTGCAGACCCCTGAACTATGGTATCTTCCTGCAGGATTTAAGATTTGGTGGCACTGTTTCAGGTTGGTTATAGACTGATTGGACCAGTGGTGGGATGCAACCAGTTTAACAACCGGTTCGGTGAGTGCGCGCTTTGCGCGCGCATGCGCTTAATGCACTTACAGAGTTCAAAATACAGCAATTTGAAGCTCAGCTGCTTACCTTCTAAGGCAACCCCGTTAAGTAGAAATCATGCCGCGCGAATCAGCTGATCCAGAAAGAAGGAAATATAGGACAGGATAGGGTGGGGCAAGTGGGTGGGGCCAGCTGATCGTCAGAACTACCGGTTCGGCCAAACCAGTCCGAACTGGCTGAATCCCACTCTTGGATTGGACCAATGGTTTCTCAGAGAATCTTCTCTTTGTATGCTTCTCTCCACTGAACCTTTCATGGATCCATAACTGACTCTGGGTACTTTTGAGGGCAGCTTCACGAATCTCTAACTTTGATGTTCTTCTGTGGTAGAGATACCCACTGAAGAAAATATGGAAGCTGGGGTGGCTGCTCATCCTTCTACTTAGCCCACCTCATCTCCACCTCATCTGAAATCACAATTTACAAAACTTCTGTAGCCATCGGTGCCTGTTGCTTGTCAAGTCTTGCGTTGATCAATGACGACAGAAATTCCTTGTCTCCACCCATAGGTGTTGCTGTTGCTTCAAAGGAAAGGGGTGGAGCTAGGAGAAGTCCTTCTTAATCCCAACATCCTGGCTAGAACCATGCCATAGAGATCAAGTTCTCTCCAAGCACATCATCCAGAAGTGGGAGTTGCCAATAAAGGTGTGAGCAGGTAAGACTTACGTAAAGACTTAGGGTTTATCTTGGATCTTCCTGTTTTAACTCCCGGAAAATACTGTTTTCACCGCTGGAGACATCTAATAGATGCAGATCTTTCATGTAATAGCATGTCAGTACTACAGTTGTTAGTGTGGGTAATGCTTCCAAGAAGTTATAGGCTTGGTCTTTGAAGATTACTGTGTAATCCCATCATGCTCGGCGTGAACTGTTTATATCGGAATGAGACCTAGGGTTGAGCACAAGGCCTGCCAGCTTGTTTTAAGCCTTGACTTTGATCCAGAGTTGTGTGTCTTAATTCACTTCTTATTTTTGTGTGTGTGTGTGTGTGTTTTGAACCTATCAGAAAGACGAAGTCCTGTATTTTAGGTGTTGTTTCTCTACATTTCAACTTGCCTTTTTTTTTAAACCAAAGGATAACAGAGAGGAATGGGGGACGCAGTGGCTCAGTGGCTAAGATCTTTCGATCGAAAGGTCAGCAGTTTAGTGGTTCGAATCCCTAGCATCGTGTAACAGGGTGAGCTCCCATTATTTGTCCCAGCTTCTGCCAACCTAGCAGTTCAAAAGCATGTAAAAAAATGCAAGTAGAAAAATAGGGACCACCTTTGGTGGGAAGGTAAACAGTGTGCCGTGCGCCTTTGGCGTTTAATCATGCCGGCCACATGACCACGGAGATATCTTCGGACAGCGCTGGCTCTTCGGCTTTGAAATGGCGATGAGCGTCGCTTCCTAGAGTTGGGAACGACTAGCACATATGTGCGAGGGGAACCTTAGCTTTAACAGAGAGGATCTCTGAGCAGTTGAAATGAATGCATTGCTCCTGGTATAGTTTTCCAGATTTATCTGCCCTTCAATTTTAATACAAATACATAATATGTATGTCTGTGGAGATTCTCCGTCATCCAGGTCATAGTTATCCCAAAGGTGCTTTTTCAAAAGGCAACTGGACTTTTTGTTTTTTCATATCATGGAGTTGGAGAGGGGCTATTTCCCTGATCATCCACACAGCTGTTCTTTGGCTCTCATTCATTTTATTTGAATTGTCCTTAAAGCATGGATATTCAGAACAATATCAGTGTGATCAAACACTCCTATTTTTCCCCCCTGTTAATTAAACAGAAAATCCCCAAGCTCGCAAATAATATCAAAGCTCATCAAACAGAACAGGAGTGTCCAAGTTAAGGTTAAAAAAAAAAAAGTCAAAATTTTGCCTCCCCACTTTTTTTTTGTGATAGTAAGACTTTATTCATGTGATCCCTGGCCGTTATCTTGAGTTGTATGACAAGCATCCTCCGTAGATACCGTGTTTCCCCGAAAATAAGACCCTGTCTTATATTTTTTTGCACCCTGAAATAAGCGCTTGGCCTTATTTTCGGGGAGGTCTTATTATTTTGGGGCGCATGGAGCATGACGGGGCTCCTCTTGCCGTCTTACCTGATTTCCAGATCTGTCTCCCTAACCCTAATCAGAGGAAATGGTGGGGACCAGCTGTGCATGAGTTTAAATATTTTGGGGAGAGAGCTTATTTTCAGGGGAGAGTTTTTTTTTTTGAATTTTTTTAAATTTTTAATTCTTATACACTTATTGTAAATGTACATTCTCTTATCCATAATTGATCATACATTTACATATTTTTTCTAAAGAAAGAATAAAGATAAGGCATTTTTATTACATTCGGGGTTGCTCTTCTACCCTTTCTTTTCCCTCATTTTACAACAAGCCACTTTCTCCTTCTTTCTTTCCCTTCCCTACCTCCTCTCGTCTCCTACTTTCTTCCTTCCTCCTCTCCTTCCTCTTCCCTACTTCCCCTTCCTTTCCCCCCACTCCTCCCCTCTTTTCCCCCTTTCTCACCTTCTCTCCTACTTTTGTCTCCTATCCTGTCCTTTAGAGCAGGGGTCTCCAACCTTGGTCCCTTTAAGACTTGTGGACTTCAACTCCCAGAGTCCCTCAGCCAGCAAAGCTGGGAGTTGAAGTCCACAAGTCTTAAAGGGACCAAGGTTGGAGACCCCTGCTTTAGGGGAGGGCTTATTATCCAGGGAGAGCTTATTTTCGGGGATTCTCCTGCAACCACGAGTTTCATATTTTGGGCAGATGCCCTCCTACATATTCATTTGTTTATAAATAACTTGCTAAGCCTAAATGTAGTCATGGCCCCAAGGGTTACGCAAGTTCTAGCAGGTGTGCACAAAGCACAATAAATGTCTATGGGGTTTCTCAGTCATCCAGGTGACGGTTTGTCCCAAGGGTTTGCTTTTTGAAAAGGCAACTGGACTTCCTTTGTTTTTCCTCAAAGACGTTTTGCTTCTCATCCAAGAAGCTTCTTCAGAACTTTGAAAAAGCACGTTCGGGGCAAAGCATAGTGGTGAAATTGTTTGTTGCATTCAAGGAGTTGTATGTTTGGTTTCTGGTTTCTGTCACCATCAAGCAGAGTTGGGAAATCTGCACCAAATCCCAGATCGGTCTCTGTATTGTTGTATGTTGCAATTGTCTGGGAAAGCTAGCAATATTTGGCCAAGGAACATTTTCTGACTGGCTTTGATCCACCTGGTTCCCTGAATCCTGCAAGGCTAAATGCGCTGCTTCTTCTTACCTCCCTTTATCTTTGTGTTGAACTATGGAGGGGCTTCTCAGCGATGTTTCCACAGATTACTTTCTTGGCTAGGGCTCAAATCCATCTTACCTCATAGTTGCCTTGATGGCTGCTCTTCGTTCCCTCTGCCCTCCACAGCTATGCTCTCTACATGGGGCTACCCCTGAAGTGCACTCGGAGGCTTCAGTTAGTCCAGAACGCAGCTGCGCGGGTGATTGAGGGAGCCACACGTTGCTCCCGGGTAACACCACTCCTGCGCAGTCTGCACTGGCTACCTGTGGTCTTTCGGGTGCGCTTCAAGGTGTTGGTTACCACCTTTAAAGCGCTCCATGGCTTAGGGCCCGGGTACTTACGGGACCACCTGCTGTTACCCTTTGCCTCCCACCGACCCGTACGCTCACACAGAGAGGGTCTTCTCAGGGTGCCGTCCACCAAGCAATGTCGGCTGGCGGCCCCCAGGGGAAGGGCCTTCTCTGTAGGAGCACCTACCCTCTGGAACGAACTTCCCCCTGGTTTGCGTCAACTACCTGACCTTCGGACCTTTCGCTGTGAACTGAAAACGTATTTGTTCATCCAAGCGGGACTGGCTTAATTCTTAATTTTTAACTTTTAATTTTTAAATTTTGAAATCTGAATTTTAATAATTTTAAATTGGGGTACTGTGTTTTACTGGGGTCAATTGGACGGTTTTACATTTAAATTTTTTAAACTTTTCGGCCGTTATATAATATGTTATTTTAATCTGTTGTTTTAATATTGTAGATTGTATATTTTAATTTGGCTGTACACCGCCCTGAGTCCTTCAGGAGAAGGGCGGTATAAAAGTCTAAATAATAAATAAATAATAAATAAATAAATAAATAAATGCTTAACAGAACTGAGTATCCAGATACCCAACCAGGGATGGGATTCAAAAATTTTAGCAACCGCTTCTCTGCCCGGTTGCTGGGTGGGCGTGGCCATATTGGATGTGGCCTACTCAGCCTCCTGCACCATGGTGGTGGTGGGAGTTTTCGTCCTCCCCAATCTCTGGAGGCTTTACTCGAGCCTCCGGGAGGGTGAAAATGGCTTCCCCAGGGCTCCGGAGGCTCTCCAGAGGCAGGAAACAGGTCCATTTTCAGACTTCTGGAACTTCCGGAAGGCCCATTTTTTTGCCTACCCAGAGTGTCCACTTGGGCGCTGCACTTACCTGGCATCCAACATGGGCCATGTGGAGACTCCTGGGAGGGGAGGGGAGGGGTGGGTGGGGCCAGCCACTCCTTGCAACTACCGGTTCAGCGAACCAGATGTAAAATTAGCATCCAGTTCGCCCAAACCGGTCCGAACCGGCTGAATCCCACCCTTGCACCCAGCTTTCTTAAAAATGGTTCTGGAATAGGAGAAGGATCCCACAGTTTAGACAGGTTGAAATCTGCCCTCATCCTCTTCACCTGAAGATTATGGCTGTCAAAATCCAATATATTTAGAAGTTCACAAAATGAGAAAGCCTGAGCTAAAATTGAGATACTCACTTGGTACATTTTGGCACCTATGCACAGGTAGTCTTTGACTTACAACAGTTGGTTTAGTGACTGTTCAATGTTACAACAGCACTGAAAAAAGTGACTTATGATCATTTTTCACACTTAAGCATCCCCACGGTCACATGATCAAAATTCAGATGATTGGCAAGTGACTCATATTTATGATGGTTGCCGTGTCCAGGCATCACTGGATCCCCTTTAGTGACCTTCTGGCAATCAGAATCAATGAGGAAGCCAGATTCACTTAACAACCATGTTACTAACTTAACAAGTGCAATGGTTCACTCAACAACTGTGGCAAGCAAGGTCGTAAAAGAGGGCAAAGCTCACTTAACAAATGTCTCACTTAGCAACAGAAATGTGGGGGCTCAATTGTGGTCGTAAGTCAAGGACTGCTTGCATTCTGTCTATTTCTCTCTGTCCTAACCCATTTTATAAGGTTGTTGTGAGGATCAGTTCAGAATGTAGTTTTAAGAGCCTTAAAATCCACCTGGAGTTTTTCTAGGGCGGAACTAGATATTGAGAAAATAGCTTGGTTGAATATTCAGGTTATTGAATCTGGATTACCTGACAGAGATTATTACTTGGCATTTTCCCAAAAGTCAGCCCACAGAGACGTGCTTAACTAATGTTTATTGAATAAGTGTTAGTTGACTGAGTCCACATATTGTGTCAAGTCATGTTTCGCCCTGCATTTCATTAATTAAAGCCACAGTGTTGTGCTTGGCCACAAACCGTGATTTATGAACTTCATTGTGTAAGCCCAATACACTGGCCCAACGCCAAGCAAACCTCAATGCAGCATAGAACAAGGGCGTCAAACTTGATTTCACTGAGGGCCGCGTCAGGGTTGTGTTTATTATTTATTTGTTTATTTTATTTTATTTTATTAGATTTTTATACCACCCTTCTCCCGAAGGACAGCCAAATATTAAAAAAGCCCACAATATACATATTAAAAAACAAAACTAAAACAAGCATATTACAATTGGCTGAGAATTTAAAACAATTTAAAATTTAAAATTATAAATAGCCCCAATTAAAATTAATAAGACATTTAAAACTTTCAAGCCAGTCCCGCTTGAATAAATAGGTGCGTTTTCAACTCACGGCGAAAAGTCCGAAGATCAGGCACTTGACGTAAACCAGGGGGAAGTTCATTCCAAAGCGTGGGAGCTCCAACAGAGAAGGCCCTACCCCTGGGGGCCGCCAGCCGACATTGTTTGATGGACGGCACCCTGAGAAGACCCTCTCTGTGTGAGCGTACGGGTCGGTGGGAGACATCAGGTAACAGCAGGCGGTCCCGTAAGTACCCGGGTTTGACTTCGGGGGGGCCGGGCGGGCGAGGCTGGGGTGTGGGCATGGCCTGCTCGATGTCACTCATGTTGGGGGCACCTGTGGTGGCCTGGGCGGGACTGGGGGGGGATCCTCCTGCCACCCTCTGCCAGTGAAAACAAAGCCCGGGTGGGCTGCATGTGGCCCTGCTGGGCTCCATTTTCACTGGCAGAGGGCTGGAGGAGGCCATTGTGGCCAAAAACGGACACCGGGAGGACCGTTTTCACTGGCAGAGGGCTGAAGAGGCCACCGTGGCTGAAAATGGGGCCCGGGAAGGCTATGTGCAGCTCTCTTGAACTCAGTTTTTGCTGGCCAAGACCAGTGGGCCGGTCCTTACCTATTTCTATGGCAACCCCATGGGCTAGATCTAAGCAACCCAAGGGCGAGATCCGGCCTGGGGGCCTTGAGTTTGACACCCCTGGCATAGCATGTGTGAACCTGGTCTATCTAAATAGACCTGCAACATTGTGTACATATCAAGTTGCAGAAGGCTGATCTAGAGAAATTCTTGCTAGTTAATAAACTTATACAGAAAGTTAGTCTTCTGAGTCCGAGCAACCTGTCATCTCCTTCTACTTTCTCTCTATTTCCAAGAGGGCAGAAATATCTTAGATCAAGGACTGTAGCTTTCTTTTTGGGGTACATTGACATAGGCGGATCTCAATGGGTACCTAAACTCGGGTTTTACAAGCAGCCGTTTAAGTTATTTTTACAATAGCTTTATTCAATTTTTCAAAGTAAAAATAACAAAAGAATTATCAAAAAAGGAAATAGTAAAGAGGATAGAGAGAAAAATAGGAAATAGAGGTGCAGTAAAACTTTAAAAAATGTAGAAAAAAAGATATACAAAAATGGATGTCTTCTGACTCCTTTTGCGGCAGATAGAAATGAAACTTAACTTCAACTCTTACTCTAAAATTACAGATTTTTCTTTGTTTTTATGACCCTGTAATCCCTTGTATTGGGGGTAGAATCGGGGCGACTGAATGGAGCTGAGCGTTTACTGGCCGGATGCCCTTCCTGACGTCTATATGGAGTTGACAGCAGACATTTTCTCTTTGTGTCCTGATAGAGAAAGATCTGTCTCTGCCTAGGATTGAACTCTTAGCCTCCTGAATGTGAAGCAAGCATCTGCACCTCTAGGCCACCATACTGTCTAAAATTATACATTAATATCTGTTTTTAAATAGTCTCTGAGTGTTGCTAGTCATCCAATCCATATAATTTTTATTCAGGTTCCCACAAAAAGAGGCTAAAAAGTTAATCAGTGTCTATTCTCTAAATATCCATTTCTTCATTCTTCGTTATATTGCAAGCTCTGGGTTTTAGTTTCCAAAACTGGAAGAGTCTTAAATTGGAATGTGTTTGTTTATGGATTCAAATGAATGGGATGCATTCAGGTCTTGGATTAGGCTTTTGAGTTGGAAAATAGATTGCTTCTGGGTGATGCAATCCCTGCTTTTCAGCGCTGATTTGCCATAGACACTGCCTGCTTGTGTGAAAGTAGGTCAGCAGAATTCCTGCCCGGTGAGGAATAATAGCGGATCAGGGTTCACTTTCACATCCGTCCTGCGTTTACGGACACTGAGTAGACGAAGGCAAATCATTTCCGCTTGTATGAATCCTGGTGCCTCTGTTTGAAAGAATACATGGCATAGTATGGGCTGAGTTACTGCGAGAGTGATCAGAGAAAACACTGAAAGAACAAGATATGAAAAAGATGCTAAAACTATATGGTTTTTACTTGGAAATGACAGAGCTGGATGAGATTCTCACAGGAACTGATGAAAAAATAATTTAAAAACTATATAATTACTTATTGAGCATTAAGCTAGAAGAAGAAGAAAAAATAAAAAATGTTGAGACGCTAGAAAGAGTGCAGAGAAGAGCAACAAAGATGATTAGGGGACTGGAGGCTAAAACATATGAAGAACGGTTGCAGGAACTCGATAAAGGTAAAGGTAAAGGTTCCCCTCGCACATACATGCTAGTCGTTGCCGATTCTAGGGGGCGGTGCTCATCTGTGTTTCAAAGCTGAAGAGCCAGCGCTGACCGAAGATGTCTCCGTGGTCATGTGGCCGGCATGACTCAATGCCAAAGGCGCCCGGAACGCTGTTACCTTCCCACCAAAGGTGGTCCCTATTTTTTCTACTTGCATTTTTACGTGCTTTCGAAACTGCTAGGTTGGCAGAAGCTGGGATAAGTAACGGGAGCTCACCCTATTACACGGCAGCACTAGGGATTCGAACCCCCGAGCTGCCGACCTTTTGATCGACAAGCTCAACATCCTAGCCCCTAAGCCACCGCATCCCTAATACAAACTCGCTATGTCTAGTTTAATGAAAAGAAGGACTAGGGGAGACATGATAGCAGTCTTCCAATATCTCAGGGGTTGCCACAAAGAAGAGGGAGTCAAACTATTCTCCAAAGCACCTGAGGGTAGAACAAGAAGCAATGGGTGGAAACTAATCAAGGAGAGAAGCAACCTAGAACTAAGGAGAAATTTCTTGACAGTTAGAACAATCAATAAGTGGAACAACTTGCCTGCAGAAGTTGTGAATGCTCCAACACAGGAAAAGAAGAGGTAAAAGAAACAATGATAGCATGAGCTAAGAATTTTAGATATACAATTGAGTTAGACAAATGGCAGCAAATATGGGAAAGAAATTATAAATTAACCATGTCCACAGCATATAAAGAAAATCAATACAAAATGTTCTATAGATCAAGGGTCTCCAACTTTGGCAACTTTAAGCCTGGTGGACTTTAACTCCCAGAATCCCCCAGCCAGCTTTGCTGGCTGAGGAACTCTGGGCGTTGAAGTCCACCAGGCTTAAAGTTGCCAAGGTTGGAGATTCCTGCTATAGATGGCACATGGCACCTGAAAAATTGGCAAAAATTTTTAAAGATAAATCAGCTAAATGGTGGAAATGTCATCAGATACCAGAATCGTAATATCATATGTGGTGGACGTGTCCAGAAGCAAGGAACTACTGGATTAAAATTAGAACATGGCTAGAGGATACAACAATATATTGATTTAAAACCTGAACTGTTCCTATTGGGTATCTTACCAGAGAAATATAGTAAAGAGAATACTTATTTGACTATACATATAGTAACTGCAGCAAGAATTGTATTTGCTCAAAATTGGAAAGCAGAGAAAATCCCTTTAGAGGGAGAAGTAATTAAGAAAATATTGGAACGTGCAGAAATGAATAGATTAACATTGGTAATTAAAGAAAAGGAGGAATCAGAGTATTTTAAAGTATGGGGGTAATTATATTAATGGTTAGAGAAGAGATATATGTAAAAATTTAGATGATGAATTAATATAAACATAAGAAATCTGGGCAGAATGATGTAACTATCTAAATGAAAATATAAAGGTATGATAGAAATAAAATATGAAAATGATGGAGGAGGGAGTAGAAGACACAAAATATGCACTCAGATTAAACACTGAATGATTAAAGATGTATTGTTTGTTTAAAAAAATAAACTTTTATTAAAGAAAGAGAAAACATTGAAAGTGAAATTTGTTTTCAAGATATACTGTGTATTGTTGCATTCACAGGGGCAATGAGAATTATTTTTTATGTTTTATATTTCTGATTTTACATTGATAATGGGTAGACCTTCCCAATTACTTGTGCCTAATAGGTCACCAATCCTTCACTTGTTTCTCTTTTTTCCCTTCCCGGTCAAAGACAAAAAGATTATGTGATTTATTTCTTTATTAAATTTATTGGCCACCCATCTTACCACGGAGTAACTCCGGGTGGCTTGCGTTATTAAAAAGATAAAACTATATAAATAAAATATTACAAAAATGCAAAATGCAACACAAGAGCCCTAGCTAAATGATGGGGAGGGAGGGAGGGAGGAGGAAGGGCTGGGTGCAAAGGAGGTGGGATTGGTTCTTAATCTATCAACCACCTCCAGTGGGATGCTTCCCCATTGGAGCGCCAAGCCAGCTGGCAGCACCAGGTCTCTTAAGCTCTTACGGAAGTCTTTAAGGTCTTACAGAAAACTTTAAGGTTTTACAGAAATTCAGGAGGGTTGGATCAAAGAGAATTACAGAATTCATGCTTCAGAATGGAAAACAAGATGTCAGAGATCACCTTATTCTTGACAAGCTTAATGCAAAGAGATTGTCAACCGTCCCACTGGCGTAGACAGCAAAAGAAACTCCTGGGACATTTATAACTTTACTGAGGATTCCCTATGGTTGCAGAAGTAGAAAAGCCAGATCTAACTATTTCACGCACAAACAGTATAGGAAAACTTCCCCTTTTCTCCCCGGACCTTCCATTGTCTATTCTCCACCAATCATTTGCACTTGCATTGTTTTGAGAATGGTTTGCCTGCCTCGGATGTTCTTAACCAATAACCTTGGGGTGTTGGCTCCATCAGTGGTGGGATTCAAATAATTTAACAACCGGTTCTCTGCCCTAATGACTGGCTGGGTGGGCATGGCCATGGTTGACGTAGCCATGGTGTGTGACAGGCAGCACTCGGCTTCCTGCACCCCCCTGGGAGCAAAAACATTCCGGAGGGGCCACTACACCTCCCCGCCCTGTTTTGGGCCTAGTAGGCTTCCCTGCAGCCTCTTGAGAGCAAAAATGGGCCACAGGGAGCCACACTGCACCCCCCACCCCCCATTTTGGACCTAGTAGTCCTCCCTGCAGCCTCCTGGGAGCAAAAATGGGCCACAGCGGGGCTGTGCCGCACTCCCCATGCCCTGTTTTGGGCCTGCAATTACCTGGGAGCCAAAACAGGGCTTGGGGGGGGACTTCTGGAAGGGGCGGGGCGGGGCAGGGCCAGCGAGCAATTTAACAACCGGTTCGGCCGAAGTGATACGAACTGGTTGAATCTCACCACTGGATCCATCTCAGGCTTCCAGTCTGCGCGCTTTCATTTCAAATTTCCTTCCCAAACCTCCCTTACATTCCAATGCATTCCCTCCCCCCCTTCCTTACTGATGTCTGGTTGTGAGCGGGGCTGCGTAGCGAGTCAACCATGGCCTAGATTTTTTTATTTTAGACAATGGAAAGGTGAATTAGGTAATTCTAAAGCTGTCTAAAAGGGTACAGCTCACATTTACAATTTTTTTTTCAACCAGAGTAAGAATTAAGCCAGGGCCCTCTGATCACATGAACTCTTAAAATGAACATTAGATTTCTGTATTTATTTATATTTCACACTTCTTAAGTGCCCATTTTCCGCTGCAATGTTTCAAGCTGTTGGCCTGCCTACTGCTTCTATGGGAATGCATTGCAGATATTTTTTCTCTGCAGCCTTTTTAGGAAATAAAAATGAGAAGTGGTTAGAACCTGAAGGTTTGATTCAAACTGCATCCTCTTGCCCAGAAAAAGCAACAAAATTAAGTGAGGGGGGGAAAAAGTATCCAAGGATCAAGTGAAGGTGAACAGGAAGGGATTTCAACAATTGCCTTTGGAGTAAATAAGAGAGGTGTCCAGATCCCTCATTTTGTGATTGTTCTTGACATGGCCATAGACCAGCGGTTCTCAACCTGTGGGTCGGGACCCCGTTGGGGGTCGAATGACGATTTGCCAGGGGTCGCCTAAGACCATCGGAAATATGGGAAGTATACTTGCGAGTCGAAGAATCGCACTCCAATGGTTGACTCCACAAGCCAGCTGCAGGGTCTTCAAATCGCTAGCCGAATTCGGGTTCAGGCGCGATGAATTAAAAAAGAGGGAAATCTTTGCTCTGATGTCTCCCTCTCAAGCCAGCTGCAATCACTCCCAATCGCTAGCCTAATCTGGCTTCAGGCGCGATAAACTTAAGAAGGGAGGAGTGTCCGCTTTAATGCCTCCGTCCTCAAGGCAATCGCAAGCAGTTCAGATTGCTAGCTAATACGGCTTCAGGCACGATAAATTCAAAATGAAAATAATTTTATGGTTGGGGTCGCCACATCGTGGGGAATTGTATTAAAGGGGTCGCCACATCGTGGGGAATTGTATTAAAGGGGTCACAGCACTATAAAGGTTGAGAACCACTGTCATAGACTCAATGGTTCCCACTTCTAGGTTGGGCAGTCACTCCATAATACACTGTTGAGCAAAGAAAGGAATTGCTGACTTAAATGGACAGTGAGAAATGAGAAATCTCTTAGGGCAGGGGTCAACAACCTGTGGCTCTGGAGCCATGCGGCTCTTTCATCCTTCTGCTGTGGCTCCCTGTCGCTCAAAATATGTGTCACAACCGCCAATGTGCGGCACGTGATTTATTGAGCTTTTCAACCCCGATAGGCCAATCATGGATAAATCCAAGAAAAGAAAAGTTTCAGAAGAAAACAGAACGTTTAATTCAACTACATATGCTAGTTTCGTGGCCGCTCAGGAAATAGTCAGGCATGGGAAGAGTTGTGTGGCTCCCGGTGTTTCCTTTCTGTGGGAAACGGGTCCAAATGGCTCTTTGAGTGTTTAAGACCTTGGAGTTTTCATATCAAATGATCTAAGTGCCAAAGCCCATTGCAACTACATAGCAAAAAAGGCTCTAAGCGTTGTAAACCTAATTTTGCGTAGCTTCTTTTCCAAAAACACTACACTATTAACCAGAGCATACAAAACATTTGTAAGACCCATTCTTGAATACAGCTCACCTGTCTGGAACCCACACCACATCTCTGACATTAATACAATTGAACGAGTCCAGAAATATTTCACAAGAAGAGTTCTCCGCTCCTCTATAAACAACAAAATACCTTATACCACCAGACTTGAAATCCTGGGATTAGAAAACTTAAAACTCCGCTGACTCCGACATGACCTGTGTTTAACACAAAAAATCATCTATTGCAATGTCCTTCCTGTAAAAGACTACTTCAGCGTCAATCGCAATAACACAAGAGCAAACAATAGATTCAAACTTAATGTTAACCGCTTCACTCTTGATTGCGGAAAATATGACTTCAGTAACAGAGTTGTTAACGCTTGGAACACACTACCTGACTCTGTGGTCTCTTCTCAAACTCCCAAAAGTTTTAACCAAAAACTGTCTACCATTGATCTCACCCCATTCCTAAGAGGACTATAAGGGGCGTGCATAAGTGCACAAAAGTGCCTACCGTTCCTGTCCTATTGTTTTTCTTTCAATATATGTGCTTGTATATAATGTTGTGACAAAAATAAATAAAGAAATAAAATAAAAAGATTGCCAACCCCTGTCTTAGGGTTAGGCTGGAGGTCAATTTAACCCTTCTCTCTCGTCCAGTTGGTGGGACCATGCCACACCACCGAAGCTGCCTCCAGTTACTGGCTGCTTTTTGCCTCACCTTCCTCTTCCTCACATTCACCGCCTCTTATAAGCCTGTCATCGTTGTCCATGGCCTGTTTGACAGCCCTTCTGACTTCCAGCTCTTGCTTAATTTCATCAATGAGGTGAGTGGGGGAGGCCACATTGATCAGATTGATGGGGGATGATGGGAACTATAGACGTTGATCTCATAAATAATTATTTGTATCTCTCCTCCTCTCTTCTCCGCTTCTTCCTCCTCTTCCCTTCTCCTCTTCCTCCTCCCCTCCCCTCTCACCTCCTCCTCTCCTCTCCTCTCCTCTCCTACTCTTCCTCCTCCTCCCTCCTTTTCCTTCTGCTCCTTTCCTCCCTCTGCTCTCCTCTCCTCCTTTTTTCTCCTCCTTCTCTTTCTCCTCCTTCCCTCCTTCTCCTATCTTTTTCTTCTCCTCTCCTGTGCTAATCTGGGAGGGAGAACATCTGGAGTCACCTTGTCCTGATTAGAATCAGGATTAGGGTGTAATTTATTTTTCTGGGCCTCAGGTGACTCATTCTGGGCAGGCTGTAGAGTGTAGACAGAATACACATACTTCCGTGTGGTAAACAGGCTGATATTGCACAGGGATTGAGCTGGAAAATCTGGTTTTTCTGGGCAGGAGCAAATGAAGGCTCTGAAGCTGCTAAATGCTTGTTTTATTGCCATCCAAATCTCAATTCATGTCCCTTCAAATCTAATAATCTCTTGTTTTGGAGGGTCCCCCATTCTTTCATCCAGACAAAGCCAAATGCCACAAAATACAATTTTAAATCTGGTAAACCCAAGCCTCCTTTTCCTTTAGCATCTTGCAACAATTTATACTTATTCTCAGTTGTTGTTTTTTCTCTTGCCATGTGAACTTAGAAATATCCTTTTGCCATTGTTTAAATTATACAGTCCATCAATCATCGGTATTGATAATGTCCTAAATAGAAACCACATCTTTGGTAAAACGTTCATCTTGATTATGGAAATTCTGCCCAACAAAGATAATTGTAATTTATCCTGTCTAATTATCCCACCCTTTTTTCAAGATTAGTCAGCATGTACCTTCCCATACCCCTTTCCCCCTTTGCAACACCCTATAAGTAGTTTAGGTTGAGAATTATAGTGGTACCTCAATACTCATCATTAATTGGTTCCAGGAGATGCAATGAGTACCAAAAACTATGAGTACCAAACAGATTTTTCCCATAAGGAATTACGTAGTGAGTCATAAGACAACTGGCCCCAATAAGTTCTAGCTCATGTGTTGGGTACTAAACAAACAATGAGTACCAGGGCAAAACGTTCACGTCAAAATGTGTTGAATACCAAGTTTGATGAGTTTCAAAGCAATTGAGTATCAAGGAACCATTGTATGTCTCAGTAGGTCTATGAGCCAAGATCTCATTAATCCAAGTCTGGCGTTATCTAATCACTACACCACACTGCCTCAATACATGAAAGAGAACCGGGATAGCTCAGGCAATAGAGAAGCCTGTTATTAGAACACAAAGCCTGCAATTACTGCAGGTTCGAGCCCGGCCCAAGGTTGACTCAGCCTTCCACCCTTTATAAGGTAGGTAAAATGAGGACCCAGATTGTTGGGGGGGCAATAAGTTGACTTTGTAAAAAATATACAAATAGAATGAGACTATTGCCTTATACATTGTAAGCCGCCCTGAGTCTTCGGAGAAGGGCGGGGTATAAATGTAAACAAAAACAAAAAAAAAAAGAACGGGGGGGAAAATCACCACCAGGAGATATTTTTCCCCCTATCTTGGTGTGTCATCAAAGACACTTTCTTCAAATTTCAAGGCAAAACAAGTTTATGATTGTTGCTTTCTGCACAGAATGACTACAGTGGGTAGCTGTGGTTGTGTTGTGACTAGACTTTGAGCAACCCTTGTTGGTTTGGGGTAAGAATATTTAGGAGAAACTGAATCATCAGATCTTCCCTGATGGAGATAAAGAATAAACTGGGATTAAGTAACAGATGTAGCTTTATGTTTATGATATTTGTATCTAGAAGGAAGAGACAGAGATTTGAGTAGTGTGCAGGGTTTAAGTTTCCTCTTTGTAAATCTTTTATACTTCCCTCAAGTTCAAAACATTCTTAAAGATCCATCTCATCCTGGGCACCCTTTTTTTTTGAACTATTACCATCTGGCAGACGGTACAGGATAATAAAAACAAGGACAACTAGGTTGAAAAACAGCTTTTATCCCAGGGCAATAACCATACTGAATTCTATGGTATAGTGCAATATCGGGTTTTCAATTTCATTTATATAGAATGTAAAGGATGTGTGTTTGTATTTTTATTTTTACAGTTATCATGTACACGAAAGACGGCATTTACTTTCATTGTACCATGTGCAATGACAATGAAGTAAACCAAACTCATCCTTCCTCGCTATTGAAAGCTGTGTGTTGTTACTTTACCGATAGGAAAAAAGACTCTATGTAATTTGGTAGTTCACATGTAAGGTTTTAGGTTCGGCTTCAGCCTAGATTTTTCCCAACGTCCAAAGAATGTGATAAAGGATTGGAAAGATCTTCTGCTTTTCACCCCTGTCAAATTCCTACAGACTCATCCAGGAACCAACGTTTCCGTGGTGGATTTGTTTGACCGAACGGAAAGCTTGAAATCTCTATGGATGCAAGTAGACGGGTTCCGACAAGCAATTTACCCCATTATGCAGAATGCTGTCGATGGGGTCCACCTTTACTGCTACTCACAAGGTATGGGGGCTCTTGGTATGGCCAAAGGCAGCTCTGGCTCCATATTGGAAGGGGCTAACTGAGTCATATAGGCAAAGGGGTAGGTTTCAGATCCTTTAGCAACAGGTTCGCTGCCCCATTGCTGGGTGGGCGTGGCCATGGTGGTCTTGGCCTAGTCGGCCGCCTGCACCATGGTGGCTGGGGGTGGGGCGTTTCTTGCCTCCAGGAGGGCGAAAACTGCTTCCCTCGGGGTCCAGAGGCTGGAAACAGGCCAGTTTCTGGATTTCCGGAACCTCCAGTAGGCCTGTTTTTTGCCCTCCCAGACCCTCTGCGCAGCCCCTGCACTTAACCTGGAATGATGAACAGGCCGTGTGGAGACTCCTGGGAGGGGAGGGGTGGGAGGGGCAGGTTGGGGTGGGCATGGTCAGCCAGGGGTGGCATTTGGGGGTTCGCTGAACCCCGGTGATCCTTAGCTAGAGGATCGCCCGAACCCTGTCGGATCCCCAGGAGCCCACCCCTGCATATAGGTAGTCCTGGACTTACAACTAAAATGGATCCTGGAATCACACTGGCTGAGGAATTCTGGGGGTTGAAGTTCACCCATTGTAAAGCTGCTTTCTGAGTTTGGGAAACAATGGCCTAAAGCAGTGCTTCTCAATTATTTTCTGTCATGCCCCCCTAGGAAGAAGAAAACATTTTTCGCGCCCCCCGCGCGACTGTAAATAGTATCATTATTAAAAAAAACAGTGTTTGCCGAGGTCAAACGCGCCCCTTTGAGCCTCGCGCCCCTCATTTGAGAAACACTGGCCTAAAGCAATGTTAGCCGAGAGACAATGTGGGAAATTAAAAGTTGTGCTGAGGTTCTAATGCCTTTTGTTGTTGCTCAAAGGCCAATCCAGGAGAAGCATCATCCTGCCAGCCTGCCTTGATATAACCTCACAGTTCTTTTTAATGTTTGGCTCTCTTATCTTACCTCTGTTCAAAAATGGAGGTAGGGGATTATCAGGAATGATTTGAGGAACTTGGATTTTCATTGGCTATTTGTCCTGAAATTTTATTGTACTTATTCATTACATTTATATGCCATCTCACAGTCACACACTTCTCCACATAACAGTCGTGTTTGATGTAGTTGGTACTTATAAGACAGAAGGTCCCAGCATCACAAAAACACTGCCCCCCAAAAAAAGTTACCATAACACACTAGGCCAGCTTAAAATGGGATTGAATGGCTTATGGTCCGGCATGGATGTATGTATATATGGATGGATGGATGGATAGATGATAGATAGATAGATAGATAGATAGATAGATAGATAGATAGATAGATAGATAGATAGAGATAGAAAGAAAGAAAGAAAGATAGATAGATAGATAGATAGATAGATAGATAGATAGATAGATAGATAGATAGATAGATAGATATGTATATAGAGATAGGGATGGATGGAAAGAAAGAAAGAAAGAAAGAAAGAAAGAAAGATGAAAGAAAGAAAGAAAGAAAGAAAGAAAGAAAGAAAGAAAGAAAGAGAAAGAAAGAAAGAAAAGATAGATATAGGGATAAATAGATAGATAGATAGATAGATAGATAGATAGATAGATAGATAGATAGATAGATAGATAGACAGATAGATAGATAGAGATATATGTAGGTCTTTGAGAGACAGATAGATAGAGAGAGATGTATATAGAGATAGGGATGGATGGATGGATGGATGGATAGATAGAAAGAAAGAAAGAAGATAGATATAGGGATAGATAGATAGATAGATAGATAGATAGATAGATAGATAGATAGATAGACAGACAGATAGATAGATAGATAGAGATATATGTAGGTCTTTGAGAGACAGATAGATAGAGAGAGATGTATATAGAGATAGGGATGGATGGATTGATGGATGGATGGATGGATAGATAGAAAGAAAGAAAGAAGATAGATATAGGGATAGATAGATAGATAGATAGACAGACAGATAGATAGACAGACAGATAGATAGATAGATAGAGATATATGTAGGTCTTTAGTTATTCGGGTTTTCTCCTGCGTAAAATTGGAAGTGTCTTGGCGACGTTTCGACGGTCTCATTCATCATCTTCAGGCTTCAGCTTCGTGCTTCTGGGAGCAATGTGTGATTGCAGCTGTTTCTTCCTTTTTAACTGCTAGTGGGGGTTTGAACTGATTGGGTGGGAGCTTGGCTCACACAAACCGCTATCTGCACGCACTCTCACACCACCACCCAGCACAGATCAACTCCGTAGCCAAGACACTCATCTCTAGAACAAAATGCTTAGCTGACGAACAACACCTAAAAACCGAACTACACACTCTCACAAATGTACTAACATCCAATGGATTCCAGAGAAATAAGATTACCAAACTAATCCAAAAAGAACCCCCCACTAAAATCCAAGACAGAGAACAAGAAAACGGCACAGCCCTCCTCCCATATATAAAAGGCACCACAGACAGAATCAGCAAGATCCTCCACAAACATAACATCAAGACAGCATTCTGCACAAACCAAAAAATATCCACCATCCTAAGAAACCCCAAAGACAAAATTGAGTTAGAAAATCAAGGAGTATATGAAATCCCATGCCCCACCTACCCCACCACATGCATCGGACAAATCAACAGAAGAATAAGTGCACGCACTGAAGAACACAAGAACTCAGTCAAAAAAGAGGAACCAACTTCTTCCCTGGTCCAACACCTTAAAGCTACAGGACATGATATTGACTTTAAAAAGACCAGAACTATCGCCAAAACCGAACACTTTAACAACAGAATAATCAGAGAAGCCATTGAGATAGAAAAACGCCCACACAGCATGAACAAACGAGATGATACCTCCCGCCTACCAGCCATTTGGAAACCTGCCCTTATTGACAAACGTGTCCCTAACACGAGGAATGACACCAGACCCACACTCACGAGGTCCACACAGGATGTCACCACCACACATCCACCCAGAAAGCACACCCAAACCCACACTGATCATGAAGCACGACCAAGGACCAGAAGCCAGACTGCAGCTGCAACATTAGCCATTTCAAACCCCTCCAATCCATACATGCAGCAGACTGACACCCACTATGAAGATGTAGCACGACCACGAACACGAAGCCAAACAACAGCAATGCAGCTCACCAGCTCAAATCCCCCTGCAACTCAGACTAATCTGAGCACAACCAAGCCCCCACCCAAACAGGACACACCCCCAGCCGATCAGAGCACAAAAAAACCCCCATCCAATCAGATCATAGCCAAGCTCCCACCCAATCCAAAAATCACGCAAAATCAGCAGATGCTCTTGAGAATAGCTGTTGTCAGGTGTCGGTGAACACTGATGCATCACCCAAAATGTTGTAGCATGTCAGCTTTGACACGTGTGTGTCATCACACACTGGTCTGGAGAGAGAGAAATCTAGGTTTGAGTGGCCCTGCTTAAGCCAGACAACAACATGTTCATTGCCTACACTAAACCATAAACAGAGCTGCCATAATAATAGTTCCCCTATAGAGTTCCCCTGTAGAGGAACGCGGTGGGAGAGGGACCCGGTGGCTCAGTGGCTAAGATGCTGAGTTCAGCAGTTTGAATCCCTAGTGCCGCGTAACGGAGTGAGCTCCCGTTACTTGTCCCAGCTTCTGCCAACCTAGCAGTTCGAAAGCATGTAAAAAATGCAAAATAGGGACCACCTTTGGTGGGAAGGTAACAGCGTTCCGTGTGCCTTTGGCGTTTAATCATGCCAGCCACATGACCACGGAGATGTCTTCGGACAGCACTGGCTCTTCAGCTTTGAAACGGAGATGAGCACTGCCCCCTAGAGTCAGGAACGACTAGCACATATGCACGAGGGGAACCTTTTCCTTTACCTATAGAGTTCAAACGCTTCCTCTTTGTGTATGCACTTCACCGTATCCTCTTCTCCGTATTTGAGCCGGAGGCCTAAAGCAAAAAGCGATTTTCAGCCCATTCTCAGCCCATAAACATGTATTCAAGAAAGAGATGACTGGACTATATGGACACCACCCAGTTGTCTTTAAGCCTCCCTTCTTTGACCTGGGAGTTGAAGTTCACACATTCTTCAGGCTGCTGAGTTGAGGAACACTGGCCTAAAGCAATGTTAGCTCAGGGACTCTGTGAGAAAATAAAAGGGCTTGCCAGCTTCTGCCTCCGCTTGCTCATCAAAGGCCAATCCAGGGCAAGCATCATTCTGTTAGTTTGCATTTAGGAAGTTTGTTGCGTAGGCAAATATTTGTAGTGTTTGTCATCATCTTTGATGCAACTCGTCATAATCTCCTTGCGAAACTCACAGCTGTTTCCAAATCCGAGGAGAAATACAGATACAAATAGTCCTCGACTTACAACAGTTCATTCCAGTGACCCATTACGACGGTGCTGAAAAAAGCGACCTGTGACCGTTTTCATGGTTATGGCCTTTGTAGCATCCCCATGGTCATGTGATCAAAATTCAGCTCTTTGGGGTTTCAGCTCCTTGGGGCAACGGGTTCATACTTGCGACCGTTGCTGTGTCCCAAGGTCACACGATCCCCTTTTGTGACCTTCTGGCGAGCAAAGTCAATGGGGGAAGCCAGAATTCGTTTAACCACCGGGTTACTAATTTATCGACAGCAATAGTTCGCTTAACAACCATGGCAAGAAAGGTCGCAAAATGGGGCAGAACTCACTTAACAAATGTCCCACTTAGCAACAGAAATGTTGGGCTCGATTCTAGTCATGAGCCAAAGGTTATCTGTAGTTCTCGACTTCCAGGTGCAATCGGGATTAGAATCTCCATTGCTAAGCAACGTGTGTGTTGCGCCAGATTTTCTGACATTTTTTGCTATGGTTGTTAAACAGCTTTTAAGTGAATCACGTAGTCATTAAACAGATCCGGCTTCTCCCATTGACTTTGCTTGTCTGAAGGCAGCTGGGAAGGTCGCAACTGGTGATCACATGACTTTGGGATGCTGCATATCAGCTGCCACGCCCCCAAATTTGGATGTGGCTGCTACAATTGTCATACATGTGAGGACTATTTGTAAATCACTTTTTTCAGTGGCATTATAAGTTCAAACGGTTGCTAAACAGCAGTGGTGAAATGTAAAATGTGTTACTACTGGTTCTGTGGGCATGGCTTGGTGGTGGCGTAATGTGACTGGATGGGCGTGCCCACCTTTTTTTTTTTTTTACTTTTTAAAACATTTTTTCTACAACCTCTTTGGCTGTGAAAGAGGTTGTATTGTGAAAGGTTGGTGTTTTTGTATGGAAGGCCCAAAAAGTCAAGATAGAAGAAGACTGTTTTTTAAAAATTTGAGTGAAGATTTAGAGACAAATGTTGTGATGTGGATGCTATATAGATTTGGATTGTGTCGGGAGAAGAAGGGAGTTCTTGCCCCTTTTCTAAAACTTGATTCTTTTCTGTTAAGATCTTTAAATTTAGTAGCTGGAGCCAGTGGTGTATTAACCATGAAGTGGTGTATTAACCATGAAACAGACTAAGCACATGCTTAGGGCACCAGGCCCAAAGGGGGCACCACAAAATTGAGAAAGAAAAAAATAACCCAATGAAGATTCGTACAGTATGTGCAAAGGAGCTGCTTTGTCAAATTTGTTAAATCACCAAGATTTGTCAGTGCTTAGGGCAGGGGTCTCCAACCTTGGTCCCTTTAAGACTTGTGGACTTCAACTCCCAAGGCTCCCAAAACTGGCAGAGGGACTCTGGGAGTTGAAGTCCACAAAGTCTTAAAGGGACCAAGGTTGGAGACCCCTGGCTTAGGGCACCAGTGAGCCTTAATCTGCCAATGGCTGGAGCAGTGGGGTTATGCAGTGAGCCACAACACACAGTTGTGGTCGATGGTTTGAAGAGCATTTCTCCACCAGTAATCCGCACCTAGATCAGCATTGATTAACTCCAAGGTTAACTTCAGACCAACAATTGAGTAAACAATACCCCAATCAAAGAACCGCCAAGAGCCATTGGTTAACAGCCCAACCAGAGAATTTCTAAGACCCAGATAGGCAAGTCACCAGAATATAAACTGAAAGCAAACAGCACTCCCTACTAGCACTGATGATGTTACCTAGTTACGGTAATGAAACATCTGCAAGAAAACAAACAAGCTCAGAAAGTACCAAGGACCCCTTAAATATATTTATTTGACATCAGAGCCATGGTGGTGCAGTGGTTAGAATGCAGTATTCCAGTAGGTTACAGCCATTGGTGGTTGTTCCGAAGTACGATGTCAAAATGTACATCATAATGTCATATGCAAGAGCCGCGGTGCAGTGGTGAAATGTAAAATTTGTTACTACCGGTTCTGTGGGCGTGGCTTGGTGAGAGGGTAATGTGACTGGGTGGCGTGGCCAACTTTTTTTTAACTTTTAAAAGTATTTAAAAGCATTTTCAGCATTCAGCTGAAGAGGTTGTAAAAAATGCTTTTAAAAGGCTCTGACGATCCCAGCTGAGTTGCCTGATCGTCAGAGGCTTTTGTTTTCTTTTAAAAGAATTTTTTTTGCCTTTAAAAGTAAAAAAAAGCCTCTGACGATCAGGCAACTCAGCTGGGATTGTCAGAGCCTTTTAAAAGCATTTTTTCTACAACTCTTCAGCTGAAGAGGTTGTAGAAAAAATGCTTTTAAAAGGCTCTGATGATCCCAACTGAGCCGCACAATCATCAGAGGCTTTTTTTTACTTTTAAAAGCATTTTTTTGGCCGAAGAAAAAATGCTTTTAAAAGTAAAAAAAACAAACAACCTCTGATGATCGTGCAGCTCAGCTGGGCATGGTGGGGGGCAGGGATTTTTGCTACCGGTTTTCCGAACCACCCACCACCATCGCTACCGGATTGGGTGATCCGGTCCGAACCAGGAGCATTTCACTCCTGCCGCGGTGGCACAGAGATTAGAATGCAATATTGAAAGCTAATTCTGCCGACTGCCAGCAGTTCGATCCTGACCTGCTCAAGGTTGACTCAGCCTTCCATCCCTCCGAGGTTGGTAAAATGAGGACCCAGATTGCTGGGACCAATGTGCTGACTCTGTAAACTGCTTAGAGAGGGCTATAAAGCACTATGAAGTGGTATATAAGTCTATGTGTTATTGCTATTTATATAAAACTACAAGTCCGTGTCAGCGTGTCTGACTCCATTTGCATACCGGCTGTGCAATTCCCTGACAATTTTCACTCTGCCCTACAGGAGGACTCATTTGTCGTGCTCTGCTTTCTACGATGCCCGACCACAATGTGGACACATTCATCTCTCTCTCCTCCCCACAAATGGGGCAATACGGGGGTAAGTAATGAAACAAGGATAAGGGATGCTCTGGTGACATTTGAGTGGGACTTTGGGATGCAAGTTTGGAGTGTAAGGGAAAAGGGAAAAAAAAGAATTGACTTACAACTCTTTTCGGTGCAGTAGAATACAAAATACAGTTAGAAACTCAACTTTTTGCTTTATATTTCTGATAGATACTAGTCATTTCTATAACAACAAAGTATAATATTTCATTTTCAGTATCTTATCCCTTGTCCTGGAGTGGTGAGGTGGCTTAGAGGGGGAGCTTTCACCTCACAATCAGGAGGCTGTGAGTTTGATCCTAGGTAGAGAGAGAAATATCTCTCTCTCTGGGCACACTGAGAATATATCTGCTGAACAAAACTCCTCATTGGCAACAGGAAGGGCATCTGGCCATTAAATACTTTGCTAGCTCCATTCAGTTACCCAGACTTCACCCTGCAAGGGATTATGGGGTCGTTAAAAGGAGATGGTGATGATCTTATCCCTTGTCCTCTTTAGTTTACCGTTCATGTCTCACCAATCCAGAAGCTTTATTTTTGCACCTCTATTTATGCATTGGTTTCTATTATATTTAAACATAGATTTATACAGGTAGTCCTCAACTTATGATCACAGTTAAGACCGAAATTCATGTTGTGAAGGGAGACATTTGTTTTGAAGTGAATTTTGCTCCATTTTATGACCTTTCGAGCCACGGTTGTTAAATGAATCATTGCAGTTGTTAAGTTAGTAACATGGCTGTTAAGTGAATCAGGTTTCCCCGTTGACTTTATTGGTCAGAAGGTCGCAAAAGGGGATCCCATGACCCCGGGACACTGCAACCGTCATAAATATGAGCCAGTTGCCAAGAATCTGAATTTTGATCATGTGACCACAGGAATCCTGCAATGGTCTGAAACATTTTTCAGTGTCTTTGTAACTTTGATCACTAAATGAACTGTTGTAAGTCGAGGACTACCTGTATTTACCTTACCTTCCATACCTTAAGATGAAAATCTCTGGAATTTTGACAGCCCCATCTCCTAGCTTTTCCAACTAGAGCCACCTCCAAATAGGTGGATTTCAGCTCCCAAATTAGTTGGGATGCGTATAGCTACCATATTTTTCGGAGTATAAAATGCACCTTTTTCCCCCCTAAAAGAGGGTGAAAATTTGGGTGTGTCTTATACACCAAATGTAGCCCTGCCCAGCCTCTGAAATGGAGGTTTCAGAAGCTAAAAAAAGCCTCTTAAAGGGATGTTTCAGAGGCTGAAAAAAAGCCTCTGAAACAGAGGTTTCAGAAGCTGAATAAAACCTCTTGAAGGAAGGTTTCAAAGGCTGTAAAAAAGCCTCTGAAACGGAGGTTTCAGAAGCTGATAAAAGCCTCTTGAAGGGAGGTTTCAGAGGCTGAAAAAAGGCAAGGCACAGAGCTCACAACCAACGAACCTGTTGCTAAAGTTCACCTCTGAGAACAGCTGTTTGGGGGTATTCCGGGAGGCCATCTACCCGCCAATCAGCTTTTTTCTTATTTTCCTCCCCCAAAACTAAAGTGTGTCTTATACTCCGGTGCGTCTTATAGTCCCCAAAATACGGTATTTACTTTGAAAAGGAGCTAAGATGGCTACCCCAATTAGTTGCCTTGTGTGCTTTAGCCTTCCGAAAGGCATACAGCGCCATCCTGTATAGAAACATCAGATTGGGTTACAAAAGGATAGAAGATCCTGAACTCAAAACAGTGGTGGGGAAACTGTTCATTGGCATCCTCTACATTTCTTTTTCAATTCAGACACCAAGTACTTGAAGTGGCTCTTTCCACACTACATGAAAAGCAACCTCTACCGCCTCTGCTACACACAGCTGGGACAAGACGTCTCCATCTGTAACTACTGGAATGGTAAAATTTGGTTTGCTTTGTGACTTCAGCAGGTATTCTGCATTTCACAGGGGGCTGTGGAGGGTTTGAGGTGTTTTCACCTACAAATGAAGGCAAATATACGTGTCTCAACATAATGTTGCAAGATCCAATCTGGGTCGGTTGCCAGGACCAGAGGTTTTGTCTTCCGAGCTTTCGGACTCGTGTTGGATCCCATCCTCAGGGAACTTCTCTCTCTCTCCAGAACATTTTCATCTACGTTGCTGAGTTCATATATTATGTGAGGCCATGGTTTGTTTGAAATGTGGTTTGACGACGTTCCAGTAGCTCAGCTAATAACGCTAAGCAATAACCAAAAAAATTGCATTGTGGTTAATGCAATGGGTGAACTGAACTCATTTTTTGGCCTGGTTCTTGTCTTAACCCAAGTTGGATGGCCAAATGTAATTGGGTTGGGTGAATACAACTCACTAAACCATAAGCTGTGGTTTTCAAATTATAGTAACTAAACTCACGCTAAAACTAAATAATGTCTTAATGGGATGTTTAATTTAGCCTCTGCTTCCACATAATTCCTTAACAGGCCAATATTTATCTACATTTCTGTTTCCAGTGTGAGGGCTGTATGAAGCATTGCTTACCCAGCCAAAATAGTATTAACGATGCCAAAAGTGTTAAATTAGCATTTTTAATTGCTCGTTTCCAGTATTAAAAATGGGTTCAGATCTACTTTCATATCTAAAGTGTAGGAGGGCCGAGAAATTTAGGCTAGGTTCATACATTGCAGTAGTGGGATTCAAATACAATCAGGCCAGGAATGCACTAACAAGGGAGATAAGAGCAGCAAAAAGAAGCTACTCTGAAAAGCTAAAGAATCAATTTTCAGCAAATGAACCAGCAAACATGTGGAAAACTCTTAAAAATATCACCGGCTATGGCAAACCTCCTTCCCAGGCTGAAGGTAATCAACAACTGGCAGATGACCTGAATGAGTTTTACTGCAGGTTTGAAAGGAAACTACAGCCACCTATCTCCACAACCCCCATCTCAGACACAGCAACAACAGCCAAGCCTCCTACAACTGACCCCATTTCATTGGGTTCACAACCCCTAGTGATCACAGAAAAGGAAGTGCAGGACCTATTTCACAGACAAAAGCCAGGAAAAGCTCCAGGCCCAGACAAGATAACTCCTTCTTGCTTAAAAGTCTGTGCTGACCAATTGGCCCCCATCTTCACCCATATTTTCAATAAATCACTAGAGATGTGCTATGTTCCTTCTTGCTTCAAACGCCTACCATCATCCCAGTGCCAAGAAGCCCACATCAAGGAACTGAATGACTACAGACCAGTTGCTCTAACATCTGTAGTCATGAAAACCTTTGAAAGGCTAGTGCTTTCCTACCTGAAAACCATCACGAATCCGCTTTTAGACCCCTTGCAATTTGCATACCGAGCAAATAGATCAACAGATGATGCTGTTAATATGGCTCTGCACTACATCCTACAACATCTTGAGTCTCCAAAGACCTATGCAAGGGTCCTTTTGTAGACTTTAGTTCAGCATTCAATACCATCATTCCAGACATTCTTCTAACTAAGCTAAACCAGCTACAGGTACCGGAACAGACTTGTAAGTGGATCACAAGCTTCCTAACAAACAGGAAGCAGCAGGTGAAGCTAAGCAAGATCACATCCTATCCCTGTACAATTAGCACAGGGCCCCCAAGGCTGTGTGCTCTCCCCACTTCTCTTCTCTCTGTATACCAATGACTGCATCTCCAATGATCCATTTGTTAAGCTACTGAAGTTCGCAGATGACACAACAGTGATTGGTCTCATTCGAGACAATGACGAATCCGCATATAGACGAGAGGTCGAACGACTAGCCTTGTGGTGCAACCAAAACAATCTGGAACTGAACACACTCAAAACCGTAGAAATGGTGGTAGACTTTAGGAAAATCCCTTCCATACTTCCACCTCTCACAATACTTGACAACACAGTATCAACAGTAGAAACCTTCAAATTTTTGGGTTCTATCATATCGCAAGATCTCAAATGGACAGCTAACATCAAAAACATCATTAAAAAAGGACAACAAAGAATGTTCTTTCTGCGCCAACTCAGTAAGCTCAAACTGCCCAAGGAGCTGCTGATCCAATTCTACAGAGGAATTATTGAGTCTGTCATTTGCACCTCTATAACTGTCTGGTTCGGTTCTGCAACCCAACAAGAAAAACACAGACTTCAGAGGATAATTAGAACTGCAGAAAAAATAATTGCTACCAACTTGCCTTCCATTGAGGACCTGTATACTGCACGAATCAAGAAGAGGGCCGTGAAAATATTTACAGACCCCTCGCATCCTGGACATAAACTGTTTCAACTCCTACCCTCAAAACGACGCTATAGAGCACTGCACACCAGAACAACTAGACACAAGAACAGTTTTTCCCCGAAGGCCATCACTCTGCTAAACAAATAATTCCCTCAACACTGTCAGACTATTTACTGAATCTGCACTACTATTAATCGTTTCATAGTTCCCATCACCAATCTCTTTCCACTTATGACTGTATGACTATAACTTGTTGCTGGCAATCCTTATGATTTATATTGATATATTGATCATCAATTGTGTTGTAAATGTTGTACCTTGATGAACGTATCTTTTCTTTTATGTACACTGAGAGCATATGCACCAAGACAAATTCCTTGTGTGTCCAATCACACTTGGCCAATAAAATTCTATTCTATTCTATTCTATTCTAATTTTAGCAACCGGCTCTCTAATGACCAGCTGGGTGGGCGTGGCCATGGTGGGCATAGCCAGAGGTGGGTGACAGCCAGCACTGGGCCTCCTGCACCCCCCTGAGAGCAAAAATGGGCTGCGGGAGGGGGGGGGTAAATGCACCCCTGCCCCCTTCTGGGAGCAAAAAGGGGCTGTGGGGGGACACCGTACCCCCACACCCTGTTTAGGGCCTAGTAGGCCTCCCTGCACTTACCTGGGAGCCAAAATGGGGTGCGTGGGAACTCCTGGAAGGGGCGGGGTGGGGAGGGGCAGGACCAGCCAGCAATTTAACTACCGGTTCTCCCGAATCGGCTGAATTCCACCACTGATACATTACCCTAAATCTCAAGGTTGATTTAGTGATTTAATCGATATCCTTTAGATACAAAAACAAAACAAGGTTACTCTCAACTTTTCTCTCTTCCCCTCCCTCCCATGTGTTTTTCTGCATTTTCAGACCCACACCATCGAGATCTTTACCTCAACAATAGCAATTTCTTGGCCGTGTTGAATGATGAGAGACTCCATCCCAATGCAAGTGGTAAATGTATTATTATTTTTTTTGACATCCTTCAATTCCAGTATAGAAGGGAGAGTTGCGGAGTAGCAAAAACTTTTCTGCCAAAAACAAGAATAGATTTGCTTAACAACCACACGATTCACTTTACAACTGCTGTGATTCACTTTACAACCGTCGTAAAAAAATATTATTAAAAACAAGTCCAGTCAGATCGTATCTCAACTTACGGCCACCACAACTTACGACCGAAAAATTCCAGGCTCCATTGTTGTCAAAGACTACCTATAGTGGCTAGGCAGCCGTCAGTCCAAGATGATTTAATTCAGGAGTGTCAAACTGGATTTCTTCGAGGGCCGGATCAGCACTGTAGTTTTCCTCTGCGGGCCAGCTGGGGGATGGAGAGACGGGACAGACGCCTCCTGCAGCACCCTTTCGGCCAAAACGGGGCACAGGCAGTGGTGGGATTCAAGTAATTTAACAACCGGTTCTCTGCCCTAATGATTTCTTCCAACAACCAGTTTGTCAAACTGCTCAGACAGTTAACAACCGGTTCTCCCGAAGTGGTGCGAACTGGCTGAATCCCACCACTGGGCACAGGGGGGGGGGGCGCTGCGCATAGCCCCCCACTACCATGCCCTGTTTTGGCTGCCAGAAGCACCGTGGGCTGGTCCTTTGCTATTTCCAAGCTGGCCCTGTGGACCAGATTTAAGCATCCCGCAGACCGGATTCGACCTGTGGTCCTTGCGTTTGACAACCCTGCTTTAATTCAATTCCTGCACCAAGAAGAGTTGGATTCAGTGCCCTAAATAGCTCTCTCCCGTTCTACGATTCTCTGTTCAAACCCCTAAAGCTCCAATGTATTCCTGCCAAAAGGGATTATTTTTAGGAACCTGTCCAAACCCTGCCCTACAGACAGAGCTGCCTCTGTGCCTCCAGCAGTAGTTTAGAAGCAGGACTACACATGACTATATTTGCAAGCAAAACATTTCCTAATATGGAGAATGCAAGGTGACTGGAAAAATCGTTGCTCAATTTTTTTTCTTTCCCCTGCCTGAGCCTTTCATGGAGGCCTGGCCAAGCCAGCTCAGCTGGGGGCTTTAAAGTTCAAGTTTGTCAAACTTCCAGCCTTAGGGATAACTCATTAAATACTCTGCTAGCTCCATTCAGCATTCTTGCTTCGGGGATAGCTTTTATGGCATGAAATAATTTTACTTTTCTGCATCCTTTCTGCTAACTGCCTAAACAAGTGGTTTTTAAAAAAAATCTTGCCAATGTGTGGACTTCGACTCCCAGAATTCCCGAGCCAGAATTTCCACTCCCAGAATTCCTCAGTAGCTGGGGGATTTTAGGAGTTCAAAGTCCACATCATCTTAAAGTTGGCCAAGGTCAGGAAACAGTAGTCCATCCAACCTATGCATTAATTCATCAAAATAATTGCCAGATCTCAAATCTTAAAGCAAAAAAGGAACAA
Organism: Ahaetulla prasina; assembly: GCF_028640845.1. Classification (NCBI taxonomy): domain Eukaryota; kingdom Metazoa; phylum Chordata; class Lepidosauria; order Squamata; family Colubridae; genus Ahaetulla; species Ahaetulla prasina. The sequence goes on from NC_080540.1 coordinate 13,551,947, forward strand.
AGCCAGAAGGGGAAAAAAGGAGATACCGTAATTAAATGCATCAGACATGACAACTTTACTAGAAATTTCCTGGCGGTTGAATTATTTGTTTCTTTTGTCTACAGGTAGAGCAGGAAAATCTATTTTTGGCCTGGAATTTCCTCTCTACCTGGGGCCATGTGAGGGGCGGGGCCAGTGAAATTATGATGTCATTGGAATAGGTGAAGCTGAAATACTCAGGCTCATTTTTTAGTATTTTTAAAGAGAAAATAGGTGCCTTTTCCACTTAAGTCTCCCCTAAACATACTGGTAGCCCTTGACATACAACCACCATTGAGCCCAAAATTTCTGTTGCTAAGTGAGACCATTATTAAATGAATTTGGGCCCACTTTATGACTTTCCTTGACACAGTTCTTGAGTGAATCGCTGCAGTTATTAAGTTAGTAATACGGTTGTTAAGGGAATCGTGGCTTTTCCATTCCCTTTGCTCATCGGAAGGTCGCAAAAAGTGATCCCATGACCCTGGGATACTGCAGCCGTCAGAAATATAAACCAATTGTCAAGCACCCAAAATTTTATCACATAACCACAGTGTTCTGTCCCCTTTCCCACTTCACAGAGCAAATGCCAAGCCGTGTGAATCCCAGTCTTTTTATTTGCTACAGACCTGATTTTCTTCAGTTGAGGAAATACTTGGCAGTGACCATGCAGAGGCCTACCAAGTTCTGAGTTCGTTATCTCGTGTCCAAGATCCGTTCCCAAAACTCACTGACAAAGTCTTTTAACCCTCCAACAACCGAGCTGCAGTGCATCCTTGGTAGCTTTTCTGTCCGTCACAAGGACCACGTGGCAGCTCCACCCACTTTTATACCCTGTGGGGTGTGGCTCAGTGACTCAGCAATCTCTGAGCCTGCCACACCTCTTCCTCTGCTGCGCACGCTTATCTCTTCGTCGCTGCCTCGGATCAATCCAGGATTGATCGTCAGCAGCTGGGACTTGAGGCGTTGCCAGGGAGGAGGAGAGTGTGGGAGAGGGAGGCCTTGTCAGCTCCTCCTCCTGGCCTGCAGCTGGATCTTGGGGCAGTGCCAGCGAGGAGGGTTCTGGCGAGGGAGGCCTTGCTGGCTCCTCTCCCTCACTTTCCGAGTCATTCTCCTCCATGGGAACAGGCTCGAGGGCTGGAGTCACAACACACAGGGATGCGATGACAGTTGTGTGAAAAATGATCCTAAGTCACTTTTTCAATGACGTAATTTCAGACGGTCACTATATGAATGGTTGTAGGAGTGGTGTAGTGGCTTAGAGGTGGAGCTCTCGCCTCACAATCAAGGGGCTGTGAGTTTGATCCTAGGTAGAGGCAGATATTTCTCTCTCTGGATACACTGAGATTATATCTGCTGAACAAAACTCCACATTGGTGACAGGAAGGGCATCCGGCTATTAAATACTCTGCTAGCTCCATTCAGTTGGCCAGACTCCACCCTGCAAGGGATTATGGGGCCATTAAATGATGATGATGACTAAATGAATGGCTGTAAATCGGGGACTACCTGTATTTTATGTCTGCTTTTTAAGAGATACAATGTCTTTTATAAGTGTTCTCAAATCTCTGTGAAACTGAAGGCACGTTTTCTGTCCCCTATTTCAGCCCTATCCTGTGGGCTGCAAACAACTCACAACTTCCCCATTTTAAAGGCTTGAAATACCCCTCCTCTAACCTCAGAATTTCCAGAAATGTGGAGACTACGACTCCCAGAATCCTTTGGGAAAGGACAATCCCAACAAGACATGGAAAACAACAAACAGGGGAAGATGAAATAAATAGAACTTGTTTTATTGCTTGTGCCTTTTATAAAAATAGGAGGAAAAGTTCCAAAGTTTCTGTCTATGGAGATTCTCAGTCATCCAGGTCATAGTTGTCCCAAAGGTGCTTTATTTCAAGAAGCAACAGTGGTGGGTTGCTACTGGTTCACCCCGGTTCGAGAAAACTGGTAGCACCTGCCCGGACGTCATCAAATAGTCTGTTTGCTTGCATGCACGTGAGCAAACCAGTAGCAAAGATAAGTGAAACCCACCCCTGAGAAGCAACTGGACGTTCTGGTTTTTCTTTGAAAACGTTTCGCTTCTCATCCAAGAGGCTTCTTCCTCCGGTCAGAGCTGAAGAAGCTTCTTGGATGAGAAGCGAAACGTCTTCAAAGAAAAAACCAGAAAGTCCAGTTGCCTCTTGCAAAAAAGCACTTTTGGGATTCCAAACTTTCTGTAAACTTCTTAGAAGCAGGACACGGGGAAAATTCTCTTTTGTTGACTGCTGAGGGAGCAAGAAGAGGGAAAGGGGAGAGAAGGGAAAGAGGAGAATCTGGGGAAAGCAAACCACGTTTCTGAAATTCTGCTCCTCTCGCAGCGTGGAAGAGAAACCTTTTGCGCATCCGCAAGCTGATTCTGATTGGCGGCCCAGACGACGGGGTCATCATGCCCTGGGAATCCAGGTGAGCTTTCGGACATGGCAAGCAAGAGATTCAGTTCTGGACTCTGAGAAGCCGAGTGCTGATCGCCACTTAAAGGTTTTAGCAAAGAGAAGCTGTTTAACACCACTTGAAACCCTGGGAATACTAGAATCGGTGCAGACTTGAACTGCTTAACTTGTTGCCTTAATGATCAATGGGAGGCAGAGAGAGAGAATCTGCAACGTTCACTCTGACTGAATCAAAACATGCTTTCGAGCATCTGGCTGTGGGAAGGGACAAACCAGAGGTGGGATTCAGCCGGTTCGGATCGGTTCAGGTGAACCGGATGTTAGTTTTACATCCGGTTCAGTGAACCTGATGTAAGTCCCCTCTCCTTCCCGACCCTCCCAGGAGTCCCCATGCAGCCCATTTTGGATCCCAGGTAACTGCAGGGGGCACGTGGAGTCCAGGGAGGTGTAAGATGGGCCTCCCAAAGGCCTGTGGAGGGCAAAAATGGGCCTATTTCCAGCCTCCAGAGCAGGGGTCTCCAACCTTGGTCCCTTTAAGACTTGTGGACTTCAACTCCCAGAGTTCCTCAGCCAGCTTTGCTGGCTGAGGGACTCTGGGAGTTGAAGTCCACAAGTCTTAAAGGGACCAAGTGTCAGGCCTGGAAACCATACTAAACTTTAGGTTTCCAGACGCTGCCACATTTTTCCCCTGACGGGAAGAAGGGGGGCTGAGGGGTATGGTAACATTCTTCAGACGTCAAGGTCGGATGGTGTTCACATCTGCAGGAAGAGTGGCGAGAGGATATTCGAATGAACTGGGAGAACGTGGGACCATGTGACCATCAAAGGGGTCAGGGGGGTGGGACTCTTGGGGGTTGTATAACTGGGAAAAGAATCCGGAAGTTCAGTTTTGGAATTTCACTCATCGTGTGCCAGTTTCCTCATGCTAGTAAAGAACTCTTAAAGACAATGGCTTCTGAGTTTTCTTTATGCAGAAGAGGTTTTTCTGGAACCTTGACATTATTCCAAAACTCCAGCGTCTCCAGAGCCCAGGGAGCCTTCTACAGCCCGTTTTTGATCCGGGGGATGGGGAGCAGAAGGCCGAATGCTGCCTTTCACACCCCCTGGCCATGCCCACCATGGCCACGCCCACTCAGCCAGTCATTAGGGCAGAGAACCAGTTAATTTATTTGAATCCCACCACTCGGACAAACACCTATCCTGCGTCCTCCATGACACTTCAGTTTTAATTTTCTGCAGCCATCTGCAGAGCCATTCTGGAATGGTGTGGTGGCCTAGAGGTGGAGCTTTCACTTCACAATCAGGAGGCTATGAGTTTGATCCTAGGTAGAGGCAGATATTTCTCTCTCTGGGCACACTGAGAATATATCTGCTGAATAAAACTCCACATTGGTGACAGGAAGGGCATCCGGCCATTAAAACATTCTGCTAGTTCCATTCAGTTGGCCAGACTCCAACCCGCAAGGGATTATGGAGTCGTTAAATGATGATGATGACGATCTGCAGAGCCATTCTCTTGCATATACCGGTAGTCCTTAACTTTCTATGTATCAGTGCAGAGAAGAATGCAATAAAGATGATTAGGGGCCTGGAGGTTAAAATATATGAAGATCGATTGCAGGAATTGTGTAGGTCTAGTTTAGAGAAAAGAAGGACCAGAGGTGACATGATAGTCGTGTTCCAATATCTCAGGGGCTGCCACAAAGAAGGGGGGGGTCAACCTATTCTCCAAGGCACCTGAGGGCAGGACAAGAAGCAATGGGTGGAAACTAATCAAAGAGAGAGGCAACCTAGAAATAAGGAGAAATTTTCTGACAATTATAACAACTACCTAGTGAAATGGCTTGCTTTTAGAAGTCGTGGGTGCTCCATCACTGAAGATTTTTAAAGAAGAGACCAGACAACCAATTGTCTGAAATGGTTTAGTTGGTAGAAAAGAACTTCATGGTGCTTTGTCCATTAAAGCTTGCTGGGAAATGAGAAAAGAAAACTAGTAAAACTTAACATCTACTAGTTACCATAATAGACCACTTCCAAAAGTCAAGAACTATTGCCCCCAAATGCCAATTTTTTAAATTATTTTTTTATTTCATTTTGTCACAACAGTATACACAAACATTGTCATAAATAATACAACATGTTATTTATTTATTTATTTAATTAAACTTTTATACCGCCCTTCTCCCAAAGGACTCAGGGCGGTGTACAGCCTGCATTAAAACAATTTATATACACACTAAAATAACAATTAAAAAACTTATTCCATAAAGGCCGAAATTAAAACCGTCCAAATTGACCATATAAAATACCCAATAAAATACAATTAAAATTTAAAATTTAAGAATTTAAAAATTTAGCAATTAAAAAATCAGGCCAGTCCCGCTTGAATGAATAAATAAGTTTTCAGTTCCCGGCGAAAGGTCCGAAGGTCAGGTAATTGGCGTAAACTGGGGGGAAGTTCGTTCCAGAAAGTAGGTGCTCCTACAGAGAAGGCCCTTCCCCTGGGGGCCGCCAGCCGACACTGCCTGGCGGACGGCACCCTGAGAAGACCCTCTCTGTGAGAGCGCACGGGTCGGTGGGAGGCATGTGGTAACAGCAGGCGGTCCCGTAAGTACCCGGGCCCTAAGCCATGGAGCGCTTTGAAGGTGGTAACCAAAACCTTGAAGCGCACCCGGAAGACCACAGGTAGCCAGTGCAGACTGCGCAGGAGTGGTGTTACCCGGGAGCAACGTGGTGCTCCCTCAATCACCCGCGCAGCTGCATTCTGGACTAGCTGAAGTCTCCGAGTGCACTTCAGGGGTAGCCCCATGTAGAGAGCATTGCAATAATCCAGGCGAGAAGTGACGAGAGCATGAGTGACCGTGCATAAGGCATCCCGGTCTAGAAAGGGGCGCAACTGGCGGACCAGGCGAACCTGGTAAAAAGCTCTCCTGGAGACGGCCGCCAAATGATCTTCGAACACCCAAGTTGCGCACCCTTTCCGTTGGGGCCAGTGACTCGCCCCCAACAGTCAGCTGCAGTTGCAGCTGACTGTACCGAGATGCCGGCATCCACAGCCACTCTGTCTTGGATGGATTGAGTCTGAGTCTGTTTCTCCCCATCCAGACCCGTACGGCCTCCAGACAATGGGACAGCACTTCGACAGCTTCGCTGGGGTGGCCTGGGGTGGAAAAGTACAGCTGAGTATCATCAGCATACAGATGATAACTCACCCCAAAGCCACTGATGACCTCGCCCAGCGGCTTCATATAGATGTTGAACAGGAGAGGCGAGAGAATCGACCCGCAAGTGAGGTGCCTCGCGGCCGATCTCTGTCCCCCTGTCAACACCGTCTGCGACCGGTCGGAGAGGTAGGAGGAGAACCACCGATAAACGGTGCCTCCCACTCCCAACCCCTCCAGCCGGCGCAGCAGGATACCATGGTCGATGGTATCAAAAGCCGATGAGAGATCTAACAGGACCAAGGCAGAGGAGCAACCCCTATTCCTGGCCCTCCAGAGGTCATCCACCAACGCGACCAAAGCTGTCTCCGTGCTATGCCCGGGCCGGAAGCCGGACTGGAACGGGTCTAGATAGACAGCTTCCTCCAGGTACTGAGGAAACTGCCACGCCACCACACTCTCTACAACCTTCGCCACAAAGCGAAGGTTGGAGACTGGACGATAATTACCCAAAATAGCTGGGTCCAGGGAAGGCTTCTTGAGGAGGGGTCTCACCACCGCCTCTTTCAAGGCGGCGGGAAAGGTCCCCTCCATCAAAGAAGCATTTATAATCCCCCGGAGCCAGCCTTGTGTCACCTCCTGAGTGGCCAGCACCAGCCAGGAGGGGCACGGGTCCAGTAAACATGTAGTGGCATGCAGTCTCCCCAGCAACCTGTCCACGTCCTCGGGAGCCACAGAATCAAACTCATCCCAAACAACATCAACAAGACGCGCCTCAGTCATCTCATCCGGATCATCGCAATTTCTTCAATATCTTGAAGAAAATATATATATATATAAGTAAAAAAATATGCATCAACTATATTAATTTGATAATGAAGGGAACAATAGGACAGGAACAGTAGGCACTTTTGTGCTCTTATGCATGCCCCTTATAGTCCTCTTAGGAATGGGGTGAGGTCAATAGTAGACAGTTTAGGGATTGTTAGGGAATATGATTGTTTAGGGAATATGATGAATTGTTAGGGAATATCATCAGGGAAGGCCATTGTCAGTAAGAGGTCCTTTACGTTTGGTAGATCAAAGCAAAAGTTCCCCTTTTATGAACCTATGGCAGCATAAAGATCTTATAGTGAATCTTATATATTGTGAAATAAATTGGCTGCAGCACCCATTTTGATGGATGTCAGATATTAAGGGCAGATAGTATATGTATTAGATATTAACATCTGCTCTATTTTACACAGTATCAACTGCCTTTGCTGTTTATTTGCAAATTGTGCATCTCTAATATATAACCGTGCAATCCATTTTCCCCATTAAACACAATTATTTTGCTGTTTCAGCGCATTACTTTTTTAGATTCAGCCTCTTCAGTGCAATCACATGATTTAACATTCACTGCACATCACCGTAGCATCTCTGCGGTCAGATGTCCAAAATTCAGATGCTTTGACAACTGGTGTGTATCTACAATGGTTGTAGCGTTCTGGGGTCATCATTTTTTTTGTTAGAGGTAACATTTGACAAGTGGTCCTCGATTTATGACCACAATTGGGATCAGAATTTCTGTGGCTAAGCAAGATGCTTTTTAAGTGAATCGTCCCCAGTTTTATAGCCTTTTTATTTATTTTAAATTTTTTTTGGCCATGGATGTTAAGGGAATTGCTGCAGCTGTTAAATGGATTGTGCATCTCTTTAAGTGCATCTGGCTTCTCCCACTGACTTTCCTTGTCAGAAGCCAGCTGGGAAAGTCGCTAATGGCTCTCACATGACCCCAGGACTTCCTGCAACCATAGTAAATACATGCTGGTTGCCAAACATCTATATTTTGATCACTTGACCTTGGCGATGCTTTAAAGGGTTGGTTCTAAGTCAATTCGATTCAAACCTTTATTGTCAATGTACCACATGTGTACAATGAAATTGGATGAACCCGGTGGTGAAGTCCAGATTTTTTTACTACCGGTTCTGTGGGCGTGGCTTGGTGGGTGTGGCAGGGGAAGGATACTGCAAAGTCTCTATTCCCACCCCACTCTGAGGGAACGATATTGCAAAATCCCCATTCCCTCCCCACTCCTGGGGGAAGGATATTGCAAAATCTCCATTCCTACCCCACTCTAGGGCCAGCCAGAGGTGGTATTTGCCGGTTCTCCGAACTACTCAAAATTTCCGCTACTAGTTCTCCAGAACCCGTCAGAATCTGCTGGATTTCACCTCTGGATGAGCCTCCCTCCAGGTCACTCCCTCCAAGTCACTTTTCTCAGGGATGTTTTAACGTCAAACAGTCATTAAACAAATATCTGTAAGTGGAGGACTACCTGTCTAGTGTTTGTTTCAGTTTCCCTCTTCAATATCACTATTGTGCCTCATTGTCACTTCCCATACAAACGTTTACATTTTTTCTTTCCAACATTCCCTTGCTGAGTTTCACTCCAAATCATTTCATCCATATCCCCTTTAAATTCATGCACTCTTCCCTCGGAGGGAGAGTTTTTAACTCCTCTTCAGCTGCTTCCAAAACAACTTTTTATTTCCGATTCTCTGCATCTCCTCTATTTCTTCATCTTAACCATCCTTTGTTCTCTTTATCTTTGTTTTTTCACTCTGTACTTACACATCATCTGTACCTTTTGTAAGTGGGTGAATTTTATTATGGTCTTTGATCAGTGTAGGTGTCAACTCTGAAGCTGGCCTGACTGAGGCCATCTTTGAGGCTTCAATGTTGCCACAATGGAGATGAGAGCTAGGGAGGGGAATATAGAGATAGCTGGGGGTTTGTAGCCAAAACAAAATACTTTGACCTGGGAACCAAGGACATTCCAACAGTGGCTGAAAAAGAAGGAGTGATGTTACTAAGCAACCGGACAGCACTCTGATTGGACCATGTGACTGTTTGTTTGGGAAAACTGGAAAACATTTACTTTTAATTAGGTGAAAACCGTGAGAACATTTATTTGGATATGATATATCAGACATAAAAATAGTAATGAAAAAGAAATTAAAATATTTAAAAAGAAAAAGGTGGAATTTCTTCTAGATTTATTATATACATTGTATAAATTTACATAGATTGTTCTGTCTTGTTTCTTTTATAGTATGTTTGCCTTCTATGATGTTAATGAGACGGTAAAGGCTATGACATCTCAGCCGGTGAGTAAGACCAGGCTAACAATGCGAGGTGAAAAAAATGTGGCGGGAAGAATATATTTTGGTTTATTGTGTGGTTTCTGAACTTTTTGCCATCGCACTTCCCTTTAGTGCAGGTGCATCCCAAAATTTTTCCTTCCTTGCCCAAAACTGCTTATCAGAAAGACAATTGTTTATCAACAATTAGAAACGAAACCTCTATAATGGGTTTAAAAGCAATCAACTCCATTAAACTTTAATGTCACAGTAAAAGACTAACATCAGCCTGAAAGATCAGTGTAAAGAGACATGTCTTAGCTGTTGTAAAAACCAGGAACACGGGTAACATTCTTAGTTTTGAAGGGCCACTCTGCATAATTTGGGTATGATATAATCTTTCATGCCTGCCCCACAAGCAAGTTGAGATTCCATCCATATGGGCTGTCCTGCAGATCTTAAAAATTCTCATGGAGTTAGCCCTTTAAATAGGCACCCAGCAAACCATCTTGTTCTAAGTAACCCATCTATGGAGATTCTCAATCATCCAGGTCATGGTTGTCCCAAAAAGTGCTTTTTCCAAAAGACAACTGGATTTTGTTTTTTCTTTGAAAACATTTTGCTTCTCATTCAAGAAGTGTTGTGGTCCGTCAGCAGCCTATGGAGCTGGCAATGGAGTTGGACAGCAATGAGGCTGAGGTGAGGCCAGGGCCATCGGGAAGTGAGGTGCGGACTCCAGAGCCTCCAGAGACTGATAGTAGTGAGGCAGAGGAACAGGAGGAGCCTGTTCCTAATGCACGCATGAGAAGAGCTGCCAGAAGGCAAGAGCAGCTCAAGCAGAGAGGACAACTCGGGAGTAGGGCCAAGAGATGATTGGCCCCTCCCATAAGGCTTAAAACAGACCAGCACCGGTGTTTCAGCTTTACCAGAAAACAACGTTGTAGCTGCGTCTTCTGCTTCATCCTCTGCTTCATGTACATCTTTGTTTTTGTGGCTTCTGGACATTTGCCAGGAAGGGCCTTTGGCAGTTTGCCTAATTGGACCAAGGTTTGCAAGATAACTGAGGAATTTGTGTTGGGAGGCATTTTTTTTTTTTTTGCATTTATATCCCGCCCTTCTCCGAAGACTCAGGGCGGCTTACACTATGTCAAGCAATAGTCTTCATCCATTTGTATATTATATACAAAGTCAACTTATTGCCCCCAACAATCTGGGTCCTCATTTTACCTACCTTATAAAGGATAGAAGGCTGAGTCAACCTTGGGCCTGGTGGGACTTGAACCTGCAGTAATTGCAAGCAGCTGCTGTTAATAACAGACTGTCTTAGCAGTCTGAGCCACCAGAGGCCCTTACTTTGAGTTGAACGACACTGGGAATGAAGTAATACCCAGCTGTTCAAATAGTTTGTTTTTCCACGGACTAAATTTATTACTACCTACTTGGCTGAGTCACAATAAGAAATTTCTAGTAAGCAAACATTTTCAAAGGGAAAAAAACAACAACAAGAAAGTCCAGTTGCCTTTTGGAAAAAACACCTCTGGGACAACCATGACCTGGATGATTGAGAATCTCCGTCGACACCACTGCCTTGAAAATGCACAGACATTGCAAGCATTTTTCAATTAGTCAGATTGACTTATTGTGTACCATCCAAAACCAATCAGCGAGGATGAATGGGGAATCAAGTCATGTGAATCTTCACATCGCTCAGCTGTTCCTATAGACCTGACTTGAACACCAACATTATGAAACCTAAAACGATAGGTAACCCTCAACTTATGACCACAATGGAACCCAAAATTTATGTTGTTAGGTGAGACGTTTGTTAAATGAGTTTTGCCCCCATTTTATGACTTTTCTTGCCGCAGTTGCTAAGCGAATCCCTCCAGTTAGTAAGTTAGTGACACGGTGGTTAAGTGAATCTGGCTTCCCCATTGAGTTTGGTTGTCAGAGGGTCGCAAAAGGGGATCACGTGACCCCTGGACATTGCAACCGTCATGAGTCAGTTGCCAAGCACCTGAATTTTGATCATGTGACCATGGGGGATGCTGCAATGGTCATGTGAAAAACGGTCATAAATTGCTTTTTTCAGTGCCATTGAAACCAAATGCTCACTAAATGAACTGTTGTAAGTCAAGGACTACCTGTCCTGTATATCTGACTTACTTTCATTCTCCAAGAAACTCTGGAGCTTTTCTTAGGTTGAAAGCTACGGTTTTGCAGATTAAAATATAGGAAAGCAGAGTTCATTGGATGGTAGATGCATGGGCTGTGGTGGCACAGTGGTTAGAGTGCAGTACTGCAGGCTATTTCTGCTGCCTGCTGGCTGGCTGCAATTTGGCAGTTCGAATCTCACCAGGCTCAAGGTTGACTCAGCCTTCCACCCTTCCAAGGTCGGTAAAATGAGGACCCAGATAGTTGGGGGCAATATGCTGACGCTGCAAATCGCTTATAGAGGGCTGTAAAGCACTGGGAAGCAGTATATAAGTCTAAATACTATTGCTATGCTATGGGACCAGAGGCCTAAACATCTCCAGCAGCGCCACAAGCAAATGAAAAGTGCCCGTCAAAAGATAGTTGCAATCCAGATTTAAAGAAGGCGAAGGAAGGAGGAAACTAAAAGCAGTAGAGCCAGGAAGAGAACCTGGGCAAAAAAAAATAACAAAGGGCTGATTTATCCATTTATCGGTTGAAGTAATAGCCCTGACATGTTTAGGGTAAACCTGATCCAGTTGTTTTAAAATGTGAGGCATAGCTTGAAGTAGCTATTTCCCATTTTGTCATTTAAGAGTGCCAGAGGGGAGATTGGGACAACTGCTATTACTACCAGGGGATTGGTTGAGAAATTTTGAGAGTTGAAGTCCACATCTCTTAAATCAGTGGTTCTCAACCTGTGGGTCGCGACCCCGTTGGGGGTCGAATGACGATTTGCCAGGGGTCGCCTAAGACCATCGGAAATATGGGAAGTATACTTGTGAGTCGAAGAATCGCGCTCCAATGGTTGACTCCACAAGCCAGCTGCAGGCTCTTCAAATCGCTAGCCGAATTCGGCTTCAGGCGCGATGAATTAAAAAAGAGAGAAATCTTTGCTCTGATGTCTCCCTCTCAAGCCAGCTGCAATCACTCCCAATCGCTAGCCTAATCTGGCTTCAGGCGCTATAAACTTAATAGGGGAGGAGTCTCCGCTTTAATGCCTCCGTCCTCAAGGCAATCACAAGCAGTTCAGATCGCTAGCCAATACGGCTTCAGGCGCGATAAATTAAAAAAAAACAGTTTGCCGCTTTTTTCCCCCTTCTGCGGCTGCTGAGGCGTGCTGAGATCGCTGCCTATCATTTCCACATGCTTGCAGACAATTTTACAGTTGGGGTCGCCACATCGTGGGGAATTGTATTAAAGGGGTCGCAGCACTATAAAGGTTGAGAACCACTGTCTTAAATGTTGTTGAGTTGAGAAACACTTCTCTGAGCCAGTGTTTCTCAGCCGCAGCATCTTTAAAATGTGTGGACTTCAACTCCCAGAATTCCCCAGGCAAGAAGCCAGCTGGGGAATTCTGGGAGTTGAAGTCCACACATCCTAAAGTTGCTAAAAGTTGAAAAACACTGATTTTATTGCCTTGGCAACCCTCACAATGTGTGTTTTGGTGGTGCTCAGCGGCTTTGAAGGTCCACCCAGTTTGAACTTTGGGTTTTTGTTGTTCCTTTCTCAGGTCTACCTCCTCGACACGTTTGGCTTGAAGACTCTGGATGCGCGTGGCGACCTTGTTTTCTGCAGAATGGCCAATGTTTCTCACACGAACTGGCACTCCAACCGCACGGTCTACGACACTTGCATTGCCAAATGGCTGACGTAGCTGGCCAAGCCCGGGAAAAGGAAGAGGAAGAAAAAGAAGAAGAGAGAGAGAGGGAGAGAGAGAGAGAGAGTCCAAAACTCCGAGCTGTGGAAACAACAGTGGAAACAATTCATCTGCCTGTAACTTTTCTAGGAATGGATTCTTTTTTTTCAACAGCAGAAGAAATTTTCCCCTGCAAGACTTTGGTGGAAGCTAGTAGCAAATTTGGGTACTCTTAAGATGCTGCGTGGAAGGCCTCAAATGAACTGGATCCTTAGTCCTTTGTTGTGGCTAAACTACAAGGCAAAACAAACAACAAAAGAAACAAAAAAAGAAAATAAGTAAAGTGCAAATGGATTACAGTTACATGTAATGAAATATACCCCCAAAGTCATATTTTCTAGTAACCAGCTTATGGCAGAAACACAGTAAATGTGAGAACTGGAGGTATTTACCCTTTTTAGGTTTCAACTCTGGTGTTTAGCATCATTTGATCTCCAGTTTGGAAATGTTTTAGTTGCGTAGATTATATTTTTCATATTGTAATAATGCAACAGCTACCCAGGATTGGGTTTAAAAGAGACAAGCCCAACGTTTGCGAGAACAAATTCAGGGGGGGAAAAAATCTTACTGTTTATCCCCACAGTTGATTTGAGTTTTGTGCTCCAATTATTGCTTTGACTTTCACCAGAGTGGGAAGAAAAGTACCTGTGTAAACTTTGATCCAGAATCCAGTTCGACGCCACTAAAGAAAATGCCAATGGAATGCCAGAAAACCCAAATAACTCAGGAGTTCCAGTGGAAAGCATATTTTTTTGTGTGTGTGTGTTTCTTTACATAACCAAGCTGGAAATAGCTCAAGGATCCCTGCCTCCAGTTATACATCAAAATCAATATTATAAATTATCAATTGACTTTGGACGGCAGACTGCATCGGTTTATATTTCCTCTCTCCTTAGAAGCACAACCTCAGGATGGCAACGGAAAGCCAATTTAGATAAAAAATGTTCATGATCTTGATTTTATTTTTTAAAAAAACGTACATTTAAGAGTGACTAGCCATTTTTAAGAGACCAGAAATTCCAATAAGGTGACCCTTTCTCGCTCCCCGTTTCTAGAGCAGAAGCTTCACAGCTTTGCGTGCAAACAGTATTAAACTCTTACATTTTTTTCAAGTTACAACAAGATGTTTACATAGACTCAGGTTTCACTTTTATCTTTAGATCGGGTGTGAAGGGGGAAATGAGCTAAATTTAAGCTGAGATTCCAAGGGGATGCTTATCATATCTGAGATGTGTGTAAAATAGCTTTTACCTTCCAGATGTTTCTGAACTAAAGTCCCAGATTCTGGGGGCTGGCGGCTGGGCTGCTGGTGGTTTAGCAGCATCTGGAAGGTTACAGCTGTGCACTTTGTGTAGAAAGTCCTTGCAAATGGACTTGGCAACCTTCTTACAGTGAAGATATCCTTTGGGGGAAGCAATTGAGAATATGACACACACATACCTGTAGTTTAAAGCAGGGGTCTCCAACCTGGGCAACTTTCAGCCTGGCAGACTTCAACTCCCAGAATCCCCCAGCCAGCAAAGCTGGCTGGGGAATTCTGGGAGTTGAAGTCTGCCAGGCTGAAAGTTGCCCAGGTTGGAGACCTCTGCTTTAAAGTGATATAATCGTGTTACTCAAAAAAGTACTTCTCTCCTTCATAAGGACTTCCAGTCACGATGGTTTGTGAACCCTGGTTTACGGTTTAACCGTGATGGGGGAGTTGAGCCGCTAGAGCCGTGATGGTGAACCTACGGCATGCGTGCCAGAGGTGACACGCAGAGCCCTCTCTGTGGGCATGCGTGCCGTCGCCATCTGCTCTCCTCTATTTGGCTTGTTTAGGAGGAAGCGACCCACAAATTTGATACAGGGGGATTAGCAATTTGTCAGTCTATTGAACTAGAAGCACTTGTGGTGGGTTTTTTTATGCCCTCCAGTAAGGTGGGGATAGGATCAGGTTTTTCCAGGAAAAAAATAATTTTGAGAGAAAACTCTTGACAATCAGACAAGAGACTCACAAGTATCAGCCCCACGTTTTTTGCTTTGAATACTAGAACAACATCTCTCCATACAAGAGTGTTACCTCAGACCAGGGGTCTGCAAACTTGGCTCTTTTAAGACTTGTGGACTTCAACTCCCAGAGTTCCTCAGCCAGCTGGCTGAGGAACTCTGGGAGTTGAAGTCCACAAGTCTTAAAAGAGCCAAGTTTGCAGACCCCTGCCTCAGACTGTTTGGGCGAGGCAGGATTATCTGAATGAGGTGTTCCTCATTTTGTTGCTTTTTACAAAAAAAGTTGGAGATCAGAAATACTTGCTAATTTGCTACAGGTAGCCAAGAAAACAAGCAATTCATCCCAGTCCATTTTCTCCCCAAGGTTGTTCCTTCATTCGTACATATCAATAAGTACACAGAGAGCCAGCTTGGTTTAGTGGTTAAGGCACCATGCTAGAAACCAGGAGACTGTGAGTTCTAGTGCTGCCTTAGCCACGGAAGCCAGCTGGGTGACCTTGGGCCAGTCACACTCTCTCAGCCCAACCCACCTCACAGGGTTGTTGTGGGGAAAATAGAAGGAAGGAAGTGTATCTACATATGTTTTCCACCTTGAGTTATTTATTAAAATAATAAAGGTGGGAAGTAAATAAATCTTCACATTCACTCTGTACTAAGTACGGCAGGCTATTTGGTTACTGTTGCTCTGGGCACTTATCCTAGAAGTATTTCAAAACATGTCAATCTTGTAAAGTCTTCAATCTGGAAAGGCTAATACAGAGGAATTGTGGCTTGACCAGAGTACATATTACTGTTGTGTCTGCTGCAGCCCCCGAGCCGGGCGTCTCCTGGCTGAGAGTGACTCAGAGAGTGAGGGGAAAGAGCCGACAGGGCTTCCCTCTGCAGGACCTTCTTCTCTGGCTCCGCTCCAGGTCCCAGAGGCAGGCCAGGTGGTAGACGAGGAGCTGACACGGCCTCTTTCCCCCGACCCCTCCTCCTCCTCCCTGGCAGAGCTCCAAGAGCCATCTGAGGAGAATCTATTGTGGCTAGATGCAAGGCAGTGACTCCGAGTGAAGCGTGTGCAGCAAAAGGAAGGAAGGGGCCGGCCCAGGGAGTGCTGAGTCATGGAGCCACACCCCACAGGGTATAAAAGGGGGTGGAGCTGCCATTGGGCTTCGTGACGGACAAAAACAGACTTTTGGGAGCTTTGGCTGTGCTATTTTGTGATTAAGACTTTGGCTTATGTTTATTTCTGAACTGCAATTACGCTGGTCTGAGGAGAACTTGGCAGGCAATTGCAGGTTCATTGCCAGAACTGTTATCTGTCGTCGGAGTAAATTGCTGGCAAAGATAGTCAGCTCGTGTGTCTTTTTGGTTGTGGTTGGGAGAGGACAGAACAATTACTTTTAGTTATTATTTGAGACATAGATACATAGAATAATAGAATTGGAAGGGACCTTAGAGGTCTTCTAGTCCAACCTCCTGCTCAAGCGGGAGACCTTTTCAGACAATTGTCCAATCTCTTTTTGAAAGTGATGAAGCACCCACAACTTTTTGAAAGCCTCCAGTGATGAAGCACCCACAACTTATGGTGGCGAGCTGCTCCACTGGTTAATTGTCCTCACTGTTAGGAAGTTTCTCTTTAATTTTTCTCTCCTTGATTAGTTTCCATCCATTGTTTTTCATCTTGCCTTTTGGTGCTTTGGAAAATATTTAGACAAACCCCCCCCCCCCGCCCCTCTTCTTTGAAGAATCTCCTCAAATATTGGAACATTGTTATCATGTTTGAATGATCAAGACAAATGTGTATCAGACACACTTGTGAAATGCAAATAAGGTTGTGTTGCTTTTTTAAAAAATAATTTTTCATCCCCATTCTTTACCTGCGGTAGAAACAAGAGGGGAGGGGAAAGGCAGGATTCACACAAATAAAATCACAAAACTCTATTTTTGGATCTCTTTCCATTTTAAGCCTTCCTTTGGTTTAGTTTCACCGTTTGCCTTACAATAAGGTTCTTTTTTTCAAGAACAAATGTGAATTGCATAGAAGTAGCAGCATTAGAGGGTGACGTGTCTTCACTGTAAATTCATGTAGCTTTTAGAACACTTTGACCATGATCAGATTTTCTCTCCTCCCCCCAAATTCAACTGGAATTTAGAGCCTCATTGAATGGTGGGGGTTGAGCGGTGGCCTGGAGGCAGAGCTCTCGCCTCACAATCAGGAGGCTGTGAGTTCGATCCCAGGTAGAGGCAGATATTTCTCTCTCTGGGCACACTGAGATGAATAACTCAGTGAATAATCTGTTGAATAACACTCCGCATTGGCAACAGGAAGGGCATTCGGCCAGTAAACACTCAGCTCCATTCAGTTGCCCAGACTCTGCCTTGCAAGGGATTATGGGGTTGTTAAAAGATGATGACGATGATAATTGAATGCTGGGGTTGGAAAGGACTTCGGAGATTTTCAGTTCCAAATCTCTTCCCAGGACAAGATCCTCAAATCATTCCAGACACATGGCTGCTGAGCCTTGGATTGAAAGCTTCCCGGAGCACCTATGATTTCCAGGAGGCAGCCTGGATTTGATTTTCAACCTTCTGGGACTTCAACTCCCAGAATTCTCCAGCCAACATGGCTGGCTGGGGAATTCTGAAAGTCCATCCATCTTAAGTTTTCTGAGGTTGAGGAAGATTGGTTTAATAAATCGAGGTGTATGCTATGCTTGAAGTGACGTTTGCAAATCAAACGTTTTGCTGTATGAATAAATAATAAATAATTTATTAATTTATTAAATAAACCCCAGATTTGCTAGAAAGGTTAAAAGGCCATTCAAAGGACAGGTGGGCGTGACCTAAGGAGATAGCCAGATTACAGTAGCACAGGGGTCTCCAACCTTGACAACTTTAAGACTTATGGAATTCAACTCCCAGAGTTCCTCAGCCAGCAAAACTTTAAGACTTGTGGACTTTAACTCCCAGAATTCCTTAGCCAGACAAGCTGGTTGAGGAATTCTGGGAGTTGAAGTCCACAAGTCCTAAAGTTGCCAAGGTTGGAGACCCCTGCACTAGCATAATCTTGTGACCAATCACTGTGCCAGAATGAACCACTTGTGTCCAATAGAATCGAGCAACTATATTTCCTATTCCTTTGCATGGGATGGAGGTGAGGCCTAGTGCTACGTTTTGGAGAATGTTCAGTTCTAAGCAATACTTTCTACATGGCCTCCAGAAACATTGGCTTTGGGCTGTCTCAAATGAACAATTTTAGCAGAATCCTTTATTAGTCCTATCAGAAATCACCTAGATTAGTGTTTCTTACAAATGGGTCAGCTTTTGAGATGTGTGGACTTCAACTGAGGATTTTGTTCAGTATCTGGTCACCACGATTTGGTCGCCACGATGTAAAAAAGATGTTGAGACTCTAGAAAGAGTGCAGAGAAGAGCAACAAAGATGATTAGGGGACTGGAGGATAAAACATATGAAGAACGGTTGCAGGAACTGGGTATGTCTAGTTTAACAAAAAGAAGGACCAGGGGAGACATGATAGCAGTGTTCCAATATCTCAGGGGCTGCCACAGAGAAGTGGGAGTTGGGCTGTTCTCCAGAGCGCCTGAGGGTAGAACAAGAGGCAATGGGTGGAAACTGATCAAGGAAAGAAGCAACTTAGAACTAAGGAGAAATTTCCTGACAGTTAGAACAATTAATAAGTGGAACGACTTGCCTTCAGAAGTTGTGAATGCTCCAACACTGGAAATTTTTAAGAAAATGTTGGATAACCATCTGACTGAGATGGTGTAGGGTTTCCTGCCTGGGCAGGGGGTTGGACTAGAAGGCCTCCAAGGTCCCTTCCAACTCTGATGTTATGTTATGTTATCTGTCTGATAAAATCGCTCAGATTCGGGACGGCCTGGACACTGATTGGATAGATTCAGGTGGGATGGCGGAGACGAGTCTTGAGAATGTTATCTGGGCTGAGTTCGATCCTGTGACTCCTGAGGACATGAACAGGTTGTTGGGTAGGTTGAATTCCACCACATGTTTATTGGACCCGTGTCCCTCCTGGATGGTGCTGGCCACTCGGGAGGTTATTTATTTTATTTTTATTTATTTATTCATATTTGTATACCGCCCTATCTCCCGAAGGACTCAGGTAGGTTCACAGGCAAGTAAAAAACATATATGTACAAATTAAGAAAACCATTAAAAAACTTATTCTAAAAGCCAAATTATTAAAAATAGTATAAATATTAAGACCAATTAAAACCCCTATAAATTTAAAAACTAGTCCAGTCCTGCGCAGATGAATAAGTGTGTTTTAAGCTCGCGATGGAAGGTTCGGAGGTCTGGAAGTTGACGGAGTCCTGGGGGGAGTTCGTTCCAGAGGGTGGGAGCCCCCACAGAGAAGGCCCTTCCCCTGGGTGTCGCCAGACGACACTGCCTAGCTGACGGCACCCTGAGGAGTCCCTCTCTATGAGAGCGCACAGGTCGGTGAGAGGTATTCGGTAGCAGTAGACGGTCCCGTAAGTAACCCGGCCCTATGCCATGGAGCGCTTTAAAGGTGGTTACCAAAACCTTGAAGCGCACCCGGAAGGCCACAGGTAGCCAGTGCAGTCTGCACAGGATAGGTGTCATACGGGAGCCACGACCATATAATATGCCATAACCCGCGCAGCCGCATTCTGAACTAACTGCAGTCTCCGGATGCCCTTCAAGGGGAGCCCCATGTAGAGAGCATTGCAGTAATCCAGGCGAGACGTCACGAGGGCGTGAGTGACCGTGCATAGGGCATCCCGGTCTAGAAAGGGGCGCAATTGGCGCACCAGGCGAACCTGGTAAAAAGCTCTCCTGGAGACGGCCGTCAAATGATCTTCAAAAGACAGCCGTTCATCCAGGAGGACGCCAGTGACTCGCCCCCAACAGTCAGCCGTGGACTCAGCTGACTGTACCGGGATGCCGGCATCCACAGCCACTCTGTCTTGGAGGGATTGGGCTTGAGCCTGTTTCTCCCCATCCAGACCCGTACGGCCTCCAAACACCGGGACAGCACTTCGATAGCTTCGTTGGGGTGGCCCGGTGTGGAAAAGTACAGCTGGGTGTCATCAGCGTACAGCTGGTACCTCACACCGAAGCCACTGATGATCTCACCCAGCGGCTTCATATAGATGTTGAACAGAAGGGGCGAGGGGATCGACCCCTGCGGCACCCCACAAGTGAGGCGCCCCGGAGCCGACCTCTGCCCCCTGTCAACACCGTCTGCGACCGATCGGAGAGATAGGAGGAGAACCACCGATAAACGGTGCCTCCCACTCCCAATCCCCCCAACCGGCGCAGCAGGATACCATGGTCGATGGTATCGAAAGCCGCTGAGAGGTCTAATAGGACCAGGGCAGAGGAACAACCCCTATCCCTGGCCCTCCAGAGATCATCCACCAACGCGACCAAAGCCGTCTCAGTGCTGTAACCGGGCCGGAAACCGGACTGGAACGGGTCTAGATAGACAGTTTCCTCCAGGTGTGAGGGAAACTGATATGCCACCATACTCTCTACAACCTTCGCCGCGAAGCGAAGGTTGGAGACCGGACGATAATTACCTAAAACAGCCGGGTCCAGGGAAGGCTTCTTGAGGAGGGGTCTCACCACCGCCTCTTTCAAGGCGGCCGGGGAGACTCCTCCACCAAAGAAGCGCCAGAATTGCCTGGAGCCAGCCTCGTGTCACCTCCTGAGTGGCCAGCACCAACCAGGAGGGGCACGGGTCCAGTAAACACGTGGTGGCATTCAACCTACCCAACAACCTGTCCATGTCCTCGGGAGCCACAGGGTCAAACTCATCCCATAAAATGTCACCAAGACCACCCTCAGACGCCTCACCTGAGTCACCGCAATTTTGGTCCAGACCGTCCCGAAGCTGAACGATTTTATCGTATAGATAACCGTTAAACTCCTCAGCACGTCCCTGCAACGGGTCATCCCGCTCCCCCTGGTGAAGGAGGGAACGAGTCACCCGAAACAGGGCGGCTGGGCGGTTATCTGCCGATGCAATGAGGGAGGAGGTGTAGCTACGCCTCGCTTCCCTCAATGCCACTAGGTAAGCCCTATTATAGGACCTCACTAGTGTCCGATCAGCCTCCGAATGGCTAGACCTCCAGGAACTCTCTAGGCGTCTTCTCCGGCGCTTCATCCCTCTCAGCTCCTCGGAGAACCAAGGAGCCGGTTGGGACCTGCGCCGGGTCAGAGGCCGCAAAGGCACGACATGGTCTAAGGCCCCCGCCACGGCCCGTTCCCAGACCGCAACAAGTTCCTCAGCCGTGCCGTGAGCCAGACCCTCAGGAAATGGCCCAAGCTCCGTCCGGAACCTCTCCGGGTCCATCAGGCGCCTGGGACAGAACCAACGTATCGGCTCCATCTCCCTGCGGTGTTGAATGGCGGTCAGAAAGTCCAGGCGAAGGAGAGAGTGATCTGACCATGACAAAGGTTCAATGACTATTTCCTTCAAGTCCAGATCTCTCAACCACTGACCAGAGGCAAAAATCAAGTCCAGAGTGCCACCCCCAATGTGAGTAGGGCAATCAACTACTTGGGTCAGGTCCAAGGCCGTCATGGAAGCCGTGAACTCCTGAGCTGCTGTCGATGACGAGCCGGAAGATGGCAAGTTAAAGTCCCCCATGACTAAAAGTCTGGGGGTCTCAACTGCCACCCCAGCAAGCACCTCCAGGAGCTCGGGCAGGGCAGCTGTCACGCAGCAAGGAGCCAGGTACGCGACCAGCAAGCCCATCTGACACCTATGACCCCATCTCACAAAGAGGGATTCGCACCCAGCAATCTGAGGTACAGTGGTCTCCCTCGGCTCCAGACTCTCTCTAATCACAACCGCCACCCCCCCACCCCTACCCTGAGCCCTCGGCTGATGGAATGCACGGAAACCCGGTGGGCACATCTCAACAAGGGGCACGCCCCCTTCTGCGCCCAACCAGGTCTCCATAACGCCCATAAGGTCCGCGGCACCCCCCTGGATAAGATCATAAATTAGGGGGGCCTTATTGGCCACGGACCGTGCGTTGCACAGCATCAGCCGAAGGCCCAGGCTCTGAGAATCTTGACCATCCGGGAAACGGGAAAAGTCTGGGGGCTCGGGGCGCGCAATCACCTTCAAACATCGAGCGCGCGCCCCCAAAGAACGATATGAGCCCCCACTTCCGTCATATCTGCCCCTCCCACTTACCGTACAAATAAGATCACCCTCAACCGGTGGAACACAACCTCCCCCCGTGACCTTCGAACCTATTAACTTACCGCCGCGAGCGCATGCAGGAACTGGACCCCCACCCAACGGGTTTCCCCCAACACCCGCCCTTGCCCTCCCACCCCTTAAAAATGCCCTATCTAAAAAACCCCAAAGGCTCCTCCTCTTCGCATGCCACCTCTGTGGGTCCCAAAACCCGTCATAGAGGCCGGCCTTCGGTAATGTAACAGGCCGTTCCCGCGAGGCGGGGGCACCTTGCAGGCGCAAGAGTTCAGATCTAGAATAGCGCATGCAATAAACAGTAAAAGTCAGCAGAAGATAGAACGTCCCAGACTGGTTACACGAGGCTGGCTCCAGGAAGTTACCAACGCTTCTTTGTTGGAGGGTGTTTTCCCCGCCGCTTTGAAAGAGGCGGTGGTGAGGCCCCTCCTCAAGAAGCCCTCCCTGGACCCGGCTGTTTTGGCGAACTATCGTCCAGTCTCCAACCTTCGCTTCTTAGCGAAGGTTGTTGAGAGTGTGGTGGCATATCAGCTTCCTCAACACCTGGAGGAATCTGTCTATCTGGACTCGTTCCAGTCCGGTTTCAGACCCGGTTACAGCACCGAGACGGCTTTGGTCACGTTGGTGGATGACCTCTGGAGAGCCCGGGACAGGAGTTGTTCCTCTGTCCTGGTTCTATTAGATCTCTCGGCGGCTTTTGATACCATCGACCATGGTATCCTGCTGCGACGGTTGGAGGGATTGGGGGTGGGAGGCACCGTTTATCGGTGGTTCTCCTCCTATCTCTCTGACCGTTCGCAGACGGTGTTGGCAGGGGGGCAGAGATCGACCCCGAGGCGCCTCACTTGTGGGGTGCCTCAGGGGTCTGTTCTCTCGCCTCTCCTGTTCAACATCTACATGAAGCCGCTGGGCGAGGTTATCCGTGGTTTCGGGGTGGATTATCATCTGTACGCTGATGATACGCAGCTGTACATTTCCACCCTGAACCACCCCAATGAAGCCGTTGAGGTGATGGGCGGGTCTGGATGAGGAGGAACAGGCTCCGACTCAACCCTTCCAAGACAGAGTGGCTGTGGGTGCCGGCGTCCCGGTACAGTCAGCTTACACCATCGCTGACTGTGGGGGAGGAAGTACTGACCCCCAGGGAGGGAGTGCGCAACTTAGGCGTCCTCCTGGACGATCGGCTGTCCTTAGAGGATCATTTGACAGCCGTCGCCAGGGGAGCATTTTATCAGGTCCACCTGATCCGCCAGTTGCGCCCCTTCCTTGACTGGGATGCCTTACGCACGGTCACTCACGCCCTCGTCACTTCCCGCCTGGACTATTGCAATGCTCTCTACATGGGGCTCCCCTTGAAGAGCACCCGGAGGCTCCAGTTAGTCCAGAATGCGGCCGCGCGGGTGATAGAGGGAGCACCGCATTGCTCCCATATAACACCCATCCTGCACGGCCTACACTGGCTACCGGTAGTCTTCCGGGTGCAATTCAAGGTCTTGGTTACCATCTTTAAAGCGCTCCATGGCTTAGGACCGGGATACCTTCAAGACTGCCTTCTGCCGCCGATTGCCTCCCAACGACCTGTGCGCTCCCACAGAGTAGGCCTCCTCAGGGTGCCGTCGACCAAACAATGTAGGTTGGCGACCCCCAGGGGGAGGGCCTTCTCTGTGGCGGCACCAGCCCTGTGGAACGAGCTTCCTCCGGGATTACGACAACTCCCCGACCTCCGGACCTTCAGACGGGAACTGAAGACTCTATTATTTCAGCGCGCTGGACTAGCCTAAGAATAAAATGTTTTAGCAAATTTTAATGGGGTTTTTACTGGTTTTTACTGTTTTAGTGATCAGGCCATGATAATATTTAGTCTTAATTAGGTTTTAATGCTTATTTATTATATTGTTTTAATATGCCTGTGAACCGCCCTGAGTCCTACGGGAGATGGTGCGGTATATAAGTATGATTACGGTAATAAATAAATAAATAAATAAACTCCCAGGATCCCCCAGCCATTACCCTGCCTGGATAATTGAAACGATCCATAAGTGATCCAAATTGGGAGTTTGGCAGCCGACATGTATTTACAATGGTGGCAACATCCTGGGCTCATGTGATCACTTGTTTGTGACTTTCCCAGCTGGCTTCCAAAAAGCAAAGTCAAATGGAGGAAGCCAGATTCATGTTAATTTAACTGCAGTGTTTGTTTAAAAACCATGGTATTAAGTCCATAAAACGAGGCCCAAATCACTTGACTGCCTTGATTAGCGATGGAAATCCCATTTGTGGCCGTAAGTTAAGGACACCTGTGCAGTTAAGTCTGTTATTCTGTTATGTCCTCTTCACTTGGGAATAAGCCTCAAGGTTTGCAAGTTATTCGAGAAAATACATTGATGGATTCGGGACATCACATCAGGACACAAAATTGGCATCTTTTAATGATTTTTTAAAATGGATCTTTAAGCCTTCGTTTTTAGTTTGCTGTTTCCTGGCATTTCTTGTCAGTTGCATTTGTTCTGCTTTGCATGATTGCTAAAAAGAGACAAGACCATCATCTGCCATAGTGGGTAGGGAGAATGGATGAATACTGCGGCTGCTTGGACTACAGGTAGTTCTCAACTTACGACCAAAATTTCTGTGGCTACGTGAAGCATTTGTTAAGTGAGTTTTGCCCCATTTTACGATCTTCCTTTCCACAGTTGTTAAGTGAATTGCTGCAGTTGTTCAATTAGTAACATGGTTATTAAGTGAATCTAGTTTCCCCCATCGACTTTGCTTGTCAGGTTACAAGATGATCCGGAGACCCCAGGACACTACAACTGTCATTTGCCAAGCATCTGGATTTTGATCACATGGTCATGAGGATGCTGCAATGTGTGAAAAACGGTCTTAAGTCTAAGTCACGTTTTTTCCAGTGCACTAAATGAACTATTGTAAATTGAGGACTACCTGTATTATAAAAGTAACTATGGTGCTGGAGAAGACTCCTGCGAGTCCCTTGGACTGCAAGGCGATCAAACCAGTCAGTCCTAGAAGAGATCAACCCTGACTGCTCTTTAGAAGGCCAGATCCTGAAGATGAAACTGAAATACTTTGGCCACCTAATGAGAAGGAAGGACTCCCTGGAGAAGAGCCTAATGATGGGAAAGATTGAGGGCAAAAGAAGAAGGGGACGACAGAGAACGAGGTGGCTGGATGGAGTCACTGAGCAGTCGGTGTGAGCTTAAATGGACTCCGGGGTAGAGGACAGGAAGGCCTGGAGGAGATCAACCCTGACTGCTCTTTAGAAGGCCAGATTCTGAAGATGAAACTGAAATACTTTGGCCATCTAATGAGAAGGAAGGACTCACTGGAGAAGAGCCTAATGCTGGGAAAGATGGTGGGCAAAAGAAGAAGGGGACGACAGAGAACGAGGTGGCTGGATGGGTCAGACACAACTTTGCAACTAACAACAAGTTGTAAATTAGGTCAGTCTTTGGTAATCAATCCAGAACTTCCTGTATTAGAACTATGTTTTACATGCAATTATGGAAGATCCAACTTATCTCATATTTCATCTCCAGATCTCCAACCAAGCATCCTGGCTTCCCATCCCGAGATTGCAGCTCAACAAAACAACCTTTTTCTTGTCGCATTTTGCAGAAGACTTACAAAAAAGAGGGGAGGTGATTAAAATGCAAATAGAAGTTGCAATGGTTTCTGGTTAGAGGTGGGGCAATTGCAAAATTTTCTAGAATCTGGATGTTAAATCCCAAAGTGCGTTGCTAAATGTCTATGGAGACTCTCAGTCATCCAGGTCATGGTTGTCCTAAAGATGCTTTTTTATGAGGCAACTGGACTTTCTGGTTTTTCTTTGAAGATGTTTCGCTTCTCATCCAAGAGCTGAAGACGCTTCTTGGATAAGAAGCGAAATGTCTTTAAGGAAAAGCCAGAAAGTCCAGTTGCCTCATAAAGTACCTTTGGGACTGGATGCTGAATGTTTTTCAGTGCATCGTTCCATAACGTACAGTTAGTCCTCGATTTACAACAGTTCGTTTAGTGACCATTCAAAATTACAATGGCACTGAGTAAAAAAATGACCTGACTGTTTTTCACACTTACGACTGGTGCAACATCCTCATGATCACGTGATCAAAATTCACACACTTGGCAATCGATTCGTATTTATGACGGTTGCAGTGTCCCGGGATCACGCAATCCCCTTTTTCAACCTTTCAACAAAGTCAACGGGGAAGCCAGATTTGCTTAACAACCATGTTACTAAGTTAAGAACAGCAGTGATTCACTTGAACAACCGCGGCAGGAAAATTAATTAAGCTTACTTTGTCCTTGCACCTCGTACAACAAAATTAAATGCCATCTTCAGTGTACATTAGACATATAAAAACACACATCCTTCACATTCTTTACAATTGAATTGAAAACTCCTGATATTGCATTAATATTGCACTATACAGTAGAATTCAATATGGTTACTGCCCTGGGATAGAAGCTGTTTTTCAGCCTATTTGTCCTTGTTTTTATTATCCTGTACCGTCTGCCAGATGGTAATAGTTCAAAAAAAAAGGGTGCCCAGGATGAGATGGATCTTTAAGGATGTTTTGAACTTTCCTAAGGCAGCGGGAGCTATACAACTCTTCCAAGGAGGGGAAAGGGTAACCAATGATCCTCTGGGCAATGATGTTGACCCTCTGGAGAGCTGTCCTATCTGCCACCGTGCAATTGGCAAACCATACACAGGGGCAGTAAGTTCAAATACTCTCTATGGTGCCATGGTAGAAGGTCAGAAGCAGTTTTTCATTCAGTTGTTGTTTCCTGAGAAGCCGTACAAGGGGCGGGGGGGCAAGACTCCCTTAACAAATGTCTTGCTTAGCCACAGAAATGTGGGGCTCCATTGTGGTCATAAGAAAAGGACTACCTGTAGGTTAGAACTACCTGCTGGTTAGTTCCTTTGGCCCGGGGTGAAATGCTCCTGGTTTGGACCAGATTGCCCAATCCGGTAGTGATGGCGGCGGGTAATTCGGAGAACCAGTAGCAAAAATCCCTGCCCCCACCATGCCCAGCTGAGCCGCGCGATCATCAGAGGGTTTTTTTTAACTTTTAAAAGCATTTTTTCTTCGGCCAAAAAAAAAATGCTTTTAAAAGTTAAAAAAAAAAGCCTCTGATGATTGTGTGGCTCAGCTGGGATCATCAGAGCCTTTTAAAAGCATTTTTAAACAACCTCTTTGGCCGAAGAGGTTGTAAAAAAAATGCTTTTAAAAGGCTGTGATGATCCCAGCTGAGTTGCCTGATCGTCAGAGGCTTTTTTTTCCTTTTAAAGGCAAAAAAAAATGCTTTTAAAAGAAAACAAAAGCCTCTGACGATCAGGCAACTCAGCTGGGATCATCAGAGCCTTTTAAAAGCATTTTGTTTCAACCTCTTCGGCGGAAGAGGTTGTAGAAAAAAATGCTTTTAGAAGTAAAAAAAAAAAAGTTGGCCAGGCCCACCCAGTCACATTACCCCCCCCACCAAGCCACGCCCACAGAACCGGTAGTAACAAAATTTACATTTCACTCCCCATTCCCCAAAGTGCTGGATGGAGAGAAAGTTCCCAACTAGACCATTTGTGTTTTTTTCTCCTGGAAAGCTCCCTCTCCCTCTTTTGAGCCTCGCTTGCCGGCCATCGCCCTTTGCAGGCTTCCCACGACCCAAACCCTTTTTTTCCCACAGCAGGTCGCGCGTCAGAAAGACGCCCCGGGTGGCTTTTGCACGGCTGCAAGAGGCAGGCTGGGTGGAGGGAGGCCGAGGGCGCGACGTGGCAGGAACCGGCCAGTCTTCAGGTGAGCAAAGGGCTCTATATAATAATCCTCGTCGCTTCCAGATCTGGCGGCGCAGCTCCCTCTGGCGGCGCGTCCGAGAATTACCACCTGGTGCGCCCAGATTGCCAGATTCCCGACGAGGAAAAGGGGTGGGCGGGAAAAAAGAAGTGTGGCCAGATCCGCCCTGCAAGACTCCGGACCGCCTCTAGATGGCAGCGAGACGGTGCAGTGAAACTCATCTGTGCTCCCTGAAGGAGGCAGCTCGGGGCCTCGCCTCTGCGCTCCGTGCGGGATTCAAGGAACCACGTGGCCAGATCTGAAGGGCGCAGGGCAACTGGTTAAGCCGATCTACTTCGGGGCACGGAGCGAGCGTTCACACGATCCGCGAAGCGGCTGGTTCCCGTGCACTGCAAACCCGATCCGCCAGGCAGCCCGGAGGCGCAAAGGCAAGAGGGCGAGGGCCGGGGGTAGGTGTGGGGGTTGGAAAGGGACGTTTAACCGGGACGAGCCTCGCAGGCAAAGAAGAATCGGAGCGGCGGATCGCGAAGAACGGGGCTCGATCTTGCAAGGGTCGAGGGATCCACTGGGATCTTAAGGAGCTTGGCGCTCAGCTCGGATCTTCTCCCGAAGTTTCTTAAAAACCCGGAAGTGAGGCGCCTGTGGTTTTCTCGACGCGCCAGAGGGTTAAGAGAACAAGCCGGGAATCTCTTCCGATCACTCTGATCCTTTTCGCCCAGGGCGGGGGTGGAGCGATCCCGTTAAAGGGATCGCTTCGGAGAGAGTCCAGGGAGTGTGGGCGGGGGGCTCCTGCCGTGAGCAAACGTGAGTCAGGTGTAGCTCGATACAGCAAGGAGAGTTTATCATTATTATTTATTTTTCTACCTGTTGCAAGGGCAGAGGAAACACGGGTGGCGTATGCGCGCGTGTTTTTAAGGTGAGTCTCCAAAAATGTTAGTAGAGGAGGGGGGTCGAGGGAGGAGGCAGGTTTTTGGAAACGGAATAGTTGGTGGAAGCAAAAGGTTTTGTTTGAGGCATTTAATGCACCGGGTAAGGATCTAATCATCCGGCCAGATCAAAGATTACAAAGAAGTAATCTTTTTTTTTTTTGTCTATGGAGATTCTCAATCATCCAGGTCATGCTTGTCCCAAAGGTGCTTTTTCGTTTTTCAAGAGCCAACTGGACTTCCTTGGTTTTTCTTTGAAGATCTTTCCCTTCTCATCCCAGAAGCTTCTGGGAAATAACCTTTTTCTGTCATCTAAATGGGGGAGAAGTTGTGCAAAGCTTCTATCTAGCCCCTCCCCGCACCTGCAAGGGGAGAAGGTGGAAAGCTCCAATGCTTATCCAAGGAGAAGCCCCTCCCTGTGCCCCCTCCCTTGGGAGGTGGAGCTTCTGAGCCAGGTGTGCTCTGATCTCCTGCCCTTTGCTCTGGGTGGAGTGGGCGAAGGCCTGGAGAAAGGTAAGGGGGAAGGACTTGTAGCCCATGAGACATAACACCCACTCCCTCTCTCCAGGGAATGGCTCCCTCCCCCTTCCTCAAACTGGGGAATAGGAATGGAGTTTCGGTGGGCGAGGGCTTCCTCCTCCTTCAGCCTTTCTTGGTCTGCTCAAAGTTTGCTGCAACCTGAATCTCTCAGCTCTGCTTTGGTTTGCAATTGCAAACCTTGGTTTGCAAACTGCAGGCCAAAGGGGCTGACTAGGGTTTGGGGCATCTCCGTGGCAAAAGCTGGAAGGCGACATCGCTAGGTTAAAAGGGACCAGAAGCCTGACTCAGCGGCTGGTTCTTCCTGTTTCTGAATCCGGGCAGGGCTGAGAGCAGAGAAAGGCCGTCTTCTTAAGGACAGAAGTAGGTACCTGTCAGGTGGCTAGCAGATTTGCTCCAGGCCAGCTGGAAACCCGCAGGGTAAACCTGTTCATTTGGGAGGTTCTGGGGTTTGGTCTGCAAAGGTTGGGTGACGAAGAAATCCTGATGGTGAGTGGAAGGCTTTTATAGCTTTGTTGTGTTTTAATGCACTTGGTTGTGTAAGTTACATCATATTTGTGAGAAAATGTGCCCAATACTTTCATTTTTAAACTGGAACACGACCTGTGGGTTCTTCTCTTTAAAATAAAACACCTTCATGCTTCTTTCCTGTCTGTCTGTCTGTCTCTCTCTCTCTCTCTCACACACACATACACAGGTTAGCCTTATCAGTTTTATAAACATTGGAAGAAAGTTCCATATGGGATGTATCCATGCATGTAAAGATTTATGACAGTGAACCAACCTTATGTAATTCCTTCCCTCTATTGATCTTTTCCGTTTAAGCCTCTTATAAATCGATTACCATCTGCCTCCTTTCTTGGTGATCCAAGGGGGACTTCCTTGTCCACAGTTGTGCTCTCCAAAGAAAATTGAAAGTGTCAGGAAAAAGGAACACAGATGATTAGGGCGCTGGAGGCTACAATATATGAAGAACGATGGCTGGAACTGGGTTTGTCTAGTTTAATGAAAAGAAGGACTTGGGGTGACAATATCTCAGGGGTTGCCACAAAGAAGAGGGAGTCAAGCTATTTTCCAAAGCACCTGAGAGTAGAACAAGAAGCAATGGGTGGAAACTAATCAAGGAGAGAAGCAACTTAGAACTAAGGAGAACTTTCCTGATAGAACAATTAACCAGTGGAACAGCCTGCCTTCAGAGGTTGTGAGTGCTTCATCATTGGAAGTTTTTAAAAAGAGACTGGACAATCATTTGAAATGGTACTATGGGGTCTATAGATTGGACTAGAAGATCTCCAAGGTCCCTTCCAGCTCTATTCTGATTGATTGAGTACGATTGGATTCTAGGTCAGGGGCTCATCTGAAAACAGCCAGCTCTTCCTTTGAAGCTTGTATGTCCTACTTGCCTGACCCAGACAATTTTTCTGAGCAAGGAAAAGCTTGTGTATTTTTTGCACTGTGTTTCCCACCCTGTGTAATTACTACATCTATAAGACCTGGAAAGAAATCACAGCACAGAATATTCCTTATGCCTTTTAAAGCAGCTTTTATGCTTTTTGCTCTTCGCCCTGTCAGGCACAATTAGTTTGATTGATTGAGTTCTTTGGGGGGGAGGAAGGAGCGGGAAGAGATCTCCACTTTTGTTTTTCCGGAAGATTATCTTGCTTGCTTGCTGTTTTCTCCAAACTTCCTTCTTGTCCAGAAGTTTCTGGTTTTAGTTCTGCTGCGAAGATTCACGTTTGGAGAATCAATTTTGTAGTAGAAGGTGGGAACTTTCGCAGTTAGAATCTGTGGTGGCTCTGTTTTTTTCTTGGTTCATCTTGTGGACCTGCAGAGATCTACAGAGAGTGGTCAGAAAAGTCAAAATGGCAGCCCTGATGGTTCAATAAAAGCTCCACCCATTTTTATGTCCAATGCGTGGATGGGTTGTGAGTCACACCACTATGGTCACCATCTTCATTTTTTTATTTTTTTTATTTTTTTTTATTTTTAACATATTTAATGTACCCTCATATACAATTAATCGGGTTTGCCCGGTCACCACCCCCTTCCTTTTCCTTTTACTCTCCTTCTTTACCTTCTTCTACTTTCCATAACCATCCTCCCCCTTCATTTTTTTTTTAACCACCCTATGAGGGAACCTTTGTATACAAATAGTCCTCAATTTATGATCATCTTTTTTTTTTGTAATTTTTTTGACAAACATACATAAAAACATCTTCAATACAAATGCAAACAGTGTGTCGGTTGGTTGGTTACAAATCTTTTGTGCAATTTCACCATATTCATAACGTATGATTTATCTAGTTTTACATTTTACCAATCTAATATATATCCAAGTATTTTGGTCAATTAATTATTTATTTAACTATAAGTATTTCTTCCTTCAATTCGTATAAAATAGTCTAAATTTTATGTTAATTATATTGCATCATTCGTTTCGTCGTCTTGAATCAATGTGTATTTCAACAATTCTTACATTATGAAAACCTCTATCAAACTTCATTAACATATTTTTTTACCTAAAATAAATCCCATATCTTATAATATTGTTTATCTTCCTGTTCTCTAATTTCAAATGTCAATTTACTCATTTCAGCACATTCCATTATTTTCTAATTTACGACCATCGTTGAGCCCCAAATTTCAGTTGCTAAATGAGTTTTGCCCCATTTAGGACCTCGCTTGCCAAAGTTGTTAAGTGAATCACTGCAGCTGTTAAGTTAGTGACACGGTTGTTAAGTGAATCTGGCTTCCCCATTGACTTTGCTTGTCAGAAGGTCGCAAAAGGGGATCACACGACCCCCCGGGATACTGCAACGATCATAAATATGAACCGGTTGCCAAGCATCCGAATTTTATTCATGTCGTGTCCCACTCCTCCGCTGACGGCCGGGTCAGGGAAATCCGAATCAGGCTTGCCTCTGCAGCTCTGCCCAAAGTCCTAGCAAAGTCCTCAGAGCAGGCAGGAGACCAGAAAGTGACTTCAGCAAGATATGTTAGACTTTGCCTGACTCAGAGAATGCCAGAAAGCAGGTCCTTTATATAGGCCATGGGGTGTGGCTCCATGACTCAGCACTCATTAAGGCCTGCCCCTCCCTTCCTTCTGTTGCCTCCGCCTATCCAATCTTCTGATGCGAGGGTCACTCCAATCAGCAGCTGTTGGAAATAAACTTTCCTCAGGCTCACATGCTGTGGAGGAGGGGGAGGGGTCTAGCTGCTCCGTTTGCCTGGGCATGGAGCCAGGGCTGGGGCCGGGGGATGCTCCCTCCTCTGCAGCCTGCTTGGGCATGGAGCCAGGGCTGGGACCGGGAGGTGCCCCCTCCTCTGCAGCTTGTCTGGGCATGGAGCCAGGACTGGGGCCGGGAGGCATACATTCCTCCGTGTTCGGGAGCAGATAAGCAGACCCCGGCTGCGGTGAGAGCGGACAAGACACAACAATTCATGTCATGGTCATAAGTGTGAGGAATGGTCATAAGTCACTTTTTGCTGTGCCATTGGAGCTTTGAACAGTTACTAAACAAACTGTTGTAAGTCGAGGACTACCTATATATACAGTATAACCATTTTTCACACTTACGATCGTTGCACGGTCACATGATCAACGCTTGGCAACTGACTCATATTTATGACGGTTGCAGTATCCTGGGCACACATTATGACCTTTTGTGACCTTCTGACAAGCAAAGTCAATGGGAAAGCCAGATTCACTTAACAGCCATGCAACTAATCAACAACTACAGGCAAATTTCACTGTCTCACTTAGCAACAGAAATTTTGGGCTCAGTTGTTGGTCGTAGGTCGAGGACTGCCTGTAGTCGTTTTTTTTAAGGAACCTCACTGCAGAGGCTGATAGCATATATGCCATCATGTCAAAGCTTGTAAATACTCTTTAACATTTCTTATACATACTGTATATAAAACAGAGATATCACCATCAAAAACTCCCTGGGTCCATGGAAGTCAATGGAGATTCTCAGTTGTCCAGGTCATGGTTGTCCCAAAGGTGCTTTTTCAGGGGGCAACTGGACTTTTTTGTATGTTTTTTCTTTGAAGACCTTTTGCTTCTCATCCAGGAAGCTTCTTCAGCTCTGATTAGATCAGGGGTGTCAAACTCGATTTCATTGAGGGCCACATCTACCCAGCAGTGGTAGATTACGCCCGGTTCGGACCGGTTCTATAGAACCGGTAGTAAAACTGGCGGGAGGCTACACCCATTGACCCAAAGGTCATCAAAACTCTTCTGCGCATGCACGCGAGCGGAGTAAGCACGATGCGAACAGGTAGTAAAGGTAAGTAGAACCCACCCCTGCTCCTGAGCTCCACGGGCCAGTCCTTCCCTGTTTCCAGGGTGGTCCCACAGACCAGATCTAAGCACCTACGGGCTGGATCTGGCCCTCGGGCCTTGAGTTTAGATTAGATTGTGGGAAATGGAAGCATTTATAATGATCAGCTGACTGCGAGGAATATAAATCTTTCTATTCCCCCACCATCCAGTCAGAGCTGAAGAAGCTTCTCAAATGAGAAGCAAAATGTATTCAAAAAAAACCCCTAAGAAACTCCAGTTGCTCCCCCCCTCCCCCGAGAAAAGCACCTTTGGGATTGGGTCCATGGAAGTCTGAGGAAAATTGGAAATAAAAGATTCCTTTTTGTTCCGCTTCCAGCGCTTCTGAAATCATGGAGAGCCCCAACAATTTCTGCCGTCTTTGTGGCACCGTGCTGCGTGGGAATCATCGGCGGTGGCTTTTCAGCCGGAGCAGTAACAGCTCACGCCCCAACCTGCTGGTGATACTGTCCTACGTCCTCGACCAAGAGCTGCCGCAGCGTGGAGATGGGCGTGGAGAATTCCTGTGTGGGAAATGCGCCCAGGCCTTGGGACGGGTGTACCATTTTGACACGGTCATCGCCCGGGTTCAAGCTCTCTCCATTGAGCGCCTCCAGCGCTTGCTTTCGGAGAAGGACCAGTTAGCCCGCTCGCTGCGTCACATCTACATGCGGCGGTTTCCAGAGAACGGGGCCCCCGTGTCCTACACGGACCAAGAGATCTCGACCAGCATAGCGGATTTGCCCCAAGTGCAGTACCAGCGCCTCCTGCAGGACGATATGGCCCTCTCTGAATATGAGTGCTGGGCTGACATCCCCGACAGCAGCCGGCCAAGCACCCCGTGTCGGAACCGCCAATGTCGCAGCTGTCATGGGCTGAGGGTGGACGACAACAATTACGAGTGGGTGTGCCGGACACCGAGACGGCTGGGAACATGGTCCCCTAACTTCCCTCTCTGCCGGGACAAGTCGCAAAGCATGCCCACCGTGTGCTGCGAGGGCTTCCAGGCCTCTCTGCGGTCCCAAAGCTTGGGGGATGTCGAGTCGTGTTCCCTGCTATCGTTGGATACTTTGCCAGAATCGGAACTAGCCTCGGAAGCGCTGAAAAACCTGAAGGACATTAGAAGGAAGCGGCTGAAGGTCCCAACGGGCAGCAAGATCCCCGTCTTGGCGGGCAACTGGCAGAGGGCCACTCCCTGGAGAGAGAGCCCCGTGGGAGAAGAATCCTATGAGGACCTAATGGATGAGTTTCTGCCTCTTGAGCCAAAGGTAAGCGGCACGAAAAAGTAAGGTAGGGTCAGCAGAGTTCAGGCATAGAGGTAGTCCTCAATGTATGACTGCAATTGAGCCCAAAATTTCTGTTGCAAAGTGAGACAGTTGTTAAGTGAGTTTTGCCCCATTTTATGACCTTTCTTGCCACCGTTGTTACGTGAATCGCTGCAGCTGTTAAGTTAGTAACACGGTGGTTCAGTGAATTTGATTTCCCCACCGACAATGCTTGTCAGAAGGTCGCAGAGGGGGATCACGTGACCTCGGGACACTACAACTGTCATAAGTACATGTCAGTTGCCAAGCGTCTGGATTTTGATTCCGCGACCATGGGGAAGCTGCAACGGTCATCAGTGTGAAAAACGGGTCATAAGTCGCTTTTTTTCGATGCTGTTGTAACTTCGAACGGTCACTTAACAAGCTGTTGTAAGTCGAGGACTCCCTGTAATCCTAGACTGTGGTTCTAACCACCATTTGTTGTATGAAACAATGGTTGGGTAGGGTTCAGACATCCTGCTAAGCTAAGGTTGTCTGAGACACAGCAATGGAGTTCATGTATGCCACAATGAAACAAATGACATTAGGGCTGAACCCAGGAGATGGCCTCAGCTGTGAGGTTTTCACTCAACCGTCAGTCTTCCTTTTTTGGAGAAAGGACAAGACGAGGCAGGATTCTGGCACAGCTTCAGCCATGGTAGAAAATGCCCTTCGCTTTCATAAGCCGCCTTGGTGTCAGACTGACCTTCCTTTCTTCACATCTTTTTTTAAAAATAATTTTTATTAAACAGATTTAAAAAAAACAAAAAAGTAATATTAACACTTTCTTCTTTTTAACAGTTTCGCGTCGGTGATCAATACTTATACATTTTCTCTCTTTTATCCTAATAGGGCTTGGCATTTTCGGGTCTTTTCGGGTCAACTTTACATGGGAAAAGACCTGAAAAGACCTGAAAATGCCTGAAAAGACCTGAAAATGCCAAGACCTACATATATATATATTATATGTATATAATATATATCACTATAATATATTATATTATTCTAATTATTTTATTTATATATATAATATATATCACTATAATATATTATATTCTAATTATTTTATTTATATATATATATATACTTAGATATACGCATGTTCCCAATTTCCTTTCCACAATTTTTGTTTCTTCCTATTTGATCTTATATTTCTACTCCTAATTTAGCTGTTATTTAATCTTTCCTTGTCCCTTTTTCCCCCCCTTTTCCTCCAACCATTTATACCATCTTTCCCAGACTAGATAATATTCTGTTTCCTCTTTTTCTTGTATCTCCTTCGTAACCTTATCCATTTCCGCATATTCCATGATTTTTCTAATTACCTTGTCTTCAGATGGTATATTGTTATTTTTGAAGTTCTGTGTGTAGACTATTCATGCTGCTGTGTCGTATCCCACTCCTCCTCTGACAGCCGGGTCGGGGAAGTCCGTATCAAGCGTGGCTGCAAAGCCTCTGCAGCTTTGCCAAAGTTCGGTCAGAGTTCTTAGGGCAGCCAGGAGACCAGGATGTGACTTCAGCAATCCAAGTTAGACTTTGCCTGACTCAAAGAATGCCAGAAAGCAGATCCTTTATATAGGCCATGGGGTGTGGCTCCATGACTCAGCACTTATCCAGGCCTGCCCCTCCCTTCCTTTTGCTGACGTCGCCTCTCCACTCTCCGGAAGCATGGGTCCCTCCAGCCTCCAGTGTCGGCAATTCCAGCTCATGACTGGCTTCACATTCCCCAGGCTCACATGCTGTGGGGGAGGGGCCCAGCTGCTCCGTTTGTCCGGGCATGGTGCCAGGACTGGGGGCTGGAGGCATGTCAGGCCATTCGTCTTGCTCGGACTGTCCGGGCATGGTGCCAGGACTGGGGGCTGGAGGCATGTCAGGCCATTCGTTTTGCTCGGACTGTCCGGGCATGGTGCCAGGACTGGGGGCTGGAGGCATGCCAGGACATTCTTCTGTACTATCAGTGTCTGGCAGGAGATGAGAGGGGCCTGGCTGCGGGGAGGGGGGCGAGCGAGGCACAACATGCTGTAACTATGTGGGTCATTAAATACCGTATTTCTTTTTCATATGACCCTGGAATTATTCCCAGTAAAAATATTTCTGGCCTCATTTCTATATGTTGATTTATAATTTCTTCTATTTGTAATTTAATTTTTTGCCAATGTTGTTCGTTCTTCGCATCTTATCATTGCTGCAGATATTGGGGCTTGGATCTGCAGGGGTCAAAAAAGGGAGGGACAGAGGAGGTCAAAAAAGTCAAGATGGCAGGTACAACCATGCAGGCCACACCCTGTCCTTTTCTGGCATCCATGTGGCATCTGCAATTCCCAGTAAAAAAGGGGGCGGGGCTACACTTGCTAGGGGCAAAATCCAAGATCAATCATCTTGGATTTTGCCCCTAGAATGGAGCCTAGGTGTATCTATGCCTATCTCAAGGGCACCATTGGCAGAAAAAGAGGTGAGTTTGAGGAATTCTGGGAGTTGAAATCTGCACATCTTAAAGATGCCAATATTGTGAAACACTGCTCTAAAGGAGGTCATGTGGACACTTGTCGCTGACCACTCAAGGGTGAAGAAGGAGGTGGGAGTGGAATTAACTCAGGAAGGACCCTTGTGATGCATAAATTGAAGATGGCCTCTGTCATCCAAAGACTTGGTAATAGAAACAATAGAAAGCATGGCTGGCTGGGGAATTTTGGGAGCTGATGTTCACATACCTTGGCATTGCCAAAGTTGAGAAACATGGCTTAGAAATTCAGCCCTATCTGAGCTCTGAGTCAGAAACCAGGAGAGATGGGAAATCAGGACTCCAGGCAATCTCTGATGTTCTCCAATCCCATTGGAAGTGGGAGTTGTGAATGAATGTCTCGTCTAATGTGTAGTTTAATGAAAAGAAGGACTAGGAGGGACATGATAGCAGTGTTCAAATATCTCAAAGGTTACCATAAAGAAGAGGGAGTCAACCTATTCTCCAAAGCCACCTGAGGGGAGGACAAGAAGCAAGGGACGGAAATTAAGGAGAGAACCAGCCCAGAACGAAGGAGAAATTTCCTGACAGTGAGAATAATTAAAATTAAAAGATAAAAAAGGGTGGTTAGAAGAAATGACAACACAACAAATAGATTTAAAACCAGAATTGTTCTTGCTAGGTATATTGCAGGGAAAATATAGTAAAAGAATTACAGATTTAATATTACATGTGATAACGGCATCGAGAATTATGTACGCACAAAATTGGAAAAATGGAAATAGATGAAAATGTAATAAAGAAAATATTAGACTGTGACAAAATAGGGGCCGTGATAGCTCAGGCTGTTAAGAAGCCTGTTATTAGAACACAGCAGCCTGCAATTACTGCAGGTTCAAGCCCGGCCCAAGGTTGACTCAGCCTTCCATTCTTTATAAGGTAGGTAAAATGAGGACCCAGATTGTTGGGGGGGGGGGCAATAAGTTGACTTTGTAAAAAATATACAAATAGAATGAGACTATTGCCTTATACACTGTAAGCCGCCCTGAGTCTTCGGAGAAATGTAAACCAAAAAAAAAATGGACAGGTTAACAATGAAAATTAAGGAAAAAGAGGAAACAGAGTACTATTTAATTTGGGATAAATGGTTAGAAAATAGAAGCAGAAGTTAGTAATTTATATTTAAGGACGATCAATAAAATAAAAGTAAATATAAGCAATATTGTCACTGGATTATACTTTATTATAGATTAAATTGCATAGGGCGATTAGAAGGCAAGATTACATTGTATGTATTATTCTCAGATTATGAGAAAAATCGTTATAATTATGGTGTGTGTAAAACTATGTGTATTTAAAAGAAATTTGATGCAGACAGTATACTGCCCGTTGCAGAAATGGAAACGTCATGCATAACAAAGGACAATGCATAATAAAAACAATTTAAAAAATAAAAAGAAGAGGAGGGAGTCGAGCTATTCTCCAAAGCATCAGAAGGCAGTACAAAAAGCAACAGATGGAAATTAATCAAGGAGAGAAGCAACCTTAGAACCAAGGAGAAATTTCCTGACAGTGAGAACAATTAATCACAACTTCCATCCAGGAGTTATGGGTGTTCCATCACTGGAGGCTTTTAAGAAGAGATTGGGCAGCCATTTGTCTGAAATGGTATAGGACAGGGGTGTCAAACTCACGTCGTCACGGCGTTGTCATGTGATGTATCACGTTCTTCTCCTTCACTAAACCAGGCGTGGGCGTGGCTAGCACGTGACGCATCCGGCCCATGGCCCGCGAGTTTGACAGCCCTGGTATAGGAATCTCCTGCTTGTGAAGACTTCTAAGGTCCCTTCCAACTCTGGTTCTGTCTTTCCCAAAGCTCCAGGTTCAGCGGTCTCTGCACCAGGACCTCCAAAGATCTTTCGATAACTTGAAGGAACTTCTTGAAACAGCCAAGGGAGAGCT
The DNA here is from genome assembly GCF_028640845.1 of Ahaetulla prasina. Taxonomy (NCBI): domain Eukaryota; kingdom Metazoa; phylum Chordata; class Lepidosauria; order Squamata; family Colubridae; genus Ahaetulla; species Ahaetulla prasina. The sequence goes on from NC_080540.1 coordinate 13,591,097, forward strand.
GAAGAGCTTTCAGGAGAAACAAGGAGACGCGCCCAACCAGGTAGAATCTTTTAAGTCTTCCTTGTCTCTTTTATTAAGCAGTTCTTCCCAAGCAAGTGGCTGCATCCAAGGGCAGAGGAATGGACCCCCAACCCCTGGATCCCCCTCTTTGGCTCGGAACATCCGCCACCTGTTTGCTCCAGGAGCAAATTAGTTTTACACCCAATAAACTGGGCAGGTTGAGAGAGAACTAGTGCAGCCTCTCTGCTTAAGAGGGGGCTTTATGACTCTGTAACCTTATTCTGCCCACCATAACCCCTCCTTTTCAGCCTGTTCCAAATGTGTTTGAGCCATATCTAATCGGCTAAAAAGGTAGGTTTCCCTATCAGTCGTGTCCGACTCTAAGGCACGGTGCTCATCCCCGTTTCTTGGCTGAAGGAGCTAGCGTTGTCTGAAGTCGATTTCTGTGGTCATGTGGCCGGCATGGCTGTACGCCAAAGGCTCACAGAACCCTGTTGTTTTCCCACCGAAGTGGTACCTATTAATCTACTTACATTTGCATGCTTCAGAGCTGCTGGACAGGCAGGGAGCTGAGGCAAGAATGGGAACTCACCCTGTTGCCCGGAGCTTGGGTCTCGAACCCAATTGACTAAGTCAGAATTAAAGTGGCAGAAGAAGGAAAACACTGTGACTTGCTTAACCAAAGCCTAGTTTATTCCTTTCTCTTTTCACTGATGTCAAAGAGAGTCAACTGATTGTGATGGGCTTAAATGAAAGAGGAAGTAGGCAGAGGAACATAAGCCAGGATCCTGGGTTCAGATGTGAACATAAGTTGTGATTAAAGCAAGAGAGGATTAGTAAACCAATGACTGTTTGGTTGCCTATAATAAAATACAGCTTTCTTCTTGGGATAAATTGATGCATTAAGCTCAGCCAGAAAGAAGAAAGCCAAATTAGGGTTTAAATTAACTGACATCCATGTCGGTCTATCCTGTTCAGATTCCCTGGGATTGAACACCAACTTGAGATCCTTGGGTGTTTCATTAAAGTCTGTCAATGTCTTTAGATGTTATTTCTTACTGAATCTGCTCAAACTTTGAAGCTTTCATGTTTCTAAACCCCATGCTTATTTTATTTTTTTAATTTACATTTATATCCCGCCCTTTTCCGAAGACTCAGGGCGGCTTACAGTGTATAAGGCAATAGTCTCATTCTATTTGTATATTTACAAAGTCAACTTATTGCCCCCCCAACAATCTGGGTCCTCAATTTACCTACCTTATAAAGGATGGAAGGCTGAGTCAACCTTGGGCCGGGCTTGAACCTGCAGTAATTGCAGGCTACTGTGTTCTATTAACAGGCTCCTTACAGCCTGAGCTATCCACGGCCCTATACATTTATATTTATATTTATTTTATATTTCTTTGATCCCCTTTTTATGATACTTTTTTCTTATTTTTTTTCACAGAGGTTTTTCTGTATTAAAAAGCACTAGTGTACATTTTATTATTGCTAAAAGTTATTTGTTCTAACTTACAGTAAAAAAGCTTAAAGTATAATTTGTTAAAGTGCTAGATTTTTTAAATTCTGTATCTAATTGTTCTTTCTCTTTTACTTTATTTTGCCTCTGGGTTTACACCTGAAATCAGAGGATACTAGTAATCCTCGACTTACAACCGTTCATTTAGTGACTGTTCGAAGTTACAACAGTACTGAAAAAGTGACTTACGACCATTTTTCACACTTCCGACCATTGCAGCATCCTCATGGTCATGTAATCAAAATTCAGCCGCTTGGCAACTGGTTCATACTTACCACGGTTGCAGTGTCCCAGGGTCATGTGATCCCCTTTTGTGACCTGACAAGCAAAGTCAATGGGGAAGCCAGATTCACTTAACAACCGTGTTATTAACTTAACAACTGCAGTGATTCACTTAATTGGCCGTAAGTGTGAACTGGCCATAAGTCACTTTTTTCAGGGCTGTTGCAACTTCGAGTTGACAGTAAATAAACGGTTGTAAGTCAAGGACTAGCTGCACTTTGAGACATGCATGGTTCTGTTACTATAACCACTAGAGACAGAGCTAATCATTCTGGCTATGCTTCTTATCTGGCCTACCTCGCAAGGCTGGAATATTTTCCATTTATTTTTTTCCCCATCCCACTCTGTGACCACAGGAAGCTGGTTTTCCACTTGAGGCGGCCATGAATCACCAGGAGCAGCTGATCCATCAACTGACCAGCTGTCTGCAAAGCAAGGAGGAGGTGTTACAGGTGAGTTGAGCAAGAGATACACTACTGGTCTTCCAGGTCAGCAGTCACCAACTGGTGGTCCATGGACCACTGGTGGTCCGCGAGAAAATTTTGGTGGGCCCCAGAAAAATTATTTGCATTTTTTATATTGCACTAAATCAGGGGTCCTCAAACTATGGCCCCTGGGACGGATATGTGCAATAAACGTATTGTGTTGCTGCAGAGAGTCTCCCTCTTCAGGGTCTTTTTGTGTGGGTTGCGGTCTGCTTGAGCCTCCTGGTGCAGGGCTTTGGCCAAAGGCTGGGGGGAAGCGCCGCTGGTGGCAAAGAACCAGAGGGTCTTGTTCCAATGGCGACTGCATCATGGCCTGGAACTGGCTGACCATCTCAGCCCGCTGAACCTCCAGGCACCGATACCTGGCCTTGCACTCCGGCAGGTCTTGCCTCTGCTTGGAAAGCCTATGCTCCTAGTCCTCAGTGAGGTGCTTCTGCTGAGAGCCCCCTTCTCGGTCAGATCCAGTTTGAACTGAGCCAGCTGTTTTCCCAACTCTTTCTCGTGGTGGCTGTTTAGCTCCAACAACTGCTTCCTGTTGGGGCCCTAAGGAAGGAGAGAAGTGGATAGGAGGGGAGGGGTGAGTAGAGGCTGGTGAGGCACCCCTCGACGTGAGTGACATCAAGTTGGTCATGCCCACCCAGTCACATGACCACCTAGCCACACCCACTCAGCCAGTCATTAAGCAGATCATATTAGTGATCCATGAGATTTAAAATTATGAATTTAGTGGTCCCTGAGGTCCAAAAGGTTGGGGACCTCTGTTCCAGGTGATCCAATGATTGCCTTACCTGCTTCATTTCCTGGAAGTGATGAGGGATATCATAAAGTATCCCTCACCCAGTTTGGTAATCTCAAACTGGCGGCCCGTGGGCCAAATGCGTCAGACGCTGGCCACTCCCACGCTCTATTTAGCGAAGGGGAAAAAAGTTGCGATGCATCCTGTGACAATGCCTTGACGACACCAGTTTGAAACCCCTGTCGTAAGGGAGGGTGAAGGAACTAAAGTAAGAGGGCTGTTTTTAGCCCGATTATCATTGGTTCAGATATTTCCTATTTCTGCTTTGAACATAAAACATGTGGAAGAGTTCCAGCTGCTTCATTTTTGATCTGAAGAAACTGGAAAGGTAAGGTCTAAGTGCTGCAGTTGTTAAGCAAACCAAAGCTTTGCTATGATTTTGCCAAAAACTTGGAAGAAAATGCCGGGTTTTGGCAAAACCATCATTAATACATGGTCACAAAATACAAAGGGACACATCGAATGGCGATAATTGTAGCTGAGATGCCGAGCATCCAAAGTGCTATTACGTGACCATGGGGGTGGGGTGGGGTCGGGGGTTCGAACTGCTAGGTTGGCAATAGCTGGGGCAAGTAACGGGAGCTCACCCCGCTACAAGCACTAGGGATTCGAACTGCTGAACTGCCGACCTTTCGATCGACAAACTCAGTGTCTTAGCCACTGAGCCACCGCATCCCTGAGATGCAAATATAATATACAAAATCCCCTCTGTGACTTTGCGGTGTGAGATGGGCAGGATATAAATTTCATAAACAAACAAATATCCCAAATACAAGGAGGATGAGGAAGGAAAGGAAGTAAGGAAGAATTTGGTCCTTTCGGAAAAGAAACTCTCTGATTCTTTTGTCTTAATTCTTTTGTCTTAATTTTCTTCTCCAGGACTGCCTGGTCATCTTGCTGTCACTCGGATCGCCTGGGGTGAACGCCCCCAAGTTGGAAACCCTGATCAAGCAGATGGCCCTGCGTCTGAAAGATAGAGACCAAGCATTAGAGGTAAACATAACATAACATAACAGGTCCTCTTTTTTTCCATAAAGAGGAAACAGAACTGTCTCATCCTGTTTGAGAGCAACCAAAGATCTGGGTTCTTCAGGATCAGAAGTTGGGAGCTAAATGTTCCTTGTTGGCTAGATGGACAACTGGTAGTTCTCCCTAGATAGCTGAACTACAACTCCCAACAGCTGAACCAGCAAAGCCAAGGAGAGAGATTCTGGGAATTGTAGTTAAAGAACATCTGGGAGTTCGGATTAGCCCCAAAACTTCTTCAGATTAGAAGCCTGATAGCAAAGCACAAGAATCTGATGTTGAAATCCCAAATTACATGCAGAAGCTTCTCCAATTCAAAGGGTCAGTATTGGATAGCAGATCCAAGAATGACACAATGTAGGGAACCCTGCTAGTTTTTGAGATAATCCCCAAAATGCTATAAATTTAATATTTTCCAAGTAGACTTAGATGGAGAAAGATGGTGAGAAGCTGGCTCTCAGAAGGAAGAAGGTATAAATGGCCGGACAGCAACATTTGAGGCAATTCACCCGGAGTGTCACTCTTCCTCCCGTGACAGAAAAAGAGGTCTTGTTTGAAATTCTGTGAGATGATAAGCTATCATTATAGGCCAAGTTAATTTTTGAAGAAAAAGTCCTTGAGTCCTGACAGAAGAAGATGTAAAATGGTTGCTCAAGCATGAAATCTATTTTCCCTTCTGATCCCTGAACACTGAGAAGGCCTACTTGCCTAGGCCTGCCTTGAAATTTTAATAGAACAGAATAACAGTTGTTTGAAGGGACCTTGGAGGTCTTCTAGTCCAGCCCCCTGCTCAAGCAGGAGACTCTATGCCATTCCGGAGAAATGGCTGTCCAATCTCTTCTTAAGAACCTCCAGTGACGGTACAACCACAACTTCTGAAAGTTATGTTATAAATTATTGTTATAAATTTTTGTAACTAGGCCTATTTATTTATATTACTGAGGAATATTTTGTTACAGGTAGTCCTCGATTTTATGACCACAATTGAGAGCAAAATATCGGTTGCAAAGCAAGACAATTGTTAAGTGAGTTTTGCCCCATTTTATGACTGTTCTTGCTACAGTGGTTAAGTGAATCACTGCACTTACAAGGTAGAAACACGGTTGTTAAGTGAATTTGGCTTCCCCACTGACTTGGCTTGTCAGCAGGTCACAATAGTTGATCGCATGATCCCGGGACACTGCAACCGTCATATGTATGAACCAGTTGCCAAGCATCCAAATTTGGATCATGTGACCATGGGGATGCTGCAATAGTTGTTAGTGTGAAAAATGGCTATAAGTCACTTTTTTCAGTGCCCTTGTAACTTTGAATGGTCACTAAAGGAATGGTTGTAAGTTGAGGACTATCTGTACAGGATTTCTACAGTTGTTGAAGCATTGGGAATCAGAAATATTTGAAGATTTTTGGGATAATAGATCCTGTGTTCAACCTCAAGGAAGACAAGGAAAGCACACATTGTCAATAAAATATTCTATTATCTATCCATTTTTCTATCTATCTCTATCTATCTATCTATCTATCTATCTATCTATCTATCTATCATCTATTTTATAGCTATTTACATTTATATCTAATTTATATCCCTCTATATCTATGTATCTATATATATATTTGTAGCTATAAGCTATCTTATCTCTATCATCTCTATCATCTATTTTATATCTATCTACATCTATGTTTTATATTTATCTACATTTTATATATATCTAGCTATACCTATCTTATCTATCTATCTATCTATCTATCTATCTATCTATCTATCTATCTATCTAATCTCTATCAATCATCTTTTATATCTATCTACATCTATATATCTATATATATATATATATCTATATAGATAATTAGAACTGCAGAAAAAATAATTGCTACCAACTTGCCTTCCATTGAGGACCTGTATACTGCACGAATCAAGAAGAGAGCCGTGAAAATATTTGCAGATCCCTCGCATCCTGGACATAAACTGTTTCAACTCCTACCCTCAACACGACGCTATAGAGCACTGCACACCAGAACAACTAGACACAAAAACAGTTTTTTCCCGAAGGCCATCACTCTGCTAAACAAATAATTCCCTCAACACTGTCAGACTATTTACTGAATCTGCACTACTATTAATCGTTTCATAGTTCCCATCACCAATCTCTTTCCACTTATGACTGTATGACTATAACTTGTTGCTGGCAATCCTTATGATTTATATTGATATATTGATCATCAATTGTGTTGTAAATGTTGTACCTTGATGAACGTATCTTTTCTTTTATGTACACTGAGAGCATATGCACCAAGACAAATTCCTTGTGTGTCCAATCACACTTGGCCAATAAAATTCTATTCTATTCTATTCTATTCTATTCTATTCTATTCTATATCTGTAGCTATAGCTATCTATCATCTATTTTATAGCTACATTTATATCTATTTTATATTTATCTACATCTATATATCTATATCTATATATATCTGTAGCTGTAGCTATCTTATCTATCATCTATCATCTATTTTATATCTACATCTATTTTATATTTATATACATTTTTATAACTATATATATCTGTAGCTATATCTATCTTATCTATCTATCTAATCTCTATCATCTATTTTATATCTATTTACATCTATATATCTATATATATATCTGTAGCTATAGCTATCTATCCTATCTATCTATCTATCTATTTATCTATCTATCTATCTATCTATCTATCTATCTATCTATCTATCTATCTATCTATCTATCTATCTATCTATCTATATTTCATAACTCCTAATTCTCTTTCTTTGCTTTGACTGCCACAGAAGACTCAATCCAACCATTTCTTGGCCCTGGAGTCCATTCATCGTCAGTTAAGACACCTTCAGGAAGCATTGAAAGATAAAGATACAGACTTGGCACAACTCAACACCAGCCTCCGCACAGAAGAGGAGACCATGCATGTATGAATGGGCAGGTCTGGGGTCAAATCGGGAGGGATCCAGTAATGCAGGCAATGTCATGGAAGATTGTTTGACTTGTTGCAGCATGATGGAAGAAGTCATTGTAGCCCTAGCTCATGTTTCTGGATGTGTGAAGTTTTGGAAAAGAGTGTAACAACTTCAAATACTAGAAGTTCACGTGGGTAGGATCCTGGGCTGATGATTGTCAGGCTTGAGTTTGAGACCCGGCTACTGCCGTGTGGCAGAGTGAGCTCCTGTCACTCGCTCCAGCTCCTGTCGACCCAGCAGTTTGAAAGCAGGTGACTGCGACTAGATAGATGGGTACCACTTTGATGGAAAACTTAATAGGGATGTGAAAGGAGCCCCCAACTGGGCATCCCCTGGGCAATGGTGATGTCACCAGTTGATCCTTTCACCATGGAAACGCTTTGGTGCTTCTGATATGGAAGTCTAGTATAACTTCAAATAGTGTTTAACAATATTGCATTTTCCTTCTTTCCAAGTTTCTTGCCTCTAGGACCATAGGGAAGCATTGACTGATTGTTTCATGCCAGATATATTGTATCATACCTTGTTTATTTGTTTATATGTTATTTATACATTTATATGTTTTTAATAACATTTATACATTCTATTTTCTTTTTTTTTTAAAGTATGCATTCTTGCTGTATGAACCGAGGTAGTCCTCAACTTACAGCGGTTGTGTTCTGTCCTCCCTTGCCTCCGTCCGAGCGATGGCTTAATTAGCCGGCACTATCAGCTCTGGCAGCAAACTAGCGAGCATCTGCCAAGTGACTCTGTTATCTCCCTTGATGCCGATGAGTCACCCAGGAACAAACAGTACTTCAGCTCTAGTTAAGCAGTTGATTTGCCTGCTACAAAGAGGCATAGCAGCCCTCGCTGCTTTTATATCCTGTGGGGTGTGGCTCCATGACTCAGAACTTCCTAGGCTTGCCCCACCCCTGCTTCTGTTGTTCCCGCCTCTCCTGCCTACGAAACCTAGGGTCCAGCCAGGCCTGATTGCCATCAGCTGGGTCTGGAGGTTTGGCCTGGGGAGGGAAAGAATCAGGGGACGGGGGCCTCGTTATCTCCTCCACCTGGCCTGCCTCTGGCTCCTGAAGCTGAGCCAGGGAAGCCGGTGCTCCCGAGGTAAGTCTTGATGGCCCTTCCCCCTCACTTTCCAAGTCACCTTCTGGCAGGGGGCCCGGCTCGGGGGACGCAGACACAACAGGTTGCTTAGTGACCATTAAAATTATAACAGACCTCCTCAGAGTATTTACAACCTAGTTCCGAAATTCCAATATTCGGCCCACTTCCCCGTGGTCATGTGACCTCATGTCAGGCGCTTAGCAACTGGCCCACATTTCCAGTCATTTGCAACAACCCTCTGTTCCCATGATCATATTTATGATGGTTTTGTTGAAAACTAGCATTTGGTTCTGGTTTTCAGCAGAATCGACTCACAGGAAACAAGGGTTTCCTGTGAGTGTGGTCATAAAGCAAAACACAGGATTCGCTTTATGGCCATGGCACTCACTTTACGATGGTTGCTTAACGACTATGCCGTTCGCTTAATTTTGGGGGGGGGTATTTTAATGACCCCGTAATCCCTTACATGGGGGAGCAGAGTGTTTACTGGCTGGATGCCCTTCCTGTCGCCAATGCAGAGTTTGCAGCATATAATTACTCATTGTGCCCAGAGAGAGAAATATCTACCGCTACCTAGGATCGAACTCACAGCCTCCTGATCGTGAGGCGAGCTCGCTCTACCTCTAGGCCACTGCACCCCTCCATGCCGTTCGCTTAATGCCCGTTGCAAAAAAAGTTTAAATAAAGTTGGGTCAGTCACGTGGGTGACCCGCTTTGCGACTCTCGTGACTTAAGACCATCATGGGCAGACTCCATTAGAGTCATAAATCAAGGACTGGCCATCATGTCGATTTTTCCAAAGGTTGGAGGAATAATCCTTGGTGTAAAATCTCTTAATGAATATCGAGAGGGAGGCTTGGGACAGACGAGAATTTGCAGTTGTTGGGTTGTCTGGAGGCTTTTTAACCTTCTCTGGCCCTTCTTCTCCTTCCCTTCCTGTGCCACAGGCTCTGCGGGAGCTTTTGAACCAGAAGGAGCGGGAAATTCATCGCCTGGAGTCTCTCTGTGCCTCAACTCAGGAGTTCTGGCAACTGCAGGGCCAAACCTTGGTCTTCGCTTTGAAGGAGAAGGAAACCTTAATTAAAGCCCTCCAGGAAGCTTTGACCAGTAGCACCAAGGACGTGGAGGTAGCTCTTCCTCTACCAAATTCAGATTTTAGTTATCGATATGTTGTCCAGGTAGTCCTCGACTTACAACTGTTCATTTAGTGCAGAGGTCTCCAACCTTGGTCCCTTTTAGACTTGTGGACTTCAACTCCCAGAGTCCCTCAGCCAGCAAAGCTGGCTGAGGAACTCTGGTAGTTGAAGTCCACAAGACCAAGGTTGGAGACCCCCTGATTTAGTGACCGTTCGAAATTACAACGGCATTGAAAAAAAGCAAGTTATGACTGTTTTCCATACTTATGACCAGTGGTGAAATGTAAAATTTGTTACTACCGGTTCTGTGGGCGTGGCCAACTTTTTTTAAAAAAAAATTAAAAGCATTTTTTCTACAACCTCTTCGGCCGAACAGGTTGTAGAAAAAATGCTTCTAAAAGGCTCCTCTGACGATCCTAGCTGAGTTGCCTGATCGTCAGAGGCTTTTCTCTTCTTTTAAAAGCATTTTTTTTGGCCTTTTAAAGAAAAGAAAAGCCTCTGACGATCAGGCAACTCAGCCAAAGAGGTTGTAGAAAAAATGCTTTTAAAGGGTTCTTACGATCCCAGCTGAGCCGCGCGATCATCAGAGGCTTTTTTTTTTCTTTTAACAGCATGTTTTCGGCCGAAGAAAAAATGTTTTTAAAAGTAAAAAAAAAAAAACCCTCTGATGATAGCGCAACTCAGCTGGGCATGGGGGGGAGGCAGTTCTCCGAACCACCAGCTGCCATCACTACCGGATTGGGCGATCTGATCCGAACCGGGAGCATTTCATCCCTGCTTATGACCATTGCCGCATCCCTATAGTCACATGATCAAAAGTCAGACACTTGGCAACGGACTCACATTTATGACCGTTGCAGTGTCCCGGGGATCATGTGATCACTTTTTGTGACCGTTTGACCAGCAAAGTCAATGGGGAAGCCGGATTCCCTTAACAACCATGTTACTAACTTAACAACGGTAGAGATTTACTTAACAACTGTGGTAAGAAAGGTCGTAAAATGGGGCAGAAGTCTCTTTAACATACTGTCTCACTTAGCAACGGAAATGTTGGGCTCAGTTGTGGTCGTAAGTCGGGGGCTGCCTGTTTTTGTATCCCGCCTTTCATTCAGGACCTTGAGGCACCCTAATGGTGCTCTTCCACTTATTTTCCTACACAACCATAATCCTCTGAGGTAGGTTGGGTGGAAAGAGTGTTCCATGCAGCTTTCATGGTTGAAGGATGATTAGAACCTGGATCTCTCTTCTCCTGGCCCAGAACCTTCCCTTCTGCTCCACAATGGTTGTTGGGGTGAAAGAGAAGGACTGGCCCAGAGTACTCCAGGGAAACTACATGGCTGAGAGATTAGTATATCCTGGGCCTCTCTTCTTCTAATCCAGCACCTTCCCCCCTACCTTACCTACACCTTCAAACATTTTTACTGTAGAAGATGGCCCTTTCCAGATTGGACAACTCTGCTATATTTAGTTTTGGTCTCCACAGTGTAAAAAAGATGTGGAGACTCTAGAAAGAGTGCAGAGAAGAGCAACAAAGATGATTAGCGGACTAGGGGACAACCAATTGTGTGAAACGGTATAAGGTTTCTTGCCCTAACCTTAACCCTAACCCCTCCAACTCTGTTATTCTATTCTTCTTCCACCTCTCTATCTCGGCTCTAGGCTCTTGCAAATTCCCTCAGCAGCTCCGACTTGGCTCCAGCGTTGCTCCAGCAGATCCAGGAGAAGGAAGATTTGCTGGCCCAGTCCTTGGCTGAGCAGACATGGTTCCAGGCCGAGTGGCAGAGGCAGCTGCAGGTGGTAGAAGATGCAGCCAGAGCCCGAGAACACAAACTCCAGGTAATGATAGGTAACGACAGGGGCAGTAGTGGGATTAAGACGGTTCGGGCCAGTTTGGGTGAACCAGTTGTTAAATTGCTGGCTGCCCCGACCCCTCCCCTCCCCGCCCCTTCCAGGAGTCCCCACGCGCCCTGTTTTGGCCCCCAGGTAACTGCAGGGAAGCTTACTAGGCCCAAAACAGGGCACGGGGGAGGGTGTGCCCCCCCGCAGCCCGTTTTTGCTCCCAGGGGGGGTGCAGGAGGCCGAGTGCTGCTTGTCACACCCACTGGCCACGCCCATCCAGCCGGTCATCAGGGCAGAGAACCGGTTGTTAAATTATTTGAATCCCACCACTGAACTGGGGGCATCCCGTGATTTGGGAACCCTAAAGAAGGTTGGTCCTTCTCTCCAATCTTGTCTTTGATCTTATGATGGTATGTGAGAAAGACCTTTGGGGGCTTGGCAAAGAGATTCTGCCAAGGGAATAGTCAGAGAAGAGACAGCATAGCCCACAGCTGGATAGTGGGTGGGGCAAGGGGCTTAGGAAAGACCCTCCCTAGTTTCTCAAGATGTAAATAAGATGGAGGGCGGGGAGAAGAGGAGTGTACTTTCTGACTTCCAAGATTGATCCCTCATAAGATAAAACAACTAGGTGAGCCAACTAAAACCAGATGAGCTAAATCTACTTCAGGCCTGCGAAACTGGTGGCCTGCGGGCTGGATACGTCACGCGCAGGCCATGCCCACCCCAGCTCCGCAAAGGCAAAAAACGTCACGATACGTCACGATCCGGCCCATGACACGATCGAGTTTAACACCCGTGATCTACTTTATGTGTAAAACTGCAGTACAGATAGTCCTCGACTTACAACAGCTCATTTAGTGACTGTTCGAAGTTACAACACCGCTGGGGAAAAAGTGACTTATGGCCATTTTTCACACTTGTGACCATTGCAGCATCCCCCCCCCGGTCACGTGATCAAAATTTGGATGCTTGACAACTGGCTCATATTTATGACGGTTGCGGTGTCCCCCGGGGTTATGGGATTACCTTATGTGACCTTCTTGACAAGCAAAGTCAATGGGGGTAGCCTGATTATTATTATTTTTGCATTTATATCCCGCCCTTCTCCGAAGACTCAGGGCGGCTTACACTATGTCAAGCAATAGTCTTCATCCATTTGTATATTATATACAAAGTCAACTTTTATTGCCCCCAACAATCTGGGTCCTCATTTTACCTACCTCATAAAGGATGGAAGGCTGAGTCAACCTTGGGCCTGGTGGGGCTTGAACCTGCAGTAATTGCAAACAGCTGCTGTTAATAACAGACACTTACCAGTCTGAGCCACAGAGGCCCTATGATTCACTTAACAGCCATGTTACTAATTTAAGAACTTCAGTGACTCACTAACAAATATGGCAAAAAAAGTTTTAAAACGAATTTCTCACTTAACAAATTTCTCACTTAACAACATAAATTTTGGGCTCAACTGTGGTCGTAAGTTAAGGACTACCTGTTCTTGTTACTATCACTGCAGCTATCGGCCAGTGCAACTTAAAATGCCTTTTTTTTTTTTTTTTATAAAAAAGTTTTATTTTTACAATCTTATCAAATAATTCATCCAATGTACAGTTATATACAATTAGTCGGGCCTGCCCAGTCACCACCCCCCTTTTTAACCCCCCTTAAAATGCCTTTTTGATTGTATCTTCTCTGTGGAGATAAACTGCTTCTACTTACTTCTATTTAGGAGCAGCTACGTCAACAATCTCAGGATGTCAAAGAGCGAGGCCAGGATATCGCACAACTCCGCAGGCAGCTGGCCCAGGCTGAAGCCAAACTAAGCCAAGGAGCTGTTCTCCTAGAGGAACATTGCACAAAACTGGCTGGACTCCGAGAGATGGAGAACCTAAAGGCACATGCGCTGGAGGTGATCCAAATCATCAAGGCATTTGCGTTGGATTTGGGAGACAATTGAATGACGGGAATAGGATTCTCAGATTTGGGTTCAAAACCACTCCGTGTTTCTCCAAATTACAAGTAGTCCTCAACTGAGCAACCACAATTGTGACCACAACATCTATGTGAGTGAGTCACTCCCAATTGTACAACTTTTCCCCGCCCCACCTGGGTTGTTAAGCAAATCACAGCAAATTCACTTATCTAACTGAATTTGGCCTTTCCCATTGATTTGACTTGTTGAGAAGCTCATAACTGGTGATCACATCACCCAGGATACGTCAGCCGTTGTAACTACGTGGTTACTAAGGGACCAAGTTTTGAACACATGACTTTGGGGATGCTGCCACAGTTGTAAGGGTGAGGACCGGTCATAACTTTTTCCAGTGCTGTTGTAACTTTGAACAGTCAGTAAATGAACGGTTGTACGTTGAGGACTACCTGTATTGTCTAGAGGGTACTTTGGTCCTGGGTGACCAGTCGTAAGTCAAGAACTCCCTGTATGTAGCAACTTCTCTTCATACAGCAGATCACCAGCAGAGTTTTCGAAAAGTGGTGCCTTTTTGATTTAACATTTTTATTGGGTTATAACAGGGGTAGTCAACCTTTGTATACCTACCGCCCACTTTTGTATCTCTGTTAGTAGTAAAATTTTCTAACCGCCCATCGGTTCCACAGTAATGCGCCATGTATCATCTTCTGCGCGTGCCTCTCGTGCATCATGGATTGGGGTTGTGGGGGAGGGGTGCCGGCTACTAGCTCTGCTTGTCTGTTACAGCTGGGTAGTGTGGGGGGAGATGTGTGAGCTATTCTGGGATGAGGCTGTTTTGTTTGCGGTCGCACTATAACGCCATTTAGTTTCACTTACGTAACGTGAACTAAACTTATGCGCGGGCGATACAAATAGTATATTTTCAGAAATTTAAATTGTCTTGGGAAATTTTATGAAAACCTAATGAAAATGTTTTTAAATAATGCTATGAATTTTTTTAAAAAATCAATTAAATTTAAAAAAAGGAAAGTGCTTCAGTATCGGACAAAACCCCTATCGCCCACCATGAAAGCTGGAACGCCCACTAGTAGGCAATAGGGACCAGGCTGACTACCACTGCGTTATAAGATAAAATGAATGGTGTAGTGTGGTGTGGTGGCCTAGAGGTGGAGCTCTCCTCTCACAATCAGGAGGCTGTGAGTTCGATCGTAGGTAGAGGCAGATATTTCTCTCTCTGGAAATGTATCTGCTGAATATACCTCCACATTGGTTGACAGGAAGGGCCTCTGGCCAGTAAACACTCAGCTCCATTCAGTTCCCAAGAATCTATCCCTCAAGGGATTATGGGGTCATTAAAAGAAGATAAGATAAGATACAAATACAAAAGTAAATAGGAAAATAGTGGGGAGGGAGAGGGGGAAAAGAAGTGAAGGATAAAAAGAAAGAAAAAGAAATATCGACTTCTGACTCTCTCTGTTGCAGTAAAATAAGGCATTAACATCAAATCACAACTTTTTGTTTTGTCATAATAATATGAACAAGCCATTTCTATAAAGATCTATCAATCTAATCAGTAAAACCCCAAGTCAAACTTTCATTCTTTTCTGCTCCAAGCACAAAGTTCAGAAATGGTTTCCATGTGGAACAAAGTGGTGCCTTTTCAGCAGGCAAGGTTTACTCGGGGAAGTCCACAGGTGTCAAAAATAATCAGGATTGGAGCCATGTGATTTCACATTAAAAAAAGGAGGGAGGTTTGATGGCAAGGCTACAGCTGCCATTTTGACTTCTTTGACCCTCTGTTCCTTCCCAGATATCCCTGGATTTACTCCTCCTATTTGCTCAGATCCAGCTTCACCTTCCTCTTCTATTTTTGGCAGAAAGCTTTGCGAGACGGAGAGGAGAAGGACCGGCTCCTTCAACGCTTGCAGGCCCACTGGGCCACAGCAAGAAAGCACGTTCCAGAGGGACAAAGTAAGTCACGGGAACAAGGCCGAGAGTGTGGGAATGGCGACCGGGGCCAGCCCATTGCCAACCTTTGAAAGAGACAAAGGAGCTGGACCTCAGTAAAGAGTTAGAGTGGGGAGATTTCACTACATTGGTGATGCTGGGCTCACACAGCTGTGTCCTCCTTTTGGGTTTGGCTTGGCGGATGAACTCTTTTAAGAGGGAGAGAGGAGGGAAAGGAAAGGAAAGGAAAGGAAAGGAAAGGAAAGGAAAGGAAAGGAAAGGAAAGGAAAGGAAAGGAAAGGAAAGGAAAGGAAAGGAAAGGCGAGAGCGATAACGATAAGACAAATTTATTACCACTTCACAGCCCACTCTAAGCAGTTTGTAGAGGCAGCCTATTGCCCCCAACAATGGGTCCTCATTTCACTCTCCTTGGAAAGATGGAAGATTGAGTCAGTATTGAGCCAGTCAGGATCAAACTGCTGGCAGTCAGTAGTGTTAGCCTGCAATACTGCATTCTAACCACTGCATCACCACAGGAAAGGGAGAGAGAAAAGGAAGGAAGGAAAAGGAAGGAAGGGGAAAGAAGGAAGAGAGGAGGAGGAGGGAGGAGGAGGAGGGAGGAGGGAGGAAGAAAGGTGGGAGAAAGGAAAGAAAGGTGGGAGGGAGGAAGAAGGAAGGAAAGAAGAGAGGGAGGGAGGCAGGGAGAGGAGGAGGGAGGAAGGGAAGAAGGAAGGGGGGAGGGGGGAAGGAATGGAGGGAGAGAAGAAGGAAAGAGGGAGGAGGGGAGGGAGGGAGAATGGAAAGAAAGGAGGGAGGGATGAAAGAAGGAAGGAAGGAAAGAAGGGAGGGGGAGGAAGAAAGGAAGGACCCTAACCCTAACCTGCAGCTTGCTTTGGAACCAGTCATGTCAAGTATAACTGAAGTAGCATTGGCTCTGATCCAGTTCTTTGGCAAACCCCATCTTCCCTTCAGAGCATTCCTTCCTAGCTTTAAACAAATCTCACACCTGCGACATTTAACGATTCATGCAGGGAGTCCTCAAAAAGCAATAATAACATTGTTTTTTTCCCCCCTTTCATTTTCAGGCCGTCTCCTGCTTCCTCCCATTTGAACCCGACCTCTAAGATCCAAAGAACAAGAGATGCCAAAGAATGAGAACTGGCCGCTTGGTGAATGGAAATAAATGAGCAGATGTTGATTGAATGAGGTGGTGTTTTGATTTTCGTTGCTTGGGGAGGGAAGGGATGTGTTGCTGGATGAACGTGGATGGTGGATGGGGTTGCATTTCCCTGTAGTGAAGAGAGCTCTCCTCAGAAGATTTTGCAAGCTAGAAGCTGCTGCTGTAGAAATTCACTGCCTGAAATAAATTAAAATGACAATATGAAGCCTCCTCTGATGTTTCTGTGGTTCCTTTGGGTTTTTCAAGGAGAGGGTGGCCCTGTTTAATGAAGATCAGGCCAGAACCAAAACACGATGAGATTTAACACCAGAACCTTCACCATCTGTTGGGTTAGCTGTATTTTCTGGAATTCTGTGGCTTTCAGAACTACAGATTAACCCAGAATTCAGAAAACAGGTCTTTTAAAAAAAAACAAAAAACCCCCCTGAAAACTAGATAGTCCTTGACTTATAAGAGTTCATTTAGTGACAGTTCAAAATAACAATGGCGTTGAAAAAAGTGACTTATTTTTCACATGACTGTTGCGCCTCCCCATGGTCACGTGATCAAAACTCAGATGCTTGGCAACTGGCTCATATTTATGATGCAGTGTCCTGGGAGGGGTGTCATGTGATCCCCTTTTGTGATGATCTGTTGTGACCCAAGTAATAAACTTAGTCCGTGGAAAAACAAACTTTATTCGAACAGCTGGGAATTACTTCATTCCCAGTGTTGTTCAACTCAAAACAAATGCCTCCCAACACAAATTCCTCAGTTATCTCACAAACAGTCCAATTAGGCAAACTGCCAAAGGCCCTTCCTGACAAACATCCAGAAGCCACAAAAACAAAGACATACACGAAGCAGAAGACGCAGCTACAATGTTGTTTTCCAGCCAAGCTGAAACACCAGTGCTGGTCGGTCTTGTTTTAAGCCTTATGGGAGGGGCCAATCATCTCTTGGCCTTACTGCTGAGTTGTCCTCTCTGCTTGAGCTGCTCTTGCCTTCTGGCAGCTCTTCTCATACATGCATTAGGAACAGGCTCCTCCTGTTCCTCTGCCTCACTACTATCAGTCTCTGGAGGCTCTGGAGTCCACACCTCACTTCCCGATGGCCCTGGCCTCACCTCAGCCTCATTGTCCGACTCCATTGCCAGCTCTGTAGGCTGCTGATGGACCACAACACTTTCTGGCAAGCAAAGTCAATGGGGAAGACAAATTCACTTAGCAACCATGTTACTAAAGGACTGCAGTGATTCACTTAACCACTGTGGCAAGAAAGGTCATAAAATGGGGGGGGGGATTTAACAAAATGGTCTCGCTCAGCGAGAGAAATTTTGGGCTAGGTTGGGGTTGCAAGTTGAGGACTACCTGTGCAGTAAGGCTGTCCCTCTTATCTTTGGATGTTCATTTTCTGATTTGTAGCTTCTTGCTGAGGAAAATCCCAGGGCTGATAAAAGAGTGGGATTACTGGAACCAGGTAAACTCTTATTAGCAAAATGAGAGAGTCAACAAACAGAGGGAAGACCGCAGGCACTTGTTATTTAAAATCATATTTAATATACACATATTCTTTGTATAAAACATTTTTTTCATTTTTATACATAAGAGAAAAAGCTATGTACAGAAAATGCCTGCAACGGCACCCTTGCATAAGATATAAATTGATCTGAAGAGCAGAGGTTGTGTTTTGCGTCTCGCCATAATATTGTGTTTATGATTTTTTTTAACTTTAATGGCAAGAGATACCCTGGAAAGAAAAGAGAGAGAGAGGAAAACCAATGCAGAAGATACAGGAAGATAAAAGTGAGGGAAACAAAGCAAAAACAGAGGTGACAGGAAGTTGGCTTGAATCAAGCTGGTTTGGAAATCATAAACTCGGGCCAAATGTTGGCATCGCAATATCAGAAATGGAGTTTATCCACAAAGGCACTTAGGAAATAAGATGGCCAACATTCAGCATATCGAAAACCATTTGTCATCGGGTTCTTGGCCAGTGCAATATCGGAACAATTCCACCAGCAAGACATTCAGAAAGAGAATTGGCTCAAGAGGAAAAAACAAACAAACAATTTGATCTGAAGTACAAGATGGCACCTTGGAATAATTTCCAGTCTCGGAAAAGTCTTTGGCCAGGGAAGGAGTCAGAAACAGGAATTCAACAACACATTGGGTTTAATCCTCTAAAAATAGTCAAGGATAAAAATATAAATCAGAGAGACAGGGTAGGAACAGCCCTTTTTAGAAAATGCTCCAAGTATCTCCGAAAAGGCCAACCATGTGCTAACAGTCACCGAAGCTGAGAGAAAGATGGACCGAGCAATCCAAATGATTTCGACTCCCACTCCAGTTTTTAAGTTCACATTCAAAACATCTGGAGAACATCTGGAACACCTGGCCCCAAGACACTCTTCCAGAGGGTATCCACTCAACGTGCCTGGGAAGCACCTTGACTTTTCCCTCAGAAAAGTCCACACAGAGATTCCACACAGGGATGGGTGGCAACAGGAGAAAATGTGCTTCTGCAGGACACGTTTTAAGAAGGAGCTTTTATTGTGGTTCACTACTGCCCGATTTGGCCTGGAACGTAGCTAAAAAGAAGGTTGTATTTTACAAATGGAGCAAGTGGACAACCAAACAGCCCTGATTTTTGACCCATAAGAAAGACGGTTGACCAGTACGAGTGCAAAACAGCCATGATAGGTTGAATTGATCCCAAACCAAGGAAGCGGGAGTGGCTTATTCTGAAGAAGAAAAAGGTTTGGGAAGACGGGAGATCAAAACAAGGATTCCAGAGAGACCATGGCACGGGAGATCACTTAAATAGATCCATTATTCATAAATAGACAATCTGCACAATAAACAGCAATATGGGTGGCTTGTTTTCTGTAAATGATCATATGGCAACAAAAAAGAGAAGAGTTTTTCAAGTCGTCTTGTGGAAGACCACAACGTCGTGTGAAGGGGAAGGGGAAGTACATTAAGTTGTCTCTGATGCGGAAAAAATTGATGAAGAAATGATGGGGACCAATAACATAAGTTGATGGAGTTTTCTCCAGCCCCAGGTTTTTCTATTTGTCCTTGGCCGCCTTGTTTTTCTTGTTCAGGATCTTCATAAGAGACTTGGACATGTAATACGGCTTGGCCTCGGAACCATCATTTCGCTCCAGGTCTTCCACTACGGGGACAAAGAGAAAGTATTGTCACCAGGTTGGCTAGTATGATACATTTCTTCTTTCCCAATTTGAGCCTCTCCAGGTAACTGTTTTGGTCCTTGATTCCTGCTGACTCCATGGACAGCTCCCTGACATTCTCTTAGCAACGTTGTCATAATAACAGAGATGAGAGAGACTTTGGAGGTCTTCTAGTCCAACCTCTTGCTTGAACAGGAGACCCTATGCTCGTGATGGGTGAACTTATGGCACAGGTGGCATGCGGAGCCATATCTGTGGGCACGGGAGGGTTGCCCTAGCTCAGCTCCAGTGTGCGTGCATGTGCTGGCCAGTGATTTTCAGGACTTCCGGGCCCACCGGAAGTCGGGAAACGGGCTATTTCTGGCCTCCGGAGGGCCTCAGGGCGGGGGAGGCTGTTTTCACCCTCCCCAGGCTCCAAGGAAGCCTCTGGAGCCTAGGGAGGATGAAAAATGGGCCTACCAGGCCCACCAGCAACCTTTTTGCCATCGCGTACCATAGGTGCTTGCACGAAGGGCAGGGCGCAGGGGGCACTGAATTATGGGTGTGGGTCGGAGGGAGGCAGAAAATCAGACTTGGGGTCTGCTTCAGCCTCCTGCTGAAGGGCTTTGGGCGAAGGCTGGAGGGAAGTGCCACTGGTGGCAAAGAGCCGGAGGGCCTTGTTCCAGTGGGACTGCATCAAGGCCTGGAACTGGCTGACCATCTCAGCCCACTGAGCCTCCAGGTTTTGCCAACTTTTTCTCCGGGTGGCTGCTTAGCTCCTACAACTGCTTCCTGTTGGGGCCCTAAGGAGCAGGGAGGCGAGGAGGGGCTGAGAGGGGAGGGGCGAGTAGAGGCTGGTGAGGTGAGTGACATTGAGTTGGCCACGCCCACCCAGTCACATGACCACCTAGCCACACCCACCCAGCTGGACATTAGGCAGATCATATTAGTGGTCCGCGGGATTTAAAATTATGAATTTTAAAGACCTGAGGTCCGAAAGGTTGGTGACCCCTGTTTTAAGTCACTGAACTGCCACACCTCCTTGTAATGGGTTATATGTATTGATATTTATGGTATTAAATATCAATACATATAACGACGCTATAGAGCACTGCACACCAGAACAACTAGACACAAGAACAGTTTTTTCCCGAAGGCCATCACTCTGCTAAACAAATAATTCCCTCAACACTGTCAGACTATTTACTAAATCTGCACTACTATTAATCTTCTCATAGTTCCCATCACCAATCTCTTTCCACTTATGACTGTATGACTATAACTTGTTGCTGGCAATCCTTATGATTTATATTGATATACTGACCATCAATTGTGTTGTAAATGTTGTACCTTGATGAAGGTATCTTTTCTTTTATGTACACTGAGAGCATATGCACCAAGACAAATTCCTTGTGTGTCCAATCACACTTGGCCAATAAAAAATTCTATTCTATTCTATTCTATTCTATTAAACATTAAAATTAATACATTTGCTACCACTACCACTTCTCACCATTGTTCGATGGGATTTTAATATTGTATTATTAAGGCTGGCAAATAAATTTTTTTTTTATTTGAATTTATATCCTGCCCTTCTCCGAAGACTCAGGGCGGCTTACATTGTGTTAAGCAATAGTCTTCATCCATTTGTATATTATATACAAAGTCAACTTTTATTGCCCCCCCCCAACAATTTGGGTCCTCATTTTATCTACCTTATAAAAGGATGGAAGGCTGAGTCAACCTTGGGCCTGGTGGGGCTTGAACTTGCAGTAGTTGCAAGCAGCTGTGTTAATAACAGACAGACTTAGTCTGCTGAGCCACCAGAGCCACCAGAGGCCCATTTTGATCTCACAGACCCCAGGGTGGATCTTGAGGATCCCTCAAGGTTCCTTGGATCACACTTTGGGAAACACTGCCTTTAGTGAAATGGGATCCAGAGAGGTGAGGAGGAATACTTACAGAAACAGAGGAAGAGCGTGTCAACACACATATTGTAGACACTGAAGAATCCTTGGGCAATGAGGTAGGAGCCTACAACCACCGTCTGAAGCAAAAGAGAGGAAAGAAATGAGAGACAAATGGAAGATGGTGAGATTTCAGTTTTAGAATACTGTGGGATGCAATTTACTTTATGATATTCCTATCAACCATGTGTCAACCGTGAAGTGAACCGTGTTCTTAAATATGCAAATTGGTGGTTCACAATTTATATTCACAATAACAGAGTTGGAGGGGACCTTGGAGGTCTTCTCGTTCAACCCCCTGCTCAAGCAGGAAACCCTATACCAGTGATGGCTAATCTTTTTGCCATTGCGTGCCAAAAATGGAGAGAGTGTGGGTGATTACATGTGCATGTGTACCCACACCCATAATTCTATGCGCCCCCCCCCTCCCCATGGTGATGGCACTGTGGGCCCGGTAGGCCCATTTTTTGCTCTCCCCAGGCTCCAGAGCTTTTCTAGGTGCCTGGGGAGGGCAAAATGGCCCTCATAACATAACATAACAACAGAGTTGGAAGGGACCTTGGAGGCCTTCTAGTCCAACCCCCTGCCCAGGCAGGAAACCCTACACCATCTCAGTCAGATGGTTATCCAACATTTTCTTAAAAATTTCCAGTGTTGGAGCATTCACAACTTCTGAAGGCAAGTCATTCCACTTATTAATTGTTCTAACTGTCAGGAAATTTCTCCTTAGTTCTAAGTTGCTTCTTTCCTTGATCAGTTTCCACCCATTGCTTCTTGTTCTACCCTCAGGTGCTTTGGAGAACAGCCCGACTCCCTCTTCTTTGTGGCAACCCCTGAGATATTGGAACACAGCTATCATGTCTCCCCTAGTCCTTCTTTTTATTAAACTAGATATACCCAGTTCCTGCAACCGTTCTTCATATGTTATAGCCTCCAGTCCCCTAATCATCTTTGTTGCTCTTCTCTACACTCTTTCTAGAGTCTCAACATCTTTTTTACATCGTGGCGACCAAAACTGGATGCAATATTTCAAGTGTGGCCTTACCAAGGCATTATAAAGTGGTACTAACACTTCATGTGATCTTGATTCTATCTCTCTGTTTATGCAGCCCAGAACTGTGTTGGCTTTTTTAGCAGCTGCTGCACACTGCTGGCTCATATCTAAATGGTTATCCACTAGGACTCCAAGATCCCTCTCACAGTTACTACTATTGAGCGAGGTATCAAATATCTGGTACCTGTGCATTTTGGTTTTTTGGCCTAAATGTAGAACCTTACTTTTTTCACTGTTGAATTTCATTTTGTTAGATAGCGCCCAATGTTCAAGTCTGTCAAGATCTTTCTGTAACTTGAGCCTATCTTCCCTCCCCCCAAGGCCCTCCAGAAGTCCCACCAGAAGTTGGCAAATGGGCCCCCGGCAGGGGGATGGCTGTTTTCCCCCTCCCCAGGCTCCTAGAGAGGCTCTGGGGAGAGCAAAAAACAGGCCTTCCTCAGCCCCCCAGGCCATCCGTAGGCAGAAAACAGCTTGTTTCCCTACTTCCAAGTGGCCCAGAAGCTGAGCTCACATGCCCATCGATATGGCTCCGTATGCCACCTGTTGCATGCGTGCCATAGGTTCGCCATCACGGCCCAGTACCATTTAAGACAAGTGGTCTTCTTTAAAATCTCCAGTGATGGAGCACTCACAACATCTGAAGGCAAGTTGTTCCACTGATTAATGGTTCTAACCATCAGGAAATTTCTTCTTATTTATTTATTTTATTATTTATTTATTAAATTTTTATACCGCCCTTCTCCCTAGGGACTCAGGGCGGTGTATAGCCAGAAGATAAAAAACATAAGAAATATACAATTAAAACAACAATTTAAAACCGAGCACATTAGAAAATGGCCAATTAAAAAATTTAAAATTTAAAACTACAAACCCTAAAATAATAAAACCCCGGTTAAAAAGATTTAAAATTATTAAAAAATATTAAAAAATATTAAGCCAGTTCTAGGTTGGTTCTCTCCTGGATTAGTTTTCATCCATTGCTTCTTGTCCTGCCTTCAGGAGTTTTAGAAAATAGGTTGTGGCAGCCCAGGGGTGAAATGCTACCCATTTGCTCTGGTTCAGGCAAACTGGTAGGTGCAGCGGTATGTGGTTCGGTAGCGGTGGCAGCACGAGGCTCCACCCACCCACCCGGATGTCATTACTTCCTGGTTTTAACCGGAAAGCAACCCGTTTTTGACCCTCTGCACATGCGCAGAAGGCTTTGCGCATGCACAGAGGGTCCAAAATTGGACGTGAAGATGGCACGAGCACTTCCAAACTGGTAGGGAAGATACGTAGATTTCACCCCTGTGGCAGTCCCTCAAATATTTGAACACTGCTATCCTATCACCCCTAGTCCTTCTTTTCATTAAGCTAGACATTCCTGCACCCATTCTTCATATGTTTCAGCCTTCAGTCCCCTAATCATCTTTGCACGTACTCTGGAGCCTCCAGAGGCAGACAGCAGAGAGGCAGAGGACCAGGAGGAGCCTGTTCCTGGTGCACACATGCGAAGAGCTGCCAGAAGGCAAGAGCAGCTGAAGCAAAAAGGATGACTCGAGAGTAAGGCCAGAAGACGATTGGCCCCTCCCATAAGGCTTAAAAGAGCAGCAACTAGTCTTGGGTTCTTTTTAGAAAAGCAATGTTGTTTCCATTGCTTCTTGTCAGCATCTCTTGAACTTTGTGGGGGTTTTGCCAAGAAAAGCCTTTGGCAGGTTGCCAAAGACATTAAAGGTTGGTGATAAAGCCGAAGGACTGTTTATGAAGAATTTGTTTTGGACTAAGCTGAGAAGGAATTAATTCTCGGCTGTTCTAATAAAATAAGTTTGTTCAGGACTGAATTGTATTTGGTAATCACTACTTGGGCCTCAGTCAGAATAGAACACAAGAAGTAGTTCACAGTTGCCTACAGTCTTAAGTTACTAGTTTATTTAATGACCACTTTGCTACAGTTTCTCTGACTCCTTCTCTCCACTCTTACTGCCCTAAGCATCATTTTTTCCCTCTACCGATTCCATGCAATTTTATGCCATTTGGGGCTAGGGGCCTGCAGAACCTTTTCACAGATTTAATATTCTTTATGTACATTGTTTTACAACTGGATGCTTAATGATGGACCCCCTCAAAAGCTACTTATGACTCATTTACGAAGTTGCAATGGACACACACACACACACACACACACACACACACACTCCTGAGGTCACATGATCCCTCGTGGCATCCAGCTCACCTTTGCAGCCATTCACAGTGTCCCACAGTCATGGCTGTGATTTTTAAATTTATTTTTGCTACTTTTCGTTATTTATTTCTGCTTTCCAGCAAAAAATAAAAATAAAAAAATGGCCATTGGGTAAAATGGATTTGCTTAACAACTGCGGCATTCGCTTAAGGACCACAGCATTTACCTAACAACCGCTGCAAAAAAAAAAATGGATTCAGTTATGGGATGCCTCAATTTATGACTGCAATGATTTATGACCGTAATTCCAGACTCTGTTATGGTCACAAGTCGAGGACTGCCTCAGCCCTCAGATCCCAATTTTAGATTTTCCCTGCCCAAAATTGTTTTAAGAAGGTTTCAAGGAGGCAGGAAGAAGCTACGTAATTGCCCACCAAACAACCACCGACGACATACCAGAATGGGCAACCAGTAGTAGTTGAGGACTGGGGATTTGAACCGGGGATCCTCAATAGGGATTCGCCCCGTGAAGAAGAAAAAGGACAGGATGCCGATTCCTCCAACCACCAAGAGCTTCCCAAAGAACAGCAGCAGATCTGTGACTTTATCCAGGATTACGACTCTGCATTGAGAAGAAGAGAAAGGTGAAATGGAGACCGTATTTCTCTTCTTCCTTGGCCAGGTTGTCTGAGGCAGGGGTCGCCAACCTTGGCCCCTTTAAGACTTGTGGACTTCAACTCCCAGAGTCCCTCAGCCAGCAAAGCTTTGCTGGCTGGGGAACTCTGGGAGATGAAGTCCACAAGTCTTAAAGGGACCAAGACTGGAGACCCCTGGTCTGAGGGACTCTGCCGTCCCAACTTGGTTACCTGAGAACATTCCGCATCAGGAGATTGAAGGCGTTTTTGGCTGACACACAGAAGTTCTTTCCATAAATGGCAATCTGAAATGAAGGGGGATTTTTTTTTAATTACTTTATAATATAAAATAAAAATAATGCTGGGAAGGTAAGGGAGGGAGAAGAGAAGGGAAAAGTGTCGGAAAAAGGGAAAAAAGAAAGAAGAGGCATTGACTTATGCCTATATAATGGTATAGGGTTTCCTTCCTGAGCAGGGGGCTGGACTAGAAGACCTCAAAGCCCCTTCCAACTCATTCTATATTATTTCTATTTCTATTCCTTTTGCTGCAGTAGAATAAGATAATAGCCTTAAACCATATATATGTGTGTGTGTGTGTGTGTGTGTGTGTGTGTATATATATAGATATATATGTTTTCTGATTTCAAACCCCTCCAATCCATACATGCAGCAGACTGACACCCACTATGAAGATGTAGCACGACCACGACCACGAAGCCAAACAGCAGCAGTGCAGCTTACCAGCTCAAATCCCCCTGCAACTCAGACTAATCTGAGCACAACCAAGCCCCCACCCAAACAGGACACACCCCCAGCCAATCAGAGCACAAAAAAACCCCCATCCAATCAGAGCACAGCCAAGCTCCCACCCAATCAGTTCAAACCCCCACTAGCAGTTAAAAAGGAAGAAACAGCTGCAATCACACATTGCTCCCAGAAGCACGAAGCTGAAGCCTGAAGATGACGAATGAAATTGGAAGTGTCTTGGCGACGTTTTGACGAAGTCTCATTTGTCATCTTCAGGCTGGTGTTTACAGCTTCGTGCTTCTAGGAGCAATTATATATATATATACATACAGTATATACCATATACCATATGAGCTGTGGTGGCACCATGGTTAGAATGCAGTATTGCAGGCTATTTCTGCTGCCTGCCGGCTACCTAAAGTTTGGCAGTTCAGTTCTGACCGGCTCAAGGTTGACTCAGCCTTCCATCCTTCCAAGGTGGGTAAACTAAGGACCCAGATTGTTGGGTGGCAATATGCTGATTCTGTAAACCGCTTAGAGAGGGCTGTAAAGTATACTTATATACTGTAAAGTATATAAATGTTATTGCTATTGCTACTTTTAAGAAAACCTTAATTGTTTTATCCGTGACATGTGCCACTGCCAGCCATTTTTTTGACATACATACAAACAGCAAATTTAGTTACCAAATTTTGAATTTCCCCTAAATTTAAAGGGGAAATGAAGAAAGGAGGTGCACCAGAATTTCGGGATATATACATACATACATACATACATACATACATTAAAAATAACCACCACTGGTGGATGCAGAATGATTGCCGGACCCAGTGGAATTTAATAATAGCAGCCAGGGCTCACCATAATATAAGCATTTCGGTTGAGGAATTTGAGGAATTTCTCCAAACACCAGAAGCAACATTTCAGACAGCATAGAAAAAACTTGGCAGCTGCATTTTCGGAATCTGCAAATATCAAAGCAGGATTAGAAGTACAGTAAGATTGACATGACTTATGTCTGAAAGGTGTTTTTTCAAAAGGCAACTAGCCTGGGTTTTTTTCTTGAGGAGAAAACATTTCGCTTCTCATCCAGGAAGCTTCATCAGTTTTGATGGTTCTGATGGTTCATCAGTTCTGACAGGAATCAATTCTGATCCCGTCAGAACAGATAAAGCTTCTTGGATAAGAAGTGGAGCGTTTTCTTCTTCTTCCTCAAGGAAAAAACCAATCCAGCTGCCTTTGGAAAAAAGCACCTTTGAGACAACCATGACCTGGATGACCGAGAATCTCCACAGACATGGCTATGATTATATCACTATTTAACTCTCAGAATATGGGCTGAGCTGCTATGAGAGGAACCCTGGTGGCGTGGTGGTTAGAATGCAACCACTATATTGCAGGCCAATTCTGCCTGCATTCTGGAGTTCAATCCTGACAGGCTCAAGGTTGACTCAGCCTTCCATCCTTCCAAGGTCAGTAAAATGAAGACCCAGATTGTTGGGTGGCAATATGCTGACATTGTAAACCGCTCAGAGAGTAGTGCAAAGCAGTATTGGGCAGTATATAAGTCTAAGTGCAATTGCTAAGCGCTATTGCTGCTATTTTCTTGAGGCTTATGTTCTGAAAGTATTTGGTAGGAAGTACAGCTAATCCCCAGGTTACGAGCGTTCCCTTAGCGAACGTTCGAAGTTACATGATCAGCGCCCCCTAGTGTTTATGAACAAGTCCCCAAACTATGAATCTTGCAGCACCAGGGCAGTTGTTCACTCTTACGAACAACCACAGAGGCTCTGCAACATTCATCCTGCACTTTGCTGGCTAAAGGGGTGGGCCTGCCCCTCCGAACCTCCATTTTGGTCTGCAATACACTGGGCGAGATCTGCGCAGGCCTAAACGGAGCTGCAGAGGGGTGCACGTGGCTGAGATGCTGGAGAGGAGACAGCTTGCTAGATCTTCACATGGTAAGTGACCTGGCGTGGCAGGTTGGTGGGGGGGAAGCAATTGGGGGGAGCATGAGGTATTTCAGTGGGTTGGGGAGGCCTTGGGTGGTCTTAAGCAGGTGGCCTGTTCTATCGCTAGGCCCCCCCAATGGACTTCCCCACCCTGAAATACCTCATGTGCACTTAATGAGTCTTGCATTCATTAGCAAATGCGTGGGCGAAAGAAGGGAGTGATCCTGTTCAAGGTACGAGATTCACTCCCACGAATCCTTGGATTACGAATGGAACAGGCAGGCTCCATTACATTAGTGACTCGAGGACTATCTGTAAGTCACTCAAAAATCTGCAGGGCTGGTGCAAAATCTGGGCTTAAAGGGATCCAGTAAGTGACAGTCTGTCTACTACATGCTAGACAAGGTGCAGATGTACAGGAGCTCATGCTGCATGCAAGCAATTCTGTGTCTATTTTGGCTGCGTGTAACTCGAGAACGTATTTCTGTCACCAGCAGGTGAATTCCGTCTCCCAAACCCCTCCCGACTTTGAAAGATTCACACTAACAGTCATGTTAGCATCTTAGACCCAACCGATTATTTACCCAAAATGGCTATTTCATCACCAAGTCAAGCCAGTTTGTCACTTGCCTTTCAACTTGTGGTCCAGATATTCAAGTACCATGCGTATCAGTTGAACGATGGTGAGGATAAGAGAGCCGAAAGCTAGTGACCCCATGTGGTATCTGTGGATAAATTATTTATTATACTTTATTTATACTCTATTTAATTTATATCCCATCTTTACTATTTTTACGAATAACTCAAGGAGTCAAATGCATCTAATTTTCCTTCTTCCTCCTGTTTTCCCCACAAGAACAACAACCCTTGTGAGGTGGGTTGGGCTGAAAGGCAGGGACTGGCCCAAGGTTACCCAGCTGACTTTCATGGTGAAGGCGGGACTTGAACTCAGGATCTCCTGCTTTCTAGCATGGTGCCTTAACCACTAGACCAGAGGTGTCAAACTCAATTTCATTGAGGGGCATATCAGGATTGTGTTTGACTTCGGGGGACCAGGGTGTGCATGGCCAGCTCTATGTCACTCGTGTTGAGAGCACCTGTGGTGGCCAAGTGCTAAGGCAGGACTTCCCTCAGACCCTCCCTCACTCTCATTATAATCTCCTTCCTTCCTTCCTTCCTTCCTTCCTTCCTTCCTTCCTTCCTTCCTTCCTTCCTTTTCCTTTTCCTTCCCTCTTCATTCTTTCTTCTTCCTTCCCCTCTTTCCTTATTTTTCCTTCCTTGCTCTCTTCCCATCTTCCCTTTTTTTTCTTTGTCTTTCCTTTCCCTTTCTCCTTTCCTGTCCTTTCTTGCATGCTCAAATGCAAAAGAGGAAACATTTCTCCTTTTGTTTTGTATTTAGTTTGTTTTGCTAGTCCTCTGCAAGTGAACTGGAGCTTGGGAGGGCTGGGCGTGCCCCACTAGGCCTCGTTTTTGGCTGTGACAGCCTCCTACAGCTTTCTGGCCCACCCAAGCTCCATATTTGCTGGCAGAGACACTGCGAGCCAGTCCTTTGCTGTTTCCAGGGCGGCCCTGTGGGCCAGATCTAAGCACCCTGAGGGCCAGATCCAGCCCACGGGCCTTGAGTTTGACACCCCTGCACTAGACCAAAGAGGCTCTAAATCAGAGGAGATTGCACTTAGATGTTCCATAAAAAGACTAAAAAAGGAAGATGCATTTGAGGAAACAAAAATAAGAGGCAGAAGAAATCACCTACTCGCCTTTAAACCAGATTTAGTGACAATTTGAAGTTATTGTGGGACTGGAAAATGTTAATTATGACCGGTGCTCACAATTATGAGTGTCACATGATCAAAATCTAGGTGCTTGGCAAGTATTTACAAGGGTTTCAGCATCCCAAGATCACCATTTGCAGCCTTCCCAGATGGCTTTTGACAAGCAAAATTAATGGTGGAAACTGGATTTGCTTAAGGACCACACAATTTACTTAACAACTGCAGTGTTTTTTGCTTAATAACTATGGCCAAAAAAGGTCATAGAAGAATCAGGTGCGACTCATTTAACAACTGCTTTGCTTAGAAAGTTGTTAAGTAAATTGGGCGGTCGTTAAGCAAATCCAATTTTCACCATGCTGAAACCATTGTGAATACAATAACAGGGAGGAGTGGTGGTGGATAGAATGTCAGGGAGAATGGTATTCAAGCATCCGTCGGCTTCCGTGAGACACTGCTGGCATCTCAAGGACACAGCGAGCAGATTTCCCAGCATGGCTGGCTGATTCCCATAAAAAAAAATGAACTGCAAAGATTGGTGGAGGTTATGGACTGTGGGTGGCCGTAGGGAAAAGGAGGACGCTTGCTTTCGCACGGAAAACTCAGAGCTGGTTTCACTTCTTCTGTGCCAATGTGGTTTATTCAGTAACGTTTTATACTCTTGTATAAATAATCTCCCAAGAGTTCCTTTTTCTGGATTTGCCAACTGGACGGTAGACAGCACTTTCAGACAACTATGACCTGGATGACTGAGATGTTGTGGCCTGCCAGAGTCGGAAAGTGAGGAGGTTGGGGAGGAACATGGGCCAGTCCTGGGGGCTGGGGAAAGCTCGGACGAGGGCTCTGCGTCAGAGGCAGAGAGGGAGATAAACAGCAGTGAGGCAGAGGAACAGCTGGAGCCTGTTCCCAGTGTGCGTAAGTGCAGAGCTGCCAGAAGACAAGAACAACTCAGAAAGCAGGGTCGACTTGGGAGTAAAGCCACACCTTGGAGATGATTGGCCCCTCCCATAGGAAACAAAAGAGGAGCAAACGGGGAGGGGGCTTTTGCAGGAAACAATTCGGTCGGTCGTTTCACGAGTGGAAAGTTCTGTTCGTGACTCTAAGAAACTCTGTGCCAAGTTTTGCTTACTCTGTATTTGGAAACAAGTTACGTGGCAGCTTGCCAAACCAGGTAAGGTGTGTTGATAAATATTCCTTTGAAAAACTGTTTGGACAAGCCTTGTTGACTGTGAATGAAAGTAATTCAGTCGTGTAAATAAAAGAGGTTTTGCCAGGACCAATTCCTGCTTCCTGCTTTTTAAGGGATCCTAGGTCAGAACAGGAGAATCTCCACAGACGTTTCTCCTCAAACTACGCACCTTAAAGTCCGGAGGAAGGAACTGGACAGGGCACAGGCTGGGATATCTTGAGGCTTGTGGAAGGCCCAGTAGTAAGAGGCAAAGGCTCCCGCAAGTACACACTGTCCCAGAGCAATGACGAAATTGATACACCAAAGGAAGCCCACAACGTTGTAGATTTGCAGATTGAAGAGATTGCGCTGGTAAAGCCCTTCATCATTATATCTGTAGAAGATGCATTCGGTTATGCATGGGAGACTGGCGGAGGCATTGAAATCCTGAGAAAAGAATGAACAAGACATGTGTGATACAGGGAGTCCTCGACCACACTGGAGACTTAAATTTCTGTTGTTAAGTGAGACATTTGTTGAGTGAGTTTCATCTCATTTTAAGACCTTTCTTGCCACAGCTGCTAAATGAATACAATCTAATACAATCCATGCTTGTATAAACAGGGGCGTAGAATCAAAATCACTTGAAGTATTACTACCGCTTTATAAAGCCTCAATAAGGCCACACCTGGAATACCAATTTTGGTCACCCCATTACAAAAAAGATGTTGAGACTTTGGAAAAAGTGCAAAGAAGAACAACTAGGATGATTAAAGGCCTGGAGACTAAAACATATGAAAAACGATTGCAGGATTTGGGTTTGGCTAGGCTAAAGAAAAGAAGGACTAGGGGAGACATGATAGCAGTCTTCCAATATTTGAGGGGCTGCCACAAAGAAGAGGGAAAACACGAAACAATGGATGGAAACTAATCAAGGAGAGAAGCAAACTGGAATTAAGGAGAAACTTCTTAACAGTGAGAACAATTAACCAGTGGAAGGGCTTTTCCTTCAGAAGTTGTGGATGCTTCATCACAGGAGGTTTTTGAGAAGAGACCGGACAGTCGCTTGTCTGAAATGGTCTAGGGTCTCCTGCTTGAGCAAGGGGCTAGACTAGAAGACCTCCGAGGTCCCTTCGAGCTCTATTCTGATTGAATGAATCCCTGCAGTTCTTTAGTTAATAACACGGTTGTTAAATGAAATTGGCTTCCTCGTTGACTTCGCTCATCAGAAGGTCACAAAAGGGGATCACTTGACCCCAGGACACTGCAACCGTCATAAACATGAGTCAGCTGCCAAGAGTCTGAATGTTGATCACATGACCATCAGGATGCTGCCACTGTCATAAGTATGAAAAACAGTCATAAGTCACTTTTAGTGCTGTTGTAACTTTAATAATAATAATAACAACAACAACAACAGAGTTGGAAGGGAGGCCTTCTAGTCCGACCCCCTGCCCAGGCAGGAAACCCTACACCATCTCAGTCAGATGGTTATCCAACATTTTCTTTAAAATTTCCAGTATTGGAGCATTCACAACTTCTGCAGGCAAGTCGTTCCACTTATTGATTGTTCTAACTGTCAGGAAATTTCTCCTTAGTTCTATAGTTGCTTCTCTCCTTGATTAGTTTCCACCCATTGCTTCTTGTTCTACCCTCAGGTGCTTTGGAGAATAGTTTGACTCTTTTTTCTTTGTGGCAACCCCTGAGATATTGGATTTAGTGAAGATATTGTTTTAGTTATTTAGTGAAGATATTTAGTGAAGATATTAGTGAAGATATTGGATTTAGTGAGATATTGGATTTAGTGAATGGTCACTAAATGAACTGTTGTAAGTCAAGGACTACCTATACTAGTGAGAGGGTGCGAAACAGAGAGGCATTTCACAAGCTACTCCACAGAGCTACAGACTTCATTTTGAATCCTGGCAGACCCAGTTGGTAGAAGGGACCTGAACATGGATTTTTATTCTCATTTTGTTTTTGTTTTTTTTGTTCAGCTGGCATCTCATTCTTTCAGTGAAGCACAACCTAACTTATCTCACAAGATCCTTGGGAAGGTGCAACTGAACACAATAGAATAAAATGCACCAGACCTTGGTATTATGTATGCAGCTGAAGAAAGAAAAATAAATAATGCAGGAAAAGGCTATAAGACATGAGGAACGAACGTGATCAAAGGCCGGATCTTAAATCCTGGAATCTCCAATTGGCAACCACTTTCAAAGGCATCATCAGGCCTAAAATTTAGCTTAGGAACCGGATATGTCTTCTGGATAAGAGCCCTGTTAGCACAGAAGCTAGATAAGAAGAGTGCAAACTGGTTAAGAGCCAGTTAATGTACAAACTAGATTAAGAAGGCCATAGGCAGGGCTGGGCTTCAAAGAATTTAGCAAGGGGTTCTTTGCCCGGTTGCTGGGTGGGCGTGGCCATGGTAGGTGTGGCCTAGTCGGCTTCCTGCCCCACAGTGGGGGGCAACAAGGAGGGTCTTTAGTTATCCAGAACGGAATTGATTTCAGGCAGCTCCCAAAATTTCTATCCTGGAAGAACAGGATCCGTTTCCTCCCAGTCATTCTAAACTTTGAAGAAGCAATGGTGTGGCCAAAAGGAATCCAATTCATTCCTGAAACTACTTAATGTGCTTCTCTCCCACTTAACACCAAAGCTTCATAAGAGAAACTGAGAGGTTCCCAAAGTATGATCATATTTTGCATCAATGGCTAAAGGACTAGCCAAAACAGCTCTCAGGATCAAAGATGTTAGGATATTGAATTTAGTAACTGGAACAGTGACGGGTACAGTGAAGTCGTGCGGTGGCCTACAGGTGGAGCTCTCGCCTCACAATCAGAAGACTCTGAGTTCAATCCTAGGTAGAGGCAGATATTTCTCTCTCTGCGCACAATGAGAATATATCTGCTGAATATAACTCCGCATTGGCGACAGGAAGGACATCCGGCCAGTAAAGACTCAGCTCCATTCAGTTTCCCAGACGCCACCCCGCAAGAAATTATGGGTTCATTAAAAGATGGTGAACAGTGAAGTGTACAATGGGCCAGAGCACACACCTGCAGTTGATTGTTCGGACAGTGCTGACTCATGCATGATGCAGTCTACGATGTAGGTTGGTTGCTGTGGGTGTGGAGGGGGAGTTCCCCTTCCCCCCCCCGCCTTTTCCTTGTGTGCAATCTGTATACTGTTTAATTTACCTCACAATGTTCCTGCATTCCTGACTCTCTTATGTTTTCTCTTTCTGTATGATGATTAAAACTTGTAGATTACAAGTTTGTATTAGTCTCTCCGACTTCGTCTGGACAGCTGCTGCACAATTCCCTGACCGAAGCTATTTTGCTTCCGCATCCGACCACTTACCAGTGGCGTGCAACTTTCATTACCACGATATTTTTCACAACCCGGGGCAGAGTCATTTGCTGGAGTGATACGAAAAAGGGGCTCTCCGGAAGTAGCAAGGTATCTTGAAAAATGGAAAACAGTCAAGGAAGTTTTCAAACAAAAATATCCCCCTTCTGTCCTTCACTATGTGGAATAGAGTAGAACATTGGCCAAGGGGCCTCTGTGGCTCAGGCTGCTAAGACAGTCTGTTATTAACACAGCTGCTTGCAATTACTGCAGGTTCAAGTCCCACCAGGCCCAAGGTTGACTCAGCCTTCCATCCTTTATAAGGTAGGTAAAATGAGGACCCAGATTGTTGGGGGGGCAATAAGTTGACTTTGTATATAATATACAAATGGATGAAGACTATTGCTAACATAGTGTAAGCCGCCCTGAGTCTTTGGAGAAGGGCGGGATATAAATGCAAATTAAAAAAAAAAGTGTGATTGGACGCATAAGGAATTTGTCTCCAGATTGTCCCCCCCCCCCTTTAGCATTCTTTCTGTAATGATTCTGTTCCTCTATTTCTTCAATATTAGTGAAACTCTTGTCCCGCGGCAAGTTTTCCCATAACGGGTTGGCCATGGAAAGTTGTCTCGCAGTGAGTTGCCTCTGGCAAATTGTCCTAGACCCCAAAAAACACAGCGGCTGAACACTATCAAAGCTGATGCCAGCCAGAGGATAGAACAACTCAAAGAAGTAGTGTAAGATGAGACGATGTGGAGAGTCTTTGGCCACAGAATTGCCAAGAGTCAGATACGACCAAATTGATGATATCCTCATCATCATCGTTTACAGATGTGGCATTGGCTGGTTCTCTCAAATGAAAGCAAAAAAAAAAAAAAAAAACCACACAAAAAAACAAAAAAACACCACCCAGTGTCGTTTTTGAGTGAGATGGGCGGCATATAAATGTAAGAAATAAATAAAGGATCACAGCATCATTGGAAAGGATACAGAGCTGTCATGCCCCAATAGGCCACGCAGATCACGATTAAGACGAAAGTCAGCAGTGGGTAGACGAGGGTGGACATCATATGTCCAATGGCTCTGGAAAAAGAGACAGTGGAGAACTATCAGTCTCTCCTTTGGTTCCCACCCAGAATCTAAAACTGCAATGGCACCAAAGCATTGCGGGGCGCCACTTACCGGCTGGCTTCCTTGATGAGCGCGATGGCAATGAAGATCCGGTTGCGGAGGAACACGAGACTAAGCAGCAAGATGGCTTCCGCCACACAGAGGACAATCACTGGAGGAGGGAGAGAGAAAGGAGACAGTTTGACTGCACCCACCTCAAAAGTAGCTGGAAAGAGCTTTGGGCCAAACCACCCCAAGGGGAGGCTATTGTGGGATTTATATAATATAATATAACAACAGAGTTGGAAGGGACCTTGGAGGCCTTCTAGTCCAACCCCCTGCCCAGGCAGGAAACCCTACACCATCTCAGACAGATGGTTATCCAACATTTTCTTAAAAATTTCCAGTGTTGGAGCATTCACAACTTCTGCAGGCAAGTCGTTCCACTGATTAATTGTTCTAACTGTCAGGAAATTTCTCCTTAGTTCTAAGTTGCTTCTTTCCTTGATCAGTTTCCACCCATTGCTTCTTGTTCTACCCTCAGGTGCTTTGGAGAACAGCCCGACTCCCTCTTCTTTGTGGCAACCCCTGAGATATCGGAAGACTGCTATCATGTCTCCCCTAGTCCTTCTTTTCATTAAACTAGACATACCCAGTTCCTGCAACCGTTCTTCATATGTTTTAGCCTCCAGTCTCCTAATCATCTTTGTTGCTCTTCTCTGCACTCTTTCTAGAGTCTCAACATCTTTTTTACATCGTGGTGACCAAAACTGGATGCAATATTCCAAGTGTGGCCTTACCAAGGCATTATAAAGTGGCACTAACACTTCTAACACACTAACAACACTAACACACTAACACTGAATTTGCTTCATTGAAGCTCATCCTGAGGTGTGAACTCAGCCACTGAATTTGTAAACCACGGCCTAGTGTGACTATACCTTAAGTACAGATGTAACGATAGTACCACTATCATCTGAGCAATGTTAAACAATTCTTGTTAACCCAAACAATGGTTTAGCTGAGGGGGGGTTGTCTCCGAACTTGACAAGATTTAAGATTTGTGGACTTCAACTCCCAGAATCCCCCAGCTAGCCATGGGGTGAAACTTTCTTAACAAATGTTTCACTTAGCAATAGACTTTTTAGGCTCAGCTGCGGTCATAAGTCGGGGGAAAATCTGTAATATAGTATTGCACCCAGTGTAACTTTTAGTCCAGGAAAGTATCATAGTTGTCCCAAAGGTGCTTTTTTCAATAGGCAACTGGACTTTCTGGTTTTTCTTTGAAGACGTTTCGCTTCTAATGCAAGAATTGCATTCTTTTAGCCTTCTTGGAATCGTTGAAATAAGGCTCCACACCAATTTGCATCCCTCAGATGATCCTGATGACACAGATAAAAATCCAGGTGACCTTAACGACTCACTAAAACAGGGCTCTCCAACCTTGGTAACTTTAATACTTGTGGACTTCAACTCCCAGAGTTCCTCAGCCAGCAAAGCTGGC
The DNA here is from genome assembly GCF_028640845.1 of Ahaetulla prasina. Lineage (NCBI taxonomy): Eukaryota > Metazoa > Chordata > Lepidosauria > Squamata > Colubridae > Ahaetulla > Ahaetulla prasina. The sequence goes on from NC_080540.1 coordinate 13,627,901, forward strand.
TGAGGAACTCTGGGAGTTGAAGTCCACAAGTATTAAAGTTACCAAGGTTGGAGACCCCTGCACTAAAAGGAATGCAAATGACCAGCTGTCTGCAAGGAATATAAATCCTTCCATTCCATTCCATCCAGTCAGAGCAGAATAAGCTTCTTGGATGAGAAGCGAACCGTCTTCAAAGAAAAACTAGAAAGTCCAATCGCCTCTTGAAAAAGCACCTTTGGGATAACCAGGACCTGGATGACTCTCCATAGACGTCTATAGAGGAGATTATTATGGATTATGATAATGGGAGAGGATGGATCAAAATGAGCATTGAGAAGATCAAAGTCACGATTGGCCTGCTATTCATTGTAATCTTGCATTTCTAAGTCACAGTTAGTACAAATCTGTTCCCAAATAATAAAATGGGTGAAGGTCATGCTTAGGCATGCACACACACTTCCATCCATCCATCCATCCATCCATCCATCCATCCATCCATCCATCCATCCATAGCCACCCAATCAACCTTTCCGTTTGGCGCTCCCCAAAGACAAAAGCATAGAACCCCAAAACAGCTGGAACGTTCGCAGTCCAGCAAAAGCAGGAGATAATCATGGATGGGAAACCTGATGAGGTCATTCCATTCTCTGAATTAGCAAACTTAATTTTAAAAAGAAAGAACATTTTCACGTCTCTTGCTTGATAATTGTAGACCAAAACTGAGCAATCATGTTTAACCGCAGAGAAAGAAGGAAAAAGGGAGAACTTAAAATGGAAAGGGGGCAAGACTAGAAAAGGAAAGTTTATCATTACAGTACATTTTATCCTTTCCATGATATTGATCCTCTCACCTTTGGAATTTACTCATACATACCAAACTCAAAAACATACCCACAGGCACTCTATGTACAAAAAATTGCAACTCGCAATTTCCTGCTTGTTGACCAGTAAACGTGTTTCACTTGCCAATTGTGTGTTGCCCAAGCAAAGGCAATGGGGGGAAGGTGGATTTGCTTAATGACCAAGAATTCAAACGGCAGTGATTCGCTTAACCAGTTGCAAAAGGGGGTCATACAGATCGGATGCGACTTGCTTAACAACTGCCTTGCTTCCCTGGTTCCAATTGTGGGTTCCAATTTTGCAACCCAACAAGATAGACACAGACTTCAGAGGATAATTAGAAATGCAGAAAAAACTATGGCTACCAACCTGCATCGAGGACCTGTATACTGCACGAATCAAAAAGAGGGCTGTGAAAATATTTACTGACCCCTCACATCCTGGACATAAACTATTTCAACTCCTACCCTCAAAACGACGCTATAGAGCACTGCACACCAGAACAACTAGACACAAGAACAGTTTTTTCCCGAAGGCCATCACTCTCCTAAACAAATAATTCCCTCAACATTGTCAAACTATTTACTGAATCTGCACTACTATTAAACTTTTCATCGTTCCCATCACCCATCTCCTTCCACTTATGATTGTGTGACTGTAACTTTGTTGCTTGTATCCTTATGATTTATACTGATATTGATTGTTTCCTGATTGCTTATTTGTAGCCTATGACTATCATTAAGTGTTGTAAGTGTTATACCTTGATGAAGGTATCTTTTCTTTTATGTACACTGAGAGCATATGCACCAAAGACAAATTCCTTGTGTGTCCAATCACACTTGGCCATTAAAAAAATTCTGTTCTGTTCTGTTCTGTTCTGCTCTGCTCTATTCTATTCTATTCTATTCTATTCTATTCTATTCTATTCTATTCTATTCTACTCTACTCTACTCTACTCTATTCTATTCCAAGGAATAAGGGTATTTCGGTAAGAACTGGATAAAAGGAGAGAACTAAGGAGAAACGAAAAAAGGATGAGGTTTAAGCAAAACCTATAGGGGGTGGGGAGAAATACATGGAACAGAGGCCCTTCTCTGCTTTGATCAGATCTTCCTACCCTTGTCCTGCTCCCACACATTCCCAAGAGCCACAAAAGGTCATGTATCCATGCCCTTATCCAAGCAAGCCAAAGGAAGTTCACTCTTCTGCCCTGACTTACAGGCTACCATCCAGGTCTCCTTGACGCTGCCATAAGCACTCCAGTTGGTGGTAAATCCAATGGTCTGTATAGTGGCTCCCTTCTTTTTGAGCATATCATACTCTGTGTAACAGTGGTAGATTCCTGGAAGTGGGGGAGGAAAAAAATACTAAACAAGAGCACTCTTCAAATCCTATTTCCTTCCCTCCGCCATCTTGTTTCAGAAGTGTACTTTCCCCGTTTCAACCTTCTTTCCCGCAGCAACCAACCACTGGTGCGATGTGCGTACAGGATGGTCCCAGGGCACCATTATCTTGATGATCATTAAGATATCATGGCACTCCAGATGTTGCTGAATTACAAGTCCCGGCATCCCTCGCTACTGGCCAAATGGGCTGAGGGTGCAAGGCAAGGTCTGAATTCATGAACACCTGGAGAGCCACAGGTCACCCATACCAAGCTTGGCTGCTTGGTTGCTACATTTACTTACTAAATATATTCAAAGATGTTGGATGGCTTATGTTATGGCTATGACACTTAGCAGGTAAATGTACGTGTGAGAATCAATGTTCTGTAGTGGTCAATCTGCAGAACATTGCAGAGTAGAGTAGAGTAGAGTAGAAAAAGAGAAAGAGAAAGAGAAAGAAAGAGAAAGAGAAAGAGAAAGAAAGAGAAAGAGAAAGAAAGAAAGAGAAAGAGAAAGAGAAGAATGGAGTGGAGTGGAGTGGAATGGAAGAATAGAATAGAATAGAATAGAATAGAATAGAATAGAATAGAATAGAATCAGTGGGAGGAAATATAATTCTGAAAGCTGGACAGGCTTTGGCCTACATAGAAGTTTTCTGATCATCTAGGCCAGGACTCTCCAAACTTGAACACTTTAGGATTTGTGGACTTCAGCTCCCAGACTTCCTCAGCCAGCCATCCTTAAAGTCTTACAGTTGCCAAATTTGGGGACCCTGATCTAGGCTAATATTATAATTTTTGTTGTGGACAGTTTTTCAAGGTTTGGACAGAAAGGAAGTTTTTTCTACCCTAAGCATAAATATCCATAACAGTGTTTCTCAAGCTTGGCAACTTTAAACTGCATAGCTGGCTGGGGAATTCTGGGAGTTGAAGTCTACACATCTTAAATCTGCTAAGGTTGAAAACATGGTGGGTTTCAAATTTTTTTACTACCGGTTCTGTGGGTGTGGCTTGGTGGGCATGGCATGGCTTGGTGGATTTGGCAGGGGAAGGATACTGTAAAATCTCCATTCTCACCCCACTCCGGGGGAAGGATACTGCAAAATCTCCATTCCCTCCCCAATCCAGGGGAAGGTTACTGCAAAATCCTCATTTCCTCCCAATCAGCTGGGACCTGGGAGGCAGAGAATAGATGGAGGCAGGACCAGTCAGAATTTTTACTACCGGTTCTCTGAACTACCCAAAATTTCTGCTACCAGTTCTCCAGAACTGGTCAGAACCTGCTGAAACCCACCTCTGGTTGAAAACCCCCTGATCTATCTATAGAGTGGGTAGCCTATTTCGAATATTTGGAAGATCTGTCATAGCAAACCCCAGAATGCTTGCTAAAGAGGCCTTGCCCATTTACCAAATGATTGACCTGACTGGTTTAAAAAGGTTCACCAAACCATTGTCCACTTCTACCTCCTGTGGTAGCACTCTTAGTCCATTCATCAGTTTCGTGCAGTATATCAAGATCTTTACTTCAGCTACTTGGTCTCATTTTACTCACCGTATGCAATGATGGATACTACGCCCACAATGAGAACCCATACCAGGACACCAGCGATGAACCTCAGCAGCAGGAGGAAAATGAAGCTCAGTAACATGGCAAGCAGGAGACCCCTGGAAAGAGAATAACATAAAAGAGAAAGGATGGGATGGGATGGAGTGACTTTCTTCTCCGCCTCTTCTGCTTGTAAACTCTAATCTCTCTGTCTAATCCTTCCTCTCTCTCTCCCCCCCTGATCAGGAAGCTAAATCCCAAATCTGAAGGATTTTCTCAATTATGTTATGGTTCACGAAAGGCCCACTTGACTCACAACTTTAGAGCTAATCTTCCTGCCTTCAAGAAATGAGAAAAAGACGTTATTTTGTACTGAAGAGTTTTCAGCACCTTTAATAAATCGGTTGTAGATGCATCCATTGCCTTTCAACCAACTTTCAAGTGAGACATTGCCTCTTCATCTACATCCATTCTGCAGCTTAGAGCAGGGGTCTTTGAGCCTGGCTGAGGAATTCTGGGAGTTGAAGTTCACATGGCTTAAAGTTGTGAAGGTTGGTGACCATTGTCCAGTGGTGAAATTCAAAAAAAATTTCCTACCGGTTCTGTGAGTATGGCTTGGTGGTTGTGGCTTGGTGGTCGTGGCTTGGTGGTCATGTGACTGGGTGAGTGTGGCTTGGTGGTCATGTGACTGGGTGGGTGTGGCTTGGTGGTCATGTGACCAGGAAAACCAACTATCACATTTTACACAAAAATAAAATGTGTACACAACGAAAGCTACACAACTGACTCACACACAATGCAAAAGCAGCTGGACTTCACACAAAATGGCCCCCACAACAAGCAGGAACCTCACAGTGTCACAGAGAGCTCAAAAACAAACTATCACACTCTACACAAAAATACTGGTTCGGGCAATAGATAGTAAAAAAATGGTTTAAAAAGCAAAAAAATAAAGTTCAAGGATTGCACGGCACAGCTGATTGTCACAGCTGATTGTCAGAACCTTTTAAAAACCTTTTTAAAGCATTTTTTAAAAACTACCTATTGCCTGAACCGGTAGTAAAAAAATGCTAAAAAAAAGTAAAAAAAAAGAGTTCCGAGGATCAATTGTGCCATGTGATCGTGGGAACTTTTTTTTTTTTTACTTTTTAAAGCATTTTTTAAATGCTGATTCCAGCGAACCAGTAGCATTTTCACTACTGGTTCGGGGGAAACCGCCCCAAGCCGGTAACATTTCACTCCTGCCCCTGTCTTAGTGTATTAATAATGCCTTTAATCTCAGAGAGAACAGCCGTCATATTTTACTCAAGACCTGGCAAAACTATCACTTTGGGAAAGGAAAATGGTAGCAGAATATTCTTGGGTGCCAAGTCATCTAAACTAGAAGTTTCCAACCTTGGCAACTTTAAGATTTGTGGACTTCAACTCCCAGCAAAGCTGGCTGAGGAATTCTGGGAGTTGAAGTCCACAAGTCTTAAATTTGCCAAGGTTGGAGACCCCTGATTTAAACCAATAAGGAACAAGCTCTTTTGAGTAATCAAAATACAGTGACCTTGTCTTTCCAATTCTGATAAGAACAGTTGTTATAGAAAATAATGATCAGCAGTAGAAATGCAGGGAGATGTCATTTTATGGTCATTTTATGGTAGCATGTTTTGAACAGAAGCCTCTTCAACATCCTTTTTGAAGCATGATGACCAAAACAATATGCAATATTCCATGCTTAAGGATGCCATAGATTTATGTAATTTATATAATATTGTTTTATTGGCATTTGTCACTTAAGATCCATCCACTAGCTTGGAAAAATCCCCTGGAGTTCTTAGCATTCTCTTTTTAATTTTTCCACCTGGATCAATGCATCAGCCACTGCATCACTCACAATACTCTCTCTTTTTATCCTAATATATTCAAATATATTTGAATATATTGATAAAAATTGAAATAGTTAAAAAAAAGAATGAAAGAGAATGAACACGAATAAAAATGGAGAAATTAGAACTTGAGGGCGAAAGAAGATGTGGCTTAATAAAATGAGCAAGGAAATATTAGGAAATGAATAAAAACTATGAAAAAGAACACTTTGGGAAAAACTGTAATTAAGTAAAATATATTTGAATATATTGAATTGTATAAGATATGATATGGCCAATACTCTGTTCATAAATCATGTATATGTGTGGGCTGGGGAAACTAAAAAAATCAATAAAAACTTGTTAAAAAACTCACAATACTCTCTTAAAATATTGAGTTCTTGAGATCCTAGATACTGTTCAATGTTTATATATCCATATATGAGCTGAGTCATCCAAGATGAATGGATGTTATATTGAGGAAAACCTGGATTGCAATTTTTAATAAAAAAAAGTTTAAAAGAAAATGTAGGGGTATACTCTGCTGAAACTAATTCTTATCTGCTAGAGTGAGTCCACAAACAGACTATAGTTTCTGTACTTCTGACTTGTACGGAATTATTTGAATAAATCGTAAGACTTTAAAAATCTGACTCTTCAAGGTGAGTTGAAATTAATTGAATTTCCACAAAGAAACATCTCTAGATTTTAAACTCCACTATTTAGATTCTGAACTTGAAAAGTTTCCTTTATGCTTGATTAGAGGTGGTCCTCATCTTACAACGGTTCATTTAGTGACCATTTGAAGTTACAATGTCAATGAAAAAGACGACTTATGACCGTTTTTCACACTCTCATTGCAGTATCTCCACGGTCATGTGATCAAAATTCAAATGCTTGGCCACTGACTCACATTTATGACAATTGCAGTGTCCTGGGTCACCTGATCCCCTTTTACAAACTTCTGACAAGCAAAATCAATGGGAAAGCCAGATTCACTTAACAACCGTGTTACTAACTTACCAACTGCAGTGATTCGCTTAACAACTGCGACAAGAGAGGTCGTAAATTGGGGCAAATGTCGCTTAACGAATGTCTCGCTTAGCAACAGAAATTTTGGGATCAACTGTGGTCATAAGTCAAGGACTGCCTGTACTGAAAAACCTATTCAACTGGAAATTTCCTTAGGATGTTCTTGCATGACCACGAAGGCAAGAAAAGTCTTTAAAAGAAGGATATGAACAATGTACGGTAGTTCTTGATTCCAAGCCAAATTCCACAATCGATACTTACACAATATAAAAAAAATAATAACTCACAACTCTGGCTGCAGTCATACCTTATAGCAGGGTGTCAAACTCGCATCATTACAGCGTCTGTCACGTGACATATTGCGACTTTTTCCCCCTTCGCTAAACCTGGTGTGGATGTGTCCAGCATGGGACGCATCCGGGCCATGGGCCATGAGTTTGACACCCCTGCCCTATAGCTTCAAAAATCATGTTATGTTGTGTTGTTATGTTATGTTATGTTATGTTATGTTGTGTTGTGTTGTGTTATGTTATATCACATAACACATAACACCACATAATATGTAACACAGCACAACAAAAACAACTTAACACAACATACACAAAGCCCTCTTGATTTCCTCAGCCCCCATGGACAATTCCCTTATGTTGCAAGAAGTACTCACATGAGAATCCATGGCCATGTCCGTGTAAAATCCTCAAAGATCTTCACACTAATATCCTTCACATTGAGGGAATTGAGAAGTTGTCTATAAAAATAAGAAGCCAAACTGAAGACTTTAATAGAAGGGAACCCATACAGAACAATAGTTTCATGTGCTTTCCTTCCATTCCAGTGCAAATATACGCCAACACAGATTGTTAGTGTTGTGGTCCGCCAACAGCCTGCGGAACTGGCAATGGAGTCAGACAGTGATGAGGCTGAGGTGAGGCCAGGGCCATCGGGGAGTGAGGTGTGGACTCCAGAGCTTCCAGAGACTGATAGTATGAGGCAGAGGAACAGGAGGAGCCTGTTCCTAATGCACGCATGAGAAGAGCTGCCAGAAGGCAAGAGCAGCTCAAGCAAATAGGACGACTTGGGAGTAGGGCCAAGAGATGATTGGCCCCTCCCATAAGGCTTAAAACAGACCAGTAATGGCGTTTGGGTTTTTGCCGGAAAATAACGTTGGTAGCTTCGTCTTCTTCGTATACGTCTTGCATTTATTTTTGTGACTTCTGACCGTTTGCCAAGAAAGGCCTTTGTCAGTTTGCCTAATTGGACCAAGGTTTGCAATAGGACTGAGGAATCCTGAGGTATCCTGCTGCGCCGGTTGGAGGGATTGGGAGTGGGAGGCACCGTTTATCGGTGGTTCTCCTCCTATCTCTCCGACCGGTCGCAGTCGGTGTTGACAGGGGGGCAGAGGTCGGCCCCGAGGCGCCTCACTTGTGGGTGCCGCGGGGTCGATCCTCTCGCCCTACTGTTTAACATCTACATGAAGCCGCTGGGTGAGATCATCAGTGGTTTCGGTGTGAAGTACCAGCTGTATGCGGATGACACCCAGCTGTACTTTTCACACCGGACCACCCCAACGGTTATCAAGTGCTGCCCCGGTGCCTGGAGCCCGTACGGGTCTGGATGGGGAGAAACAGGCCCAAGCCCAACCCCGCCAAGACAGAGTGGCTGTGGATGCCGGCATCCCGGTACAGTCAGCTAAATCCGCGGCTGACCATCGGTGGCGAGTCAGTGGCCCCGATGGAGAGGGTTCGCAACTTAGGCGTCCTCCTGGATGAACGGCTGTCTCTAGAAGATCATTTGACGGCCGTCTCCAGGAGAGCGTTCTACCAGGTTCGCCTGGTACGCCAGTTGCGCCCCTTTCTGGACCGGGATGCCCTATGCACGGTCACCCACGCACTCGTGGCGTCTCGCCTGGATTACTGCAATGCTCTCTACATGGGGCTCCCTTGAAGGGCATCCGGAGGCTGCAGTTAGTCCAGAATGCGGCTGCGGGTGATAGATGGAGCCCTCGTGGCTCCCGTGATGACCCCCATCCTCCCCAGACTGCACTGGCTACCTGTGGCCTTCCGGTGCGCTTCAAGGTTTTGGTGACCACCTTTAAAGCGCTCCATGGCATTGGGCCGGGTTATTTACGGGACCGCCTACTGCTACCGAATACCTCTCACCGACCCGTGCGCTCTCATAGAGAGGGTCTCCTCAGGGTGCCGTCAGCGAGGCAATGTCGCCTGGCGGCGCCCAGGGGAAGGGCCTTCTCTGTGGGGGCTCCCACCCTCTGGAACGAACTACCCCCCGGACTTCGTCAGCTTTCGGACCTTCGGACCTTCCGCCGCGGGCTTAAAACATACCTATTTAATTGTGCAGGACTGGGCTAGATTTTAAATTTATGGGTTTTAATTGGGTTTTTGTTTTATATTTTAATAACGGGCTTATAGAATAAGTTTTTTAATTGTTTTTATATTGTATTTATGTGTTTATGTGTTTTTTAAGTGCCTGTAAACCGCCCTGAGTCCTTCGGGAGATAGGGCGGTATATAAATATGATTAATAGATTAATAAATAATTTGTGTTGGGGGGAATTTGTTTTAATTAGAGTTGAACGACGCTGGGAATGAAGTAATTCTCAGCTGTTCGAATAAAGTTTGTTTTTTCACGGACTGAGTTTCCTACTACCTACTTGGGCCTGGGTCACAACAGTTAGCTCTACATAACCGGTCTCTACTATGCCGCAGTAGTTGTGCCTTTGTTAACAGGTTAAGGTGCAGTAATCCCCTATTTTTGCAAGTATAAATTCTAGCGGTACTTCCATCGTTATGTAAGTTACCCAAAATTTGCGGAGTCCTTGGTGCTGAGCTTGGTTGTTTGCTTACAGACATTTCGTTGCCTTGACTAGGTAACCATCATCAGTGCTACTGAATGTGGAGTTTACTTCCTGTTTAATATATACTAAGTTGCCCCGCCAGTGTTGGTGAGGATGTGGTTTTCTCCTTGGCAGTTTCTGGATTAGAATATTGCTTTCTACTCCATTGTTTGCCTGGTGTTAATCCCTGCTTATCTGGGTGTTTGGTTGCTAGATATGATATATTCTGGTCTTTTTGTTTCCTTCTTAGCTTTTTAATATCTCTTTTGAGTGGTACGTAAATGTGATTTAGTACCTCTATGAATCCACGGATGGCTGATTTGTCTGAAATCATACTGCCCACCAACCCTGGCAAAGCAAGCTACTGTATGTAAACAGAGAGCAAACCCCCGTACTCACTAGCACTGATAATGTTACCTAGTTGGGTAATGAAATGTGTGCAAGAAAAAAAAAAAACAAGCTCAGAGAGGACCCCACAGTTCAACATATATTCTCCTCTGTTGGAAACAGGGAGTTTGCTATAGAATTGCCTCTTGTTCTGTTTTCCATGGCCCACTCAACCACATGGCATCAAGCCATACAATACAAATTTTGAGATTAGGTAAAGATAAAGGTTCCCCTCGCACATATGTGCTAGTCGTTCCCGACTCTCATTTCCATTTCTAAGCCGAAGAGCCAGCACTGTCCGAAGATGTCTTCATGGTCATGTGGCCAGCATGACTCAACGCCAAAGGCGCACGGAACGCTGTTACCTTCCCACCAAAGGTGGTCCTTATTTTTCTACTTGCATTTTTTACGTGCTTTCAAACCACTAGGTTGGCAGAAGCTGGGACAAGTAACAGGAGCTCACTCCGTTACGCGGCACTAGGGATTCGAACCGCTGAACTGCCGACCTTTTGATCGACAAGCTCAGCGTCTTAGCCACTGAGCCACTGCATCCCTTTTTTGAGATTGGGGCATCCTAAAAAAAATATCAGATCAAACTGATCAATTCATTTTGGTAAGGCCAGCAAGTTTGGATCACACAGACCCGGAGAAAGAATCAAACAACCAAGGCAAGGGTGAGTTTTCACTGATGGGGATAACTCTGTGATAAAAGATAGACTAGAATCATGGATCATGGGGCTCTGCAGTGATCCATGCAGTGGTGGGATCCAAATTGTTTTACTACCGGTTCTGTGGGTGTGGCCGGGTGGGCGTGGCTTGGTGGGCATGGCAGGGAAAGGATACTGTAAAATCTTCTTTCCTTCCCCACTCCAGGGGAAGGTTATTGCAAAATCCCCATTTCCTCCTGATCAGCTGGGACTCGGGAGGCAGAGAATAGATGGAAGCAGGGCCAGCCAGAGGTGGTATTTACCGGTTCTTCGAACTACTCAAAATTTCCGCTACCTGTTCCCCAGAACTGGTCAGAACCTGCTGAAACCCACCTCTGGATCTCTGTGTGTTTTCTTAGTCTGGTTGGGTTTTGAAAACAAGGTCTGGGTGGAGAGGGAAATTGCCACTGGCTGTAAGACATTTGCCCGGAGAAAGGCCTTGATGAAGATTTTGAAATACCCAAAACAAACTTACTCTGTGCCGTTTGTGAGGTGCGTCATGGTTTCATTCACTGACATTGAACCCACCCTAAAGCTTCCAACTTCAGAGATGTTAAAAGAAGGCAAGCAACGATTAAGAACTGTAAATAAAAGGGGTGGGGGAAAATAAATTAAGGGTTATTCTGGAAAGACCATTGACATGAACTATTCTTCTCTGCAAAGTCCCAGACCTTAGGATGAATTACAAATGATTAAAACTCACTTTGAAGCAAATGTATTCACACACCCCTTCTTTAGCACCAATAACTCTCCTGTGGTCTGTCTTCCAATTTCCTGGTTGCTACTGGTATTGCTATCTCTCCAAAATCCCAGAAGATGGCATAGTTTAACTAAAGAAATCTGGAGAACTCCCCCTATGCCGGATTACGTAGGATAAGCATTGATTATTTACAGAACTATTATGTAAATACAGATAGTCCTAGTTTACTGTCTTGTTTAGCAACCATTCAAAATTGACAAAACAGCTTTGTAGATAATCCTCGCATTTACAGCTGTTGCACTGTCCTGTGGTCATGTGATTTGCAAACTTCATAGCCGCTTCCAACAAGCAAAACTCATGAAGAACTGTGGAAGTGAAATTGCAATCTGCAAACCACATGATGTCCAGTTTTGCAACTATGGTGATTTGCTTAATGATGGACGCAGAAGTGAATAATTCATAAGTCCGGCAACTGTGATTTTTTTTTCCCTCTTAGAAAACATGCTGCTAAGTAATGAAGTTGCTTGTCCCAATTGTGATTGGCAAGTGAGGATTACCTATAATCAAAGTGCTAAGCCATAATTAAGGTAGTCCTTGACTTATGACAATTCAGCCCAAAATTTCTGTTGCTAAGTGAGACATTTGTTAAGTGAATTTCCCCCTATTTTATGATCTTTCTTGCCACAGTTAAGTGAATAGCGCTTAGACTTATATACTGCTTTGCAGTGATTTACAGCCCTCTCTAAGTGGTTTACAGAGTGCCCCCAACAATCTGGGTCCTCATTTACCAACCTCAGAAGGATGGAAAGCTGAGTCATGGTAGCAATCCAGGCAAGAGGTGACTAAGAATGAGCAACTATAATCAGGGTCTCCCAGCCTATGAAAATTAGAATTGCCGTATTTTTTGGACTGTAAGACGCACCGGAGTATAAGACGCACTTTAGTTTTTGGCGAGGTAAATAAGAAAAAAGCTGATTGGTGGGGGGATCAGGCTCCCAGAATATCCCCAATCAGCTGTTCCTAGAGGTGACTTTTAGCAACAGGTTCCTTGGTTGTGAGCTCTGTGCCTTGCTTTTTTTTCTGCCTCTGAAACTCTGTTTCAGGAAAAAAAAAAAAAATTCTGCCTCTGAAAGTCTCCAAAACAGCTTCAGAAAAAAAGCCTCTAAAGCTTTGTTGCTGAGGCTTTTTTTCTGAAGCTCTGTTTGGAGGCTTTTTTTAGTCTCTGAAACTTCCATTTGAGAGGCAGGGAGGAGCTACATTCGGAGTATAAGATGCACCCAGATTTTCACCCTCTTTTTTGGGGGGAAAAGGTGTGTCTTATACTTCAAAAATACAGTATTTAATCCTAATGGGTGCAGGCTTTTTGCATCTGGCTGTGGGATTTGGCATTACAGGTCAATTTATGACCACAAGTAAGCCTAATATTTATGTTGTTAAGTGAAAAAAATTGTTAAGTGAATTTGTCCAATTTTACGATTTTTCTTGCCACGTTTGTTAAGTGAATCACTGCAGTCGTTAAATCAGGAACATGGTTGTTAAGTGAATCTGGCTCCCCCATTGACTTTGCTGGTCAGAAGGTCCTGAATTCTGTAACCGTCATAAATATGAGTTGTCAAGCATCTGAATGCAAATCATGTGACCACAGGGATGCTTCAATAGTCGTAAGTTTGAAAAAATGATCATGTCCCTATTTTCAGTGCCGTTGCAACTTTGAACGGTCACTAAATGAAGGGTTGTAAGTGGAGGACTACCTGTATACCAAAGTTTGAAAATCTGACATCTCTGGTCTAAGATCTTTTTGCTTTTAGCAACATAATAGCTGATTCGAAGACTCTCTTTTTTTTTTCTGTGCAGAATCAACACTTACTTGGCTTGGTTGGGATGGTGAATGGAAGACAAAGTTGCTGGTTGAGGATTTCTGACACAGTCTTGGGGGGAAAAAAGCAAGAGATTCTTAGCAAGGTTGCATTCGGATAATAGAACGACCCCTAATGGGGGAAATTCTTGGGGTTAAGGAATATTGCAATGAGACAAGAGCCAATCAGGGGAAAAATAGGAGATTTTACTGTTCCCAAGATGACTTCAAGATTTGGAGAAATATATATATATATATATAAATTAAAAGCAACAAGCACCAAAATGCTGAATGTTTCGGGCAGGGATATCCCCAACTCCTGGGCTGCGGTCCACCACCAGATTGTGACCTATTCCAGGGGTGTCAAACTCAAGGCCCCGGGCCCAAATCTAGCCTGGTGTGTGTGTGCTTAATTCTGGCCCACAGGGCCACCCTGGAAACAGCAAAGGACTGGCCCACGATGCCTCTGCCAGCAAAAACTGAGGTCGGGAAGGCTGCGTGCAGCCTTCCTCAGCTCCGTTTTCATTGACAACGGGTTGCAGGAGGCCGTCGCAGCTGAAAATGGAGCTCGGGAGCCCATTGGGCCACCACAGGTACTCCCGATATGAGTGATGTTGAGCTGCCCATGCCCCCTGCCCCTCCTCCCCGAGGTCAAACTCAACCCTTATGAGGCCCTCAACGAAATTGAGTTTTACACCTGGAAATGGGCCACATGAGTGGCAGGCTGGGGCGCATGTGCACACAGGCACAGCTTCGCTGGTGCAAGCAGCTTCACTCACGCGAACAGTGGGCCAGCGCGCACAAGCCTGCATGCATAGCTCCACTCACGTGAGCAGCGAGCTGGAGCGTATTCACATGCATGCTGGCCCACCGCCCACCTGAGTGGAACTGAATGCGTGCGCACCCCTCTCCTCCCCCCCAGGCCTCCAAGCTGCAAAAGCTGCTGGTTTAGGGGAAAGGGTGAGGAACAGTGGATTACTGGATTACTGCAATGCTCTCTACATGGGGCTCCCCTTGAGGAGCACCCGGAGACTCCAGTTAGTTCAGAATGCGGCTGTGCGGGTGATAGAGGGAGCCCCTCGTGGCTCCCATGTGACACCTCTCCTGCGCAGACTGCACTGGCTACCTGTGGCCTTCCGGGTGTGCTTCAGGGTTCTGGTAACTATCTTCAAAGCGCTCCATGGCATAGGGCCGGGTTACTTACGGGACCGTCTGCTGCCACCGATTGCCTCTCACCGACCCGTGCGCTCTCATAGGGAGGGACTCCTCAGGGTGCCGTCAGCCAGGCAGTGCCGACTGGCGACACCCAGGGGAAGGGCCTTTTCTGTGTGGGCTCCCACCCTCTGGAACGAACTTCCCCCAGGACTTCGCCAACTTCCTGACCTTCGAACCTTTTGCCGCGAGCTTAAGACACATCTATTTATTTGCGCAGGACTGGACTAGAATTTTTGAATTTTTAAATTTTGAATTTGGTTTTAATGGGGTTTTATTATTTGTATTTCTATTTTAAATATTCGGCCTTATTTAATAAGTTTTTTAATTGTTGTTTTATCCTGTATTTATATGTATGTTTTATTCTGGCTGGAAACCGCCCTGAGTCCCTAGGGAAATAGGGCGGTATAAAAATGCGAAAAATAAATAAATAAATAATAAATAAATAAATAAATAAATAAACAGTGAGGCAGGAAAGCTGGAACAAGGTCTTCCTGTTAGAAGGAAACAGGCTGCGATATATTGTTACAGGGCCCACTGTTATATAGAACTAGACATGACCCATGGGTTCGGGCTCGATTTTATAACATTTTTTTGCAGCAGTCTTTAAGTGAATGCCAGAGTTATTAAGCAAATCCATTTGAACCAATCGGCATTTTCTGCAGGAAACCAGTAGCAAAAGCTGGAAAACAGCAAAGATCACAGCCACCAGATGGTGGGATGCTGCAAACAGTTGTCACTGTGAAGCAAGCACCCAAAATCCAATCACGTGACCGCAGAGGTGGTGCAGCCATTGTATAGCTACTCTTTGACTTACGACCACAATTGAGCCCAAAGTTTCTGTTGCTAAGTGAGACCATTGTTACGTGGGTTTTGCCCCATTTTACGACCTTTCTGGCCACAGTTGTTAAGTGAATCACTGCAGTTGTTAGTAACATGGCTGTGAATCTGACTTCCCCATTGACTTTGCTTATCGGAAGGTCGCAAAAGGAGATCACATGACCCAGGGATGCTGCAATGGTCATAGGTACGAACCAGTTGCCCAGCATCCAAATTTGGATCATGTAACCATGGAGAAGTTGCAATGGTTGTAAGTCTGAAAAACAGTCATAAGTCACTTTTTTCAGTGCCATTGTAACTTCTATCTGTCACTAAACGAAAGGTTATCATTCAAGGATTACCTGTAACTTCAAAGTCAGGTTGTAAGTAGCTTTTATTATTGGTGTCTGCTGTAGCTTTTGAACGGTCTCTAAGCAACCGGTCGTAAATTGAGGACTACTTGAAATTCAGGCATGGCTTTACAATCATGCCCATTCTGACCCAGCTTTAGCAGAAACTAGAAACAGACTCCTTGTCCCGAAAAACCCTTCTTTATTTATCTTCTGTGAATTAATGGCATTCATACACCGAAATATCCAGGCAATAGTCCTTCAAGGAGTTAACTGCAGTAACAGACCTTATCAGTTCAGAGATAATTGCCAGGCCGGGAGCTTCCAGCTGCAAAGCTGTAAATAAAGTGCTGGCAGACAGTCTCTGAGGCACAAAACACGATGAGCCAAATCTTCGGAAATCCGAACGGTTGTCTCCTACAACCGCCACTCTCCTTTCCTTCTATTTATACCCCAGCCAGGAAGGGGCCATTCAGTGTCCACATGTGCCTTTCTTCCCGAGTCGGCTCCTTGTCCTCAGTTGTTCTCCTCTCCTAACTGCTCTGTGCATACGTGCATCTGGAACAGACCCCAGCTGTTCTTCCTCCTCACTTATCTCAGCCTCCAAAGGCAGCTATCTCTCTGGTGGCTGGGAAATGTCAGACAGCCCTGGCTCTATCTCTGTGTCTGATGTAGAGCATTCATCTGAGCCTTCCCCAGACTCCAGTACTGGCCCAAGTTCCTTCCCAACCTCCTCATCGTCCAAGTCTATTGGGCCACAGGTACTCGATATGAGTGATGTTGAGCTGCCCATGCCCCTGCCCCTCCTCCCGAGGTCAAACTCAACCCTTATGAGGCCCTCAACGAAATTGAGTTTTACACCTGGAAATGGGCCACATGAGTGGCAGGCTGGGGCGCATGTGCACACAGGCACAGCTTCGCTGGTGCAAGCAGCTTCACTCACGCGAACAGTGGGCCAGCGCGCACAAGCCTGCATGCATAGCTCCACTCACGTGAGCAGCGAGCTGGAGCGTATTCACATGCATGCTGGCCCACCGCCCACCTGAGTGGAACTGAATGCGTGCGCACCCCTCTCCTCCCCCAGGCCTCCAAGCTGCAAAGCTGCTGGTTTAGGGGAAAGGGTGAGGAACAGTGGATTACTGGATTACTGCAATGCTCTCTACATGGGGCTCCCCTTGAGGAGCACCCGGAGACTCCAGTTAGTTCAGAATGCGGCTGTGCGGGTGATAGAGGGAGCCCCTCGTGGCTCCCATGTGACACCTCTCCTGCGCAGACTGCACTGGCTACCTGTGGCCTTCCGGGTGTGCTTCAGGGTTCTGGTAACTATCTTCAAAGCGCTCCATGGCATAGGGCCGGGTTACTTACGGGACCGTCTGCTGCCACCGATTGCCTCTCACCGACCCGTGCGCTCTCACAGGGAGGGACTCCTCAGGGTGCCGTCAGCCAGGCAGTGCCGACTGGCGACACCCAGGGGAAGGGCCTTTTCTGTGGGGGCTCCCACCCTCTGGAACGAACTTCCCCCAGGACTTCGCCAACTTCCTGACCTTCGAACCTTCTGCCGCGAGCTTAAGACACATCTATTTATTTGCGCAGGACTGGACTAGAATTTTTGAATTTTTAAATTTTGAATTTGGTTTTAATGGGGTTTTATTATTTGTATTTCTATTTTAAATATTCGGCCTTATTTAATAAGTTTTTTAATTGTTGTTTTATCCTGTATTTATATGTATGTTTTATTCTGGCTGGAAACCGCCCTGAGTCCCTAGGGAAATAGGGCGGTATAAAAATGCGAAAAATAAATAAATAAATAATAAATAAATAAATAAATAAATAAACAGTGAGGCAGGAAAGCTGGAACAAGGTCTTCCTGTTAGAAGGAAACAGGCTGCGATATATTGTTACAGGGCCCACTGTTATATAGAACTAGACATGACCCATGGGTTCGGACTCGATTTTATAACATTTTTTTGCAGCAGTCTTTAAGTGAATGCCAGAGTTAATTAAGCAAATCCATTTTAACCAATAGACATTTTCTGCAGGAAACCAGTAGCAAAAGCTGGAAAACAGCAAAGATCACAGCCACCAGATGGTGGGATGCTGCAAACAGTTGTCACTGTGAAGCAAGCACCCAAAATCCAATCACGTGACCGCAGAGGTGGTGCAGCCATTGTATAGCTACTCTTTGACTTACGACCACAATTGAGCCCAAAGTTTCTGTTGCTAAGTGAGACCATTGTTACGTGGGTTTTGCCCCATTTTACGACCTTTCTGGCCACAGTTGTTAAGTGAATCACTGCAGTTGTTAGTAACATGGCTGTGAATCTGACTTCCCCATTGACTTTGCTTATCGGAAGGTCGCAAAAGGAGATCACATGACCCTGGGACATTGCAACCGTCATAAATATGAACCAGTTGCCAAGCATCCAAATTTGGATCATGTGACCATGGAGAAGTTGCAATGGTTGTAAGTCTGAAAAACAGTCATAAGTCACTTTTTTCAGTGCCATTGTAACTTCTATCTGTCACTAAACGAAAGGTTATCATTCAAGGATTACCTGTAACTTCAAAGTCAGGTTGTAAGTAGCTTTTATTATTGGTGTCTGCTGTAGCTTTTGAACGGTCTCTAAGCAACCGGTCGTAAATTGAGGACTACTTGAAATTCAGGCATGGCTTTACAATCATGCCCGTTCTGACCCAGCTTTAGCAGAAACTAGAAACAGACTCCTTGTCCCGAAAAACCCTTCTTTATTTATCTTCTGTGAATTAATGGCATTCATACACCGAAATATCCAGGCAATAGTCCTTCAAGGAGTTAACTGCAGTAACAGACCTTATCAGTTCAGAGATAATTGCCAGGCCGGGAGCTTCCAGCCACAAAGCTGTAAATAAAGTGCTGGCAGACAGTCTCTGAGGCACAAAACACGATGAGCCAAATCTTCGGAAATCCGAACGGTTGTCTCCTACAACCGCCACTCTCCTTTCCTTCTATTTATACCCCAGCCAGGGAGGGGCCATTCAGCATCCACATGTGCCTTTCTTCCCAAGTCGGCTCCTTGTCCTCAGTTGTTCTCCTCTCCTAACTGCTCTGTGCATACGTGCATCTGGAACAGGCCCCAGCTGTTCTTCCTCCTCACTTATCTCAGCCTCCAAAGGCAGCTATCTCTCTGGTGGCTGGGAAATGTCAGACAGCCCTGGCTCTATCTCTGTGTCTGATGTAGAGCATTCATCTGAGCCTTCCCCAGACTCCAGTACTGGCCCAAGTTCCTTCCCAACCTCCTCATCGTCCCAGTCTATTGGGCCACAGCAGTGGTCAGCAAATGTAAGGCCCCAGTTTCTGTGGAGATTCTCAGTCACAGGGGGAAGGCCATTTTTGCTCTTCCCAGGCTCCAAGAAAGCCTCTGAAGCCTGCGGAGGACGAAAAACGGGCCTACCGGGCCCACAGTGCCATCGCATGCCAAAAGTGGGGGGAGCGTGAGGGGTTGTGCATGCATGCACGGGGGGCGGGGCACATTGAATTGCAGAGGTACGTGACCCCCCCATGCTTCCCCTGCTTTTGGCACATGACGACAAAAAGGCTAGCCACCACTGATCTAGTCTACAATGCAGCAATTGCAGAACTGCCAAGAAGATTCAACAACCAATTGTACCCTGATTCAGGTAACCTTGAGGGCACAGATAAATCTCCAAGTGGCCTCAACGGCTCCCACAGACAGTACAAACTAAGAAGAAATGTAATCTTTCAATATCCTCCCTCCCCAATTGTCCTATCACAGAGGTGATAGGCCCATGGGATGCTTAGATCTGGCCCACAGGGCTGCCATGGAAACAGCAAAGGACTGGCCCAAAGTGCCTCTGCCAATGAAAACAGAGCTCGGAAGAGCTGCGTGTGGCCCTGCCCAGGCTCTGTTTTAGGCCACGATGGCCTCCTGCAGCCCTCTGCCAGCGAAAACGGAGCTCAGAAGAGCCGCCTGTGGCTCTGCCCAGGCTCTGTTTTAGGCCACGATGGCCTCCTGCAGCCCTCTGCCAGTGAAAACGGAGCTCGGAAGAGCCGCCTGTGGCTCCGCCCAGGCTCTGTTTTAGGCCACGATGGCCTCCTGCAGCCCTCTGCCAGTGAAAACGGAGCTTGGAAGAGTAATGTGTGGCCCCGCCCAGGCTCTGTTTTAGACTGCGATGGCCTCCTGCAGCCATCTGCCAGCGAAAATGGAGCTCGGGGATGCTGTGAGCCGCTCCATTTTTACTGGCAGAGGGCTGCAGGAGGCCGTTGCAGCCAAAAATGGAGACTCAACGAGTGACGTCGAGCTAGCCATGCCCTCTGGCCACACTACTCCCCCGGCCATGCCCCCTGTCCCTCAAACCCAACCCTGATGCAGCCCTCAATGAAATTGAGTTTGACACCCCTGTCCTTCCATCCCTCCACCATGAGAAGTGATGAAGCTTCTTGGATGAGAAGCAAAACTTTTTCTTCTTCTTCCTCAAGGGAAAAAAACCCCAGTCCAATTGCCTTTTGTAGAAAAAAAAAGCACGTTTCAGACAAGGCCCCACTGAATTATCCAAGGAAACATGAAACACCTTTCGGGATTACAGGGAAGGCAAAGAATTAAACATTGGGGTCATCTATGGGCAACTTACCAACTCTGTAGTTTTGATATCAATGCTGGGTTGGCACATTGTCTGATTCCACTCATCGGAAGGTTTCCGACTGAAGGCACTTGGAGGCACCGCCCAGAATTTGCTGGAGCAATTGGCGACACAAATCTGAAAAGGAAGGAGCGCAGGGAATCAGTCTAAAAACCATCTGCAATGATTTCTCGAGCAACTAAGATGATCAAAGGCCTGGAGACTAAACCGTATGAAGAATGGCCGCAGGTTCTGGGTCTGGCTAGTCTAAAGAAAAGAATAATTAGGGGTGACATGATAGCAGCATTCCAGAATTTGAGGGGCTGCCACAAAGGAGAGGGGGTCAAATTATTCTCCGAAGCACCAGAAGGCAAGGCAAGAAACAATGGTTTGGAAACTAACCAAAGAGAGAAGCAATCTGGAATTAAGGAGAAACTTCCTAACAGTGAGGACAAATTAATCAGTGGGACAGCTTGCCACTAGAAGTTGTGGGGGCTCCATCACTGGAGGTTTTTAAGAAGAGACGAGACAGTCACTTGTCTGAAATGGTATAGGTTCTCCTGCTTGAGCAGCGGGCTGGACTAGAAGACCTCCAAGGTCCCTTCCAGCTCTTCTCTATTCTTTCTTCCCTTCCCTTCTATTCTATTATCAGGAACTTCAAACTGCCTGAGAAGCTGCTGATAGAGTTATATAGAGGAACTATTGAGTCTGTTATTTCTACTCCTATAATTGCCTGGTTTAGCATAGCCACCCAACAGGACGGATATAGACTCCAACCGATAGTCAAGACTGCAGATAGAATAATTCCAATCAGCTATAGGTAGTCCTTGACTTACAACAGTTCATTTAGTGACCGTTCAAAGTTATAACAGCACTGAAAAAAAGTAACATGATCATTTTTCACTCTAACAACCTTTGTAGCATCCCCATAATCATGTCATCAAAATCAGTGGTGGGTTTAAAAAATTTTTTACTACTGGTTCTGTGGGTGTGGCTTGGTGGGCGTGGCAGGGGAAGGATACTATAAAATCCCCATTCCCTCCCCAATCCAGGGGAAGGATACTGCAAAATCCCCCATTTCCTCCTGATCAGCTGGGACTCGGGAGGCAGCAAATAGATGGGGGCGGGGCCAGTCAGAATTTTTACTACTGGTTCTCTGAATTACTCAAAATTTCCGCTACCGGTTCTCCAGAACTGGTCAGAACCTGCTGAAACCTACCTCTGATCAAAATTCAGATGCTTGGCAGCTAATTCTACTTGTGACCATTGTTGTGTCAAGGTCATGTGATCACCTTTTCAAATCTTTTGACCAAGAAAAATCAATAAGGAAGCCAGATTCACTTAACAACCGTGTCACTAACTTATCAACTGCAGTGATTCACTGAGCAACTATGACAAGACAAATTGTAAAATGGGGCAAATTTCACTTAATAAATGTCTCACTTAACAACAGAAATTTTGGGCTCAGTTATGGTCATAAGTCGAGGACTGTCTGTATTAATGTCTAATGTACAGGTAGTCCTCAACTTACAACCACAATTGAGCCCAAAGATTCTGTTGCTAAGTGAAACATTTATAAAGTTAATTTGGGCCCATTTTACGACCTTTCTTGCCACAGTTGTTAAGTGAATCACTGCAGTTGTTACGTTAGTGACACGCTTGTTAAGTGAATCTGACTTGCTTGTCAGAAGGTTGCAAAAGGGGATCACATTCCCTGGCACACTGCAAAAGTCATAAATATGAGTCAGTTGCCAAGCGGCTGAATTTTGATCACGTGACCATGGGGATGCTGCAACGGTCATAAATGTGAAAAACGGTCATAAGTCACTTTGTTCAGTGTAACTTTGAACAGTCACTAAACGAACTGTTGTAAGTCAAGGACTATGTCAGGCCTGGAAGCCATCTTTTGCATTGGATCTTCAAGCCTGCCACATTTAGTGCTGTGGGAAACTGGGAGGGGGGATTGTATGGAGCAGGGGAGGTATATAGTCATAACAACATTCCTTTCTCTGACAGTCAAGGACATCTTGCCCTGCACCTGGAGGGGTGTGTGACTGTGAGGCATCTCCAGTTGGGACGGTGTTTTGATTGGACCATGTGATGGACATGTGGGTGCTGGGCAGGGATTTGGATTTTTATTTGGGTCGAGAAAACCTGGAAGCTTTCAGATTTGGGTTTTCCTAGATGTGCCAATATGACGTCTCTAATAAAATGGAACTTTGAGGAACTTCTTACTTGGAACCCTGACATACTACCTGTATATCAACCCATACAGCATATCAGCTCCGAAGAGGCGGAGTCTGAAGTATAATGTCACAATTTTGCTGCTTAGTGGGCCAATATGTCTTTTTTTTTCCCCTGGCCAGGTGAGGTGGTAACTTGGTAAGGCTTTCTTCTGGACTCTCATACTGGTCACCACTTCTTTACCCTCCTACCATTGGGAAGGAGATATAAAAGTATAGCCAGCCGCACAAACAGGCTGAAGAACAGTTTTTATCCGTGGGCTGTCAGACTCCTGAATGAGAAATAACATCATAACTACATAGTATGATGGACTGCAGGGCCGGCGCAATGTGTCACATGTTCACATTGGTGCAATAGGACTGGGTGTTTTGTTAATATGATTTATTGGGTCAGGGATTTTCTGTCTTCACTGTGAGCGTTGGGGTGGGGGTGGGGGCACACTGAGGAAGCTCAACCAATCTCATTGTACATATGTTATGCACTGACAATAAAGATAGAGGCATTGTGCGAAATCTAGGCTGGTACAGTGTTAGCAGTATTTTTTTCTATTTTTTTTCATTAAAAATACTCCCTAAACATTAAAATTGTGGCTAAGAAGTGTGGGATGCCCCAAAGATCTACAGAACATGCACAAAAGCAGATGTACAGGCTGTCCTCGTTTAGTCTTATTTAGTGACTGCTCGCAATTACAAAGGTGATGAAAAACTAACCAATTGTTGTGGTCTGCCAGCAGCCTGCGGCGCTGGCAATGGACAGTGATGAGGCTGAGGAAGAACATGGGCCAGTCCTGGATGCTGGGGAAGGCCCGGATGAGGGCTCTGTGTCGGTGGCTGAGGTGGAGCCAGGGCCATCGGGGAGTGATGTGCAGACTCCGGAGCCTCCAGAGGCTGACAGTAGTGAGGCAGAGGAACAGGAGGAGCCTGTTCCTAATGCACGCATGAGAAGAGCTGCCAGAAGGCAAGAGCAGCTAAAGCAAAGAGGACGACTTGGGAGTAAGGCCAACAGATGATTGGCTCCTCCCATAAGGCTTAAAAGACCAGCAACGGTGTTTGGGCTCTTTGCTGGAAAACAACATTGACAGCCTTGCTCCTTGTCTTGCTGCATTTATTTCTTGCTTTTGAACTTTTGCCAAGAAAAGCCTTTGGCAGTTTGCCTAATTAGACCAAGGTTAGTGATAAGACTAAAGAATTGTGTTATGAAGAATCTGTTTTGATTTAGTTTGGATTACGCTGAGAATGAATTAATTCTCAGCTGTTCTAATAAAGTCTGTTTGGTTTTGAACTGATTGCGTCTACTACTACCTACTTGGGCCTGGGTCATAACACCAATACTTGCATTTATGACTTTCTTGGGTCTCTAAAGCAAAGCTGAAGTAAGAATCTAAGTATGGTCACGGTTTCACTTAGTTTTGCTTAATGACCAAGTTGCAATCACTAACTCAGGACTATCTATACCATACACACACACACATACGCACAAAGCAGGATAGCTCTTACCTGTGGGGTAGGGCATTGTAAGCCCTTCATCGCTATTGCCAGTGGATTCACTTCCGTGACACATTTCATGAGGTTGAAGTAGAGAAGGTAAGGTTTGCCACTAAACAGAAAAAGACAATTGAAGAACGTATTAACAGAAAGAAATCCAGGTAATTAAGAAAGAAAAAAGACGCTCGGGCTGCTTCAATTCTCAAAGTACGTCTGGTTAACCGACCGCTGGAAACTATTTTGTACAGGTAGTCCTCGATTTATGACCACAATTGAGCCCCAAATTTCTGTGACTAAGCGAGACGTTTGTTAAGCGAATTTCGCCCCAATTTAGGACTTTTCTTGCCACAGTTGTTAAGTAAATCTGGCTTCCCCATTGCTTGTCCGAAGGTCACAGGAGGAGATTACAATGACCCAGGGATATCGCAGCCATCATAAATAGGAACCAGTTGCCAAGCGTCAGAATTTTGATCACGTGACCAGGGGGATGCTGCAGTGGTCGTAAGCATGAAAAACGGTCCTAAGTCACTCTTTTCAGTGCCGCTGTAACTTTGAACAATCATTAAACTTTGAACTGTTGTAAATCAAGGTCTATCTGTACAGGGTTTTATTTTTTTTATTCCAGGAAATCTGTAGCTGTCTGAGCTTAGTTAAATCTCCACTTGTTAAAATCCACCCCCTACTTCTCTAACCAAGCAACAATTTTGATGAGTCTCTCCCTTCCTTTCCAGGATTTCAAACCAGGGATGAAATCCAGCAGGTTCTGACAGGTTCTGGAGAACCGGTAGTGGAAATTTTGAGTACTTCGGAAAACCGGCAAATACCACCTCTGGCTGGCCCCAGAGAGGGCTGGGAATGGAGATTTTGCAATATCCTTCCCCCAGGAGTGGGGAGGGAATGGGAATTTTGCAGTGTCCTTCCCCTGGAGTGGGGAAGGAATGGGAATTTTTGCAATATCCTTCCCCTGGAGTAGGCTGGAAATGGAGATTTTGCAATATCCTTCCCTCAGGAGTGGGGAGGGAATGGGGATTTTGCAGTATCCTTCCCCTGCTATGCCCACCAAGCCACGCCCACCAAGCCACACCATGCCCACCAAGCCACGCCCACAGAACCGGTAGTAAAAAAAATTGAACTTCACCACTGTTTCAAACGTACCGATTGGCTCCAATTCCACAATAAGATCCGGTTGAATTTCTGGGATAAATAACTTGTCGCGGATCACCGTAGAGCCAGGCTTGGGGGGGGGAAAAAAAGAAAGAAAGAAGAAAATGGGAAGGAAGGCAAGAGGGGAAAAAAATCAAGCTTTCATAATTTACCATCGATATTCATCAGTTGCCTGGAAACCTCCAGGACTTTGGAGCCCCTAAAAAAGTGAGAATTTTAAGAAGTGTGGACTTCAACAATCCATGCTGTCGGGGGAATCCTGGGAATTGAAGTCCACACTTCTTAAAAGTTGCAACGGTTAAGAAACACTGGATTAGGACGGGAAAAAAAATATTACATAGTAACTGCAGATCAGGGGTGGGCTTCAAAAATGTTAGCAAGGGGTTCTCTGTCCAGGTGCTGGGTAGGCATGGCCATGGTGGGCGTGGCCTAGTCGGCCTCCTGCATCACGGCACGGGGGGGGGGCATTTTTGCCCTCCACGGGCTCCGGAGGCTTCCCTTGAGCCTCCAGGAGGGCAAAAACTGCCTCCCCAGGCTCTGGAGGCCTTCCAGTAGGTCTGTTTTTTGCCTTCCCTGAACCTCCGCATGCGCCCTGCACTTACCTGCATCCAAAAAGGGCCGTGTGGGGACTCCTGCGAGGGGATGGGCAGGGCCAGCCAGGATTGGGATTTGGGGGTTCTCCAAACTGCACAGAATCTTAGCTAGAGGTTCCCCTGAACCCCTGCAAACCCGCAGCAGCCCACCCCTGCTGCAGATCCCTCCTTTTTTAATGTCCAAACTACTTTCTCCTTATTTCTTAATTACAGAGGTTCTACTATTTTAGCTGTTATGGGTGGGGTGAAGACAAGAAGGATTGTGGGGGGGACAGTGGTGGGATTCAGCCAGTTCGCACCTATTTGGGTGAACCGGTTGTTAACTGTCTAAGCAGTTCGGAGAACTGGTTGTTGAAGAAATCTTATTTTGTTTTTTTCCACTTTATAGGGCTAATCCTGTAAGGAAGGCAGGAAGGAAACATTCTGGTGTTGTTTCTAGCCTAGTCTTTATTGCCCTGCTTACAGAAACTGCCTCTCCGGTTAACCCTTATTACATTGTAACAGCTAAGGTGAAGTGCCCGTCGACATGAGTGACGTTGAGTTGGTCACGCCCACATGGTCACATGACCACCGAGCCACGCCTACCCAGCTGGACATTATGGCAGAGAACCAGTTGTTAAATTATTTGAATCCCACCAGTGGGGCGGGGGAGATATATTTGTCCTATCTGAAGCCTCAAGAGGAGTTATTCCTTTAACAGCCCAGGGAGGCTTTTAAAAAAGGCTGTACAAAAGAGATAATTTCTTTTCAGAAAGTTTAAGGAGGCTATTTGACCCTCCTTACCCTTTTTTGTTAATGAAACCCAAGGCTCCTTTCTTCCATAAGCTGGAATCTGAATGCTTAAAGCTGACAAGTTAAAATACAGGCTTCTCCAAAACAATGATCTCTTCCCAGTGCCCAGGAAATGCGTAATTTAGTGACAATAGGTTCTGCTAGTCAGCCCCCTTTCATTTGAGCCACAAAGAAAGTTGTGTCAAAGGATACAGGACTCTTTAGTTCTACAGCTTTTGGGGAAAGATACAATCATTGGGGCCTGGGATGGCCATAGGCTGACCTTTGAATATTTCCTGGCTTTGCCTTTTGCAACTTCTCTACATTTTCTCTACATTCTCAGTTCAATCTGCTTACTTGTCTGTCTGTCTGTCTGTCTATTATCTATCTATCTATCTATCTATCTATCTATCTATCTATCTATCTATCTATCTATCTATCTATCTATCTATCTATCTATCTATCTATCTATCTTAGGAAGTTACCACCCACCCCCCTCCTAGAAGAATGAAATATTTTAGAAAATATTTAAAAGGCAGAATATATTTCCCTGGATGAGAAATGGAGAAACATGTTTTAAAGACAAAGCAGCTTCCTGACTCCCCCCCACCTTTGTCAATGGGTCAGAGACAGAAACTCACTCCCCACCACTTTTGTCAATGGGCCATCATCTGCAACATAATAGGACCCATCTAGCAACTGAAACTCACCACATGACACCTGGGAAGATTATGTCAGCCAGCAAGGCTAGCTAAGACCCCCACCCCCTGGGAGTCTGACAACCAATCAGGATACTCTTCCTGTGCCCCAGAAAGTTCAAAGCTCAGAAAAAGCACAAATCCAGGGAGCGCACAGGATCTCTTCCCTTTTTTGTTCAGGATCTCAAGCCATGTGATCCTGACCACCATTAAAACATCTTTCCAAGCAGCCTCCATGTTTCTAGTGTCTTTGTCCCCACTTGGAACTGAACCCAGATGGATATTTCTTCCAACACTATCTATCTATCTAAACACTGGAGAGGCAGGTGTCTATTTAAGAGGTGAGAAAATTGGTCAGCATGTCACTGAACCGCAAACCACAGCACGGCAAGTACAGAAGGAAGGTTGGAGTTATAATGTGCAACATCTGGAAGATGTTCTCTTCTACTGTTCTCTTCTATATTGTCTCCTATTGCTACATCTGGAAGAGGCACAATATCTTTCTATCTATCTAAGTTGTGAATGCTCCAACACTGGAGGTTTTTAAGAAGAGACTGGACAACCATTTGTCTGAAATGGTATAGGTTTCCCTGCTTGAGCAGGGGGTTGGGCTAGAAGGCCTTCAAGTTCCCCTCCAACTCTATTGTTCTGGTATTCTGGTATGTTTTCCTGGCTATCCGTTTCATAGTTCCCATCGCCAATCTCTTTCCACTTATGACTGTATGACTATAACTTGTTGCTGGCAATCCTTATGATTTATATTGATATATTGATCATCAATTGTGTTGTAAATGTTGTACCTTGATGAAGGTATCTTTTCTTTTAGGTACACTGAGAGCATATGCACCAAGACAAATTCCTTGTGTGTCCAATCACACTTGGCCAATAAAAAATTCTATAAAAATTCTATCCACAGTATTCTTCTCCAACAGCATAGCTTAAAAGTATCAATACTTTTCCTATCCTTCTGTAAAGTGTGGCAAAGAGTACTAACGATTCTGATCTTTGTAGATCTAGAGAACCTTATAGTGTTGGATTTTTTTTTTCAAGGCCTTCATGGCTACTCTACCAAGATATTTGGTTTGCAGAATATTTTTTGACTGCTTATTCCTTTCCTGTTGATGGATGATCCTAAAGCCGTGATGGCAAACCTATGGCACGTATGCCCAAAGTGGCACGCGAAGCCATGTTGCCCGGAATGCACGGGCTTGCCTGTTTGTCTTCTGGGTTTCTGGCACATATGTGCATGCGCTGGTCAGCTGTCCTTGGCGTTCGCGGCAGTGCCAAAAACCGTTGTGCACAAATATGCTGGCCAGCTGATCATCGGGTACACATGCGCGCCAGAACCTGGATATTCGGCTTTTCCAAAGCACGATCCCTTCGCGTGCGCGGCGGTGCAAAAAATGGTGTGCTCATACGTGCTGGCCAGCTGATTGTCAGGCGTGCATGTGTGCTAGAAGTTCAGCTTTTCCGGAGCAATGGCCCCAACAAGCACGCGCAATGTTTCCATGCGACTTTTTTGGCACTCAGTGCTGAAAAGGTTCACCAACATTGCCCAAAAGGGTCAAAACTATCTATTATCTTGGTATCATCTTTGTAAGTTTAAAGACCAGTTGTTCTAGCCATAGTCATGAGATTGTTCTTCTTTATATTTACGAATATGTACAAATCAAAAAGAAGGCCCTGAAAATATTTACAGACCCTCACACCCTGGACATAAACTGTTTCAACTCCTACTCTCAAAATGATGCTATAGAGCACTGCACACCAGAACTAGACACAAGAACAGTTTTTTCCCGAACAGTTCACTGCACACCAGAACTAGACACAAGAACTCTGCTAAACAAATAATTCCCTCAATACTGTCAAACTATTCACTAAATCTACACTAATACTAATCTTCTCATCGTTCCCATCACCCATCTCTTTCCACTTATGATTGTATGACTGTTAACTTTGTTGCTTATCATTAAGTGTTAAATTATACCCTATGACCATCATTTGTGTTGTAAATGTTAAATGTTGTACCTTGATGAAGGTATCTTTTCTTTTATGTACAGAGAGCGTATGCACCAAGACAAATTCCTTGTGTGTCCAATCACACTTGGCCAATAAAAAATTCTATCTTTTTATCTATTCTAATTTTAGGCCATTTTTTTTTCACTGTGTGAAAGGATTTGCAAATGCTTTTCATTTTTGGCTTCAAGGTAGTGTCATTAGCACAGTGCCACTTACTGATGTGTCTCTCTGCAATTTTAAAGCAATGCTTTTGTATGTCTGTACCTTCCAGTTAATATGGACTCTTGGCGACTTCACAGACACCTCTGTGCATTTTTCTTGGCAAACACTGCAGAGTTAATTTTTCATTTGCTTTCTTCCAGGAAGTTCTTCAATTGCTTAGTCCAAGGCTGATGGACTTTGAAGTAGATTAGAAACAATATTGATAGGTTTGAACTTTTGTGTTGGAGCAGACGCCTGAGTGCGTGATAGACAGCCAAGAAAATAAACAAATAGACCCTCAAATAGATCTATCCACAGGTCTCATTCAAGATACCCAAATGACCAGAGTCAAATCGACAGTAAATAGCAGTCTCTAAATACATGGTAGTAAATAACTAACAGAATAACACAGTAGCAAAGTTGGAAGGGACCTTGGAGGTCTTCTAGTCCAATCCCCTGGTCAAGCAGGAAGCCTTATATCATTTCAGATAAATGGTTGTCCAATCTCTTCTTAAAAACTTCCAGTGTTGGAGCACTCCCAACTTCTGGAGGTAAGTCATTCCACTCATTAATTGTTCTGTCAGGAAATTTGTCCTTAGCTCTATCTGTAAGTTGCTTCTCTCCTTGATTAGTTTCCACCCATTGCTTCTTGTCCTACCTTCAGGTACTTTGGAGAATAGTTTGACTCCCTCTTCTTTGTGGAAGCCCCTGAGATATTGGAACACTGCTATCATGTTACCCCTGGTCCTTCTTTTCATTAAACTAGACATACCCAATTCCAGCAATCGTTCTTTATATGTTTTAGCCTCCAGTCCCCTAATCATCTTTTTTGCTGTTCTCTGTACTCTTTCTAGAATACAGAGGATATATTACATATATTATTTATATGTATATATATTATTTACAGAATAAATAAAATATATGAGATTTGCTTTATTTAATATAATAGAGATGATCAGCATAATTCATTGTACAGTAATTATAATTAATTTATAATAAATAATATAATGTATTATAGCACTACTTAATATGATAAATAGAATATAAGATCACCAGCAGTAACAGGGATCGTTTCAATTAAAGTAGTAACTGAAAGTATTGAAAGACCAGGTTAGGGACAGATCAGGATGAAATGCTCCCGGTTTGGACCGGATTGTCCGATCTGGTAGCAATGGTGGCAGGTGGTTCGGAGAACCAGTAGCAAAAATCTCTGGCCCCCCGCCCCACATGCCCAGCTGAGTTGTGCAATCATCAGATTGCACATTCTTCGGCCAAAAAATGCTTTTAAAAGTAAAAAAAAAAGCCTCTGATGATTGCGTGGTTCACCTGGGATCATCAGAGGCTTTTAAAAGCATTTTTTTACAACCTCTTCGACCAAGGAGGTTGTAGAAAAAAATGCTTTTAAAAGTTTTTTTAAAAAAAGTTAGCCATGCCCACCCAGTCACATTAAACCCCCCCCCACCAAGCCATGCCCACAGAACCGGTAGTAACAAATTTTACATTTCACCCCTGAGATAGATCCTCATGGAGAACTTTAACAATTATTGTTAGGAATGATGGCAAAATATCAATTAGTAAAAGGCTAAAAACAGACTGGCTCAAAGTCATCCAGTTGAGAGATAGAAACGAACAACCCCAAATCCTCCAAGGAGTTTTTGTGGTTGAGGGAGGAACTACAGTCTGAATCTCCACACTCCCTATCCACAGTGTTCCCAGATTTTAACATCTGTTAGTGTCGAACAATGAAGACCTTTGATGATCTGTGGCAGAGATGGAGAACTATGGCCCCTTTATGACTTGCAGACTTCAATGGCTGGCTTAGGAATTCTGGGAGTTGAAGTCCACAAGTCATAAAAGGGCCATAGTTCCCCACCCCTGATCTATGGAGATAACACTAATTCCCTTTTACGACCTTGTAATCCCTTAATTTGGGGTAGAGTCAGGGCAACTGGATGGAGCTGAGAATTTACTGGCTGGATGCCCTTCCTGACACCACACAGAGTTCACAGCAGATATTTTTTCTTTGCACCCTAAGAGAGAAACACTTGTTGCTACCTAGGATTGAACTCTCAACCTTCCAAGAGGGAGGCAAGCGTCTGGACCACTAAATCATGATGCCGCTCACCAATGGCGATAACACTATGTGTGCACATTTGTATCCCATATGTGATCTACTAAACTAGCTCCTCTTTAATGGAATAACATATTTGGATCCAGCTCCCTCGGTCCTCTTCTCTAAGTTAAGAAACTTACTCACCCAAAAGCCCTATTATCATGTAGCCAGCAAGGAAGGCTCCAAAGATAACACAGCAAATAATATCTGTACAGCTCCTGGAACAGAGAGAGTGAGGGATCAGTCATCAATATATTAACTTATAGGCACATGTGCATGGGTATTTACATCAAGTGGAAAGATTAAAATCTCAGCCTTAAACTCTAGTGCCTTTGTGCATAGATCCATAAAGCTTTTTTTAAAAATGATTTCTCAAGCTACCTAACACACATGGGACTTCTTGCAGTTTCTTATTCAAGCACTAACCAAGCCAAGGTTTTTTTCTGAGGTCAGCCAAAGCTGGCTTGGTGCTGCCATGTGTGCAGCAGGGATCCACATTCAAAAAGAAAAAAATGTCCTTAAATACTATGCACAGAGTGCATTTATTCCACGTACATCACAGGCTTTGTGCAAAGTTGGATCCAGAACATAATTGCTAGGTAGAGCCGTGATGGCGCAGTGGTTAGACTGCAGAATTGCAAGCAAACTTGATTCAGAATAGAATCGAATAACAGAGTTGGAAGGGACCTTGGAGGTCTTCTAGTCCAACCCCCTGCTCAGGTAGGAAACTCTACACCACTTCAGACAAATGGTTGTCCAATCTCTTCTTACAAACTTCCAGTGTTGAAGAATTCACAACTTCTGGAGGCAAGTTGTTCCACTGGTTAAATTGTTCTCACTGTCAGGAAATTTCTCCTTAGTTCTAAGTTGCTTCTCTCCTTGATTAGTTTCCATCCATTGCTTCTTGTCCTGCCTTCAAATGCTTTGGAGAATAGCTCGACTCCCTCTTCTTTGTGGCAACCCCTGAGATATCAGCCTGGAGTTCGATCCTGACCGGCTCAAAGTTGACTCGGCCTTCCATCCTTCCGAGGTTGGTAAAATGAGGACCTAGATTGTTGGGGGGAGGTGGGGGGCAATATGCTGACTGTAAACCGCTAGGAGAGGGCTGTAAAGCACTATGAAGCGGTATATAAGTCTAGGTGCTATTGCTATCATTGGATGCTGGGCTCTTCCATAGATTATGGGTGGGAGGAAAATAAGACTCTTCTCCAAGTAGCCTATGTCTTCCCCCTCATTTAAAAAAAAAATGGCACTTTCCAGCATGGTACCCTTCAGTCCCCTTGAACTTCAAACTGCAGTGTTCTTGTCAGCCAAGCCATGCCCTGGAATTCAGAATATAAGTTCAGTATTGGTAGAACAGGGCTGGGACCAGCCTTGCTTGCTAGGGGATTATGGGGCTCAAGTCCAACCCATTCGGAGTTGGGAAGGCTGATTGCAGTAGATTCAACAACAGTGGACAGTGCTGATGCATCATCAACAGGAAGTTAAAGCACTAAACTTGCATTATTTGCATATAGTTTTATTAGAGTTTCCAATTACAATAGTGAAAACTAATTCAAACTAAACTTAAAGAAAGAGAAGAGACAGTAAAAAGCTGCAGAAAATGACAAAGGAAGAAGAGAAAGGGAAGAATGTAATAAAGGAAAAGTAAATAAATGTATAAACAAGTAACTTCCAACCCTCATCATAATTATATTCAAATTTAGTGGCTCTCCACTCCCTTTCAGATTATAAACACTAAACATGCATTTTGTAGTAGGCGGATGTGGGGGGGCTCTACGACAACTCACCGTGGTCAACTCACCAGTCAACAAAGAAGAAGGAGTCAAACTATTCTCCAAAGCACCTGAGGGCAGGACAAGAAGCAATGGGTGGAAACTAATCAAGGAGAGAAGCAACTTAGAACTAAGGAGAAATTTCCTGACAGAACAGTCAATAAATGGAACAACTTGCCTGCAGAAGTTGTGAATGCTCCAACTCTGGAAATTTTTAAGAAGAGATTGGATAACCATTTGTCTGAAGTGGTGTAGGGTTTCCTGCCTGGGCAGGGGGTTGGACTAGAAGACCTCCAAGGTCCCTTCCAACTTTGTAATTCTAAATTCTAAAAACTTGCCACAGCCAACTTGTTGAGTCCAATTCGCTGTGGGCAACTCACCATAGAACAACTCACCAGGTCCAATTCCCCATGGGACAAGAATTACACTGATATCGAAGAAATAGTGGGACAGAATCATTAAAGAAAGAATGCCAAAGGAGGGACAAAATGAAATGTGAATGTCGAAAATTGAAATAAATTTTTACTTATTTTAAACAATTAAATTGAATTGTCTTGCAATGAGTTGTTCTGTGGCAAGTTGGCCACACTGAATTGGCCATGGCGAGTTGACTGCGGTGAGTTGTCCCAGTCCTGTTTTGTGGAAGCAAACAGCGTCGAAAACCAAGAAGCTTGCTTGAAAAGAAAATGTTGGTGGTGGTTTTTTTTTCAGAATCTCCAACGTTCATGGTTCCAAAAATGTGTATTCAGACAGCAGATCTAATTCCTGAGGCCCAGAAATAAAACTCAGCATCCCAAGCAAAATGTAAAATCTCTTCCACATGCAACTATCCGCCTCCTCTAAAATTTTTCTAGTGCTCCACTTCCCCATGGATGTCCTTGTTCACAGATCTCCCTGTTCTGGTCTGCCAGCGGCCTGTGGAGCTGTCAACAGAGTCGGACAGCGATGAGGTTGGGGAAGGCCTGGATGAGAGTTCTGCGTTGGAGGCTGAGGTGGGGCCAGGGCCATCGGGGAGTGAGGTGCGGACTCCAGAGACTCCAGAGACTGACAGTAGTAAGGCAGAGGAACAGGAGGAGCCTGTTCCTAATGCACGCATGAGAAGAGCTGCCAGAAGGCAAGAGCAGCTCAAGCAAAGAGGACGACTCGGGAGTAGGGCCAAGAGATGATTGGCCCCTCCCATAAGGCTTAAAACAGACCAGCAACGGTGTTTGGGCTTTGCCGGAAAACAACGTTGGTAGCTTCGTCTTCTTGCATTTATTTTTGTATCGGTGTCTTCTGAATGTTTGCCAAGAAAGGCCTTTGGCAGTTTACCTAATTGGATCAAGGTTTGTGATAGGACTAAAGAATTTGCATTGGGAGGAATTTGCTTTAATTTATTTGAACTACGTTGAGAATGAAGTAATTCTCAGCTGTTCGAATAAAGCTAGTTTGTTTTTTCACTGACTGAGTTTCCTACTACCTAGGCCTGGGTCACAACACTCCCTTCTTTCCTTCTGAACAACTAAAGTTTCTCTCTCGTCTTTAACTCCAGCAGTCTCGATCTACCATTTGGCACTCCAGTCATCCCTTCTTACCTCTTTTGGATCGGACCACGAAAAGAAGGATCGTACTGAGATTTCTGCCCTGGAGAAAAGAAAACGCAAGAGTGAGAACACATTTGCTCTAAAAAAAGAAGAGGTTCCGTAAAATCTGATCTCTAGAGATAATAATAATAATAAATAAAAACTTTATTATTATTAAGACAATAATAAAAACATTATTAGCAGGATTTAATTTAAATACAGGTAGTCCTCACCGTACAATTTATTTATTATTTATTTTATTATTTAGATTTTTATACCGCCCTTCTCCCAAGGACTCAGGGCGGTGTACAGCCAGATTAAGACAATAATACACAAAATTAAAATAACAATTAAAATACATATTCAAAAGATGGCCGAAAATTAAAACCGTCGAATTGACCTATACTAAAATACCCTAATTTAAAATTATTAAAAATTCAGAAATTTGAAAATGTAAAAATCAAGCCAGTCCCGCTTGGATAAACAGATATGTTTTCAATTCACGGCGAAAGGTCCGAAGGTCAGGTAGTTGACGCAAACCAGGGGGAAGTTCGTTCCAGAGGGTAGGTGCTCCTACAGAGAAGGCCCTTCCCCTGGGGGCTGCCAGCCGACATTGCTTGGCGGACGGCACCCTGACAGCAGGCGGTCCCGTAAGTACCCGGGCCCTAAGCCATGGAGCGCTTTAAAGGTGGTAACCAATACCTTGAAGCGCACCCGAAAGACCACAGGTAGCCAGTGCAGACTGCGCAGGAGCGGTGTTACCCGGGAGCAACGTGTGGCTCCCTCAATCACCTGCGCAGCTGCATTCTGAACTAACTGAAGCCTCCGAGTGCACTTCAGGGGTAGCCCCATGTAGAGACCATTGCAATAATCCAGACGAGAAGTGACGAGAGCATGAGTGACTGTGCATAAGGCATCCCGGTCAAGAAAGGGGCGCAACTGGCAAACCAGGCGAACCTGGTAAAAGGCTCTCCTGGAGACGGCCGCCAACTGATCTTCAAATGACAGCCGTCCATCCAGGAGAACGCCCAAGTTGCGCACCCTTTCTGTTGGGGCCTGTGAGAGAGGAGAGACTTTGCTGGAGAGGAATTCACTCTAAATTAAATAAAAAGGGTTTATCGGGACGAGGACTCGGCTTCATGCTGTTGGGGAAGCCTAGAACAGAACATGTGGCCCATGCAGCTTGACGCGCAAGCATGAAAAGTGAAGGGAAGCAACACCCATTCAAACCAACGTTTAAAACCGGGGTGGATTTCTTCAACACGCATATCAGATTGACAGAGAATGAGAAAAAACAACAACAACCCCAGAACCTGCTACAAAACCTACAAAGATGTTGGGAATATGTCCTGCAGAAGCTTCAATAAAAGTTGTTTTTCTTGAAAAACCAACCTGGGCCTACTGCCCTGAAGAGAATTCAGCACCTGCCCTCAGCACTCTGCCCTCAAGAAAGAAGACAGGAAGGGGAGAAGAGAAACAGAGGGCTTGGTTTGATCCTTTCATTCCAGGAATGTGGAGTGTCAATTACTGAGAATCAGCGCTCTCCTATCTTTAAAGATGCTACAGCAGAGAGAAGCCGGCTTCTCTCCTGGCTGCCAAACCATAAAGCCCTTCAGGCATCCCCTCAGGTGGGTCGAGTTCAAGCTATTTAAGTCTGCCGCTTAGGAATTCCAAAGCTGTAGGCTAGCTGGTTGAGAATACTGTGGCTAGCCGAGACAATAAATGTAGGATCATCAAACAAATCTACCTGAAGTTCCGACTGGAAGCAAAAATAACCAAGCTCATTATATTATCCTTTATTGTTGTTAGTTGCGAAGTTGTGTCCGACCCCATCACGACCCCATGGACAACGTTCCTCCAGGCCTTCCTGTCCTCTACCATCCTCTGGAGTCCATTTAAATTCATGCCTACTGCTTCAGTGACTCCATCCAGCCACCTCGTTCTCTGCCGTCCCTTTCTTCTTTTGCCCTCAATCTTTCCCAGCATTAGGCTCTTCTCCAGTGAGTCCTTCCTTCTCATTAGGTGGCCAAAGTATTTGAGTTTCATCTTCAGGATCTGGCCTTCTAAAGAGCAGTCAGGGTTGATCTCCTCTAGGACTGACCGGTTTGATCGCCTTGCAGTCCAAGGGACTCGCAGGAGTCTTCTCCAGCACCAGAGTTCAATTGCCTCAGTTCTTTGGCACTCAGCCTTTCTTATGGTCCAACTTTCACAGCCATACATTGCAACTGAAAAAATCATAGCCTTGACTATATGCACTTTTGTTGGCAGGGTGATGTCTCTGCTTTTTAGTACGCTGTCTAGATTTGCCATAGCTTTCCTTCCCAGGAGCGAGTGTCTTTTAATTTCTTGGGTGCAATCCCCATCTGCGGTGATCTTGGAACCCAGGAAAATAAAATCTGTCTGGACATTTTATGCAGAAGACGCTGACAAAGAAGCCAATGCAGTCATAGGCTGCATTAACAGATACTAGATGGAATCAAGATCATGTGAAGAGTTTATAATCCCTTAGTAAGATCACACTTGGAATATAGCATCCAGTTTTGGTCAACACAATATAAAAAAGATGTTGAGACTCTAGGAAGAGTGCAAAGAAGAGAAACAAAGATGATTAGGGGACCAGAGGCTAAAACATATGAGGAACGGTTGCTGGAATTGGGTACGACTAGTGTAATGAAAAGAAGAAGTAGGAGTGACATGATAGCAGTCTTCCAATATCTCAGGGATTGCCACAAAGAAGAGGGAGTCAAGCTATTCTCCAAAGCACTTGAAGGCAGGACAAGAAGCAATGGATGGAAACTAATCAAGGAGACAAGCAACCTAGAAGAAATTTCCTGACAGAACAAGTAACCAGTGGAACAACTTGCCTCCAGAAGTTGTGAATTCTCCAACACTGGAAGTTTTTAAGAAGAGATTGGACAACCATTTGTCTGAAATAGTATAGGGTTTCCTGCCTGAGCAGGGGGTTGGACTAGAAGACCTCCAAGGTCCCTTCCAACTCTGTTATTCTAGTCTAGTCTAGTGAAAAAAGGGGTTAGGGGAGAGATGATAGCAGTGTTGAAATATTTGAGGAGCTGCCACAAAGAAGAATGGGTCAACTAATTTTCCAAACCACCTGAAGGCATGACAACAAGTGATAGATGGAAGCTAATCAAGAAGAGAACAGATCTAGAACTTAGAAGAAATTTCCCGATAGTTAGAACAATTAATCAGTAGAACAACTTGCCTTCAGACGTTGTGGGTGCTCATCACTGGAGTTTTTTTAGAAGATGTTGGACATCTATTCCTCTGAAACAGTATCAGGTCTCCTGCTTGAGGAGCGGGTTGGACTAGAACAAGGGTCTCCAACCTTGGCAACTTTAAGATTTGTGGACTTCAACTCCTAGAATCCCTCAGCCAGCAAAGCTGGCTGAGGAACTCTGGGAGTTGAAGTCCATAAGTCTTAAAGTTGCCAAGGTTGGAGACCCCTGGACTAGAAGACCCGGAAGGCTTCTTCCAACTTTGTTACTCTGTTATCTAGCTCTCTGGATAAATTACAATAGAATCAATATAGATAAAAAAATAAAGATAAAACAATGCCTTATTTGTCTCCCGTGAGTGGATAGATTCCAGGTGAAAAATATGGCTAAAATACATTGACAAGATTTATTTATTTATTTATTTATTTATTTATTTATTTATTCATATTTTTATACCGCCCTATCTCCCTAGGGACTCAGGGCGGTGTACAGCCATCTAAAAACAACATAAATATACACAGTAAAACATTAATCTAAAAAACTTATTAAATAGGCCGAATATTTAAAATAGACATAAATAATAAAACCCCAAGTTAAAACCAAATCTAAAATTTAAACAATTAAAATTTAAGAATCTAGTCCAGTCCTGCGCAAATAAATAGATGTGTCTTAAGCTCGCGGCGGAAGGTCCGAAGGTCAGGAAGTTGACGAAGTCCTGGGGGAAGCTCGTTCCAGAGGGTGGGAGCCCCCACAGAAAAGGCCCTTCCCCTGGGCGTCGCCAGTCGGCACTGCCTAGCTGACGGCACCCTGAGGAGTCCCTCCCTGTGGGAGCGCACGGGTCGGTAGGAGGCATTCGGTGGCAGCAGACGGTCCCGTAAGTAACCCGGCCCTGTGCCATGGAGCGCTTTAAAGATCATTACCAAAACCTTGAAGTGCACCCGGAAAGCCACAGGTAGCCAGTGCAGTCTGCGCAGGAGAGGTGTTACATGGGAGCCACGAGGGGCTCCCTCTATTACCCGCGCAGCCGCATTCTGAACTACCTGGAGTCTCCGGGTGCTCCTCAAGGGAAGCCCCATGTAGAGAGCATTGCAGTAGTCCAGACGAGATGTCACGAGAGCATGAGTGACCGTGCATAAGGCATCCCGGTCTAGAAAGGGGCGCAACTGGCGGACCAGGCGAACCTGGTAAAAAGCTCTCCTGGAGACGGCCGTCAGATGATCTTCGAAAGACAGCCGTCCATCCAGGAGAACGCCCAAGTTGCGTACCCTCTCCATTGGGGCCAATGACTCGCCCCCAACAGTCAGCCGAGGCTGCAGCTGACTGTACCGGGATGCCGGCATCCACAGCTACTCCGTCTTGGAGGGATTGAGCTTGAGCCTGTTTCTCCCCATCCAGACCCGTACGGCTTCCAGACACCGGGACAGCACCTCGATAGCTTCTCTTGTCATAGGGGAAATGAAAAAAAGAATATTTCAGAGATAAAGTTTCCATTTTATAATGTTTACATACTTTGTCAGTGACCTTTCCTAACCTCTGTTGTTTCTCTGGAATGTTTTCAGAGCACTTTGTTTATTTCCTGGTTAATTTTTTACGTCACTCTTTCCCTGCTTATCTCTTATAACAAAGAGTTGGACCTAATAGATTTATAATTAGATTTGCAATTGACCCTGGAGGTCAAGGTGCACAAAGAAATAGACTGTTAGGCTTTCCCCAGCTTGGGCATTTAGGAAAGAAACACCCTCGACTCCATTTGTAGCAATAGGTACACTTTTACTAAAGCCAAGTAGTTACAGCACAAGCAAAGCTGGATCTGAATATTCCCGCTTAAAACCTGCCTTTTCCCCAATTCCCAGACCTTCCGTACTTGACCAGTTCATGAGTGTCCAACGATATTCAAATTTGGTATTTTAATATAAATGCTGACCCTGTAATCTGATATGTGTGTGTGTGTGTGGGTGTGTGTATTTGCTGATTATTTAAACTAAGTATGTATATCAGTGATTGCATCATCTCTTTAAGATGTCATATGCTAAATAAAAATAAATGTGTGAAATGCAACTTAAATAAATGGCAGAGCTTCAACCACATTTTCATTGTCACCAGCTGGATTCTTTTGAGGAACCTCTGAGGACATCTTTGAATGAACAGATATAACACCTCTGGTTGTCATGCCCAAACTTGGATGGGGATATCTATATTTGTTCCAAGATATTCTCCTAGTTGGCCTTAGTAGAGGTTCTATAATCAGCCATGGAAAGTAGAATTTCTTGAGCCTGGTTCATAAACAACTAACAACCAACTTTGCTGATCTAGTAGATTCGTGAATTGAAAACGTACTTGTTTATTCAAGCGGGACTGGCTTAACTTTTTAACTTTTTAACTTTTTTGAACTTTAATAATTTTAACTGGGGTATTTTATTTTTGGGGTCAAATTTGACGGTTTTAATTTTCGGCCAATTATATAATATGTTATTTTAACTGTTGTTTTAATTTGTATTGCACTGTTTTAATCTGGCTGTACACCTCCCTGAGTCCTTCGGGAGAAGGGCGGTATAAAAATCTAAATAATAAATAAATAATAAATAAATAAATAAGATAGTTCACAATTACCAACCTTCATCAGGCTTGACGCAGCAATGCTTGGCAAGAATGCAGGAATGAACTAATTGTCTCCTGCAAACACCCCTCCCCTTCGCTCCTCTTTTATTCCCTATGGGAGGGGCCCTTCATTGTCCACCTGTGGCCTTACTCCCAAGTCGACCCTTGTTCCTTAGCTGTTCCCTTTGTCTGGCAACTCTGTGCATGCGCACACGGGGAACAGGCTCCAGCTGTTCATCTGCCTCACTGCTCTCTGACTACGAAGGCAGCTGATACCTGTCATACAGCCCTCGCCCCCTCTCTTCCTCCGATGCAGAGCCCTCATCCGAGCCTTCCCCAGACTCCAGGACTGGCCCATGTTCCTCCCCAACCGCCTCACTGTCCGAATCTGCTACCAGCTCTGCTGGCGGGCCACAACAACATGAAACAGCATAATACAAGGAGCTGACTAGCGACTTACTAAACTGTAGGTAGTTCTTGACTTACAACCATTCGTTTAGTGACCATTCAAAGTTACAACAGCACTAAAAAAAGGGACTTATGACTGTTTTTCAGAGTTACAACTATTGCAACGTCTCCACGGTCACGTGATCAAAATTCAGACGCTTGGCAACAAGCATTACAATATATTTATAATGATTGCCGTG
Source organism: Ahaetulla prasina (assembly GCF_028640845.1). Lineage (NCBI taxonomy): Eukaryota > Metazoa > Chordata > Lepidosauria > Squamata > Colubridae > Ahaetulla > Ahaetulla prasina. The sequence goes on from NC_080540.1 coordinate 13,669,137, forward strand.
TCCTAGGTCACATGATCACTTTTTATGACCTTATGACAAGCAAAGTCAATGGGGAAGCCGGATTCATTTAACCATCGCCTTACTAACTTAACAACTGTAGTGATTCACTTAACAATCGTGGCAAAAAAGGTTGTAAAATGGGGCAAAACTCACTCAACAAAAGAAATTTTGGCCTCAGTTGTGGTTGTAAGTCGAGGACTAATTAATTAGTCGCACTCTTGCGCAACTGCAGCACACCAAATAAGTTGGCAATGGTGCCCTGCATCTTTGTTTGTTTGTTGATTAAATTTGTCTCTACCAAGCAACTTTCAATATAATAACAGAATAAAACAATTACAGGATTAAAACTCCAAACATTAGAAGCTGAAACATTACAATTAATATTCAAATGGATAAGCCGAGCTTTAACTAGCATAGCTTCTTTACAATAAATATAAAGGTTTCACCCTAACCCGTTCACGAAGTGGCTTTGTTAGTTTTGAAGTTTTATTATGGGTCCTTTTGAACCAGAGGTCAGGGAAGATATTGCCAAGCTATCGTGTTTAAACTGTTCTATGTACATTATAAATGCGTATTTATCAGGGCGTTTTCTATTACGGGAAGACACTCAGAAAAGAGGAAAGCAAATGCCATCTCATATTCAGTTTTTAATCTTGCCTCACAGGTGGTGAGTCCAGTGGATTATATTTTTATACTTTAATTGGATTGTATTAATATATACCAGGGATGGGCAACTATGTCCCCTTTACGACCTGTGGACTTCAACTCCCAGAATTCCTGAGCGAGGCTTGCTCAGGAATTCTGGGAATTGAAGTCCACAGGTCGTAAAGGGGACATAGCTGCCCATCCCTGGTATAGTATACAGTGCATCTCTTTCCCTAGTTGGCTGCGATTGGTAGTTTGTTTGTTTATATCTCACCTTTATTGCTTTTATCAATAACTCAGGCAGGTGAACATAGCTAATACTCCTTCCTCCTGCTTTTTTCCCCACAACAACAACCCTGTGAGGTGGGTTGTGCCGAGAGAGAGAGAGAGAGAGAGAGAGAGAGAGAGAGAGAGAGAGAGAGAGAGAGAGAGAAGGAGGGGGAGGGAGAGAGAGAGAGGGAGAGAGAGACCCAAACTCACCCAGCCAGCTTTCATGCCTAAGGCAATCTGAAAGCTCTGCTATAAACAATAATCATTACCAGTAGCCGAGAGATAATTTATATAACCAGGAAGTAAAGCTATGATGAAGAAAGAATTGCAGAGTCCTTAGCTCTCATTCTCATTCCACGAGGTAATTACTCTGGGATGAGTGTTTCAGGAAACAGGGTGTGTAGAAAAGAAAAAAAATCTTTCTCCTGCAGCAAGAAATCAGGAGGAATCCAACGGAGCAGATTTTAATAGGTTCATTTACTTTGGTGATTATTTCTTGCTCAATGGCCAGGCATTGTTTTTAGACAGAATCTTGATCTACCAGTTCAGATAGAATTGAATTTTATTGGCCAAGTGTGATTGGACACACAAGGAATTTGTCTTGGTGCATATGTTCTCAGTGTACATAAAAGAAAAGATACGTTCATCAAGGTACAACATTTACAACACAATTGATGATCAATATATCAATATAAATCATAAGGATTGCCAGCAACAAGTTATAGTCATACAGTCATAAGTGGAAAGAGATTGGTGATGGGAACTATGAAACGATTAATAGTAGTGCAGATTCAGTAAATAGTCTGACAGTGTTGAGGGAATTATTTGTTTAGCAGAGTGATGGCCTTCGGGAAGAATTGTTGCTTTTACAGTTCTGCATCTACCAGTAGACACCTGGATGAGTTACAACAGAAGAACAGCCATTTTTGGTCCCCGGTTATTTAACAATAGCAGTATTCTCCAAGTCGTCCTCGACGTACGACCGCAATTGAGCCCGACATTTCTGTTGCTAAGTGAGACAGTTGTTAAAGTTTGCCTCATTTGACAATCTTCCTTGCCACGGTTGTTAAGTGAATCACTGCAGCTGTTAAGTTAGTAACGTGGTTTTTAAGTGAATCTGGCTTCCCCATTGACTTGCTGGTCAGAAGGTCGCAAAAGGGGATCACATGACTCCAGGACACTGCAACCATCATAAATATGAGTCAGTGGCCAAGCATCTGAATTTTGATCACGTGACCATGGGGATGCCGCAATGGTTGTTAAGTGTGAAAAAGAGTCTTAAGCCACTTTTTCAATGCAATGTCATGTTCATATACAGTATCTTCAAGCTCTATGTGAACTTCAGTATAACTTTAAACGATCACTAAATGAACTGCTGTAAATTGAGGACTACCTATATTATCTTACATATAAATGAGAGATAGATAGATAGATAGATAGATAGATAGATAGATAGATAGATAGATAGATAGATAGATAGATAGATAGATGATAAAGATAGATAGATAGATAGATAGATAGATAGATAGATAGATAGATAGATAGATAGATAGATAGATAGATAGGGATACATAGAGATAGATAGATAGACACAGATAGAGATAGATGGATTGATAGAGATAGATAGATAGATAGACAGACAGACAGATAGAGATAGATAGATAGATAATAGATAAATATAGATAGACAGACAGATAGATAGAGATAGATAGATAGATAGACACAGACAGAGATAGATGGATTGATAGAGATAGAGATAGATAGATAGATAGACAGACAGACAGACAGATAGACAGACAGATAGATAGATAGATGACAGATAAATATAGATAGACAGACAGATAGATAGATAGATAGATAGATAGATAGATAGATAGATAGATAGATACATAGATAGATAGATAGACAGACACAGACAGAGATGGATGGATAGAGATAGAGATAGATAGATAGATAGACAGATAGAGATAGACAGACAGACAGACAGACAGAGATGGATAGAGATAGAGATACATAGATAGATATATATAGATAGACAGAGATAGATAGATATAGATAGATAGACAGAAAGATAGAGATAGATAGATAGATAGACAGACAGAGATAGATAGATAGATAGATATAGATAGATAGACAGAAAGATAGAGATAGACAGAAAGAGAGAGAGAGAGAGAGAGAGAGAGAGAGAGGGAGGTAGAGGTAGAGATGTACTACATATATGTGATTATATGTAAGCCACACCATAGTGGCTGGGTTCAGAAGCTGCATTTATCTGTTGTGCGGTTTGTTTGAGTTGCGTTGTTATGGTTCAGAAATTCCAGTTTAAGTCTTAGCATCTAGCGTGAACGGCTGTAGCTTTTTGAACAAACACAGCATAGAAAAATCCAATCCAGTGAGTTCTCGTTGTAAATAAGATGATACCTATTGTCCTGGCCTCTTTCAGAGCAGATCTCTGTAGCACAGCTGGTTGTTTTTGCTCCTTAGCTACTGAAGATGTGCTTTACAGATCAACACCATCTTTTATACTGGGAACTAAGCCAGCATTCAAGTTTCGTTCCATAGCCAGTAATTGCCAGGTTACATAAGCCAAGGTGTAACTTCTAAGTTTTATGCCTTAGAACAGGGATGTCAAACCAGGGTTGAAATCTACTTACTTTCCTTACCGGTCTGGAAGTGTACACGTCGTGCATGGTCGCTTGCTTCACTCACGTGCATGCGTCACATGTGCACACAGACCTGAGCATGCACAGAAGGTAAAAAACACATTACTTCCTGGTTAAAACCAAGACGTAATGACACCCGGGCGGGTGGGTGGAGCTTTGCTCCGCCATCGCTACCAGATCACCAAAGAAGGAGCCATGATTGCTACCGAATCCGGGAGCATTTCACCCCCGTGTCAAACTCAATTTCATTGAGGACCACATCAGGGCTGTGGTTGACCTCGTGGGGTGGGTGGGTGGGCATGGCTGACTGAGTGGGTGTGGCCAACTGGGAGGGCATGGATAGCTTGATGCCACTCACTAGGCGTGGCCAACTGGATGGGCGTGGCCAACTGGATGGGCGTGGCCAGCTTGATGCCACTCCCAAAACTACTGGCATGTTTCCTCTTTGCATGTGGTAGACCGGGCCGAAACCACACTGGCCTGATGTTTCCTCTTCGCATTGGGTAGACCAGGCCGAAGAGACGCAGGACGGCCCCTTACATTTTCCAGGACGGCCCCACGGGCTGCATCCAGCCCGTGGGCCTTGTGTTTGACATCCCTGCCTTAGAAGTTCAGGATAAGATGAAGGACTGAGGGCAGATGGTTGGTGGACTTCCACAATTCCCCATCAACATGACTATGGGCAGACCCCCAGATTACAGAAGCTTTAGTCCACCCACCCATCCATCCATCCATCCATCCATCCATCCATCCATCCATCCATCCATCCATTACTGATGCTGATATTCATTCAGTTGTGTTCAACTCTTGGCGATTCTATGGGCCAGGTCTCTCCCCATTTTATGATCTTGCATTTATTACAACTTTTGTGTTTTTCAATGTCTGCCTGGTGTCATGAGCTTTGATGGTGTCTAGCCCCCTTGTTCTTTGGCAAGCCTGGTTTCCTTTTACCACTAACTCTTCCAAACATAATTGCTTTTCTCCAGAGAACTCCTCTACATGACATGGCCAAAATAGGTGAGACACAATTTTGTGATTTTTCCCATCCGCCCGCCTTCCTAATTAGAATTATGATCATAGCTTTTGGTTCATTGTTCTCCTAAAGAGATAATTAAGGGAGTGGGCTTTGCTTTGCTTTCCCAACCTCGTCCCCTCTAGATGTGCTGGGAATTATGGGATCTGAACTCCAACACCTGTGGAGAGGACAAGCTTGGGGATCGCCAAGGGCAATTTTCTGAGTTTTGCTTCCTGCAGAAACAATCACCTGAAACATAATCTAGAACAAATAATACAATTATTCCTGCTTTGTTGCATTTCCTTGTTCTGCTCTCTCCTGCTTGTGAGGCTACACCCTTCTGGTCAAACATCCCGGTTAGTTTCCATGGCTTCTTCATGACCTACCCACTGACCCATCCTCTGAAGAACAGGGCATCAAGCCCTTGGCCCAAAAGGGGAGATGGAAGTTGTTTTAAGTCATTGGGTAATTGTTCCAAAGCTACTTGTAGAACAATCTGCTTTTAAGAAATCATTAACTTGAGACCCATTTGGAAGATGCAGTTTAAAATACGCCTGGGGAAACCGAACATGCTCATTCCAGCATTAAAAGAAACAATTTGGGAAAATTCACTAGTGATAACATAGCTAATGGGAGTCTTGGGGGAGCGGAATCTAAAGTTGTGATGGCGAACCTATGGCACGCATGCCAGAAGTGGCATGCAGACCCTTCTCTCTGGGCACGCCAGCCGTCATCCGTTGTTCTTCTGGGTCCAGTGTGCGTACGCGCGCCAGCCAGCTAGTCTTCGCGCATGCACGCCGGGGAGCTGCTCTTTTGGTTTCTGTCTCTCCCCCTCCAGCGCTTGCCCTTCTGTTTCGGCACTCATGTTCGCCAGCCCTGGTCTAAAGCGTCACAACACATACAAATTAACAGATTAGCAGAGTTGGAAGGGACCTTGTAGGTCATCTAGTCCAACCCTTCGCCCGAGCAGGAGACCCTACACCATTTCTGACAAATGGCAGTCTAGTCTCTTCTTGAAAGCCTCCAGTGATGAAGCTCCCACAACTTCCGAAGGCAAAGCTGTTCCATCGGTTGATTGCTCTATCAGAAGATGTCTCTTTATTTCTAGGTTGAATCTCTCCTTGATCAGTTTCCATCCATTATTCCTCGTCTGGCTTTTGGGTGGAAAATAGCTTGACCTCCTTCTCTCTGTGGCAGCCCCTCAAACATTGGAACCCTGCTATCATGTCTCCCCTGGTCCTTTTCTTCTTTAGACTATCCATGCCCAGTTCCTGCAACCATTCTTCATATGTTTTAGCCTCCAGTCCTCTTATCATCCTGGTTGCTCTTCTCTGCACTTTTTCTAGAGTCCCAACATCTTTTTTATAGTGTGGTGACCAAAACTGGATGCAGTACTCTATGTCGGAGGTCTCCAACCTTAATAACTTTAAGGTTTGTGGACTTCAACTCCCAGAGTTCCGTCCACAAACCTTAAAGATACTAAGGTTGGAGACCCCTGCTCTATGTGGTCTCTGGTTGATTTGGTTGTGACTCCTATCTTGACATTTTCAACCCTCTTCCTACACCTATTCTTGGCCATTAAAGCTAATAAAATGTGTGACGGCATCCAGTTTTCCAAGAGAGAGCATATTTGAAATTAAGTATAAATAGTCGTCAACTTACAACCATTCGTTTAGTGACCATTCGAAGTTACTGAAAAAAGAAGGTGACTTATGACCGTTTTTCACATGACCATTGCATCATCTGCATGGTCACGGGATCAAAATCCGGATGCTTGGCAACTGGTTCATATTTATGACGGTTGCTGTATCCCAGGGTCATGTGATCCCCTTTTGCCACCTTCTGACGAAGCAAAGTCAATGGGGGAAGCCGGATTTATTTAACAGCCGCATTGCTAACTTAACAACTCCAGTGATTCACTTAACAACAGTGGCAAGAGAGGTGGTCAAATGGGGAAAAAACTCTCTTAACTGTCCTGCTTAGCAACAGAAATTTTGGGCTCAGTTGTGGCCATAAATCGAGGACTCCCCTGTAGTTTCCAGCTGATACAAGCAACCTTACTTTAGGATGGACGTCTGCCTCTTCAGTTAGAAAAAAAGAGAGAGAGAAATGGTCCTTGATTTAAAAAACTCCCATTTCAATACAATGTCTGCATGATGTTTCTCCAGCATTAACTTAATCACAGTTTACCTAACCCAGTTGAACTAATTTCCTGTTGCTGGTAAAACACACAAAGCTATAAATTAGCAATGCAGGCAGGGTTCCAATTAAGAACACATAGTAACAGGAAAGAGCTGTTTCAGTCTTTCAACATGTCATGCCAACATTGCTGGAGTTTGATGTAAATGTCAAAAATGATTAAAAAGAGCAGCTACCTATGCAGCCTGAAAGTGCTCCAATTACTGTGGTGATATAGCAACAGCACTTAGACTTATAGACCGCTTCACAGAGCTTTCCAGCCCTCTCTAAGTGGTTTACAGAGTCAGCATTATTACTCCCAATAATCTGGATCCTCCTTTTTACCGATCTCGGAAGGATGGAAGGCTGAGTCGACCTTGAGCCTGCTGAGATTTGAACTGCCAAATTGCAGGCAGCCGGCAGTCAGCAGGAATCGCCTGCAATAATGCACTCTAACCACTGATTAAATAAACATTTAAACCAGGGGTCTCCAACCACCTTGGCCACTTTAAGACTTGTGGACTTCAACTCCCAGAGAGAGCAAAGCTGGCTGAGGAATTCTGGGAGTTGAAGTCCACAAGTCTTAAAGTTGCCAAGGTTGGAGACCTCTGGTTTAAATGATGCAAGTCTGACCAGTTCTGGAGAACCGGTAGCGGAAATTTTGAGTAGTTCAGAGAACCGGTAGTAAAAATTCTGACTGGCCCATCCCCCATCTATTCTCTGCCTTCCGAGTCCCAGCTGATGGAGAGGAAATGGGGATTTTGCAGTAACCTTCCCCTGGAGTGGGGTGGGAATGGAAATTTTACAGCAACCTTCTCCCCTGCCATGCCCACCAAGCCACACCCACAGAACTGGTAGTAAAAAAATTTGAAACCCACCGCTGATATACATGTGAATCTGCGCAGATCTGTAAGAATTAACCCAGGGCAAATTTAAGGGGTGCCTTATTCTGTCTTTCCTCGGGGAGAGATAGAATTGCCCACCGTTCTGCTCGGAGAGCTCAACTGGATGTTCAGAGGTGCTTAAATCCTGCAATTTGAGACACGATCGATCCAGCCTATGCAATTTCATCTTGTGCCTCTTGCCCGCCAGGAAATTGAGGAAAGCTCTCACCCAGCCTTGCCCAGGAGAAAATCCTCCTTGAAAATTCTCAGAATGTAAGGCTTGAACTTGTTCATGTAAAACTCTGTCCCTAAGATTTGATTTCTCTCTATTTCACATCTTCTGAGGCATGTTCAGCAAGCAGCCCCAAGGCTATGAATCATGTAATAACCAAAGTATAAATATTAATTTTGAGAGCTTCCAAAATAATGTATGGGCCGACCTAGGTGGCACAATGATGCAAAAGGCTCAGGGCTAATATTTCTTTCTTTTTAAGTTTGGGGAAAGGAAGTAGAGTTGATTCATTTTTAAAATAATAATGTATAACCTGAAAGTAAATCAATTGTATTTTAAAGCCCTTCCTTCCTCCTGCCTTCACTCACTCACTCACTCATTCACTCACTCACTCCCTTTTCCTTCTTTTTCCTCCCTCCCTCACTGTTTCTTCCTTCCTTCCTTCCTCCTTCATTGTCCCTCCCTCCCTCCTTCACTCACTCACCCAGTGGTGGGATTTAAGTAATTTAACAACCGGTTCTCTGCCCTAATGATTTCTTCCAATAACCAGTTTGCTAAACTGCTCAGAAAGTTAACAACCGGTTCTCCCGAGGTGGTGCGAACTGGCTGAATCCCACCACTGCACTCCCCCACTCCCTGTTCCTTCCTTCTTTCCTCCCTGTTCCTCCCACCCTGTTCCTTTCTTTCCTTCCTCCCTCATTGTCCCTCCCTCCCTGCCTCACTCACTCACTGTTCCTTCCATCTTTCCTACTTCTCTCATTGTTCCTTCCTTCCTTCCTTCCTTCCTTCCTTTCCTCCCTCCCTGTTCCTTTCTTTCCTTCCTCCCTCCCTCCCTCCCTCTCCCTCCCTCACTGTTCCATCTTTCCTACTTCTTTCATTCTTCCTTCCTTCCTTCCTTCCTTCCTTCCTTCCTTCCTTCCTTCCTTCCTTCCTTCCTTCCCTCCCTGTTCCTTTCTTTCCTTCCTCCCTCCTTCTCTGCCTCACTGTTCCTTCCATCTTTCCTACTTCTTTCATTCTTTCATTCTTCCTTCCTTCCTTTCATTCTTCCTTCCTTCCTTCCTTCCTTCCTTCCTTCCTCCCTCCTCCTCCTCCCTCCTCACTGTTCCTTCCATCTTTCCTACTTCTTTCATTCTTCCTTCCTTCCTTCCTTCCTTCCGTTCCTCCCTCCCTGTTCCTTTCTTTCCTTCCTCCCTCCCTCTCTCCCTCACTGTTCCTTCCATCTTTCCTACTTCTTTCATTCTTCCTTCCTTCCTTCCTTCCTTCCTTCCTTCCTTCCTTCCTTCCGTTCCTCCCTCCCTGTTCCTTTCTTTCCTTCCTCCCTCCCTCTCTCCCTCACTGTTCCTTCCATCTTTCCTACTTCTCTCATTGTTCCTTCCTTCCTTCCTTCCTTCCTTCCTTCCTTCCTTCCGTTCCTCCCTCCCTGTTCCTTTCTTTCCTTCCTCCCTCATTGTCCCTCCCTCCCTCTCTCCCTCCCTCCCTCCCTCCCTCACTGTTCCTTCCATCTTTCCTACTTCTTTCATTCTTCCTTCCTTCCTTCCTTCCGTTCCTCCTCCCTGTTCCTTTCTTTCCTTCCTCCTCCTCTCTCCCTCACTGTTCCTTCCATCTTTCCTACTTCTTTCATTCTTCCTTCCTTCCCTCCCTCCTTCCTTCTCCCTCTCCCTCCCTCCCTCCTTCCTTCCTTCCCTTCCTTCCTTCTCCTTCCCTTCCTTCCTTCCCTCCCTCCTTCCTTCCTTCCCTTCCTTCCTTCCCTTCCTTCCTTCCCTCCTTCCCTTCCTTCCTTCCCTTCCTTCCTTCCCTCCCTCTTTCCCTCCCTCCCTTCCTTCCTTCCATCCTTCATCTTATCGGGGAACCCCATTATTTTCAGAAGGGGCACCCAATGCTCACAGAGAAAGGAACGAGGCAGCTTAGGAATGTCTGCCAAGAAGATTTTAAAAAGTCATGTTGGTGCCACGATGGTGTGACAGAAACCAACCCCCTTCCTCCTGCTTTGTCAAACACGTGCAATGGCCAATAAAAGGGAATGGGGCTTCAATCATGCCATCATCCTGACTTTGACATCTACTCCCCTCTCCCAGGTGGCTGATCTGACATGGCCTGTATAAAAACCTGTGGCCAATCTTGTTTTTCTGGGAAACAATTAATGTGAGATTAGACTTTGTTTTCTTCCCACATGATTGCAGGTCTAATTTTAGACCAACCAGGAAAGGTGACAAAGAATAAAATCGAGATAAACATGCAGAACTCTTGTCTAAGACATTGACGGAACATTATAAAAGTAAATTATTACACCAATTTGATCGCTGACATTTCCAGTATTGTGCCCCTCAAGAACAGCTTCTCCTCCCTGCTGACTTTCATTTTTTACAAGCTTGCAATCTTACAGACTTCCTCCTTTCTCATAGCCAAGCTATTTTCTATGGCAAAAGAGCTTCAAAAAAAATGGATTTCACCACTAATTCCTAGTACAATCTTGATCTTGGAGATGTTTGCCAAACACCTGACAGATATTTTTCCGAGTCCTTCAATAACTTAAGTCAATTTACCTAAGGGATGGTATAACAGAAGAATTTGTTCAGAAGACTTAGTTACCTCAATGAGGAAGTATCTTAGTTGCGTATGAAATCTAGTAACCCCACAGCCGGTTTTGAAAATTATGAGGTGGTTAGGGGAGGAACTTTGAGTAGATCTCCTGGGTTTTCTTTCAGCAGAAGGAGCTATAAGACTATGGTAGCTTTATTTTTTAGGGGAAAATAGGTGATACTAAAGACCCTCCATTTTAGAAGGTCTTGAATCAGAGAATCAACTACTGGTAATCCTCAATTTACAACAGTTCATTTAGTGACCATTCAAAGTTACAACGGCACTGAAAAAAATTACTTATGACCATTTTTCACACTAATGACCTTTGCAGCATCCTCATAATCATGTGATCAAAATTCAGACGCTTGGCAATTGACTCATATTTATGACAGTTGCAATGTCCCGGGGTCATGGGGTCACCTTTTCCGACCTTCTAACAAGCAAAGTCAATGGGGAACCTAGATTCACTTAACAGCCGTGTTACTAACTGATAAGAACTGTGTGGCTAGACAGGTCGTAAAATGGGGCAAAACTTACTTAATAAATGTCTCGCTTAGCAACAAAGATTTTGGGTTCATTTGTGGTTGTAAGTCAGGGATTACTGAAGTAAAAGAACAGGTGTCTGACAGAAATGCAAAAAAAAAAAAGAAGAAGAAGAAAGAAACCAAAATGTAGCAATAGCATTTAGAGTTACATACCACTTCGTAGTGCTTTACAGCCCCCTCTAAGCAGTTTATAGAGTCACACATTGCCTCCAACAATCTGGGTCCTCATTTTACCGACCTCCGAAGGATAAAAAGCTGAGTGAACCTTGAACTGCTCAGAATCGAACTCCTGGCAGTGAGCAGAGTGTTAGCCTGCAACACTGCATTCCGACCATTGTGCCAGCACAGCTTCAGTGGTGGGTTGCTCCTGGTTCGGACCGGTTCGCAAGAACCGGTAGTAAAACCGGCCAGAGGCTCCGCCCACTGACCCGAACATCATCATAGGCGATCTGCGCATGTGCGGGCGCGATGCGAATCGGTAGTAAAGGTAAAGTAGAATCCACCCCTGCATGGCTCTATATATAGAAAAATGACTTTCAACTTCTTAATAGCTATAAATAAAAGTTCAACTTTCACTCTACAATTCAAATGTACATTCCATTTTTCAAGGCATTTATAAATACTACTAATATTCAAACCCATAAATTATGATTTCATATTTTCCTGCTTTGTGCAAAAAGTCCAAATTGATATTAAATGAAATTAAATTTCACAAATGAAGGTGAATATACATGTCTTGGGATAATATGAAAGGATCCGATCTGGGTCAGTCACCGGGACCAGAAGTTTTGTCTTCCAAGCACACATTTAATTTTGCAGCTACTAAGATTGTTGGATGAGCAGGCCCAAAAACAGCCAGGGAAGAAGCCTGGAAACAGGCCTGTTGTTAGTCCTGTTTACCACCAGCCTATCAAGTACCGTATTTTTCAGACTATAAGATGCACCAGAGTATAAGATGCACCTTAATTTTTGGGGAGGAAAATAAGAAAAAAGCTGATTGACGGGTGGATCGGCCTCCGGAATATCCCCAATTAGCTGTTCCTAGAGGTGAATTTTAGCAACAGGTTCATTGGTTGTGAGCTCTGCACCTTGCTTTTTCAGCCTCTGAAACCTCCGTTTCATAGGCTTTTTTTCTGAAGCTCCGTTTCAGAGGCTTTTTTCAGTCTCTCAAACCTTGGTTTGAGAGGCAGGGCAGGGCTACATTCAGAGTATAAAATGTACCCAGATTTTCACCCTCTTTTTTGGGGGGAAAAGGTGCATCTTATACTCTGAAAAATACGGTGCTTAGAAGGCAAGGGCTGGGCAGCACAAGCAAATGACAGATAATGACTTAAAAGCCAGCCATCAACACACCCAATCAACATCTAAAAGGCCACTTACAACAGCACTATAAATACCACACACAGAACTGCACATACTCTGCTTAAGAGAAATTCCTTGAAGTTAGGCTCCAGCATGAGTCGGAAAACTTGGAAGATAAAATTTCTAGTCCTGGTGACCGACCCGGATCAGATTCTGAGAAATTAAATTTAGTCAACATCTATTCTCTAATCAGAGCCACAAGCCACAAGTTTATCAATTCTATCAAGTTTATCAACCGTTCCTTCTTTGTGGAACCAACGTCGGGCATATCAAAATCCTGTTGCTGTTGTCACATCTACGAACAAAACACCATGCAATTTGTCCAAGACTTTTGTCCATTAGCCCAACAAAAATCTCTCTAGTCTGAATTGTATAGTGACCTTCAACATTTTTTGAATTAATCTATGTATTTCAGTCCAATGATTTTTAGCTTGTTTACCAAAGATGGTAAATAATAGCTTCTTTTTAATTTTCCTTCCTATCAGCTGTTTTTTTTTTAACTTTCTAAAACACTTCATCAAGTTACAGTATATAAAAAAAGAGATAGATGCCTGCAAAGGGATGGAGGGCAAAAAAGTTAAGATGGTGACTGCAACTGCACAGTTCAAGCTCTCCTCCTCTTTAACATACATGATGTGTGTAAAATGGATGTAGCTTTGATCACATAATCACAGCAGCGGTCTATTTTTTTTACCTCCCCCATGTATATCCAGTTTGATATCTCTGGGATAATATCCCATAATAAACTAAGATGCATCATGCAATTTTAGTTTTTGCTCAGTGGATTGGGTGAACCCAGATAATTGTGTTTGGGAACAAAACCATCAATGATCATCATTTGATAATCTAGATTCTAGAACAATGTTTCTCAATCCTCAGCTACTTTCAGATCAGAGGTTTTAGCAGGTTTTGACTAGTTCTGGAGAACCGGTAGCGGAAATTTTGAGTAGTTCGAAGAACCGGTGGTAAAAATTCTGATTGGCCTGCCCCCACCTACCCACCTATTCCTAGTCCTAGCTGATTGGGAGGAAATGGGGATTTTGCAGTAACCTTCCCCTGGAGTGCGGTGGGAATGGAGATTTTACAGTATCCTTTCCCTGCCACGCCCACCAAGCCACACCCGCACCCTGCCACGCCCACCAAGCCACACCCACAGACCTGGTAGTAAAAAATGTTGACACCCACCACTGTTTCAGATGTGAATTGAAGTCTACACATCTTAAAAGTTATACCTTTAGACTTTAGAATAACTTTATTGTCACTTTAAATGTTGCTGAGGAAGTGAAACACTGGTCAGGTATGATGGGTGAACCATCTCCATGATTGACACTGACACTGTGCCTCATAAGATAACCTTTATTGACATTTTTTTTACTGTGAGCACACTGGCACACATTAAAAATGAAATTATGTCGCCTGCTCTCAGAAGGAAGGATATATCTATTCTGCCCACACATATAAATTGCCATTAAAAGGAGACTTGTTTTCTGATACATTTTCACAAGAGTCAACCCACCAAACTGTTAAGCCCTGAAGGTATCATTCTGACTGATAGAAAGGCTCAAAGGCAAGTTGAAGACTCTTTCATGCTGAGGGCACCAGATATGGAATTCAAAATCCTTCTGCAAACCAACATTTGTTATTGCTCCTAGTTTCGAAGTTGTGTCCGACCCACCGCGACCCCATGGACAACATTCCTCCAGGCCTTCCTGTCCTCTACCATCCTCTGGAGTCCATTTAAGCTCACACCTACTGCTTCATTGACTCCATCCAGCCACCTCATTCTCTGTCGTCCCCTTCTTCTTTTGCCCTCAATCTTTCCCAGCATTAGGCTCTTCTCCAGTGAGTCCTTCCTTCTCATTAGGTGGCCAAAGTATTTGGGTTTCATCTTCAGGATCTGGCCTTCTAAAGAGCAGTCAGGGTTGATATTCTCCAGGCCTTCCTGTCCTCTGCTATTCCCCGGAGTCCATTTAAGCTCACGCCGACTGCTTCAGTGACTCCATCCAGCCACCTCATTCTCTGTCGTCCCTTTCTTCTTTTGTCCTCAATCTTTCCCCAGCATTAGGCTCTTCTCCAGTGAGTCCTTCCTTCTCATTAGGTGGCCAAAGTATTTCAGTTTCATTGCAAACCAACATTATGTTCTGCTATTTAGAGCCAGTTTGGTCTAGCGGTTAAGGTGTTGCTCTTGGAACCAAGAGACTATAAGTCCCATTTTAGGCATGTAAACCAACTAGGTGACCTTGGGTGAGTCATTCTCTCAGCCCAATTCATCTCACTGGGTGGTTTATTGTGGAGAAAAGTACAAGAGGAAGTAGCATTAGGTAGTTGAGTCATGACCACTGGACCTCATTTTCTTTTTTGTCTGAAATGTTTTTCTGCATGTCCAAGTAACTTCTTTCATTCAAGCTGGTTAGGGGGACCAGCAGCCATGACTCAACTTCCAGACAACTCTACCTGGACGAGTGAGAATCTTCATCGAATTGGATTAGATATGTTTGCCACACTTAATAATTTATATACAATAATAAAGGTGGAATAAAGACCAAATAAATAACTATGATAACATTTGCCTTCCCACTTCAAAATGCAGAGAGCCAATGTGGTGTAGTGGTTAAGGCACAGGCTAGGAACCAGAAGATTATGAGTTCTAGTCTTGCCTTGGGCTCAAAGCCAGCTGGGTGACCTTGGGCCAGTCCCTTTCTCTCAGCTCTAGGAAGCAGGCAAGGACAAAGCACTTCCAAAATCTGGCGAAAACCTTTCCAGAAATTGTCAGGACTGTGATCAAAGGCACACAGTCCATTTCCAAAATGTTGCCAAGCAATCCATCCATCCATTCAGGAAGTTGCCAGTGACACTGACTCAAAGGCATACACACATACCACTTCCAAAATCTTGCAAAAAAAAAAAAAAATCTGCAGAGACAGTCCAGAAAGTCAATACTGATGAAAGTCACACACATATAGATATACCACTTCCAAAATCTTGCCAGAAAATCTGCAGGGACTAATCCAGGCACTTGCCCAAGAGTCCACATTGACTCGTGTGGCATACATGTAGCCACACCCATACCGCTACACACCACTTCCAAAATGTTGCCCCCCACAAAAAATAAATAAATCCTGCAGACATTTGTGTAGACCAGAGGTCACCAATCTTTCGTACCTCAGGGACCACTAAATTCATAATTTTAAATCCCACGGACCACTAATATGATCTCCTAATGCCTGGGTGGGCATGGCTAGGTGGTCATGTGACTGCGTTGACAGGGCCAACCTGATGTCACTCACGTCGAGGGGGTGCCTCGCTGGCCTCTTTTCACCTTTCCCCTGACAGCCACTCCTCGTCTCCCCGCCCGGGCTCCTTAGAGCCCCAACAGGAAACAATTGTTGGAGCTAAGCAGCCACCACAAGAAAGAGTTGGCAAAGCAGCAGGCTCAGTTCAAACTGGATCTGACTGAGAAGAGGTTCAGCAGAAGCACCTCACTGAGGACTACAAGCATAGGCTTTCCAAGCAGAGGGAAGACCTGCGGGATTCCAAGGCCAGGTATCGGTGCCTGGAGGCTCAGCGGGCTGAGATGGTCAGCCAGTTCCAGGCCATGATGCAGTCTCACTGGAACAAGGCCCTCTGTCTCTTTGCCACCAGCAGTACTTCCCTCCAGCCTTCGCCCAAAGCCCTGCACCAGAAGGCTGAAGCAGACCTCAAATCGGAATTTGTGCCCCGCTCCGACCCACACAAAAAGACCCCAAAGGGGGAGACTCTCTGCAGCAACACAAATGTTCATTGGACATATCCATCCCAGGGACCGTAGTTTGAGGATCCCTGATTTAGAGCAACATAAAAAATGCAAATAATTTTTCTGTGGACCACCAACATTTTCTCACGGACCACCAGTGGTCCACAGACTACCAGTTGGTGACCGCTGGTGTAGACAATTGCCAGGAGTCAAGACGGATTCAAAGACACACATACCCGCCCAAAAGTACAGGTAGTCAGGACAGGTAATCCTCAACTTATGACCACAATCGAGCCGAAAATTTCTGTTGTTTAGTGAGATCTTTGTTAAGTGAGTTTTGCCCCATTTTACGACCTTTCTGGCCTCGGTTGTTAAGTGAATCACTGCAGTTGATAAGTTAGGAACACGGTTGTTATGAATCTGGCTTCCCCATTGACTTTGCTTGTGTGGATGTCGCAAAAGTGGATCCCATGACCCTGGAACCCAGCAGCGGTCATAAATAGGAAACAGTTGCCATGCATCCAAATTTTGATCACATGACTACGGAGATGCTGCAGTAGTTCTAAGTAAGTGTGAAAAATGGTCATAAGTTACATTTTTCAGTGCCATTGTAACATTGAAGGTCAGTAAACAAACTCTTGTAAGTTGAGGAGTACTTGTACTGTAGTAGAAACTAGTAGAAAGTTTCTTAAAATTAAAATGGTCTGTCTAAGGCTAAGCAATTACACAGCAAAGAACAGCCAGAGCACAACTGCTTGAAGTGAATTTAAAATACTGGTAGTCCTCAACTTACAAAAGTTCATTTAGTGACCGTTCAAAGTTATAAAGTCGCAGGAAAAAACGGACTTACGACCATTTTTCACAGTTATGACCTTCACAGCATCCCCACCCATGGTCACACGATCAAAATTCAGACACTTGGCAAACTAGTTCAAGCCCAGGGTTGCCGCGACCTCCTGAGAAACAAAGTCAACGGAGAGAGGCCGGATTCCCCTTAACAACCAGGTTACTAACTTATCAACTGCGGTCCTTTACTTTGCAACAGCGGCCAGAAAAGGTCGTAAAAGGGGGCAAAACTCACTTAGGCCGTGTCTCGCTCCTCAGCAGAAATGTTGGGCTCAATTGTGGTCGTTAAAATGAGGACCAGCTTGTAACGAAGATTATCAGCTAAGACCCAGTTTGCATTTATTATTAGATTGTTAGATTATTATTATTAAGAGAAGCTATTTATTAGCTTCTCTTCTTTCCGGGATGAATTCCAAAGTTTCTTGCCAGCAGAGAGCCTGGAATTAAAAGGGGGCCTGGTGTGTCCACCCAAAAGTGTGAAGAGATCCACCAAAAGTTGCCAGCGATCAGCTGTCCATTTTCCCCCCAACAGCTCCAACTTCAAACTTCTGTTTTTCTCTCTTTCTCTCTCTCTCTCTCTTTCTTTCCCAAATCCTCCTAGTTCCAAAGATCCCCTGGCTCTCTCCCCTTGCTCGCCCTTCTCACACGCCACGCCACGGGTCTTAAAAGTGCAGGAAAGAAAGGCGTGGGGGGGGGGAGAGAAGGAGGTAAAAGGTGGGATCTGCTCCAACCACTGGACTTTCCAGCCTCAACCCACATCTGTTTTTTCCTCTCCCCCCCACCCCTCGCCCCTTCTGAGATCCGCGATCCACCGCGGGGACTCACCGTACTGGTCGGACTCGGAAGCCTCGTCGTCTTCTTTCTTTTTGCCCCCCATGTCGAAGCCGGAGAGGAGCCGGAGCAAAAACGGTTTTCCCCCCCTGCGACCCTGCGCAGCCCGGGAGTGATGGAAGGCGAGCGATCGAGCGAGCGGAGAAGTCTCCGAACGGGGCGATTCTGAGCTGGCAACCTGTTGCCTGGCAGTGCTCCGCCCACGCTGACGTCACCGCGGCCCCGCCTCCCGCCGAGCCACACACCTGCGGGCTATGCTCACCTGCCGCTCGACTCGGCCACGCCCCCTGCCGCTCAAGGCCGCTTTAACCCCCTTCGCGCCGGCCCCTCGGAGCTGTCCTCGCTTTGCGACGCCTTCCCCCCCCCCCACACCTTAGATGCAGGTCAGGACGTGCCAGCTTGACTTTTCGGAGTACCGAAAAGGGAAAAAAGATGTGGAGCAGGGGTGAAATCCAGCAGGTTCTAACAGGTTCTGGAGAACCGGTAGCAGAAATTTTGAGTAGTTTGGAGAACCGGCAAATACCACCTCTGGCTGGCCCCAGAGTGGGGTGGGAATGGAGATTTTGCAATATCCTTCCCCTGCCACACCCACCAAGCCACGCCCACAAAACCGGTAGGGAAAAATTTTGGATTTCACCCCTGATGTGGAGAGACTAGAAAGAGTGCAGAGAAGAGCAACAAAGAGAATTGGGGGACTGGAAGCTAAAACATATGAAGAACGGCTGCAGGAAGTGGGCATGGC
Source organism: Ahaetulla prasina (assembly GCF_028640845.1). Lineage (NCBI taxonomy): Eukaryota > Metazoa > Chordata > Lepidosauria > Squamata > Colubridae > Ahaetulla > Ahaetulla prasina. The sequence goes on from NC_080540.1 coordinate 13,687,663, forward strand.
TAGTTTAATAATAATAATAATAACAACAACAACAACAGCAACAACAGAGTTGGCAGGGGCCTTGGAGGTCTTTTAGTCTAACCCCCTGCCGAGGTAGGAAACGTTACACCACTAATGAAAAGGACTAAGGGAGACATGATAGCTGTGTTCCAATATCTCAGGGGTTGCCACAAAGAAGAGGGAGTCAAACTATTCTCCAAAGCACCTGAGGGTAGAACAAGAAGCAATGGGTGGAAATTAATCAAGGAGAGAAACAACTTAGAACTAAGAAGGAATTTCATGACAGTGAGAACAATTAATCAGTGGAACAACTTGCCTCCAAAGTTGACCTCCAAGGTCCCTTCCATCTCTGTTAGTCTGTTCTGTTCTGTTCTGTTCCATTCCATTCCATTGTCAAACTCAAGGCCCGCAAAGCTGCCCTGGAAACAGTGAAGGACTGGCCTGCAGTGCCACTGACAGCGAAAATGGAGCTTGGGAGGGCAGCATGTGGCCCTCCCGGGCTCCATTTTCAGCCACCGTGGCCTCCTGCAGCCCTCTGCCAGCAAAAACGCAGCCCGAATGGGCTGCTTGTTCCCCCCGCCCCCATGCTCTGTTTTTGCTGGCAGAGGGCTTCAGGAGGCTGTTGTGGCCAAAAATGGAGCCTCGATGAGTGATGTCCAGCTGGCCACTCCCCCTGGCCCCGCCCCACTTTCCTAAGGCAGTGGTGAAATCGATTTTTTACTAGCGGTTCTGTGGGCGTGGCTTGGTGGGCGTGGTGTGATATGGTGTGGCTTGGTGGGCGTGGCAAGGGAAGGATACTGCAAAATCCCCATTTCCTCCCCACTCCTGAGGGAAGGATATCACAAAATCTCCATTCCCACCCCACTCTGGGGCCAGCCAGAGGTGGTATTTGCCGGTTCCCTGAACTACTCAAAATTTCTGCTAACGGTTCTCCAGAACCTGTCAGAACCTGCTGGATTTCACCCGTCCTGAGGTCAAACACAACCCTGAAATCAAATTTGACACCCCTGCTTTAGAGGTGAATTAATGGCTTAATTCCGAGGCATTGCCAGAAAGAAAACAGAATGAAACGCTTCCTCCCTTAATTTTTTAATTTTTAACTCCTGCCAGTGAAAAAAGTTGGTACACTTAATAAAACCTTGCTCTCTGGTCCACATAAAAAAATACAGAGCACGGAGGATCTATCCAGGAGTTTTCAACCTGCTCTGAATGCCATCTTCTTCTGAAAAACAGTTGCAGCATATCCGAACTGTATGTTAACCGTATTCTCACCCAAAGCCTGTGGTGTAACCATGCTAGAAAATGTTGCAACTGTTTTTGAAGAAAAACAACATCCCAAAGCAGGCATCTGAAACAACCCCCAGACAGTTAGTAAGAAAACTACATGGTCTTGTCTATAAAATTACCAAGAGCTGAGCAATGCTAGGAATTGACAACTTAAATCTTGAAGCTCAAGGAGTGTGGAGCTCAACATCTTAGAAAAGTTCTAGTTAGTACATTAGTACAGGGGCCCCCAACCCACAGTCCATGATCTGGCACTGGGCCATGGCATGCCAGAAACTGGGCCGCGCAAACAAGCACATATCGTGGGATGCAAGGCAGCACACAAAACCACGGCCCGACCGATCTGTGGAAAATTCTCTCTCCAGGGAACCGGTCAGTGGTGGGATTCAAATAATTTAATAACCGGTTCTCGGCCCTAATGATTTCTTCCAACAACTAGTTCGCCAAACTGCGCAGAAAGTTAACAACCGGTTCTCCTGAAGTGGTGTGAACTGGCTGAATCCCACCACTGGAAGTGGTCCATTGTGCCGAAAACGTTGGGGGCCACTGCATTAACATACGGATAGTCCTTGAGTTATAACCATTCGTTTAACACCTGTTCAGAGTTACAGTGGCACGTAGCAATAGCACTTAAGACATATACCGTTTCACAGCTGTTGTGTCTTGTCCGCTCTCACCGCAGCCGGGGTCTGCTTATCTGCTCCCGAACACGGAGGAATGTATGCCTCCCGGCCCCAGTTCTGGCTCCATGCCCAGACAAGCTGCAGAGGAGGCAGCATCCCCCGGCCCCAGCCCTGGCTCCATGCCCAGGCAAACGGAGCAGCTAGACCCCTCCCCCTCCTCCACAGCATGTGAGCCTGAGGAAAGTTTACTCCCAACAACAGCTGATTGGAGTGACCCTCGCATCAGAAGATTGGATAGGCGGAGGCAACAGAAGGGAGGGGCAGGCCTTAATGAGTGCTGAGTCATGGAGCCACACCCCATGGCCTATATAAAGGATCTGCTTTCTGGCAGTCTCTGAGTCAGGCAAAGTCGAACTTATCTTGCTGAAGTCACTTACTGGTCTCCTGCCTGCTCTGAGGACTTTGCTAGGACTTTGGGCAGAGCTGCAGAGGCAAGCCTGATTCGGATTTTCCTGACCCGGCCGTCAGCGGAGGAGTGGGACACGACAACAGCCCTCTAAGCGGTTTACAGAATCAGCATATTGTCCCCCAAGTCTGGCTCCTCATTTTACCCACCTCGGAAGGATGGAAGGCTGAGTCAACCTTGAGCTTGGTGAGATTCGAACTGCTGAACTGCAGGCGGCTGGCAGTCAGTGGATGTAGCCTGCAGTACTGCATTCTAACCACTGCGCCACCACGGCTGAATGATATAAAATTGTGATTTTCATGATTGCAGTAGTGTTTATAGCAATAGCAATAGCAATAAAACTTAGACTTATACACCGTTTCATAGTGCTTTACAGTCCTCTCTAAGTGGTTTACAGAGTCAGCATATTGTCTCCAACAATCTGGGTCCTCATTTTACCAACCTCGGAAGGATGGAAGGCTGAGTCAACCTTGAGCCTGGTGAGATCTGAACTGCCAAACTTCTGGCAGCTGGCAGTCAGCACAAGTAGCCTGCAGTACTGCACTCTAACCACTGAGGCTCCATATTGTTGGTTATGCAGTTAGTCCAAGGGTGAAATGCAAAATTTGTTACTCCCGGTTCTGTGGGCATGGCTTGGTGGAGGACTAATGTGACTGGGTGGGCATGGCCAACTTTTTTTTTTGTAACTTTTAAAAGCATTTTTTCTACAACCTCTTAGGCTGAAGAGGTTGTAAAAAAATGCTTTTAAAAGCCTCTGATGATCAGGCAACTCAGCTGGGATCGCCAGAGGAGCCTTTTAAAAGCATTTTTTTTACAATCTCTTCGGCCGAAGAGGTTGTAGAAAAAAATGCTTTTAAAAGGTTCCAATGATCCCAGCTGAGCCACACCATCATCAGAGGCTTTTTTTTTACTTTTAAAAGCATTTTTTCATCTGAAGAAAAATGCTTTTAAAAGTAAAAAAAAAACACCTCTGATGATCGCATGGCTCAGCTGGGCATGGGTGGGGGGCAGAGGGGTCAGGGATTTTTGTTGCCGGTTCTCCGAACCACCCACTGCCATTGCTACCAGCTCGGGCGATCCGGTCCGAACTGGGATCATTTCACCCAAGTTAGTCCTCAACTAACGACCACAACTGAGCCCAAAATTTATGTCGTTGAGGGAGAATGGGTTAAAGAGAGTTTTGCCCCATTTTACAATCTTTCTTGCCACCGTTGTTAAGTGAATCAGTGCAGTTGTGAAGTTGGTAACTTGGCTGTTCAGTGAATCTAGCTTCCCCGTTGACTTTGCTTTTCAGGTCACAAAAAAGTGATCACATGACCCAGGGATGCTGCAATGGTCATAGGTACGAACCAGTTGCCCAGCGTCTGAATTTTGATCACGTGATCGTGGGAATGCTGCAAAGGTTGTAGCTGTGAAAAATGGCCATAACTCACTATTTTCAGGGCTGTTGTGACCAAATCTGAACGGTCACTAAATGAACTGTTGCAAGTCGAGGCCGACCCGTGTTCATATTTCAATAGATTTCAAGATACTAAGAATTTGCTAATACCTTTCTAAAGTTACGTGCTGTACCTTGTGCACTGAAGCAGTTCCAAAATATCTGTAATCAATCAGTGGGGATTAAGAGAGCCGATTTCCAACCGATCTGGAGATTGAAGTGGGGATTTGGTAGGTCAAACGTGTGTTCTTTAAGTAACCAACCAGTTCTCCTTTTCTGAACCAATTCATCACCCCTGAAGGGTGATGTGTTTTCTTCCACTTCCACCCTCTGCTGGCAGTTTTCACTGTACAAGGAAATACATCTACTCATTTCAAGGACACGCATCACTTCTCTATTCGGTATCGGTATCGTAGTCAACGTCTGCCAATTTCTCCATCCTGGTTCCAGTTGCCTGTGGTGTCGGACTTCAACTCCCATAGCCCTATACCCTTTTATTCTCCATTGGCCTGCTTTTCTCCCCTTGATGCTTTGTGTGTGTGGGGGGGGAATCTCTCCTCTTTTAAATTTACTTGGGTGGAAGAACAGTGTTGGCTTTTTTGGGAGCCAGCAGTGTGCAGCAGCTGCCAAAAAAGCCAACACTGTTCTGGGCTGCATAAACAGAGAGATAGAATCAAGATCACGTGAAGTGTTAATACCACTTTATAATGCCTTGGTAAGGCCACACTTGGAATACTGCATTCAGTTTTGGTCGCCACGATGTAAAAAAGTTGCTGAGACTCTAGAAAGAGTGCAGAGAAGAGCAACAGATGATTAGGGGACTGGAAGCTAAAACATATGAAGAACGGTTGCGGGAACTCGTATGTCTAGTTTAATAAAAAGAAGGAGTAGGGGAGACATGATAGCAGTGTTCCAATATCTCAGGGGTTGCCACAAAGAAGAGGGAGTCAAGCTATTCTCCAAAGCACCTGAGGGTAGAGCAAGAAGCAATGGGCAGAAACTAATCAAGAAGAGAAGCAATTTAGAATTAAGGAGGAATTTCCTGACAGTTAGAACAATTAATCAGTGGAACAACTTGCCTGCAGAAGTTGTGAAGGCTCCAACACTGGAAATTTTTAAGAAAATGTTGGATAGCCATTTGTCTGAAATGGTGTAGGGTTTCCTGCCTGGGCAAGGGGTTGGACTAGAAGACCTCCAAGGTCCCTTCCAACTCTGTTATTATGTTATGTTATGTTAAATGAGAGGCAGTCAGGCCCTAAGAACTAAGGAGATGCATATTTTCACCAAGGGTCGGATTCACGTTAAACTACCGGTTCGCCCAGCACCGAAAATGTGAGAGCGCACACACCACCTCCATGCGTGCTCACAGCCTTCCGTGCATGCGCTTTGCTTGCACGCGCAGCTTCCATGCATGCGCCTAGCTTGAAAACGTGGCTAAATAGGAAGGCATAGTGCTGGGGTGGGTGGGTGGGGCTACCAAAGGTCGCTACTACTGGTTTGCCCGAACCAGCTGAACACTACCTGATTTTCACAAAATAAAAATATAGATGCTGTCAAAGTTCTGGCTGGCTAGTCAGCCACACCTTCTTCTAGGTCAATCTCTTCTAGCAGTTCCCATATCCAAACTTCCTCCAGTTTAAACAGGTAGTTAAAAATCTACAAAGGCACCAGTGGCTTGAGACCAGCAACTTCCAGGCAAGTTTAATGACGATCTGAGCTGGCCATGCCTTTTGTCCCCTGGGAGTCACTGAACCGTAACTGCTGAATACAGGCGGTGCTGTTTTTGGTACGCTTCAAAGAATAAACATATTGAATAAAACGTAGAATCTTCCTTGCTGCCCAAGGAAAAAAATCCCAAAGCTTTACCGACTGATCTCTGCCCTGTGAAATTAATCCAGAGAGCTGTGAAAGTTGGGCACTCAATTAGTATCTTATTAAGGTCCTTAAGATCTTTTTCACAGATCTGAGTTTACAAAAGAGCAAGTTTTTTTTTTTTTACAATGGGAGCCTTAACTTCCAAAACTTACTTTGGCCAGAGCCGCTTGGCTCTGGTAGTCCTCGATTTACAACCATAATTTTGAGCCTTCCCAGTATGTAGGTCATGACGGCTGCCAATGTCACTGGACCCAATTTTACAGCATTTTTTGTGGTGGTAAAATTAACACAATGGTCCAAATGAACCTGTCGGTTGCAACGCTAATCCAACATTCTGTTTTGCCAGTAACCAGAATAAACACCTGGGGTTTTTACTACCATTATAAATACAGGTTGTCCTTGACTTACAACAGTTCATTTAGTGACCATTCAGTTACCACGGCTCTGAAAAAAAAAGTGACTTATGACCGTTTTTCGCACTTACGACTGTTGTAGCATCCCTATGGTCACATGATCAAAATTCAGATGCTTGGCAACGGGTTCATATTTATGACGGCCTGGGGCCATGCAATCAGCTTTTGCGAACTTCTGACAAGCAAAGTCAATGCGGAAGCCAGATTCATTTAACCACCGTGTTACTAACTTAACAAATGCAATGATTCACTTAACAAAGGTGGCAAGAAAAGTCGTAAAATGGGGCAAACTCACTTAACAAATATTTCCCTTAGCCACATAAATTTCGGGCTCAGTTGTGGTCGTAACTCGAGGACAACCTGTATGGGCTGGTTGCCATGTACCCAAAATACAATAATCTGACTGAGGTAGTCATCGGAATTTCAGAACCTCATTTTAAGTGGCATTTTTTTTTGCGGGGGGGAGAGGTCAGGTCCATCGTGCCTTCAAATGCTCACTAAGAGACCAGTCATAAATTGAGGACTACAAAGGGTTATCTATATCGTGAAGCAGAAAGCAGTGGTTTCTTATCGATGTAGCCATTAATAAGGGCAGCAGAGAATGATTTAAACCACTGTCGTTTAAAACACTGTTCGCTTTAAAGACAAGAAGAGATACCATAGAAACATTAGGGGATCATATATCTAATGCCAGGGGCCTTTGATTAGTTCTGAGCCTTATGGAATTGGAGACCCGATTTATTTTTTGTCCTCAACAGTGAAATGAAATGTATTGGGCCAGCCCCTGGGAAAGATATGGGAATTAGGAAGAAGAGCGCAGGTTGCAGGCACTTCCTTGACCGAGGAATGGAGAACAAAGCGATGAAATCATATTCAAGCTGCTGCCGTTGCTTTTCATCGTATCAAAATCCACCCGGTTGCCAACTTTTATTGGTTTTACGGTGCGGAGAAAATTACATTATAAAAAACCCCCCAAGTTATGAAACCCATACAAAAAGAGACGGAGATAAGGCTGGCCCTCAAAACCGAGTCAAAACCTCTTTTGCTAGGGTTGAAGAGGGAGAAAAGAACTTTAAAAAAACAAACGAACAAAAAAAAAAACCCTCGAAGACAAAGACAGCAGACAAGCCACTGCTCTGACTCAAAAGTAAACCTTGATGCAAAATGGCCCCCAAGGAAGAAGGGCCGCTACAGACACGGGTCCTGCCAGCCAGCCACAAGCACACATTTTCACACAGGAGCACGAGGGCGCCAGGTGATGGCAAAAAAAGGCCTTTCAAGTTGACGCTTGGTTTCTAAAATTCTAAGCCTTCCCAGGATGTGTTGATGCACAAAAACAACAACAAAAAACCACGCAACAACCTGCCTGCAGTAGAATTTGGACACCCTCCTTACTTCTCTGTCAGAAAAAAAAAAATAGAGCATTTCATTTGCTGTTTTGGCCCAGAAAGCTGGAGAGAGCTTCCAATTTCCTGCTTTTGCTGTCTGCCTCCAGGTAGGAGGAAACAGAGGCACAAAATGGGACAACTCGCCTCAGCCAACTCGCCTCGGGACAGCTCAACAATTCAACTTGCTTATTTAAAATTATTTGATAAAATTATTTTCATTAATTGCCGTTCACGTTTTATTTTAGTTCCTCCTTTGGGATTCTTTTCTTTAATGACTCTAAAACTTCTAAAACTCTTCTCCCCCACAGCCAGTTGGCCCCGGGTGATTTTGGCGGCAGCAATTTGGCTGTGCCGAGATGGCCGTTCGCGGATTGGCCACGGCGAGTTGTCGTAGACCCACGGAGGCAAGCGTCAAAAAAGATTTGGCTGGGTCACGTAAGAAAGTCAATGAGCACGGGGAAGAATAAAAGGGCAAAACGGCCCCGGCCTCAGCCTTCACTTTAAAATCAAATCAAACGAAGGACACCCCAACCCACCCCACCCCCATCCTCTGGTCTCCCACAGATGCTTCTTCAGCAGACCACGAGAGTCAGACATTGTGGGCGCATCAATTGTGAGGAAAACCTTCAGGAGCTCAGATCTCCTGGGTTGTCTTTGTTGCACAGGTTTCATTTCCTTTCACACCCGGGGACAACACCCCCCCCACCCGCCCCACCTCTCTCCAGACATGTGTCTTCTGTCTTCTTCTCTCCTTCCACCAACGTGGCATCTCTTAAGGCAAATTCCTCTTGGAGCTGAGCAGCTTCGGTGTTCCTAAACGACAAGTCCACGATGGAGATGGAAGGAAGGGGAAGTCAGGGGTGGGTCCGGGAGGAGGAGAAGCGATTTCACATGCAGAAGGGCAGCGGGACTCAGGTTAAACCTGAGAGGCGGGGAAGCTGCTGCTGTCCGGCAGCACATCCTGGTGGGCCTCTAGGCGAGCCAAGCGGCTCTGTTCCAAGGCAATCGCTTCTGCCGAATGTTTGCATTTCTCCGAACCGCACTGGCAGGTGAAATATTTGCTTTTGATGTCCCAGAAACGGTCCCCGTAGTCAAATCTGCAGCGCAGGTTACAAGGGAGGAGGGAAAAAAATAGAGCATAAAGATGATTTAGTTCACCCTGAGAACTGGAACGATCTACCTTTTCAAAACCCGGAACGGTTTAGGGACAAAATATCCAGGGGTGGGATTAAAAAATTTCAGCAACCGGTTCGCTGCCCGGTTGCTGGGTGGGTGTGGCTATGGGGGCGTGACCAGTCGGCCTCCTGCACCACAGCGGGGGGGAGGGGAGTGTTTGCTCTCCCCAGGCTCCAGAGGCTTTCTAGGAGGGCAAAAATGGCTCCCCTGGGCACCGGAGGCCCTCTGGAGGCCAGAAATGGGCCAGTTTCCAGACTTCAGGTATGCTCGTTTTTCGCCCTTCCAGGGCCTCCACGCGTGCCCTGGACTTACCCGGCATCAGCAACGGGCCGTGTGGAGACTCCTGGGGGGGCAGGGTCAGCCATTCCTTGGAACAACCGGTTCGGCAAACCAGATTAAAATTAACACCTGGTTCGTCTGAATCTGTCCGAACCGACTGAATTCCACCCCTGAAAATATCTCATGGGTCATGTCTCCTCCTCTCTTTTATGGATGGATGGATTCTTTTCAGCCTTCCCAGGCAGACCAGACAGGAAATACAACCAGATGAGCTAATTCTACTTTATTGTATTTATTTTTATTTATTTATTTATTAAATTTTTATACCGCCCTTCTCCCGAAGGACTCAGGGCGGTGTACAGCCAAAAGATAAAAACATAAGAAATATACAATTAAAACAACAATTTAAAACCGAGCATATTAGAAAAAGGCCAAATAAAAGATTTAAAATTTAAAATTAGATATCTTAACAGAATCTTGCAAGTCTGAAAAATACAGTGCTCCCACTGTCTCTTTTTACAGCCTGGTAAATTGGGAGGGATTTTTTTTCTAAGTTTCTTTCTCTGTCTGTTATGCAGCTACGGGCTCCCCTTATTCCCCAGATAATCCTTTTATCTGATTGTTCTCAAGGCAACATCTCTTCCTCTCCTCTTCCAAAGTCATCCCTTTAAACCACTGTATATATGAGCCACGGTGGCACAGTGGTTCGAGTGCAGTACTGCAGGCTACTTCTGCTGACTGCCGGCTGCCTGCAATTTGGCAGTTCGAATCTCACCCAGGCTCAAGGTTGACTCAGCCTTCCATCCTTCCGAGGTGGGTAAAATGAAGACCCAGATTGTTGGGGCCAATATGCTGGGGGCAATATCAATAGAAATAGAAAGCGGTATATAAGACTAAGTGCTATTGCTATAGCTCTTCAGTCCACTTTTCCAAGCACCCTCCCCCAGCACAAAAAAAAGGGCAGAAGTTACAAAGGAAAGGAGCCTCTCAGTTGTGGGTCCCTACCTAGGGGAAGGTCTGAGCCCACATTCATGTTTGTTCAATTCCTGTAATGGTATGTGAGGATCAGGTGACAGGAGGAAGAGCCGCAGGCCGGACACACATCAGATAAGAGGCAGCAATGTGGTTGTGGCAAACATCTTGTAAGAGACTCCTCCTTAGTTTCTTGGGAGTGTAAAGGCCGCTGGAGAGAACGGTATTTTCAGACTTGCAAGATTCTGTTGATAACTTACAATAAAGTAGAATTAGTTCATCTGGACACGCTGACTGTCTTGACTAGCTCGCAATCTTGCAAGCCTGAAAGTATAGTTCTCCCTTTGCTGCCAAAGACCCAAGTTCTTTGATAGATAGCAATAGCACTTAAGACTTATATACCGCTTCAAAGCGCTTCACTGCCCCTCTCTAAGCGGTTTAAAGAGTCAGCATATTTCCCTCAACAATCTGGGTCCTCACTTTACTGACCTTGGAAGGATGGAAGGCTGAATCAACCCTGAGCCGGTGAGAATCGAACTGCTGGCAGTCGGCACAGTCAGCCTGCAATACCACATTCTAACCACTGCGCTCCCAGGGCTCTTTTACTTCACGCCTCAGGATGGACGATCGCACTTTAAAGTACTAAATGTTGAGAGTCACCATGAAGATACATGCAAAGGAGTGCATCTCCCCACCTCCCTCCAGCGTTTGCGATGGTGCAGTGGTTAGAGTGCAGGACTGTAGGCTACTTCTGCTGATCACCGGCTGCCAGCAGTTTGGCAGATTGAATCTCACCAGGCTCAAGGTTGACTCAGACTTCCATCCTTCCGAGATGGGTAAAGACTGTTGGGGGACAATAGGCTGACTGTAAACCACTTAGAAAGGGCTGTAAAAGCACTGCAAAGCAGTATATAAGTCTATTCTGAATCTGCAACCGTTTCCTGGCTAATTCCACACAATTATTGTTTTACGTTGGCTGTAAACCGCCCTGAGTCCTTCGGGAGAAGGGCGGTATAGAAATTTAATTAAATAACTAAATAAATAAATAAATAAATGCTGTTTCATCCTAGACACACACTCAACACACAATTCCCTTGAGACTGACCCAAGTTCTTCACCAGTCTGAATGTCCCGGCTGCTGAAGAAAGCAATGCGGGGGAAGCGCAGGTCCTGGTGCAACATGAACACTCGTACGGGGATGATATTAGGGTCACACAAGTGGTTGATGAAACGGCTGACATTGCCGTAATAACGGGCGTCGATGCAGTAAACCTCGCCATCCTGTCGGAGGAAAAACCAAGCATGATCCAAACTGTGATGACCCCGGGGTGTGATACAAAGGCAACACAGCCAGAGAACCGATATGAGTCCCTTTATTATCACCAACTGCGCCCTACATTATCCCTTTATTATCAAAACCCGCCCCCCCCAACATTGTCCCTTTCAACTCTCCAGCCTAGAGAGACTTTTTCTACCAATCTGTAATAGTCTTTGGCTGACAATACTTCAGTCCCAAATGTTGTAAACAGAAAACTTTCAACTTAAAATCCAACAAGGCAAGCAAGACCAGGTAATTAATCCGGCAGGGCAAGCGAAATAGGGAATTCCAGAAGTGAAGTAGCATGGCAGTAAATCAAACCAGTTGGGAGGATGCCAGGACTTCAGATAAACACCAGATGAACTCAGCGTTTGTTCTCGACAACCGCCCCTCCCATTTGCCTCTCCTTTTAAACTCCACCAGCAGCTGTGCCTTGTAAAGAGGATCGGGTCCCTTTCCTCCCTCGTAACCCACGTTGCTGTCTTCTCCGTTCTTCCCTGTGCTGCCTAGGATGAGGAGGGGAGTGGGCCTTGGTCTTCATCTGAACCCCCTCTCCATTGTTCTACCTCTACCTTGCTCTGCCCAGCCTGACTTTGCTCTTCCCCAATTTCTTCCACAGCCAATGGATCTACTCTCTCACTCTCTGTCAGCTGTTCCTCTTCCCCTTCGGATTCAGACTCCAGCAGGGCCTCTTCTTTTTTTTTTGACATTTAACTTTTTTATTACATGATCAAAGTATAAAACACAAAGAAAAAAAAAAGCATGAAAAAATAAGAAGAGAGGGAGGAAAAAATAGTGTAACGGGAGAAAAAAAAAAGGGCACGGACTTCCAACTCTCTTTAGCACAGTAGAAGGTAACAACATTACAACCACAACTTTTTGCTTTTACACAACGGTATGTACAAGCCGTTTTTATAACGAAAAGCCTGTTTCATTTACAAAAACAGAATCAAAGTTTCATTCCCCCCTTCCCCCTATTGTTAAGCACAAAATCTGGAAGCAATTTCAAAACAGAGACAAAACTAAATACGGTATATTCTCTTCTTTTGATAAAAGAATCAGTTTAACCATCTCTGCTTCTCTTTGCTGTTGGGGATATGTTTTCAAATCTAATCAATAATATTTTACAAACTTTGGAATATTATCCAAACTCTTCTGAATAGTACCAGAAGAATCTTAGGGTTGGAAGGGAATTTACACAGACTAAGTGACTTTGGGTGTTCTTGAGACTTTCCACTTTTTTCTTTAGGTGGGATTGTGCTACCCCAAAAAAGAACCTGTGTGCAATTTTGGGGTGGTTTTCACCGCTCCTGTTCAAGGAACAAGTGATAGCCATGCCCCTAAGGGCCTTTGCACACACTATGTGTTGTGTGCCTGGTCCTGGACCAGAAAGCCCTGCTCGGGGTCTCTCATATCTTGGTCACGCACCTCTGCACTGGTTGCCAGTCTACTTCCAGGTGCAATTCAAGATGCTGGTGATGACCTATAAAGCCCTTCATGGCATGGAACCAGGTTATTTGAGGTCTCAACTCTCTACAGTCAGGCCCCATGAAGTCTTTTTCTTAGGTCATCCATTAGATGACCTAATTGGACTAGATGACTAAATAAGATGAAACAAAAGGGCAGGAATCTTCAGACCATCTTTAGCAGATGGCTAAGGAATTCTGGGAGCTGAAGTCCAGCTTGTTGTGGCCTGCCTGTGGCCAGCAGAGGTGACAGCAGAGTCGGACAGTGAGGAGGTTGGGGAGGAACATGGGCCAGTCCGGGGGGCTGGGGAAAGCTCGGATGAGGGCTCTGCGTCAGAGGCAAAGAGGGAGCTAGACAGCGGTGAGACAGAGGAACAGCTGGAGTCTGTTCCCAGTGTGCGCATGCGCAGAGCTGCCAGAAGACAAGAACAACTAAAAAAGCAGGGTCGACTTGGGAGTAAAACCACACCTGACATTGCCACGAGGCACTGCGATTGTCATTAAATACGAGTTGGTTGCAAGTGTCAATTTTGCCAATTTTGATCACGTGACTGCCCCTGGGGATGCTACAATGGTCAGAAGTGAGAAAAATGCCATTATTTTCAGTGCTGTTGTAACTTTGAACGGTCACTAAATGAACTGTTGTGTATGAAGATAGGTGTAAGAAACAGTCTTTCTGTCCTCTGATCCCCAGTTTTTAACTTTACCTTATTGTCTAGATCAAACAGGTATGAATCGTCTTCCCTTACGTCAGCTTCTGCATCAGAAATTAATTCTCCTACATACCTTTTAAAACAAGGAAACATAACAAAGGGAGAGAGGTTATGACTTGTCCCCTTAGGTAAAGGTAAAGGTTCCCCTCGCACATATGTACTAGTCGTTCCCGACTCTAGGGGGAGGTGCTCATCTCCGTTTCAAAGCCAAAGAGCCAGCGCTGTGTGTCAGAAGACGTCTCCGTGGTCATGTGATCGGCATGACTAAACGCCAAAGGCGCACGGAACGCTGTTACCTTCCCATCAAAGGTGGTCCCTATTTTTCTACTTGCATTTTTTTACCTGCTTTTGAACTGCTAGGTTGGCAGAGGCTGGGACAAGTAACAGGAACTCACTCCATTACGCGGCACTAGGGATTCGAACCGCTGAACTGCCGACCTTTTCGATCGACAAGCTCAGGGTCTTAGCCACTGAGCCACCACATCCCTTAAGCCAGCATGTTACCAGAAGCCCCCAACCATGAAGGCATATAGCATTTCTCCTTCCCCCCCCGCCCCCCAAATATATAAAGGAAAGCTCCAGATGAAAAAAAAAAAACAGTTTCACTCACTCGCATATGAAGGTCCCCTGGGGGATGGTCTGAAGGGCGCGGACGCCCCAACCCATTTTTGCCGTTCGGTAGAGCTGCAGGCGAACCCTTCAATCAAGAATATACCAAAGATGCAGTTGTGAAAATGTAACGCTTGCTTCCCTGGATGTTCTGATCCATACAGCTGTGTTTCTCAACCTTAGCAAGATTTAAATGAGTGAACTTCAATTCCCAGAATTCCCCAGCTAGCTATGGTGGCTGGGGAATTCTGGGAGTTGAAGTCCTCTCCTCTGAAAGTTGCTAAGGTTGAGAAAGACTGCTTACAGGGTATTAAAAATAAAGAGGGAACCCAATTAAAAATACTTCTCATAAAAAAGCCATCCTGGAGTGCAGGAAATATTTAAACCAGATTTCCTTAATTTGTACCCTTCAGATGTGCTACACCACAATTCCTCTCAAACTGCAAATAGTGCAGGATGAGAAAAAACAGGTTATGATATCCACTGGAAGAAAGGTAATATGATCAGCAATAATGAGACAATGATAACAATATCCCTTTTTTTAAAAAAAAAAAAAAGAAAGAAATTAATGTGTATTTGTAATAGTACTTGGGAATGATCTTCAGAGATGGGGAAGAGATGCTGCCTAGGAAATGATTAGAGAAGAGAGTCCATAATGGGCAAAGAAAAAAATGAAAAAGGAACTTCCTTATCTTCTCAGGCTGTAAACTAGACGGCAGGAAACTTGTACTATCAGACCTGCAACATTCTGTTAATGTGGCCTTAAAATAAAGTAGAATTAGCTCATGTGGTTATGTTTCCCGTCTGGTCTTTCTGGGCAGGCTGTCCCTATTATCTCATGTTGTTGCAACTTGTAGGGCATGTCAGACTTTTCAACTTTCAATTTCCAAACATTATAGAGATGCTCAACAGTTGTGACATGCCTTGGGGATTGGAAAAATATTTTGGCTGCTTTAATATAATTTAGATGTGCATGGCAAGTAACTACATAAATATCGTATCGTATCTTCCAGTTCAGGGTGTCCAAACTGGGCAACTTTAAGACTTGTGGACTTCAACTCCCAGACTTCCCCAACCAGCAAAGCTGGTTCAAATACTGGGAGTTGAAGTCCACAAGTCTTAAAAGCGGACTGGGACCTTTCGTCTCGAACTCTCGGCGCTGCCTGTTTCTCCACCAGGATTTTGCCTCCGCATTATTATGCCTCGGCACTTTGGGCTACGGCCCCTCCGTCCCAGTCCCTTCGCTGTGGCCCATTCATCGCAGTACAGTTCGCATCGGGCTTTTGGGCGCATAGGACAGTTCGAAGCCAGCCAATTGGTACAGAGGCTCAGGGGCTTTGAGACTGCCTGACCCCCTCCTTTTTTTTTTCTCTTGGAGCAATGAGGGACTTTCTGTTTTAGTGAAAAAGTAAAGAGTGCATCTCTTCTCTATGCACAACTTAAGAAAGACTTTGTTTGCACCTAACTGAGACCTTTGCATAGCCACGGAGGTATTCGGTATGCTACCGAATACCTCTCACCGACCCGTGCGCTCTCACAGAGAGGGACTCCTCAGGGTGCCGTCAGCTAGGCAGTGTCGTCTGGCGACACCCAGGGGAAGGGCCTTCTCTGCGGGGGCTCCCGCCCTCTGGAACGAGCTCCCCCCAGGACTTCGCCAACTCTCGGACCTTAGAACCTTCCGTCGTTATCTTAAAACACACTTATTCAGGTGCGCAGGACTGGATTAGATTTTTTAGCTTTTAAATTTTAAATTTTATACTGATTTTAATTGGTTTTATTATTTTTAGTTCAATTGGCCGGCTAAATATTTCATTTTAAAATTATTTTAAATTCATTGTCTATCTATGTATTTTAATATGGCTGTACACCGCCCTGAGTCCTTCGGGAGAAGGGCGGTCTAGAAATTTGATTAATAAATAAAATAAATAAATAAATAAAATAAATAAATAAGTGAAAAGCCTGCTTTCCTTCTCTTTACATCCTAAACTCCATTTGGATTTAACTGAGGAAAGCATTCTTCCTGGCAGTAAAAAGACAGAGAATGGATAGCCCCACTTCTCTTCTTGGAACAAAGAGGAAAGACCTTTCTTGTGTTAACTAAGAAGATTGCCATGCTATAAAGGGGCCAGGGCTGCATGTTTGAATCACCTTTGCTAAGTTTTTGTGTGTATGTTGCCTGTCGGCTGCCTCAGGAGGCTCCAAACTGACAGGGTCTCTCTCTGAACTGCAGCCCCCACTCTACTCCCAAAGCCCCTGAGTCCCTGCACTGATTATTTATTTATTTATTTTATTAAATTTTTATACCGCCCTTCTCCCGAAGGACTCAGGGCGGTGTACAGCCGGAATAAAATACAGAATATATACAATTAAAAGAAATTAAAATAAACTATTACTAAATGGCCGGTAATTTAAAAGATTTAAAAATGACCGGCTGGCTTCGAACTGTCCTGTGTGCCCAAAAGCCTGACGCGAACTGTACTGCGACGAATGGGCTGCAGCGAAGGGACTGGGATGGAGGGGCTGTGGCCCAAAGTGCTGAGGCATAATAATGCGGAGGCGAAACCCTGGTGGAGAAACAGGCAGCACCAAGGGTTCGAGGCGAAAAGTCCTAGACCCGTCTTAAAGTTGCCAAGTTTGGACACCCCTGTTCTAATTGGACTAGAAGACCTCCAAGGTCCTTTCCAACTCTGTTATTCTGAATAACTTTTTAACATTTTGTTTCACGGTTCCAGTGAATTCCACAAGTGATCATTACCCTTTCATTCCCACATGCTACTAATTTCCAAGTCTCTCCCCCCCCCCCCAATTTCTGCACTTTTCTATTTGCAGAAACGATTTGGCACTGTGTTCCAATAGTTGAGGGGCTCCTACAAAGATGAGGGGGACAAACTATTTTCCAAAGCGCCAAAAGGCAAGACGAGCAAAAATGGATGGAAACCAACCAACGAGAGAAGCAACCTAGAGCTAAGGAGAAATTTCCTAGCAGTGAGAGCAATCATCCAAGGGAACAGTTTCCTTTAGAAGTTATGAGTGCTTAATCACTGGAGGGTTTCAAGAGGAGACTGGACAATGATTTATCTAGAATGGTATAGGGCAGTGATGGCTAACCTTTTTGCCATTGCGTGCCAAAAGCATGGGGAGGGGGGGAGGTCCGCATATGCGTGTGCCCACACCCATAATTCTATGCACCCTGTTCCCCCCCCGTGTGCTCCCCCCACTTTTGGCATGCGATGGCACGTTGGGCCCGGTAGGCCCGTTTTTTGCTTTCCCCAGTTGGGAAATGGGCCGTTTCTAGCCTCCGGAGGTGGGGGAGGCCATTTTCGCTCTCCCCAGGTTCCTAGAAAGGCTCTGGAGCCTGGGGAGAGTGAAAAACAGGCCTTCCCCACTCCCAGAGGCCGGAAACGGCATGTTTCCTGACTTCCGGTGGGCCCAGAAGGCCCGAAAATCAGCTGCCCAGTGTGCACATGCATGCCAGAGCTGAGCTCGTGTGCCCACCGATATGGCTCCACGTGCCACCTGTGGCAAGCGTGCCATAGGTTCGCCATCGCGGGTATAGGGCCTCCTGCTTGAGCAGGGGGTTGGAACTAGAAGAGCTCCTAGTTCCCTTCCAACTCTATTATTCTATGTTCTATGCTTTCTTTCTATGGAGGGAGGGCGAGAGAGAGCAAATGTGTGTGTATGTATGTGTGTGAGAGAGAGATGTGGGGGGGATGGAGAGAGAGAACACAACTGTGGACAAGGAAGTCCCACTTGGATCACCAAGAAAGGAGGCAGGTAATAATTGATTTATAAGAGGCTTCAAGGAAAAGATCAATAGAGGGAAGGAATTACATAATG
Organism: Ahaetulla prasina; assembly: GCF_028640845.1. Lineage (NCBI taxonomy): Eukaryota > Metazoa > Chordata > Lepidosauria > Squamata > Colubridae > Ahaetulla > Ahaetulla prasina. The sequence goes on from NC_080540.1 coordinate 13,705,520, forward strand.
TTGTTCACTGTCATAAATCTTTACATGCATGGATTCATTCCATATGGAACTTTCCTCCAATGTTTACAAAACTGATAAGGCTAACAAGTGAATGTGAGAGAGAAAGAAAAGAAAGAAACAGAGAGAGAGAGGGAGGGAGGGAGAGAGAGAGAACACAACTGTGGACAAGGAAGTCCCACTTGGATCACCAAGAAAGGAGGCAGATGATAATTGATTTATAAGAAGCTTAAAGGAAAAGATCAAGAGGAAAGGAATTACATAAGGCCGGTTCACTTCACTGTCATAAATGTTTACATGCATGGATTGTTTCCCTATGGAACTTTCAAAACTGATAAAGCTAACAAGTGAACGTATGTGTGAAATAGAGAGAGAGAGAGAGAGAGAGAGAGAGAGAGAGAGAGAGAGAGAGAGAGGTAGATAGATGATAGATGAAAGAGAGATGATAGAGAGATACTAAATAGATAAGATGATAGAGAGAGATGATAGATAGATAGAGATAGAAGATAGATAGATGTTGGATAGATGATGGAGAGAGAGATAACAGATAGATGATAGATAGATGATGATGGAGAGAGAGAGAGATAATTGATAGATAATAGATAGATAGCTATAGATAGCTAGTTAGATAGATAATAGATAGATAATGGAGATAGAGATAATAGAAAGATAGACGATAGATAGATAGATAGATAGATAGATAGATAGATAGATAGATAGATAGATAGATAGATAGATAGATAGATAGATAGATAATAGATAGATAATGGAGATAGATATAATAGATAGATAGGGAGATAGGGAGATATTGGCCAGTCACTGGCTTTTTTGTCTAAGCAGGACTAGAACTTGAGCCTTTACATTCCTGCTCTAAGTGCTGGACCAAATTGTTCCTCTCCTGGATATTTCAGTCTCTGTTCCTTTAACCCAGAAACAATCTCTGCATTATTTTTTTCAGTTTGGGAGACAGTGAGAGCAGTCAAAGATCTCACTTGATGCCGCCTTGAACCACTCGGTTTTTGCAGTTCCTCCAACAGGTGCAGGCCTGGTTACACTCAAAGATCAAAGGGGGCTCAATCTTGTTGAACTCTTGTAGCAAACGTCCATCCTGCAAAGAGGGAGAGAGAGAGAGAAGGGTGATGCGGACAGTTCCGTTGCCATGGTAACAGTCTCCCTTTCCTCATTTGAGGTTGTGGGGATGTATGCTGGCCTCGTTTTTTTCCCTCTCCACAACTGCTGCTCTCCAAATGAACAAGAGTTGAGGGGGAACAGAGGAGTTGTCAACTTCATGTTTTCTTATTAAAGTCCGAGCGATGTTTTTTTTTCGAAAGGCAACTGAACTTTGTTTTTCCTTGAAGACGTTTCGCTTCTCATCCAAGAAGCTTCTTCAGTTCTGACTGAAAAAAAAAAACACCTTTGGGACCACCATGACCCGGGTGACTGAGAATCTCCACAAAATCTTAAATTAAAGGTTCCTCTCACTGGAACGAGAACCATTTAGGCCTCACTTTCTCACATGGTTAAGTCTGTGTACAGGAAGTCCTGGGCTTATGACCATAATTGGGGGCCATAATTTCTGTTGATAAGCAGGGTGGCTATTAAGCGAGACATGCCTGATTTGACCACCTTTTCTGCCACGGTTATTAGACAAACCGCTGCAGTTCTTTAAGTGGTGGTAAAAAACAAAAACAAATCCATCTTCTCCCATTCAGTTTGCTCGTCAGAAGCCGGCTGTGAAGTTCACAAACGGCAAGAACAGGAGTGTCAAACTCAAGGCGCGGGGGCCGGATCCGGCCCGCGGGGCTGCCCTGGAAGCAGCAAAGGACTGGCCCGCGGTGCCTTTGCCAGCGAAAACGGAGCTTGGGAGGACCGCGTGTGGCCTCCCGAGCTCCGTTTTTGCTGGCAGGGGGTTGCCGGAGGCCATCGCAGCCGAAAACGGAGCTCAGGAGACCATTTTGTCTGACAGACCTCTCGGGCCACCACAGGCGCACCCGACATGAGTGATGTCGAGATAGTCATGCCCCCGCCACCCACCAAGGTCAAACGCAACCCTGATGTGGCCCTCAGTGAAATCGAGTTTGACACCTCTGGGCAAGAACATAATCCCAGAATGCTACAACCGTCATAAATACATGCTAGTTGCCAAGCGTTTGAATTTCAAACATGTGACCAGAGGTGGTATTCAGCCGGTTCAAACCGGTTCGGGTGAACCGGTAGTGGAGATTGCAGGTGGGCTTGCCCACACGCCCCGGCGCTATGCTGTCCGATTTAGGCACGTTTTTGAGGCCGGGCGCATGCGTGGAAGGCGCATGTGTGAGCAAAGTGAATGTGCTTGTCAGCAAAATGAGTGTGCATGTGGCGAACCAGTGGTAACAAAATGTGAAACCCACCACTGCATGTGACTCTGGCAATGCTTCTAATGAACGCAAGCGCGAGTTACTTTTTATGACCTTCCCTGTAACTTCAAACAGTCGCTAAACGAATGAGTGTAAGTTGAGGACTACCTGTACTGGTGGCTACTACTTCCAGAAATGCAGACTGAACCTGGAAGCTTGGAAATTTATAATCCGAGCGCCTTCGGAAAGCACCAGATGTCAGGAAAGTCAATGATATTGTACGTTTTCTCCTTTTCAGGAACTGGCACTTATTGCTAAGTCCACTGAGAAGATCTAGAGTTCACATTTCAACGAACAAAAGAATTGCAAAGAGGTCTGTGCCACTAGAGGATAAGTGTCAGGATCGGGGTCAGGCAATGGCCAGGATTAAAAAGAGACAGGACAGTCGTTTGTCTGAAATGGTACAGGGTCTCCCGCATGAGCAGGGGATTGGACTAGATGACCTCCGAGATCCCTTCCAACTCTCTTATTCTGTCTGTTATTCTCTCTCTCTCTCTCTCTCTGGCCAAGCCACTTTCACGGGGTTGTTATTGTGGGGGAAATAAGAAGAGGAAAATGTGTTGGATAGGTGGGTTGGATGTGTTTGCCGCCATGATTTAACTGTAAAATTAATAAAGGAGGGAAACAAACAAATATATCGCACAATGCTCCCTCAGTAGAAACAGGATCAGTAGAAGAAGCAGGATCAGCTTCAAGGTAGCTTCCAACTCTGTTACAGGCAGTCCTCGACTTACGACCACAATTGAGCCCAAAATTTGCCGGGTTCAAGTCCTACTTAAACATGGACGCTCAGAATGATTTGGGGTCGGTGCTTCTCTCTCAGCTCACCCTACCTTAAAGGAATGAGGTTGCTGTCTGCTGCTTTAAGTGCCTGATAAGAAATTTGTTATTAAGTGTTAAAAACCCAGGGAAACAGGTTAGCAAAGGCAGACTGTGGCTGAGTTAACATTTCTCACAGGCATCCACATAGGGTTTTTTCCCCCACACATCCCTCAATCTGAGCTTTCCAGCTTGCTAAGCAGCTCTTCTGCCCCACACAAAGGTACCAGCTCACCTTGTCATACCAGCAACGGATGCTGAGCTGTCCACAAAGACAGTTGCTGGAGGAACAGTCGTCCTGGCACGTGCAATGCTGCCAAGATAAGAAGAAGAGAGGTGAAAACAGAGGTGACCTGGCAGGTGATGGCGCCAAACATCATCCAGCTTCTATGCCTGTGTTTTTCCAACTGTGGCCACCTGAAGACAGGGGAACTTCAATTCCCAGAATTAGGTTGGCTGAGGAATTTTTGGAGTTGAAGTCCACCCAACTTAAAAGTTGCCAAGGTTGAACAAACACTGCTCTAGGCTAAGGCAGCTAAGCAGCCTCTCCAGAGGGAGGAACTACATAAACCATAGGTCTGTGCTACCGGCAAAGTCAGCCATTGAGAAAGCAGAGGTAGCAGAAATGGGAGCCCGGAAGCTGTATCTAACAGGTAGTCTTGAACTGAGAGATCTTCTCTGTGAAGGAGATGGGCGGTAAAGAAGTCCGATATCTAAATAAGTAAAAATATTTTTGCTCCTTTTCTTACACTTTTTAATTATTAAGCCGATAACCAGGAAGCTAACTGAATACCTCATAAAGACTAGAGTCCAAATTTCACAAGAGCTCAACATGGTCCTCTTGCCAGTTTGGGCTATCCTGCAAGTCATTCTTACTATGTTTAACTCTTAAGAATCTTAATCGAAGCTCAAATTTGGAACTTAAATCACATTATTTGACTTGGAATGTTGGTAATGCCACGTGGAGCCCTTGTGGTTCAGGGTGTTTGCTTGTAGACATTTCATTGCCTAACTTGATAACACTATCAGTGCTAGTGTGTATGAGACTCCCTTTTTGTTAATATATAGTAGCTTGCTCTGCCACTGTTGTTGGGGGGATGTGTTTTTCTTCTTGGTAGCTACTTGATGAGACAATTACTTTCCTTCTTATTGTTTGTCTTGTGCTAATCCCTGCTTATCTAGTATTGGCTGCCAGAGAGGATGTCTTTTGGTCTGTTTTTTTTTTCCTTCTTAAGTTTTTTTTTATTATCTTTTTTGATAATGTTACTTAATTGGGTAATGAAACATCCACAAGCAAACGACCTGTCAATGTCGAACTGAACCTGGCAGAAGCCATTTCCCTGGTTCATCGTTGCCACACGGTATGGGAGGGGGTAGGAGGTTGGAATGCCTTACTAGAGACAACATAGATTTTTCTTGTGGGAACCAAGGTCATCTCCCAGGCGATGGAGGAAGGTGGAGAAGATTGCCTGAAGAGCCCGCCAATTAATCTAATTGGCCAATGTGACCAGTGACACTGGGGGGGGGGGTTATTACTGATTTTAATTATGGTGAAACTGCGGGAAAAATTCAGAGTTGGTTTTCCATTAGGTGTGCCGATATGATGTACCCAATAAAGAATTTCTTAGAGGAAGCAAGTGGCCTCGGAGTTCTGATTTGCTTGGGTTTGTTAGTCGGAGCCTTGACATGACCAAATATCACTATAGTTCAACCCTGAGCCACAGATATTCTCTACTAGTGGAAGCATTAGATACCAGATTGTGGTCTCCTTCTGAACAGCCTCCTTTAACCGACAGCATTGGCTCGTCAAGAGTTTTAGGGCAGAATCCTTTCCGTCATTTTATTCAACCGAACAGCCAAGAATCAGATCAGAGTCCCTTTGCCTTGCAAAGCATCTGCTCTCCCCGCACATCCTGGTCCCTTTCCCAGGCTAAAATAACTGTCCAGAGCCTGGTTATGCTTCTTGCCTTTGACCTTTTGTTTTCCCCTCCGCTGGCCATGCCTAGGAGCCCCACTGCTTCGGTATGGATCAAAAAGATACCTGTAAGTGGGTGATATTGCGATCGATGTTCATGGTGGAAGTCTCGCAGTTTTCGGAGATGTACTTGTAGTCATCTGGGCAGGGTTCATCATCCACAGAGTTGACACAGGGAATGGGCACGTTTTCGTAGCCCCGAGCCACATCCCTGGTTAAAGAAAGAGGGCAGAACCTATGGCAGATGCTACTTTTAAGCCCACCTCCCTGATCTCATTCAGAGAAGCCGTAAAATGGGGCAAAACTCACTTAGCAAGGCTCTCACTTAGAGACACAAATTCTGGGCTCCATTGTGGTCGTAAGTCGAGGACTACCTGTGCTGCATTCTAAGACCACTGACCCATCCCGGCTCTATGAAACCCCAAACTCAACCACACATGCTGGTGTGCATCCGTTCCACCTGACCATCTTACCTGCTGATGATGCGTTCCGTGCGCACCGAACGGTTGAGGATGCCTTGGCGGATCTTGCGATTGAGTTGAAGGGCAAACCAAACGTCCGAGTTCTCCAAGGTCAGGTCCACGGGCAAATCCCCCTCCTTGTTCCGTATTTCCGTGTCAGCTCCCCTTGACAGGAACAAGCTGTGGTGAGGAAGAAGGACGTAGTAGATTAGAACACGGGTCTCCAACATTGGCAACTTTTTTTTTTTTATTTGCATTTATATCCCGCCCTTCTCCGAAGACTCAGGGCGGCTTACACTGTGTTAAGCAATAGTCTTCATCCTATTTGTATATTTATATACAAAGTCAACTTATTGCCCCCAACAATCTGGGTCCTCATTTACTTTAAGACTTGTAAACTTCAACTCCCAGAGTTCCTCAGCCAGCAATTTCACGAAGGAAGAGACAAGGAGAAAAAGAAGGGAAGAAAAAAATACAAAGTTCAAGGATCATTTTGGGATTAATAGAGAAAAACGGGGGAAGAGGGGAGAAGGAGAGTTGATGGAAATACAGGACAAGCAAAGAGAGTAGAGAATTTTAAGAGAAAAAAAGAAAAAAAGGGGAGGAAGAGAAAGAGGAGGAAAATAAAAAAGGACTGAAATGTATACTGGTTGAAGTGTAAATGGAATTTAAAGCACAGAAAGAGTTGGCAATATATTAAATGATTTAAACATTGAGAGTGGAATTTAAAATAAGAAAAAATGTTTGGAGGTTATTATGGATTTATAAATGATATTTTAGAAATGATACTATGAAGAAAAATTGAGTTTTTTCTTACTTTTTCTTTTCTTTTTTTGATTATGGTGAATCATGCATGAATTGTCACTGAAATGTAAATATATGATCGAAGTTGATGTTGGATAAGTGGAAGATATAAAATAATACAACTATTAAAAGGGAATATAAGGGTTTAATAAATATAGGAGTAGAAAAAGGGGGGGGGAAGAGAGGGAAAATTTGATAAAAGATTAAAATTGGCTGTGAAGGGTAGATTAGATTTATAAAGAGAAATGTAAGAATGCCTTTCGCCATGAGCTGAAAACGCACCTATTTATTCAAGCGGGACTGGATTAAAATTTTATTGGGGTTATTTCTATTTTAAGATTTTAAATTGTTTTAAATTTTTTGGCCACATCATAATATGTTTCCTTTTAAATTTCTTTTAATTTGTATACAGTGTATTTTTACTTGGCTGTACACCGCCCTGAGTCCTTCGGGAGAAGGGCGGTATAAAAATCGAAATAAATAAATAAATAAATAAAGAAGAAGAAGAAAATTAAAAATGAGAGAAAATATATTGATGAAAGCATGTAAGATGTGTTGGAGAATTAAATTTGGCATGAACATGTACCTGGCTGATATTCTGTTCAGAAAAGATGCATTGTATGTTGTTGTTTGTGTGTAAAAAAATAAAAAAACTTTACAAAGGGAAGTTCACAAGTCTTAAAGTTTCCAAGGTTGGAGACCCCTGGATTAGAAGCAGAGGCTTTGCAACGGCTAGTCTCGCGATACAGGATCCAAAACGGAAACGTGTCGCTTGTTGCTCAGCTCTGCCTGTTGCTTACAGGACACAATCGTGGTAGCTCTCCCGGGCAGCGATGTGCAGAGGCGTGTCTCCGTGGAAATTGACGGCGTGGAGGTCACACTGGGCATTAAGTAAGACTTCGGCAATCTCCGCGCTTCCTGTGAAGGAGGCCCAATGCAAGCAGATGTTCTCTTCCTAGATGGAAGGAGAGGAAGGCGTTGAAGAAAAGTGACAGGTATGTTGTGACCCAGGCCCAAGTAGGCAGTAATAAACTTAGTCCGTGGAAAAATAAACTTTATTCGAACAGCTGGGAATTACTTCATTCCCAGCGTCGTTCAACTCAAAGTAAAAAAAATGCCTCCCAAACACAAATTCTTCAGTTATCTCACAAACCTTAGTCCAATTAGGCAAACTGCCAAAGGCCCTTCCTGGCAAATGTCCAGAAGCTACAAAACAAAGACATACACGAAGCAGAAGACGCAGCTACAACGTTGTTTTCCGGCAAGCTGAAATTGTTTTAAGCCTTATGGGAGGGGCCAATCATCTCTTGGCCCTACTCCTGAGTTGTCCTCTCTACTTGAGCTGCTCTTGCCTTCTGGCAGCTCTTCTCATGTGTGCATTAGGAACAGGCGCCTCCTGTTCCTCTGCCTCACTACTATCAGTTTCTGGAGGCTCTGGAGTCCGCACCTCACTTCCCGATGGCCCTGGCTTCCCCGCAGCCTCATCGCTGTCCGACTCCGTTGCCAACTCCATAGGCTGCTGATGAACCATAACAATGTAATGAATGGACTGGGTATCCAAACTTTTGCATGTTCTCTCGTACAGGCCCGTAAAGATCTGCAGAAGGTCTCCTCTATCGCTCTCAGCAGTTGCCATAGGAGGGATCCAAAAAGTCAAGATGGCAATCCTGACCAGCAGGCCCAAAACCTGACCGTCCAGCAATGTTGCATGCATGTACAAAAAATGAGACTTCAATGGCACTGCCATGTCTACCATGTGACTCCTTTTACTCACTTTACCCCTTAGCAGTGTTACTTTCCTAATTGCAAGAATACTTTAAAGGAATGCAATGCCTCAGTGGCTAAGCTGCTGAACTTGTTGATCGAAAGGTCGGCAGTTCAGCAGTTCGAATCCCTAGTGCCGTGTGACAGGGTGAGCTCCTGTTACTTGTCCCAGCTTCTGCCAACCTAGCAGTTCGAAAGCACATAAAAAATGCAAGTAGCAAAATAGGGACCACCTTTGGTGGGAATGTAACAGTGTTCCGTGCGCCTTTGGCGTAGTCATGCCGGCCACATGACCATGGAGACGTCTTCTGACAGCGCTGGCTCTTCGAGTCTGAAACGGAGATGAGCACCGCCCCCTAGAGTCGGGAATGACTAGCACATATTTGCGAGGGGAATCTTTACCTTTACCTTTTAAGTAACGGGGTGGCATAACTCAGAGGTCTCCAATAGCAATAGCACTTATATACCACTTCACAGTGCTTTTTACAGCCCTCTCTAAGCGGTTTACAGAGTCAGCCTATTGCCCCCAACAATCTGGGTCTTCATTTTACCCACCTTGGAAGGATGGAAGGCAACCTTGGTGTCAGCCTGCATCTTCGCTTGCTGCCATGGAAACGGTGGGAGGGGGAGAAATGGGCACTTGGGCGTGTGGGGGGGGGGCAGGGGGGAGGAAGCGTGCAGGAGGTGAAAGTGTAAATTTTCCAGAATTGATGAAATTGCCACCTTGGATTTTGTTTATCATCCTCAAGGCCAACTGTCCTAGCTTCAGTATGCAGAAGAGAGGAACAGCGCACCTGAATCAGAGACTTTCCCAAAACATCTTCTTGGCCAATGATTGAACTCTGGTTGCCTGGTTACAAAAGGGGTGGGTGGGGCTCTAAAGTTTGTTTCAGTTTGAAGCTTCACACCTTTTTGCTTCAGATTGTGTCTGACTTCGCTGTATTCAGTTCTTTGCAAGTAAAAGTACCTTTTCTCTACTTTTAAAGGAGTCAAGGGTTTTTCTTTCCTAGGGATTGAACAGAGGCAGCCCTGACACTTGGCAACTTGTTGGACCAACCGTGGCTGGCTGAGGAATTCTGGGAGTTGAACTCCACAAGTCTTAAAAGTTGCCACCGTTGGAGATCCCTAGACCAGGGGTCTGCAAACTTGGCTCTTTTAAGACTTGTGGACTTCAACTCCCAGAATTCCTCAGCAAGCTGCCTGAGGAATTCTGGGAGCTGAAGTCCACAAGTCTTAAAAGAGCCAAGTTTGCAGACCCCTGCCCTAGACAAACCAACCTTGTCCATTCTGTTATGCAGATAAATCCAACCAGAGATTTCACACACACACACACACACACAGGCTACAGTTCTGGCTCCCGGAAACAAATCTCACTCGTTTCTGTTTTACCTCAACTTCACAAAACCTGGTGCTTCCCCACAAAACCCAAACTCACGTTGTCAGTCAAGGTGACGTCAGCTCCTCGGGTGAGCAACATACGGATCACCTCAATGTGCTTGTGCTCAGCAGCCCAGATAATAGGGGTCCAACCTCCATTATCCTAAACAAGAAACAGGAAGAACAAGCATTGTGTGAAGGCCCAGGGAGAGCTGGGTGAAGCTGGTAGCCTCTGTCAGCAACCAAGGGAAACCAGCCTCCCCACTCACCTGGGCATTGACATCCACCTGTCCCGTGGAAAGGAGCAAGCTGACCATCTCCACATTTCCATTCTTGGCAGCGTGATGAAGACAGGTAGATCCATCATCCTCCTTTTGGCAGTAACATCAGGGACAATGAAATAGCATTAATTTAAAGTTGCATGCAGGTACTTTCTCTCCCCATAGTGATTCCCTCCCTACTTTTATCATTCTCATAAAACAGTGACGGAATCCTGAACTTCTAGTCCCACAAGAAGCGGCCTCAAACTCTGGATTCATGCATTACACTCATCTTTGTGTGCTTTTGTTTTGTTTTGTTTTAGATCAGGGTCTTTGATAAGCCCAGTCAATATGGTTTGTACACAATGGCTTAGTATTATGTGCAATCCAACCCATTCTGACAGGCTCAACAAACCATGGTTGAAAACAAACCAAGCCTAATATAAAGGTTTAACCCGGTCACTGAGTTGTTCTATTAAACCAGCTGGAATAGCATTGTTAATGCAGGCTGTTGGAAATGTGTGGTCTGTTTTGGAAAAGGTAGTATTTTCTACCAAAGGATGTAGCAATATATGTTACTATGGCAGAAATCAATCCCGTGATATTTTACGATAATATATTGTGTTGTTTATTTCAGTATTTCTCAATCTCGGCAACTTTAACTATCTGGTTTGGTTCTGCAACCCAACAAGACAGACATAGACTTCAGAGGATAATTAGAACTGCAGAAAAAGCAATGGCTACCAATCTGCCTTCCATTGAGGACCTGTATACTGCACGAGTCAAAAAGAGGGCTGTGAAAATATTTACAGATCTCCTCACACCCTGGACATAAACTGTTTCAACTCCTACCCTCAAAACGACGCTATAGAGCACTGCACACCAGAACAACTAGACACAAGAACAGTTTTTTCCTGAATGCCATCACTCTGCTAAACAAATAATTCCCTCAACACTAGTTACTAAGTCTGCATTACTATTAATCTTCTCATCGTTCCCATCACCCATCTCCTTCCACTTATGACTATATGACTGTAACCTTGTTGCTGGTATCCTTACGATTTATATTGACTGTTTCCTAATATGATTTGATTGCTAATTAGTTCCCTATGACTATCATTAAGTGTTGTACCTTATGATTCTTGACGAATGTATCTTTTCTTTTATGTACACTGAGAGTGTATGCACGAAGACAAATTCCAATCACACTTGGCCAATGAAGAATTTATTCTATTCTATTCTATCTATTAAGATGTGTAGACTCCAGGGTATTCTGCGAGTTGAAATTTGCACATCTTAAAGTTGCTAAGGTTGAGAAATATTATAGAGGTTTCAGTGGTGAACTAGTGTCTATTGATTAAATATAAAATATAAGATATTTTTTTCTTTTCCTTTTTTTAAGTTTCTATGTTTAATTTACTTAAGATTAAATACTGTTTTGTGATTAAAAAAAGATTTTTTAAAAAAAAGCATTTCTGAGGCTGAATGTCAGGTTTTTGAGGATAAATTATTTCAATAGAAAATGAGCCGGTTAACACACACATATTTGTTCCTGCCCCGAAGTATGATTTTTCTCAAACATAGTGCAAACATGGTGCAAATGATACAATGAGGTATTTCGGACATGTTATTTTGAAGAGTCTTGCCTTTTTAAAAGCAGCAAGACACATAGAAATGAAACCACTGTATATCAAAACAACTGAACACATGCAATTTCTTCTTGTCACACATCAATTAAGGCCATAGAAATTTTCCAGGAGAAAAAAGCTGCACTGACCTCCATTAAGACATAAATTCCTCCCCCCCACTCTATTTATAAAATCATTTATCTCCTGACCTTTGTGTACACACAACCACCCCTCTTGACCAAATAGCGTGCTAGCTCCACATGGTTGTTTGCAACCGCTTCCATTAAAGGGGTTCGACGCAACTTGTCCACCGTATTTATGTTGGCTCCAGCCTGCCAGAGAAAATATTTAAGATTTATTACTAATTGATTTGTTGACATGTTTAACTGGTATATAGGTAGTCCCCATTTAGAGATTGCCTAAATATAGCAACAAATTTGCAATTCCCGGGTTAAGAAAAAGTAATTTTTGCCACCAGTGCCTGTATTCAGGACAAGAAAAGTCTTCAGTGCAAAACTGATTAAGATCTGGTCAGTTTCAGCAGCATGTGAGAGACTGACAGGAAAGTTCTAATGAACTAATTAAGGTCCCAGAGCTGAACTTGTTAATTAACACTTTTTACAAATGCATAGAAAAGTAGCCCAAGAAGAGACACTTGTTTAAGTGGCAAAAAAACAGCACCCCCACAAACAAAACAGAACAGGAGACAAGAACTTTTATCTGAATGAGACTGCAAGATCATACAGCGTATTTGTCACTGTCTCTTATCGAAAGGTTGGCAGTTTAGCGGTTCGAATCCCTAGTGCCACGTAACGGGGTGAGCTCCCGTTACTTGCCCCAGCTTCTGCCAACCTAGCAGTTCGAAAGCGTAAAAAATGCAAGTAGAAAAATAGGGACCACCTTTGGTGGGAAGGTAATAGCGTTCCGTGCGCCTTTGGCGTTTAGTCATGCCAGCCACATGACCACGGAGATGTCTTTGGACAGCACTGGCTCTTCAGCTTTGAAACGGAGATGAGCACTGCCCCCTAGAGTCGGGAACGACTAGCACGTATGTGCGAGGGGAACCTTTACCTTTACCTATCACTAGTTTGCTTAGTGACTGTGTCAGCAACCAAAACAACTGCAGTCGCTCAGCAAGGATTACTCAATGTCAATTTTAACCAATTGACTAAGAGCAGTTTAACATAGCCATATTTAATATACTGCATATTCAACAGCTCTTCTCTCTTTCTCTCTCAGCAAACCCAGAACTGTGTATTTTCCTCCTTTAACTTTTTCATCCCTTCCTCTCTCAGAAGCCTCCTTTCAAGTGTAAAATTCTGCCCGTCAAGCACAGCCAAGGATCTGCTGTCGTCACTGAGCAAAGATACGTACAGGTAGTCCTCAACTTACAACTGTTCATTTAGTGTCTGTCCAAAGTTAAAACAGCACTGAAAAAAGTGACTTCTTTTTGTAGTATCCCCCAAGGTCCCATGATCAAAATTAAGATGCTTGGCAGCTGATTCATACTTATGACGAGATGCTCTGTCCTGGGGGGAGGGTGTCACGTGATCCCCTTTTGCAACCGTCTGACACGCAAAGTCAATTAGGAAACCAGATTCATTTAACAACCGTGTGATTGTTAACAACGGCAGTGATTCACTGCGGCAAGGAAGATAGTATAATGGGGCAAAATTCACTTAACAAATGTCTCACTGGCAACATCAATTTTGGGCTCAATTGTGGTCGTAAGTCGAGGACTCTGTAGAACTTCCACAAGAAGGTTAAAATCAGGAGCAAGCGAGGAAGGGGTTCAGGTGGAACTGTCTCACTTAACAACCAGAATCTGGGGCTCAACTGTGGTCGTAAGTTGAGGACTACCTGTACATTCAAATCTACATGTGGGTGACTGAGGATCTGAACTGCCCTTTCTCAAAACTGGCTGCAAAATTTCCAAAAAGCGATGCATTTTAGAGATTAGAATACTATAACTGGAAAAGGAATGAGATGATTCAAGGAGATACTATCTATTTTTATTTTTTATTTTTTATTTTTTTTGAATTTATATCCCGCCCTTCTCCGAAGACTCAGGGCGGCTTACATTGTGTAAGGCAATAGTCTCATCCTATTTGTATATTTATATACAAAGTCAACTTATCTGGGTCCTCATTTTACCTACCTTATAAAGGATGGAAGGCTGAGTCAACCTTGGGCCTGGTGGGACTCGAGCCTGCAGTAATTGTAACTGCAAGCAGCTGTGTGTTAATAACAGGCTGCATTAGCCTGGTGAGCCACTTCCAGGCCCTTCTTTCTTTTTACAATCAAATTTGCCTGCAATCTTTAAACTTCTGAATGGGAGTTTACCTCCTTCAACTCAAAAAGTTGGCGAAGGATGCTTATTTATTTCTTGCTCAGGGACTGGTGTCAGTAGTTCTAAATGTCAAGCTCAGGACATACAAAGGAAAAAAGGAAACCCAATAGAACCCAGAGGCCCAGGTTTATTCACACACGCACACACACACACACAAACCTGCAGCAAAACGTGGCAGATTTCCATGTAGCCCTTCTGTGCTGCAGCGTGCAGTGGGAAACGCTTGCTTTGTTGCTCAGTCTGGAAATTGGGGTCTAAGCTATCCACTGAGGAAAAAAACAAGAGAGAGAGAAGATGGGTGACAATGAAAAAGAAAAGAGAACAAACAATTGCCCCAATTGGTTAGATTCATGAAAATAAAATGGTAAAATTTAACTCCATAAGGAAACACTGAAAAAAAATCTTTCCTTTACAAACTCTTGATGGCTGGCTGGGGAATTCTGGGAGTTGAAGTCCAGACATCTTAAAGTTGCTAAGGTTGAAAAACACTTATAAAGGAAACCAGTAGTGAAATCCAATTTTTTTTTTTACTACCGGTTCTGTGGGCATGGCATGGTGGGCATGGCAGGGGAAGGATACTGCAAAATCCCCATTCCCTCCCCACTCCTGGGGCCAGCCAGAGGTGATATTTGCTGATTCTCCGAACTGCTCAAAATTTCCGCTAACGGTTCTCCAGAACCTGTCAGAACCTGCTGGATTTCACCCCTGGAGGAAACTCAATAGAATGCCCTTATTCCTATTATTCAGGGGTGTCAAATTCAAAGCTGGATTCGGCTCGCAGGGTGCTTAGATCTGGCATGCGGGGCTGCCCTGGAAAGAGTGAAGAACCAGCCCACAGTGTCTCTGCCAGCGAAAAGGGAGCTGGGGAGCCCCTTTTTACTGGCAGAGTGCTGGGGCCACCACAGGCGCCCCAGACATGAGTGACGTCGAGCTGGCCACACACCCCAGTTCAAACATCGTGGCCCGCAATGAAATTGAGTTTGACACCCCTATTATTACTGGTTTCCGCATTCCTAATTTCAGCAGGGAAATGGCAACTTACACAACATCAGGACCACTTTCTGCAGTTCCCCTTGCTTCACGGAGAGGTAGAGCTGACGTGGATGGAATCGCAGCTTCTTGCGCCTGGGAGCGATAGAGGAGAGAGGGATCAAAGAGAGTCAGGCAAACGAAGTTTGGAGAGAAAGGGAAGCTGTGGAAGGCAAGAGACAGGGCCGAAGGGGAAAATTATGGCAACTCGGCACCCATTTAAGCGTTCTCACCTTGCTTCATTGTCAAGGCCGGATGCCTGTTATCAAACAATGAATGTTTGCTAGAATAATGCTAATGCTAATCATAGTTTTACCATGAAGACAGAGAAGGTGAGAATAGTGGCTTGCTTACCTTTCGGATTCCTGTACCACCAGGGCTCGCTCTAGCTGCTCCCGTCCAGCCCCTGTTGGCAATCCTTGTGCTGAAAGCACAGCCCCGTTAGGAAGAGTCAGCCGTGGTCCTGCGCTATCAATACCTGGGCCGCCGAAGCCCACCGTATCATCTGGTGGGTGTTCAACACCTGAGCCCCCACGCATCCGAGCACTGAGGGCAGAAGGCCAAACAGAGCAGTAAGAAACATCTCAAGTTAAGAAATCATAATGTTGTAATACAGGTAGTCCTCAACTCAATGACCACAATTGAGCCGCAGATTTCTGTGAAGCAAGTGAGTTTTGCCTTATTTTACAGTTTCTCTTGCCACGGTTGTTTAAGGGAATTGCTGCAGTTGTTAAGTTAATAACACGGCTGTGAAGTTTATCCGGCTTCCCCATTGACTTTGCTTGTCAGAAAGTTACAGAAGGGGATCACACAATCTTAGGACACTGCAATTATCACAATTGCCAATTGCCAAGAGTCCGAATTCTGATCGTGAGATTGTGGGGCTGTTACGACAGTCATTAACGTGTCAAAGATGGTCATGGAATTCACTTTTTTCAGTGCCGTTGTACTTTGAACGGTCACTAAATGAACGGTTTTAAGTCAAGGACTACCTGTATGTGATGGAATCTTCAGCGAGAATGTGAAGAGGGAAGTGACTGGTGAGCTTGGAATGGCTGCAATTGTGGAAGTGACAGAGATCTGACTCCCTCTAAAACAGGGGTGTCAAACTCAAGATGGATCCAAGCCCGAGGTGCTTAGATTTGGCCCGCAGGGCTGCCCTGGAAACCGCGAAGGACTGGCCCACAGTGCCTCTGCCAGCAAAAATGGAACTGGCATTTTTGCTGGCAGAGGGTTGCAGAAGACCGCTGCAGCTGGAAATGGAACTCGGGAGCCTGTTTTCACTGGCAGAGCGCTCGGGCCACCACAGGCGCTGACATGAGTGATGGCAAGCTGGCCATGCCCACCCTGGCCACGCTCACTCCACCACCACCCCAAGGTCAAACACAACCCTGATGTGGCCCTCAATGAAATCGAGTTTGACACCCCTGTTGTCGTGTCCCACTCCTCCGCTGACGGCCAGGTCGGGGAAGTCCGTATCAAGCGTGCCTCTGCAGCTCTGCCAAAGTCCTATCAGAGTTCTCAAGGCAGGCAGGAGACCAGGAAGTGACTTCAGCAATCCAAGTTAGACTTTGCCTGATTCAGAGAATGCCAGAAAGCAGATCCTTTATATAGGCCATGGGGTATGGCTCCATGACTCAGCACTTATCCAGGCCTGCTCCTCCCTTCTTTTTGCTGACGTCGCCTCTCAATTCTCCGGAAGCAGGATCTCTCCAGCCTCCAGCTGTTGGTAATCTGAGCTCATGACTGGCTTCACATTCTTCAGGCTCACATGCTGTGGGGGAGGGGTTTAGTTGCTCCGTTTGCCTGGGCATGATGCCAGGACTGGGGGCTGAAGGCACGTCAGGCCCTTCGTCTTGCTCGGCCTGTCCGGGCATGGTGCCAGGGCTGGGGGCTGGAGGCATGCCAGGACATTCTTCCGAACTATCAGCGTCTGGCAGGAGATAAGAGGGGCCCGGCTGCGGCAGGGGGAGCGAGCGAGACACAACACCTCTTCTAAAATCTCTGAAGCCTGTATCTAGCTGTTCCCAAGAGAATGCAGTCAGTCTGGCAAACTTCTTGTAAACAGGCAAGCAGCAATAAACAGAAGCAACTATGATCAGGTGACAGCGTCGTTCTGCTTCCTTGTGCCTGATATTAAACTTTTGTGTTCTCTGCTGTGTTGTGACAATACACAGTTCCATCGGTTTTGTGTCATCGCAAGTTGTACTCGCTGCCTATGCAAATAACACAATGGCGCACAGAAGAATACAGACGTGGCCGTGTGGCAACTAGTAGAAAAAACATGAACTTAAGTCTAGAAAAATCAGAAAAATGTGAGAGAAAAAACTCACAATGGTCCTGCCTTGACTTTCTTTGGTATAAGAGGAAGGAAAAGAGAAACGCTGGCAGGTTTCCAGAATCTGTGATTATAGCCTAGATGGGTGTTTCTCAACCTCAACAAGTTTAAGAGGTATGGACTTCAATTCCCAGAATTCCAGCATGGCTGGCTGGAGAATTCTGGGAATTGAAGTCCACACCTCTTAAGCCTGCTAGGTTGAGAAACACTGGCCTAGATCAATTAGGTAGAATTCTAGTATGTCTTGGGGAATATGTTTCTTGACCTGGCCGACTTCAGAGGGCTGACATGATGTCACTGGAAAGAGTGAGGCTGAAAAACTTTGGAAGCCTTTGTGTGCGTATTTGTGGAGAACGGTAGAATGGAGGAACTTTTGACTTACAAATTTATATCAACCTCCCCCTAAGCCTTGCTCAAATGTGGCCCTTTTGCTGCCTGCAAATTCTAGCAGTGCAACTTTTCTTTTATGGAATTTAAAAATAGGAAAGGAGAAACTGCTTTCTCCACAGGCAGTGCCAAAGTTGGAAGATTTCAAAGAGTCGGTCAATTCTGTGTCCTTTGGAGGAGTACTGCAGAGGTAGGGAACGATGACCCCTTTATATGGCTTCAACTCCCAGAATTCCTGAGCCAGCACGGAACTCAGCTCCCAGAATTCTTCAGCATGGCTAGCTCAGGAATTCTGGGAGTTGAAGTCCACAAGTCATAAAAGAGCGATAACTCCCCTACCTCTTTTTACCAGCTTGAGAGTGATACAGGAGACCTTTGGTATTAACTAAAAAGATTCCATTTATAAATAAAAAATACATATCCTTTTATTTTCTGAAAACCCAGCTATTGGGATTCCTGCCAGACGAAGCCAACTCACCTGGGTTGGGTGGTATCAGCACGGCCGGTGGATTCGGAAGCGCCTTGGCTATGTGACGGCGGGATGGGGACAGGTGTAGAGGTGTCCGCCTTGGCTATGGTGATCTCCTGGGCCTCGGAAGCATCTTCTCCACAATGTGGACAGAAGATCATGCCATTGAGCTGAGAAACGCACGCCTTGTGGAAGCGGTGGGCCACACGGAAGTCCGGGTGGCACTCCAGAAAGGTACCCTGAGAAAAAGGAAAACAGCTCTCAGGGATCTGTTGGTGTCCAGCCACACCTTGTGTATATTAGCGCTCAGCAACAATTCCTAGGATTCCTCTACTTGGCCAAGCTCGCAAAGGCTGTTGGGGATTGTAATTTCCCAACATTTGGGAGGTTACTGGATAGCCCACTTTGGAACTGACAACCAAGCTTGCTAGAAATGACAAGAGTTGAATCTTCAGGAAGAGAAGATATGAAAACCCAAACCTTTGCCATCAGCAAGCAGACAAATTCTCCCGGATGAGCAGGCCTAGATGTAACTGAAACTTGGTCTTTTCTATTTTCCTGATCAACCTGGCCAGGCTGTCTTCTAATTCAGGGGTCTCCAACCTTGGCAACTTTAAGACTTGTGGACTTCAACTCTCAGAGTTCCTCAGCCAGCAAAGCTGGCTGCGGAACTCTGAGAGTTGAAGTCCTCAGGTCTTAAAGTTGCCAAGGTTGGAGACCTCTGTTCTAATTGACCTTGAGGCCTTGGCTCAAAATGGCCACCAATGGATTCATTCAGGTAGACAATCACAGGGCTGCGCTCTGCCCCTCAAATGTCCCCAGAGGGTGGATGGTGACCCTCTCACCCCATTATCAGGTCCCCACACGCCTGCCGATTTTCGTTCCTCACCGCCGTGCAGAAGTAGCCACATCCAGGGCAGCAGTGATGCTTCACCATCCGGGCGCGATGGGTTTCGCACAGGACCATGAGGGGAACCCGGCTGGAGGGACGCATCGTTTCTTGCTTCAAGATGCTGCTGCTGCAGCCATTTAGCTGTAAAGGCAGAAAGGAGAAGCTGTCTCCACTTGTTTTGTGAGCCAGGTCTCGCTAATTTATTAGGGCAATGTTTCAAACTTGGATGACTTTACGACGTATGGACTTCAACCTCCAGAATTCTCTCAGTCAACCATGCTGGCTAGGGAATTCTGGGAGTTGAAGTTCACGCATTTTAAAACCCCTCAGATTGAGAAACACTGCATTGGGGGCTAAGCTACTCTGTTTCAGACAGCAGGAGACACTCAGCCGAGCAAAAGTAGACCCGTTTCATTCAGATGTCAAGCTTGCCATCTGCAGCTAAAACTTAATGTCAAAGTTCAGCTTATAAATTGGGTTGAGGATTATTTGTATTGGACAAAATCCTTATTCGTTATTTAGAACAGGGATCTCCAGACTGGGCAACTTTTATGTTGTGACCCAGGCCCAAGTAGGTAGTAGGAAACTCAGTCAGTGTAAAAACAAACAAACTTTATTCGAACAGCTGAGATTACTTCATTCCCAGCATAGTTCAACTAAATTAAAGCAATAATTTAATCCCAATGCAAATTCCTCAGTTCTATCACCAACCTTGGTCCAATTAGGCAATTTGCCAAAGGCCTTTCTTAGCAAAAGTTCAGAAGACAGCGATACAAAATGAATGCAATCAACGTTGTTTTTTGGCCAAGAGCCCAAATGCTGTTGCTGGTCTTTTAAGCCTTATGGGAGGGGCCAATCATCTCTTGGCCCTACTCCTGAGTCATCCTCTTTGTTTGAGCTGCTCTTGCCTTCTGGCAGCTCTTCTCACGCGTGCATTAGGAACAGGCTCCTCCTGTTCCTCTGCCTCACTACTGTCAGTCTTTGGAGGCTCTGGATTCCGCACCTCACTCCCTGATGGCCCTGGCCCCACCTCAGTCTCCGATGCAGAGCCCTCATTCCTCCAGGACTGGCCCACGCTCTTCCTCAGCCTCATCGCTGTACAACTCCGTTGCCAGCTCCCCAGGCTGCTGGCGGATCACAACATTTTAAGACTTGTGGACTTCAACTCCCAGAATCCCCCAGCCAGCCATGCTGGCTGGGCATTCTGGGAGTTGAAGTCCACAACTCTTAAAGTCACATAGTTTGGAGACCCCTGATTTAGAAGCAACAGAGGGTTTGCAATGAATGCTTTGACTTAAAAAAAAATCAATAGGGTAAAATGGAAAGGACTTCAGTAGAGCCATCTGGAGCCTCTTCCTTCCAGATCCCCTATCCTTGCTTACCTCCCCGTCAGCACTCTCGGTTGCCATGCACTGATTTCCAGCCTGCTGGCTAAGCCGCTCAATGGTTGGAGCTTCCATGCGGCAAGAACACAACGGAAGTTCCTCAAAGCGTTCGGTTTCCAGCGAACTTGTCTCATTAGACACACCTGGGAAAGGGGAGGAGATGATGATGAAGTAGCCTTTTCTAAGGTAAGTAGAACAGCAAGGGGAGGGGGAACAGCTGTGCTGCGCGATTTAGATTCCTGCTTTCTAGCGAATATATATTGCACGGCACAGCTGATGGTCTGAAATACCGGTTCATCCAAACTGGTAGCATTTTTTAAAGTATCGATTCACTTGAAACCAGTGGCTTTTATTACTACCGGTTTGGGAGAAGCGGTCCGAATCGATAGCATTTCACCCCTGAATTCTCCCCTTTAAAAAAGGAAACCCCCACCCCCCCAAAGGAAACACAGCTTGAATTCTTGAACCCACTACTCCGAAAGAAGAGAAGGGATGGGTGGGCACACACCGGCATTGTTGGGGGACAGTGCCCCCTCGTTGGGCAGCTCCAGGCTGCTGGCGGATCACAACATTTTAAGACTTGTGGACTTCAACTCCCAGAATCCCCCAGCCAGCCATGCTGGCTGGGCATTCTGGGAGTTGAAGTCCACAACTCTTAAAGTCACATAGTTTGGAGACCCCTGATTTAGAAGCAACAGAGGGTTTGCAATGAATGCTTTGACTTAAAAAAAAATCAATAAGGTAAAATGGAAAGGACTTCAGTAGAGCCATCTGGAGCCTCTTCCTTCCAGATCCCCTATCCTTGCTTACCTCCCCGTCAGCACTCTCGGTTGCCATGCACTGATTTCCAGCCTGCTGGCTAAGCCGCTCAATGGTTGGAGCTTCCATGCGGCAAGAACACAACGGAAGTTCCTCAAAGCGTTCGGTTTCCAGCGAACTTGTCTCATTAGACACACCTGGGAAAGGGGAGGAGATGATGATGAAGTAGCCTTTTCTAAGGTAAGTAGAACAGGAAGGGGAGGGGGAACAGCTGTGTTGCGCGATTTAGATTTCTGCTTTCTAGCGAATATATATTGCACGGCACAGCTGATGGTCTGAAATACCGGTTCATCCAAACCGGTAGCATTTTTTAAAGTATCGATTCACTTGAAACCAGTAGCTTTTATTACTACCGGTTTGGGAGAACCGGTCCGAATCGATAGCATTTCACCCCTGAATTCTCCCCTTTAAAAAAGAAAACCCCCACCCCCCCAAAGGAAACACAGCTTGAATTCTTGAACCCACTACTCCGAAAGAAGAGAAGGGATGGGTGGGCACACACCGGCATTGTTGGGGGACAGTGCCCCCTCGTTGGGCAGCTCCAGGCAGCCAAGAGGCACCTCCGTATACTCGCTCTGGGTGGCTGACGGGCCACCATTCAGACCTAAGGAAGGAAATAGAGAAAGAGGATGTCCCCAGTAAGGAAAAAGTACATCCATCAGATGCCTTTTGATTTCTTTTCATTCAATAATTCCTATTTTGATGGCCTTTTCCTCTGGAGGTTCTGAGTGAAACTAGCAGCCACTTCAGATTTTGCAACCTCTTAAATATTTTCAGATCAGGTCAACAGCTACAGGTAGTCCTCAATGTACAAACATTTCATTTAGTGACCGTTTGAAGTTGTTAAGTAAAACTGGCTTCCCCATTGACTTTTCCTGTCAGAAGGTCACAAAAGGGGGTCCTATGATCTGAAAAAAGTGACATGGCTATTTTTCACACTTACAACCGCTGCAGCATGGTCAGCCATGTGATCAAAATTTGGACGCTTGCCAATTGATTCGTATTTATGATGGTTGCAGTGTCCCAGCGTCATGACATTCCTCCTTTGTGACCTTTGGATCAGCAAAGTCGATGGGGAAGCCAGATGTACTTAACGACAGTGATACTAGCTCAGTGCTTCTCAATTATTTTCTGTCATGCCCCCCTAGGAAGAAGAAAACATTTTTCGCGCCCCCCCCTCCCCGCGCGACTTTCTTTCAGGCGTTTTTCTCCTTGAAAGGGAGGAGCATGCGCAGTCACATGTACTGGCAGTCCCACACTAAAGATGGCTCCGACAGGCTCGTGTCACAAGGGTTTTGGACAGCCAATCAGATGCTCCCGTTGTTCTCTGATTGGATACAGAGACATAAACACGGGGCTTAGCTTGTTTGCTGAGGTCAAACGCGCCCCCCTTTACGGAGCCTCGCGCCCCCCCTGGGGGGCGCGCCCCACTATTTGAGAAACGCTGTACTAGCTTAACAACTGCAGTGACTCACAACTGTGGTGAGAAAGGTCGTAAAATGGGGCAAAATTCGCTCAGCAACAGAAATCTTGGGTTCATTTGTGGTCATAGGTTGAGGACTACCTGTACTACAGGTATTCCTTGACTTACAACCACTCATTTAGTGACGGTTCATAATTACAACGGCATGGAAAAAAAATAACTTACGACCGGTTTTCACATTTACAATCATTTCTGCATCCCCATGATCAAAATTCGGATACTTGGCAACCAGCATGTATTTATCCCCACCGTAGTGTCCCGAGATCATAGGTCTTCTGACAGGAAAAATCAATGGGGAAGCCAGATTCACTTAACAACCATGTGACTAGCTTAACAACGGCAGTGATTCACTTAACAGCTGTGGCAAGAAAGGTCGTAAAATGGGGAAAACTCACTTAACGATGGTTTCCCCTAGCAACAAACATTTGGGGCTCGATTCTGGCCATACATTTGAGGACTACCTGTGTTTCTTTGGTAACGGTTGGAGCAGTTTATTGAATCTCTCAGCTTCCAGAGATGGCAGCAAAATTACTTTATGCACAAAATGGAAGGACGCTTGGATCCCCACAATGGACAAGTGGCTGCAAAAGTTGATGGAGTTAGCAAAGATGACTAAATTATTTTGATCAAAGAAAAAAAAAATACAAATAGCTTTTATTTGTACTTGGAAACTGCTTCTGGACTTTGTGTTCGAGGTGGAAAAAAATGAAACCAATTTTGGCCTTTACAGATTGGATAGATTTGTTAGAAATGGCCAGTTTATACTAGTACTAGCTGGATGCCCGTGCTTCGCTACGAAACTATGTGCTCCGGCTTGATAAATCGACACTTACAGCCTGAAACCTAATGTAGAATGTGTAACTCTGTAGCATCAGAGTGTGTTAATATAATGCAATGGCAATTGGAACGGAGGGGGAGTAGAATGTCCCAGTCCGCAGCATCCATTGGTATTCATCTGACTAGCATCCTATCAGTGTGTGAGAGAGTTGAGGGGTTTTTTGGAAACTTAAACAGTATTTGCTGTGTGAGCAAGAAGGAGACAGGAAGCAGGCTGGGTGTGGCTTAGTTCAACTGTTCTGTAGTTAAGCTGCTTGCTACTGTGAAAGTAAAACTGAAAGTGAAACTCCTCTCCTCTGCTTGTGTTTTGCATTTGGAAGAGATTTCTTTTCTGGTGGGGAGGGGGAGTAGAATTCCTTAGCATCAGAGGGCTGTTTGGAAAGTGAAACAGTAGTTGCTGTGTGAGCAAGAAGGAGACAGGAAGGAGCCTGGCCGTGGCTTAGCTCAAGTGTTCTGTATTAAAGCTGCTTCCTGCTGTGAAAGTAAAACTGAAAGTGAAACTCCTCTTCTCTGCTTGTGTTTTGCATTTGGAACAGATTTCTTTTCAGGTGGGAAATGGGAGTAAAACTCCTTAGCATCAGAGCATGTTAATAATAATATAGGAAATACTAATGCTCTAATGGTCATTTCAAAAAATCCTTTCTTAGTGAGCACCTAGAAGCCAAGAGGAACATATGTGGCAAATTTCAAGTTTGTTGGCTTTACGGTTCTGGAGATTTCGTGATTACAGCATGAGTGGTTTTTGCTTTTATATATATAGATATAAAAGTAAAAAGTTGAGGTATGATGTCAATGCCTTATTCTACTGCACCAAAGGTATTGGGAGGTCAGTGCCTTTTTTTTTCCTTTTTCCCCTTCTTTTTTACATTCTTCCTTTCCCTTCTTCCCTTCCCTATTTTTCCCACTGTCTGTTTTTCTATTTTATATTATAAACCAATGAAAAACTGTAAATTAGGATTGCAAAGGGAGAGAGAATAAATACTCTGCATTCTAGGTTTGGTTGCCTTGAGAGAAAATCACCTTTGTTTTCCTTGGGATGTGGCTCTTTGCGCTTCCGTTTTCGGGATGGTTTGATCCAGGGACTGTCGTGCCGCCAGCGCTTCCGGGCTTTGCGTTTGGAGCTGGAGGCAGTGCTCTAGAAAACAAGAAAAACAGAAGAGCCCCCCGAGAATGATGAGCAGGAGCAGAGATCAAGGCCAGGAACAATGAGCTACTCCATGCATCTTGGCCTTAAATGGGTAAAGAGCCTCATCTACTACATTAGACATTAGTCATTTTTGGCAGTCCTCGGGTTATGGCCACAATTTCTGTTGCAAAGTGAAACAGAAGAGGCATGCAGAACCCTCTCTGTGAGCACATGTGCTGTTGCCAGCTGCTCTTCCGGGTTCTCTTGCGTGCATGCGCGCCGGACAGCTGCTCTTTTCTGGGTTCCGGCACACCAGCTGGTTTATGGAAATTCCGTTTCCAACTGTGGTCATAAGTCAAGATCTACCTGTACATGTGACTGAGCAATAAATCAGAGGGGGCTACTCTTGCCTGAAAGCTTTCGGGTCCACAGAGTGCAAATTAGTAGCTTAGTAGCAATATGCCAAAGGTGCTTTTTTTCAATAGGCAACTGGACTTTGTTTTTCCTTGAAGACATTTCGCTTCTCATCCAAGAAGCTTTTTCAGTTCTGACTGAATAGTGGAGGATGGAAAGTTTTATATTCCTTGCAGTCATCTGGTCGTTAGCACTCTTTCTGTGAGTCATTGACGCCACTTGGAGGTTCATCTGTTCCCTCATGAGGAATATAAATCTATCTATCCTCCACTGTTCGGTCAGAACTGAAGAAGCTTCTTGGATGAGATGTGAAACGACTTCAAGGAAAAAACCAGAAAGTCCAGTTGGCCTTTTGAAAAAAAGCACCTTTGGGACAACTATGACTGAGAATCTCCATAGACATTTAGTAGCAATACTTATCTGCTTGTAACTAAGTACGGTAGACGTAAAACGAAATAGCAATTGACAGAATTAGAAACTGCAATTAATTGTAACACTAATGTAAAACAAGAGGCCTCTAAACCAAATGGGCCTCAACGTTTCAAAATATTCACCTCTGTGCATTAAAACGAACAGATCTGAATTACATGAAGTGATTAATAGAAATCTTACAAATAAATAAACTGAGGGGTCACCGAGAATAAATCCTTATCCAATCAAGATGAGGGTCAACTCACTCTATCAGAGATGTTTCCTGACTCTTCCTCATCATCTTCATCATCATCATCTTCTTCCTCTTCCTCCTCCTCTTCCTCTTCTTCTTCCTCCTCCTCTTCTTCTTCCTCTTCCTCACTCATATGTTCTCCAGTAACATCTGCATCAGACTATAACCAACATAAATGAATTAATTAAAACATGAAGTGGGAAAAAGAAAAGTAAAATTGGAAGTCCTGTTCTAACTAGACTTCCAATGGGGGCTTCTTATTCTGATGGAACTTCCTGTGTAACTACCCAAAAAAAATCTGGAATATGCTGTCACCGATAAGTATTTTCAAGGTAGACCTCTAACCAGATGTTTTCCTAAAGGAATATCTGTTCATTAAATGCCACAGGGAAACTCAACATTTTTATTTATGACACGAGGGGGAAACTCTGTGAAATTTCTAAAGTTGAAGGGGCACTAAATTAAGTTTGCAAGGGCTCTGCTTCCAATTTGCAAGCGTATCTCCTCCATGTTCCCTACGTGAGGCAAAATAAAATATCCAAAATAAGAAATTGTATAAGTGTCATTTTGCATAATTTACACTGAAATGATTTTTCAGACTATTCAGTCTGATTTGAATACAGCACAGAATATCTAATCTTTGGAAAAATTCTCTTAGGTCTACTCACAATTTTTCACAAGAAACATGGGAAAGAGATCCAAAATGTCCAGGGTTGGAATTTAAAACTTTTAAAAGAAGTCCCATATAGCTCTGTAAGGAAGTATTTTATTTTATTTTATAATAAATAATAATAAATAATACCGTGTTTTCCCGAAAATAAGACCCTGTTTTATATTTTTTTGAACCCTGAAATAAGCGCTTGGCCTTATTGCCATGCTCTCAAAAGCCCGATTGGGCTTATTATCAGGGGATGTCTTATTTTGGGGGAAACAGGGTATATAATATAACATAATATAATAAATAAAATATTTTCTTTCTCTATAAGGTATACCGTAGGTCCTTGTTAATGACAAGTGGGGCTGGAATTGTCATAGCTAAACATCGTCATCATGTAACTGTGACATCATGTAACTGTGCCACTTAGTGACAGAAACTGGTACTCCTGGCTGCTATAGCTAAGCAAATCATGACAGCTGGGACACTGTGATAGTCAGGTGACTCTCAGTGCCAGTCCCGAAGTTCTGTTTTTCATAAGTTTGAAGGGTCCCTGAATGAGTGATCACTAAGCAATGACCACCTATAATAGAAACCATGCTTAGAATGCGGTATTGCAGGCTAATTCTGCCGACTGTCAGCAGTTCGATCTTCACCAGCTCAAGGTGAACCACTTAGAGAGGGCTGTAAATATAGAATTATCGGCCAAGTGTGATTGGACACACAAGGAGTTTGTCTTGGTACATACGCTCTCGGTGTACATAAAAGAAAAGATACATTTCTCAAGAATCATAAGGTACAACACTTAATGATAGTAAGAGGGAAACAGTCAATATTAATCTTAAGGATACCAGCAACAAGGTTACAGTCATACTGTTGTGACCTAGGCTCATTTAGGCATAAAATACACAATTAGTCTTAAACAATCCTATTTTATTATAAACAGCTGGCAATTACTTCATTCCCAGCTTAGTCCAAAGTAATTCCAAAACAAGTCTTTCAGAAAAAGTCCTTTGGCCTTATCACAAACCTCTTTGGCACCCTGCCAAAGGCTTTTCGTGGCAAAGCCCCATGAAATTCAGAAACAAGAGACGCTGACTAGAAACAAATGTAGCAATGTTGCTTTCCTACAAAGAGCCCAAGAGCCATTGCTGCTCTTTTAACCTTATGGGAGTGGCCAATCATCTCCTGGCCTTACTCCCGAGTCGTCCTATTTATTTATTTATTTATTTATTTATTTATTTATTTATTTATTTATTTATTTATTTATTTATTTATTTATTTATTTATTTATTTACTTATTTATTTATTTTATTAAATTTTTATACCGCCCTTCTCCCGAAGGACTCAGGGCGGTGTACAGCCAAAATAAAATACAGAATATTTACAATTAAAAGAATTTAAAATGAACTATTACTAAGGCCCGATAATTTAAAAATTTAAAAATTTAAAATATTACTAAAACCCCAATTTAAAATCAACTATTTATGCCAGTCCTGCTTGAATGAATAAATATGTTTTTAGCTCACGACGAAAGGTCCGAAGATCAGGCACTTGACGTAAGCCAGGGGGGAGTTCGTTCCAGAGCGTCGGTGCTCCCACAGAGAAGGCCCTACTCCTGGGGGCCGCCAGCCGACATTGTTTGGCGGACGGCACCCTGAGAAGGCCCTCTCTGTGGGAGCGTACGGGTCGATGGGAGGCATAAGGTAACAGCAGGCGGTCTCGTAAGTACCCGGGTCCTAAGCCATGGAGCGCTTTAAAGGTGGTAACCTTGAAGCGCACCCGAAAGACTACAGGAAGCCAGTGCAGACTACGGAGCAGTGGTGTTACATGGGAGCCACGAGCGGCTCCCATTACCACTCGCGCAGCTGCATTCTGGACTAACTGCAGCCTCCGGGTGCACCTCAAGGGCAGCCCCATGTAGAGAGCATTGCAATAATCCAGCCGAGACGTAACCAGAGCGTGAGTGACCGTGCATAAGGCATCCCGGTCAAGGAAGGGACGCAACTGGCGAACCAAGCGAACTTGGTAAAAGGCCCTCCTGGTGACGGCCGCCAGATGTTCATCAAAGGACAGCCGACCATCCAGGAGGACGCCCAAGTTGCGAACCACCTCCTTTGGGGCCACTAACTCGCCCCCAACAGTCAGCTGCGGGTGCAGCTGACTGTACCGGGGTGCCGGCATCCACAGCCACTCCGTCTTGGAGGGATTGAGCTTGAGTCTGTTTCTCCCCATCCAGACCCGTACGGCTTCCAGGCACCGGGACAGCACTTCGACCGCTTCGTTGGGGTGGTCCGGGGTGGAAAAGTACAGCTGAGTATCATCAGCGTACAGATGATAACTCACCCCGAAACCACTGATGACCTCACCCAGCGGCTTCATGTAGATGTTGAACAGGGTAGGCGAGAGAATCGACCCCTGAGGTACCCCACAAGTGAGGCACCTCGAGGACGACCTCTGCCCCCCTGTCAACACCGTCTGCGACCGGTCGGAGAGATAGGAGGAGAACCACCGATAAACGGTGCCTCCCACTCCCAATCCCTCCAACCGGCGCAGCAGGATACCATGGTCGATGGTATCAAAAGCCGCTGAGAGATCTAATAGGACCAAGGCAGAGGAACAACCCCTGTCCCTGGCCCTCCAGAGGTCATCCACCAACGCGACCAAAGCCGTCTCCGTGCTGTAACCGGGTCGGAAGCCGGACTGGAACAGGTCTAGATAGACAGCTTCCTCCAGGTGCCGGGAAGCTGCCATGCAACCACACTCTCTACAACCTTCGCCACAAAGCGAAGGTTGGAGACTGACGATAATTACCCAAAATAGCTGGGTCCAGGAAGGCTTCTTCAGGAGAGGTCTCACCACCGCCTCCTTCAAGGCGGTGGGGAAAACCCCTTCAACCAAAGAAGCATTTATAATCCCCTGGAGCCAGCCTCGTGTCACTTCCTTAGCAGCCAGTACTAACCAGGAAGGACACAGGTCCAGTAAAAACGTAGTTGCATGCAACCTCCCAGCAACCTGTCCACGTCCTCGAGAGCCACAGAATCAAACTCATCCCAAATAACCTCAACAAGGCGAGTCTCTGCCACCTCGGCTGAATCATCGCAATCATAGTCCAAGCCATCACGAAGCTGAACGATTTTATCGTATAGATAACCGTTAAACTCCTCGGCTCGTCCCTGCAGGGGGTCATCCCGTCCCTCCTGTTGAAGGAGGAACGGGTCACCAAACAGGGCGGCCGGGCGGTTATCTGCCGATGCAATGAGGTGGAAGCGTGGGCGTTCGCCTCCCTCATTGCCACTAGGTAGGTCCTAGTAAAGGACCTCACTAATGTCCGATCAGCCTTGGAACGGCTGGACCTCCAAACACTCTCTAGGCGTCTTCTCCGGCGTTTCATCTCTCTTAGCTCCCCGGAGAACCAGGGAGCCAATTGAGATCTACGCCGGGTCAGAGGCCGCAAAGGCACGATCCGGTCCAAAGCCCCAGCCGCGGCCCGTTCCCAAGCCGCAACCAGTTCTTCAGTCGTGCCGTGGGTAAGATCCTCAGGAAACGGCCCAAGCTCCGTCAGGAACCTCTCCGGGTCCATCAGGCGCCTGGGACGGAACCAACGCATCGGCTCCGTCTCCCTGCGGTGGTGAGCAGCGGTTCGAAAGTCTAGGCGAAGGAGAAAATGATCTGACCATGACAACGGTTCTTTCACTATATCTCCTAAATCCAGATCATTTACCCACTGACCAGAGATAAAAATCAAGTCTAGCGCGCCTCCCCCAATGTGTGTAGGGCCATCAGTTACTTGAATCAGGTCCAAGGCCGTCATGGAGGCCTGGAACTCCTGAACCACTGTTGATGACAAGCCGGCCGATGGCAAGTTGAAATCTCCCAAGACCAAAAGTCTGGGAATCTCAACCGCCACGCCAGCAAGCACCTCCAGTAGTTCAGGTAGGGCTGTAGTCACGCAGCAAGGAGCCAGGTACGTGATCAACAACCCCATCTGATTTCGATGGCCCCACTTCACAAGGAGGGATTCACAGCCAGCTATCTGAGGAACAGTGGACTCCCTCGGCTCCAGACTTTCCCTAATCACAACCGCCACTCCCCCAACCCTACCCTGGGTCCTCGGCTGATGGAATGCACGGAAACCCGGAGGGCACAGTTCAACCAGGGGTACACCCCCTTCTGTGCCCAGCCAGGTCTCCGTAATGCCCATAAAGTCCGCGGACTCCCTCTGAATCAGATCACAAATCAGGGGAGCCTTATTAACCACGGACCGGGCATTGCAGAGCATCAGCCGTAGACCCAAGCTCTGAGGATCTTGACCATCCGGGGAACGAGTGAGGACTGGGGGGCCGGAGCACGTGATCGCCTTTAGACATCGGCCACGTGCTCCCGAAGAACGATACAGCCCCCTGCCTCCGCCATATCTGCCCCTCCCACTTACCGTACAGATGGAATGATACTCTTTGCTCTGTTCAGACCCCTCCCCTGTCTTGGACCAGCTAAAATAGTGTCGTGAGCACGCGCTAGGACTGGACATACCCTCCCCGACGGGTTTCCCCCAACACCCGCCCTTACCCTCCCCCCCTTTAAAAATTCCCTCTCTAAAAATCCCCAAAGGCTCTTTCTCTTCGCATGCCACCTCTGTGGGTCCCAAAACCCGTCATTGAGGCCGGCCCTTGATAACAAGGTGGGCCATTCCTGCGAGGCGGAGGCACCTCGCAGGCGCAAGAGTTCATGTGCAGAGTAACACATAGAAAAAAAAGAATGAAAATCGGCGAAAGATGATAAGATGATAAAACCCAGGTTGGCAGAACATTAATAGACGATGGAACCTCCAATGGATATCCAGTTGTCCAATAAGGCAAATAGGGGCTGGAACATGATGACAAAGATGATATAACAAAAAAAGATAGACAGATGGGATCCATGCTTTAGCTGCTCTTGCCTCCTAGCAGATCTTTGCATGTGTGCACTAGGAACAGGCTCCTCCTGTTCCTCTGCCTGTCTGCTGTCTGCCTCTGGAGGCTCTGGAGTCCACGCATCACTCCCAAATAGTCCTGGCCCCATCTCTGCCTCTGACGCAGAATCCTTGTCCGGGCCTTCCCCTCACTCCAGGACTGGCTCATTGTCCTCCCCAACCTCCTCACTCTCCGATTCCACTGCCAGCTCCGCAGGCTGCTGGTGGACCACAACACATAGAGTCTGTATATAAAGCACTGTGAAGCAGTATATAAGTCTAAGTCAGGGCTGTCAAACTCAAGGCCCAGGGGCCAGATCTTGCCCATGAGGTGCTTAGATCTGGCACATGGGGCCACCCTGGAAACAGCGAAGGACTGGCCCACGGTGCCTCTACCAGTAAAAATGGAACTCGGGAGAGCCGCATGCGGCCCTCCTGTGCTCCATTTTCACTGGCAGAGAGTTGCAGGAGGCTGTCGCAGCCAAAAACGGAGTTCGGGAGTCTGTTTTCTCTGGCAGAGCACTCGGGCCACTACAGGCACCCCCGACACAAGTGTTGTCGAGCTGGCCACATCCACCCTGGCCCCTGAGGTCAAACACAATACTGACGCAGCCCTCAATGAAATCGAGTTTGACATCCCTGGTCTAAGTGCTGTTGCTATTAACTACAGTTTGATCTATCAGCTCAGGTGTTGGACTAGAAACTAAGAGACCGTGAGTTCTTGTAGTCTCTGATGCACAAAAGCCAGCTGGGTGATTTGGGGCCAGTGTCTTTCTCCCAAGCCAACAACTTCACAGAGTTGTTGTTGTTGTGGGGACCAATTGGAATGGCATGAAAAGCAGGATATAAATCTCATAATAATAAACATGATTAGATTCCAACCAGCGACGATATTCGCAACATCATCAAACATCCACATCTGCCTACCCTAGGTCCTTGGGAAGGACTTGATAGGGGACAAAAATACCAAATCCAATCTGAACATCTGGCTGTGTGAAAAACCACAAGATAAAGGAAGGCCCTGTTTAGCTTGAGGGGAAGCATGAGTTATCCCAATGGGCAATGGGAACCATTTTAATTCTCCATAATGCTTTTAACACAACAGCATTCTGGGAAATTTAAAGGGCACCTCCCAAATCCAAGAGAAGCCTCAGCACTTTGGGCTGGGTTACAACAGCAGGATCCTGGCAGTTGCGCACAGGGGGTAATATTTTTTTAGTAAATTGCACCATCCTGCACTTCTTGAACAAGTCTTAAGGGATTAATAAAGCGTTTCTGAACTTTGGCTAGTTGAAGATGTGTGGACTTCAACTCCCAGAATTCCCTAACCAGCCATGCTGACTGGGGAATTCTGGGAGTTGAAGTCCACACATCTTCAGCTGTCCAAGGCTGAGAAACACTGGCTAAATGACTCAGACGTTCACCATCTTATTCTTCACACCTTGCTGTCCGAATCGATGTGGCCGTCCACAGAGTAGCTGTCGTAGAAGAGGCTGAAGTCATCCCCCACTTCAGTCTCCCATTCTTGGCCTCCATCGTCCTGCGAAGCCGTAGCGGGAGCCGTCATCTCCTCCGTCACCGTGATCTACGGAAAAGGATGGGCTTTCATTAAAAACTGATTGAGGATTTGTCAGCACTGAAGTCTCAAAATGGCCTCAATCAGGCCAGCTTCAGGGTTGATGTTTGCTATGGGTATGTTAGTAGGAACCCTGACAGGATTATTTTGATATGAGGTGTGGAGTTGCTAAAGGCTACAGTTAGGAAGGAGGAGATGCTTTCTGCTTTTCTACCGTAAAAGTTACTTCTCAAAGGCGGGCATCAAAGTCATTCAAAATAAAGACATGCGGGTCTTTTTCCCCTTCAGAACAACTTTGACAATGTTTCTCAAACTCAAATTTGACTTTTAAGATGGGTGGACTTCAACTCCCAGAATTGAAGATGGTGTTGTGTCTCGTCCGATCTCACCACAGCCGGGGCCTTCTTATCTGCTTCCGAATACGGAGGAATGTCCTAGTATGCCTCCCGGCCCCAGCCCTGGCTCCATGCCCAGACAGGCTGAAGAGGAGGAAGTATCTCCAGCCCCCAGCTCTGGCTCCATGTCCAGGCAAACGGAGCAACTAGACCCCTCCCCCTCCTCCACAGCATGTGAGCCTGAGGGAGGTAAATTGCCAACAGCTGCAGACTGGAGTGACCCTCGCCGTCAGAAGACTTGATAGATGGAGGCAACAGAAGGAAGGGAGGGGCAGGCCTGGATAAGTGCTGAGTCATGGAGCCACACCCCATGGCCTATATAAAGGACCTGCTTTCTGGCATTCTCTGAGTCAGGCAAAGTCTAAACATATCTTGCTGAAGTCACTTTCTGGTCTCCTGCCTGCCCTGAGGACTTTGCTAGGACTTTGGCAGTGCTGCAGAGGCACGCCTGATTTGGATTTCCCTGACCTGGCCGTCAGCGGAGGAGTGGGACACGACAGATGGGTGGACTTCAGTTCCCAGAATTCCCTTGCCACGAATCCAATATTGTTCCACAGGACAGGATATTTATTTTAAATTTTCATCCGTTTAAAAATGAAATAAGCCAGACTAGCTACATACAGATAGTCCTTGACATACCTCAATTGAGCCCAAAATTTCTATTGCTAAGTGAGACCGTTGTTAAAGTGAGTTTTGCCCCATTTTATGACCTTTCTGCCACCGTTGTTAAGTGAATCACTGCAGTTGTTAAATGAGTAACATGGTGGTTAAGTGATTCTGGCTTCCCCATGGACTTTGCTTGTCATGGCCCCAAAATGTGATCGCATGACCTCAGGACACTGCAACCATTATAGGTCTTTGATTAGTATTAGAGGGACAATCAAAGGGACAAAAGTATGGTAATTAGATTTGATTAAACATTTTCCAGGATAAAAGGATGGAATAGGTTTTAAAAGAAAAGGGCTACTACAAAATTTGAAAAGGGGGAAATATTGGATAAATGATATAATGAGAGGATGAAATTTGAAATACGTTTGAGTACATACCCGACCGATATCTTTTTCAACAAAGATTTGTATGTTTTATTTTGTTTTTTAAAAAATAAAAAACTTGTTTTTTTAAAAAAAGGACACTGCAACCATCATAAATGAGTCAGTTGCTAAGTGATGGAATTATTGATCACGTGACCATAGAATGCTGCAACGGTCTTAAGTGTGAACAATGTTCATAAGTCACTTTTTCCAGCGCCGTTGCAGCTTTGAACGGTCTCTAAATAAACCGTTGTAAGTTCGAGGACTACCTGTATTATAGCAGGACTCACTTTGCCAATTACTATCAGGGGCTTCCTTAGACAATTTTAACACCCGGGTCTGCTGATACTTTTCCTGCATTTTCCCTGGGATGTATTTTTGCATCAGCTTTTCTCTCTTCCTTCCTAATAGCTTCTGCTCCTTACTCAATGAAGTCACAGCTTGAAACTCATCATCACTCATGCAAATAAGTTTTTATTAAACTTATTTAATAACTTAAACTCAACCCCCAGTTTTTAGGACAGGGGTCAGCAACCTTAAACCCTAAACACTCAAAGAGCCACAAACCGGAAGCCCCCCGTTCAATCATGGAGCCGACCGGAAGTCCGGTTCCCCCACCATAGTCTCTCCTCCTAGCGCGGCGTCCTTCTTCCTCTGCCAACTGGAAGTCTGATTCCCACACCATAGTCTCCTCCTGCGTGGCGTCCTTTTTCCTCTACTTGTCCTAACCAAAAGCCCTATCAGTTATGGAGCCGACTGGCGACAGGGAGCCGCAGCAGAGGGATGAAAGAGCCACATGTGGCTCCAGAGCCACGGGTTGCTGACTCCTGCTTTGGGAGAACCATTAAGCCTTTCAAAGGAGGAGATGCACCTCTGTGGTAGCCCTGGGACTTGAACGCTGAAGCGAGAGGGGGATCCTTTTGTGCAAGGCATCTGTCATGTAATCGTATTTCCTGTGCTTTGCGGGTTCTTCTTTAGAAAAGAGAAGGAAAAAAAAGTGAAATTAGAATCCAGTAGACTTAACAACCCCTTCCCTCGCTCCCTCCCCCCACCCGGTGATGGGACTACAACTCCCAGAATCACCAGTAGGTGTAGAAAACTGGGTTGAGTAATCCGCTCTAGCCAATGCCTTTAGCCCCAAATATATTTCTATGTCAGCCCAGTTACCCTTTTAAATATACGGCCCCCCCTACCTGGTTCCAAAATGCTTCTCAAGTCATCCGAGACACGGAAATGCAACATCTCAGAGACTCTCTTTTCAGGCACCTGTGGGAAGGAGAAAAGGAAGGTCAATCACCCATACAGTCAGGATTTCATTTTATTTTAGATATAGCCCTATCAACTGTCTGTGGAGTTCTCAGTCATTCAGGTCATGGTTGTCCCAAAGGTGCTTTTTCAGGAGACCACTGGACTTTCTGGTTTTTCTTTAAAGATGTTTTGCTTCTCATCCAAGAAGCTTCTTCAGCTCTGAGTGGATGGTGGGGAATACAAATTAAATTATTATTATTATTATTATTATTAATGGAAGGATTTATACTCCTTGAAGGGGCCTCTGGTGGCGCAATAGGCTAATGCAGCCTGTTATTAACAGCAACTGCTTGCAATATTGCAGGTTCTAGTCCCACCAGGCCCAAGGTTGACTCAGCCTTCCATCCTTTATAAGGTAGGTAAAATGAGGACCCAGATTGTTGGGGGGGCAATAAGTTGACTTTGTATATAGTATACAAATGGATGAAGACTATTGCCTGACATAGTGTAAGCCGCCCTGAGTCTTCGGAGAAGGGCGGGATATAAATAATAAAAAAAAAAGAGACAGCTGGTCATTTGCATAAATGCAAATGACCAGGTGTCTGCAAAGAGTATAAATTCTTCCATTCCCCACCATCCATGAATGCAAATGACCAGCTGTCTGCAAGGAGTATAAATCCATTCACTCAAGAGCTGAAGAAGCTTCTTCAATGAGAAGAGAAACATCTTCAAATAAAAACCAAAAAGTCCAATTGCCTCTTGAAAAAAGCACCTTTGGGACAGCCCTGTCAATTGATATTAGCAGAAATCTCACATGGTGCAGTAACAGAAAAATGTTGATCATGCAAGCCCAAATATTTTGCAGAATGGAATTTTGCAGCTGTTTGGGTCAATATCAGTGTTTCTCAACATTGGCCACTTTAAGAGAAGTGGACTTCAATTCCCAGAATTCCCCAGCTAGCTTGCCAGCTTCTCCAGACTAGTACCAACCAGATATGTTGGACTATTGTGCCCATTACTCTAGGATGGCCATTTAGGGTAATGGAAATAACCGATAAATCTTCCCAGCTGGAGGATACCACGTGAAAAGATTCCAAACCAGATGCTCTATTTTCCTCCAAAAAATTAAGACATTCTTGAGCATCAAAAGCAATTTGTAATTTTGTCGGTTATAAAGAAAAGAAATCCAATATTCACTGAGGAAATACTATTAGGCATTTGAGTTTCGAGAAGGGTTAGGGCAGGGGTCTGCAAACTTGGCTCTTTTAAGACTTTTGGACTTCAACTCCCAGAAGGAACTCTGGGAGTCGAAGTCCACAAGTCTTAAAAGAGCCAAGTTTGCAGACCCCTGGGTTAGGATAAAGAAATGGAGAAAGGTGTCTTGATGTGCAGCCGTGACAATCTAGTTGCATGGACAGATACGGAACAGCTTTTGATCAGATACACATTAAAGTTAAGTTGCGCTACTAGTTCTCCCAGTTGTGCCATCAATTGTTGGAAAAAGCAACAAGTTTGTAAGTTCCCTTTTTGGAGAAACCTACACGCCATTTTTGTCTTGCGAGAAATACTGTGATCGCTTCAAGAGCGTAAACCACCAAATAGTCTAGACAAAAGAAATATTTACACTGAAAAACATTTTTGGGTGATTTGGGAGAATAACCAGCTTGGTATAACAATTAGGGTGCTGGCCTAGAAACCAGGAGACTGTGAGTTATAGTTCCACCTTAGGCACGGAAGCCAGCTAGGTGATTTTGGGCCAGAAACATTCTTTCAGCCCCACTCAACCCCTAGCATTGTTGTTGTGGGGAAAAAGAGGAGATGGAAGGAATATTAGATATGATCACCAGCTTGAATTATTTATAATTCTGGTTTGGTTCTGCAACCCAACAAGACAGACACAGAGAATAATTAGAAATGCAGAAAAAACAATGGCTACCAACCTGCCTTCCATTGAGGACCTGTATACTGCACGAGTCAAAAAGAGGGCTGTGAAAATATTTACAGATCCCTCACATCCTGGACATAAACTGTTTCAACTCCTACCCTCAAAACGACGCTACAGAGCACTGCACACCAAAACAACTAGACATAAGGACAGTTTCTTCCCGAACGCCATCACTCTGCTAAACAAATAATTCCCTCGACACTGTCAAACTAGTTACTAAGTCTGCACTACTATTAATCTTCTCATTGTTCCCATCACCCATCTCCTTCCACTTATGACTGTAGTTTTGTTGCATGTATCCTTACGATTTATACTGATATTGTTTCCTGATTGCTTATTTGTACCCTATGACTATCATTAAGTGTTGTACCTTATGATTCTTGATGAACATATCTTTTATGTATGCTGAGAGCACATGCACCAAGATAAATTCCTTGTGTGTCCAATCACACTTGGCCAATAAAAAATTCTACTCTATTCTATTCTATAAAATAATAAAGGCAGGATAAAAGTCTAATGAATGAATAAGAATCCATGATATTCAGCTGCTCAAGTTAATCATAAGATACACAATAATTTTACAGACTAATGACAAAGTGGGATTACTTGTATATTAATTGGGTTTGCAATTTTAATGATAAACCCTTCCATACTTCCACCTCTCACAATACTAGACAACACAGTATCAACAGTAGAAACCTTCAAATTTCTAGGTTCTATCATATCGCAAGATCTAAAATGGACAGCTAACATCAAAAACATCATTAAAAAAGGACAGCAAAGAATGTTCTTTCTGCGCCAACTCAGTAAGCTCAAACTGCCCAAGGAGCTGCTGATTCAGTTCTACAGAGGAATTATTGAGTCTGTCATTTGCACCTCTATAACTGTCTGGTTCGGTTCTGCAACCCAACAAGAAAAACACAGACTTCAGAGGATAATTAGAACTGCAGAAAAAATAATTGCTACCAACCTGCCTTCCATTGAGTATACTGCACGAATCAAGAAGAGGGCCGTGAAAATATCTACAGACCCCTCGCATCCTGGACATAAACTGTTTCAACTCCTACCCTCAAAACGACGCTATAGAGCACTGCACACCAGAACAACTAGACACAAGAACAGTTTTTTCCCGAAGGCCATCACTCTGCTAAACAAATAATTCCATCAACACTGTCAAACTATTTACTGAATCTGCACTACTATTAATCTTCTCATCGTTCCCATCACCAATCTCTTTCCATTTATGACTGTATGACTATAACTTGTTGCTGGCAATCCTTATGATTTATATTGATATATTGACCATCAATTGTGTTGTAAATGTTGTACCTTGATGAACGTATTTTTTCTTTTATGTACACTGAGAGCATATGCACCAAGACAAATTCCTTGTGTGTCCAATCACACTTGGCCAATAAAAATTCTATTCTATTCTATTCTATTCTATTCTATTCTATTCTATTCTATTCTATTCTATTCTATTCTATTCTATTCTATTCTATTCTATGAAAGAGTTGTTCTTCATTATGTAAAGATTTGTCATTGTTGGTTAATTTTCACACTGATATAGGAATTTCTCTGGACCGAGTTGTTTAATAAATGCCTTGCTGAAATAATATGTTACTGTAACCTATCCTTATCCCCATCAACAAAGACAACCCAATCTCCAAGTACATCTCTCTCTGGAGCCAAAACATCATTGTACATCAATGATTCTCAACTGTGGCAACTTTAAAGATGTGCGGACTTCAACTCCCAGAATTCCTCAGTCAGCAAGCTGGCTGAGAAATTCTGGGAGTTGAAGTCCACCCATCTTAAAACTGCCAAAGTTGAAAAACATTGATGTACAATGCTGTTTTGACTCCAGAGATATGTGCGGATTTCAAATCCCAGAATTCCTCCGTCACCAAGCTGGCTGAGGAATTATGGGAGTTGAAGTTCACACATCTTAAAGCCACCAACTTTGAGGAACACTGGTATACACATAATCAACCAACGGATCTTCTGAATGACCACCCCTGGGCAGAAGCTACATTTGCAAGCCTACCTGGTGTACACTGCTGGGCTTTGACATTGTTTTCCGAGCCCTGTGAACCTTGGGTTTGACTTCCTCAGTGGTTGATGCTGAAGGCTGAGCAGCAGGAGAGGCCACTGCTGGAGCAGGAGCTGAATCTGGGGCTGGGGTTGGGGTTTCTGTGGTGGGAGACCCAGAATCACCTGGAAGACGTGATCCAGGCATAGTTAGTAAGCGCATAGCCAGACTCTGGATAGAAGATGGGGACTTGCTGGTCCCGGTAAGGGACATCTTGGCTCGGCTGGGCCCAGCTGTTTTGCTGGGGGATGATGGGAACGTCTTGGCGGCATGACCTGAAGAGAAGGGGATGGGATGTTAGGACACCCAGTCTAGATTACATGAATTATTTTATTTATTTATTTGATTTGATTTGATTTTTATACCGCCCTTCTCCCGAAGGACTCAGGGCGGTGTACAGGCAAGATAAAACCAGCAATACAAATATACAAGTTAAAATATCATTTAAAAAACTTATTTAAAATTAGCCTAAAAATAAAATTACCATAAACTAAAAACCCCGTTTAAAAATTAATAAAATTTCCCATTAAAAATCCAATTTTGAATAAAGAGATGTGTCTTCAGTACGGAATGTCTGAAGGTCAGGTATTTGACGAGACCGGGGAAGCTGTTCCAGAGTGTGGAGCCCCACAGAGAAGGCCCTTCCTGGGGGCCGCCAGCCGACATTGTTTGCTTGACGGCACCCTGAGAAGTCCTCTATGGGATGACGGGTCGGTGGGAGGCATGTGGTAACAGCAGGCGGTCCCGTAAGTACCCAGGTCCTAAGCCATGGAGCGCTTTAAAGGTCGTAACCAACACCTTAAAGTGCACTCGAAGGCCACAGGCAGCCAGTGCAGTCTGCGCAGGAGCGGTGTTACATGGGAGCCACGGGTAGCTCCTCTATCACCAGCGCAGCTGCATTCTGACTAACTGAGCCTCCGAGTGCACTTCAAGGGGAGCCCATGTAGAGAGCATTACAGTAATCCAAGCGAGAGGTACGAGTGAGTGACTGTGCATAAGGCATCTCGATCAAGGAAGGCGAACGCAACCAGGCGAACCTGGTGGAAGGCCCTCCTGAGCCGCCATGATGATCTTCAAACGACAGCCGATCATCCAGGAGGACACCTAAGTTGCGCACCCTATCCTTTGGGGCCAATAACTGCCTCAACAGCCAGCTGCGGCTGCAGCTGACTGAATCGGGATGCCGGCATCCACAGCCACCTGGTCTTGGAGGGATTAAGCTTG
This sequence comes from Ahaetulla prasina, assembly GCF_028640845.1. Lineage (NCBI taxonomy): Eukaryota > Metazoa > Chordata > Lepidosauria > Squamata > Colubridae > Ahaetulla > Ahaetulla prasina. The sequence continues at coordinate 13,746,311 of NC_080540.1, forward strand.
AGCCTGTTTCTCCCCATCCAGACCCGTGACGGCTTCCAAACACCGGGACAGCACTTCAACAACTTCATTGGGGTGGCCCGGTGAAAAGTACAGCTGGTGTCATCAGCGCAATACTGCTGGTATCTCACCGAAACCACTGATGATCTCACCCAGCGGCTTCATGTAGATGTTGAACAGCAGGGGCGAGAGAATCGACCCCTGAGGGACCCCACAAGTGAGGCCCCTCGCAGTCGACCTCTGCCCCCCTGTCAACACCGTCTGCGACCGGTCAGAGAGATAGGAGGAGAACCACCGATATACGGTGCCTCCCACTCCCAATCCCCCCAACCGGTGCAGCAGGATGCAGCTGAGATGGAGATACAGAAAAGCCATAGGACGGTTCCACACAAAATAGCAATAGCACTTAGACTTATATACCTCTTTACAGTGCTTTACAGTCCTAAGCGGATTACAGAGTCAGCATATGGCCCCCAACAATCTGGGTCCTCATTTTACCCACCTCAGAAGGATGGAAGACTGAGTCAACCTTCAGCCTGGTGAGATTTGAACTGCCAAATTGCAGGCAGCCAGCAGTCAGCAGAAGTAGCCTGCAGTACTGCACTCAAACCACTCCGCCAACCCGGCTCATAAATGCCTCTCTTGTTGCAGTTCATGAACCAGTAAAATTAGTCTTCTTCAACAAGCCTTTGGCTCTATAGAGCTGAGGTCTCCAAACTTGGCACTTTAAGACTTGGGGACTTCAACTCCCAGAATACCTCAGCCAGCAAACCTGGCTAAGGAATTCTGGGAGTTGAAGTCCACAAGTCTTAAAGTTGTCAAGGTTGGAGACCCCTGCTATAGAGGATTTGAGCGCAGGTGTCCTGCATAGACATTTCCACTTGGATTGACTACATTGGGGTTTTCCCCTAACAATCTTTATATCTTGTGTTATTGTGCTCTCCCCTCCATATTCCACCCTGGCTGGCTCAGGCCGCAAATAATATTAAATATGTATGAATAAAAGTTATCTAATAACTTTTTTTCCTAGTGTATTAGAAATGTACAATATGTAAATAATAAATATATAAGAATCTAGAAAAGTAAAGCTATTAGTATTAGATAATTTAATGTAAATAAAGAAAAGGGGATAAGAAAGAAAATAACATAAGAAATGTGATATGGGGGGAAATGTGATATGGGGGGAAATGTGATATGGGGGGGTATAAAAGCGAAAGAAGACCACTAAGAAACGCTATTTAGAAATAGGAAATATTTATACGTGTGTTTGTCAGATTGTGTATCACATTAAAACAATATTTTTTTTATTTTTTTAAAAAATTATCTAATAAACACGTAGCTGAGAGCAGACTTATACCTGGATCCCCCTCGTCCAAGACAACCTCTTAACATATGATACCGAATTTTCAGGGGAGCTTCTAAATCAGCCGGCAGCCGGTGCAACACCAATCAGAGAATAGAGATGCAAAACAGCACAACACCCAACCGAAGTCATTCAATAGTAGCCTTACAAGGCTTCCTCATAATAATGCCCCCAAAAAATCATCTGGATCAGGGGTCTCCAACCTTGGTCCCTTTAAGACTTGTGGACTTCAACTCCCAGAGTCCCTCAGCTTTGCTGGCTGAGGGACTCTGGGAGTTGAAGTCCACAAGTCTTAAAGGAACCAAGGTTGGAGACCCCTGATCTGGAGAATCCTTGTTGTTGTTGTTTTTCCACAAAGAAAAATCACCTTTCTACTGAAATTCCGTCACCAATCCCCTTCCCAAACTCACCAGGTAGGCCTTTGCTCCCTGGGGTGGGACTAGAGTTTGAGCCGGCCAAGAGGCCTTCTGATTCTGGAGACAAACACCCTCCTTCTTTTCCGCTTCCCGTCGCTTGCGTCCAGACTCCATCATCCCCATTTCGGTTCGAGACCAGGAGGCTGTCCCCTACTCCTCCCAAGGTGCTTTTGGGCTTCCGAGGAGACAAGGCTCCCGACGAGACTTCCAAGTCCTCTTTGGAGGGTTCAGGATCTTGAAAAAGACATAGACACAAGGCTCTTAGGCAGGGGTGAAATGTAAAATTTGTTACTACCAATTCTGTCGGCGTGGCTTGTAGAAAAAATGCTTTTAAAAGTAAAAAAAAAAGCCTCTGATGACCGCGTGGCTCACCTGGGATCATCAGAGGCTTTTAAAAGCATTTTTTTACAACCTCTTCAGCCAAGGAGGTTGTGGAAAAAATGCTTTTAAAAGTAAAAAAAAAAAGCCTCTGATGATCGCGTGGCTCACCTAGGATCATCAGAGGCTTTTAAAAGCATTTTTAACAAGCTTTTCAGCCAAGGAGGTTGTGGAAAAAATGCTTTTAAAAGGCTCCTCTGGCGATCCCAGCTGAGTTGCCTGATCATCAGAGGCTTTTTTTTTTAACTTTTAAAAGCATTTTTCGGCCGAAGAAAAAATGCTTTTAAAAGTAAAAAAACAAAACAAAAACACCTCTGATGATCCTGCGGTTTAGCTGGGGGGTGGGGTTCAGGGATTTTTGCTACCAGTTCTCTGAACCACCCGCTGCCATTGCTACCAGATCGGGCGATCCGGTCCGAACCGGGAGCATTTCACCCCAGCTCTTAGGGCCCAAGAGGGTTCTGGAGTCAACAGGGTTCAAAAATCAGAGCTGTAGAGGAAAGCAGCCCCTTCTTTCCCAAACTTCTAATCTTGGACTTCCATAAAACTTACCTATTTCGCCTGCTTCAACTTCCCCCAGAGCGGATGCCCCCTCTAATCCCCGATGGGCATCATCCTGAGGGGGAAAAAGAAACAGCAATTCAAAACTCAAGTTAAGATTAATTTGCAAATGTTTACCTGGACTTACATACATAAATTTAAAACTTAAATAAATCGTGGTTTATTTCACCATGGTTCATTACAGAGGAGATAACCGTCAGCCTATATCAATGACTTCTCCAGATCAGGGGTCTCCAACTTTGGCAACTTTAAGACTTATGGACTTTAGCTCCCAGAGTTCCTCAGCCAGCTTTGCTGGCTGAGGAACTCTGGGAGCTGAAGTCCACAAGTCTTAAAGTTGCCAAGGTTGGAGACCCCTGCTCCAGATCACCCAAGTTGATGGGGCCAACATATTAGATGTGTTTTTAGGGTTCTAAAATGGGTTGAAGGAGACTGTACCTTTTATTTCAAAACATGCTTTTATCTTTAAACCGCTAATTTATACGTATGCACATATATTTTGCTCCCAATCGCAAGCATGCAATCTACTCTTGTAGGAAAACATGGTGATAGATGGATTATAATCAGACTTGAGTCTCAGCTATTTAATCATCCCCCAATAATCAACGAACCTCCATTCAACATTTCCTAATATATTACAGACATAAGCCACAAAACACACTAACCTATTGTGTCCTTGGTTGGTTATGGTTTAGTACAGGGGTCTCCAACCTTGGCAACTTTAAGCCTGGAGGACTTCAACTCCCAGAACCCCTGGTTTAGTATGTTATAGGAACAATCACCACTGTGTTTAGCTTATAAGATTCTGCACAATCCCAAATTGTGGCATATTTTAAAAACCATGATTGAATTGTAGGCTAGCATGCAATGCAAACCCAGCAACTGAAAACACCAACTTTCTCAAAGTGTGCTACACTAAAACAAGCCTTCAGATACAGACCCCTTCTTCTTCAGCAGGAACCACCTCAAGTTTGGTTTTTTTCCTCTTTAATTTCTCTCCAACTTGAGCAAATATGTTAGAAGTCTTCTGACCCATTTCCCCCGTAGAGGAATGATTCAAGCCCTCCAGCCAATTTAAAGTATAATTTATTGTCAATTACCTAAGCCAGGGGTCTGCAAACTTGGCTCTTTTAAGACTTGTGGACTTCAACTCCCAGAGTTCCTCAGCCAGCTTCGCAGGAATTCTGGGAGTTGAAGTCCACAAGTCTTAAAAGAGCCAAGTTTGCAGACCCCTGACCTAAGCCCCGTTCACCTGTTCTATCAACCCAATCCCTACAATAATACAAGATGGCTTTATTTAGGCCCTTCCCATTTTGCCTTATTGATTTTTCAATAATTCAAAACATCCATCATAGCCCTTTTGTTGCTTCTAAATAGTGACGATAGTAAGAATTCTCCTAACTCTCTTTAAATCCTTGATTTAAAAGCATTTGTTTAGTGACTGTTTAAAATTACAACAGCAGGGAAAAAAGTAGCTTATGATTGGTTCTTGTCCCCACTCTTACATGATAAAAAAAACCAGGTGTCAATGTATGTTAAAGTTGTATGTGAGATATGATTATATATATAAAGCCAACACAGTTCTGGGCTGCATAAACAAAGGGATAGAATCAAGATCACGTGAAACATTAATACCACTTTATAATGCCTTGGTAAGGCCTCACTTGAAATATTGCATTCAATTTTGGTCGCCACGATGTAAAAAAGATACTGAGACTCTAGAAAGAGTGCAGAGAAGAACAACAAAGATGATTAAAGGACTGGAGGCTAAAATATATGAAGAACGATTGCAGGAACTCGGTATGTCTAGCTTAATGAAAAGGACTAGGGGAGACATGAAAGTAGTGTTCTAATATCTCAGGAGTTGCCACAAAGAAGAGGGAGTCAAACTATTCTCCAAAGCACCTGAAGGCAGGACAAGAAGCAATGGGTAGAAACGAATCAAGGAGAGAAGCAACTTAGAACTAAGGAGACATTTCCTGACAGTTAGAACGATTAATCAGCTTGCCTCCAGAAGTTGTGAATGCTCCAACACTGGAAATAGTTAAGAAAATGTTGGATAACCATTTGTCTGAAATGGTGTAGGGTTTCCTGCCTGGGCAGGGGGTTGGACTTGGTCCCTTCTAACTCTGTTGTTGTTGTTGTTGTTATTATTATTATTATATTAAGTATGGATGTAGCTGTTTAAGAAGAATTAACCTACATACTTGACATGTAAGAAGTAATGTAAATTTGTATAAAGATAAAGTATTATCATTTATTAGCTTAAATTTGACAACAATGTTTAAAACCAGGGACATTAAACCATGTCCATTGTTTTTAATTTGAATTATTAATAAAAAACTTTTTAAATAAAAATAAATAAATAAATCAGGTGCTTGGCCATTGACTCATATTTATGACAGCTGCAGCGTCCCAGGGATACACGCAATCATATTTTGCGACTTCCTAATAGGCAAAGTCAATAGGGAAGCCAGAATCCCTTAACAACCGTCTTATTAACTTAACAGCTGCAGTGATTCACTTAACAACAGTGATTGCAGTGCTTCGAGGTTATGTCGTTTGAGATCTTCCCATCATCTTAGTGCTGCTAGTGAGTGTGGGGTTTGCTTCCCGCTACAGTAACTTGCTGTGCCGATGTTGATGGGGATGTGTTTTTCTCCTTAGTAGTTCCTTAATTAAGGCACTGTCTTCTGCTTTCTGTTTCAAACAATACCTCAGGAATGGAACACATATTGCCACCAACATTGGCAGGACAAATTGCAAATTGCTGTATATAAATAAGGAGCAAACCCCACGTTCACTTGCACCGATGATGTTACCCAGTTGCATGAAACACCTGCAAGCAAGCAAACTCAGAAAATACTAAGGACTCCATAAATTAACTATATTGTGTATTCAATATCAGGATGCAAATAGGTGATAGTAGCAGCTGCTTGATGACATCACAATGAGAGAACGGGCTACGGCTGAAAAAAAATGGAGGAGCACATCTGAACACATATTCTCTTAAAGGCATAGGGAATACACAGATTCTTAATCCATCATGCAACCATTTTGGGAAAGAAATTCACAAGCTTCCAGGAAACCTAAATTAACATTAATAAAGAAAGGACGGAATACCCTAATTCTTGCCATCAAAACTCATTTTTTTTTAAAAATCTGAGTTTTGCTTCTTTGATGGTGCTTTGAATGTAAGAGGATGGACAACTGCATTAAGAATTTTTATTTTGGCATCATGGCAGCCTGTGGCCTTGCTGGAATTGGGTATTAATGAAAAGAAGGACTAGGGGTGACACGATAGCAGTGTTCCGGTATCTCAGGGGCTGCCACAAAGAAGAGGAAGTCAACCTATTCTCCAAAGCACTTGAGGGTAGAACAAGAAGCAATGGATGGAAACTAATCAAGGAGAGAAGCAACTTAGAACTAAGGAGACATTTCCTGACAGTTAGAACAATTAATCAGTGGAACAACTTGCCTCCAGAAGTTGTGAATGCTGCAACACTGGAAGTTTTTAAGAAAAGATTGGACAACCATTTGTCTGAAATGGTATAGGGCAGTGACAGCTAACCTTTTTGTCGTCGCATGCTGAAAGCGTGCCAACACCCATAATGCAATGCATACATGACACCCCCCCATGCCCCTTCCCCTGTGCATGCACATACAACACCCCCGTGCTCCCACTGCACGTGTGCACACGACCCTCCCGCCCCATTTTGGGCCTAGTAGGCCTCCTGGAGCCTCCTGGGACCAAAATTGTATGAGGGGCCCTGCACCGTTCCCCACCCCACACATGTGCTGTGACCCCCGCCCCGCATGCGCACGTCTCCCACATGGGCCTCACCTCCCACGTATGCCCGGCAGAGACCTGAAAATCGGCTGGCCAGCGGGAGGTGCGCCAACTCAGTAAGCTCAAACTGCCCAAGGAGCTGCTGATCCAATTCTACAGAGGAATTATTGAGTCTGTCATTTGCACCTCTATAACTGTCTGGTTCGGTTCTGCAACCCAACAAGAAAACACAGACTTCAGAGGATAATTAGAACTGCAGAAAAATAATTGCTACCAACTTGCCTTCCATTGAGGACCTGTATACTGCAGAATCAAGAAGAGGGCCGTGAAAATATTTGCAGATCCCTCGCATCCTGGACATAAACTGTTTCAACTCCTACCTCAAAACGACGCTATAGAGCACTGCACACCAGAACAACTAGACACAAGAACAGTTTTTCCCGAAGGCCATCACTCTGCTAAACAAATAATTCCCTCAACACTGTCAGACTATTTACTGAATCTGCACTATATTCTTCTCGTCTTCCCATCACCAATCTCTTTCCACTTATGACTGTATGACTATAACTTGTTGCTGGCAATCCTTATGATTTATATTGATATATTGATTATCAATTGTGTTGTAAATGTTGTACCTTGATGAACGTATCTTTTCTTTTATGTACACTGAGAGCATATGCACCAAGACAAATTCCTTGTGTGTCCAATCACACTTGGCCAATAAAATTCTATTCTATTCTATTCTATTCTAATGCCTTGGTAAGGCCTCACTTGAAATATTGCATTCAGTTTTGGTCGCCACGATGTAAAAAAGATATTGAGACTCTAGAAAGAGTGCAGAGAAGAGCAACAAAGATGATTAAAGGACTGGAGGCTAAAATATATGAAGAACGATTGCAGGAACTCGGTATGTCTAGCTTAATGAAAAGGACTAGGGGAGACATGAAAGTAGTGTTCTAATATCTCAGGAGTTGCCACAAAGAAGAGGGAGTCAAACTATTCTCCAAAGCACCTGAAGGCAGGACAAGAAGCAATGGGTAGAAACGAATCAAGGAGAGAAGCAACTTAGAACTAAGGAGACATTTCCTGACAGTTAGAACGATTAATCAGCTTGCCTCCAGAAGTTGTGAATGTTCCAACACTGGAAATAGTTAAGAAAATGTTGGATAACCATTTGTCTGAAATGGTGTAGGGTTTCCTGCCTGGGCAGGGGGTTGGACTTGGTCCCTTCAACTCTGTTGTTGTTGTTGTTGTTGTTGTTATTATTATTATTATATTAAGTATGGATGTAGCTGTTTAAGAAGAATTAACCTACATACTTGACATGTAAGAAGTAATGTAAATTTGTATAAAGATAAAGAAGTGTATTATCATTTATTAGCTTAAATTTGACAACAATGTTTAAAACCAGGGACATTAAACCATGTCCATTGTTTTTAATTTGAATTATTAATAAAAAACTTTTTAAATAAAATAAATAAAAAAATCAGGTGCTTGGCCATTGACTCATATTTATGACAGCTGCAGCGTCCCAGGGATACACGCAATCATATTTTGCGACTTCCTGATAGGCAAAGTCAATAGGGAAGCCAGAATCCCTTAACAACCGTCTTATTAACTTAACAGCTGCAGTGATTCACTTAACAACAGTGATTGCAGTGCTTCGAGGTTATGTCGTTTGAGATCTTCCCATCATCTTAGTGCTGCTAGTGAGTGTGGGGTTTGCTTCCCGCTACAGTAACTTGCTGTGCCGATGTTGATGGGGATGTGTTTTTCTCCTTAGTAGTTCCTTAATTAAGGCACTGTCTTCTGCTTTCTGTTTCAAACAATACCTCAGGAATGGAACGCATATTGCCACCAACATTGGCAGGACAAATTGCTGTATATAAATAAGGAGCAAACCCCACGTTCACTTGCACCGATGATGTTACCCAATTGCATGAAACACCTGCAAGCAAGCAAACTCAGAAAATACTAAGGACTCCATAAATTAACTATATTGTGTATTCAATATCAGGATGCAAATAGGTGATAGTAGCAGCTGCTTGATGACATCACAATGAGAGAACGGGCTACGGCTGAAAAAAAATGGAGGAGCACATCTGAACACATATTCTCTTAAAGGCATAGGGAATACACAGATTCTTAATCCATCATGCAACCATTTTGGGAAAGAAATTCACAAGCTTCCAGGAAACCTAAATTAACATTAATAAAGAAAGGATGGAATACCCTAATTCTTGCCATCAAAACTCATTTTTTAAAAAAAATCTGAGTTTTGCTTCTTTGATGGTGCTTTGAATGTAAGAGGATGGACAACTGCATTAAGAATTTTTATTTTGGCATCATGGCAGCCTGTGGCCTTGCTGGAATTGGGTATTAATGAAAAGAAGGACTAGGGGTGACACGATAGCAGTATCTCAGGGGTTGCCACAAAGAAGAGGGAGTCAACCTATTCTCCAAAGCACTTGAGGGTAGAACAAGAAGCAATGGATGGAAACTAATCAAGGAGAGAAGCAACTTAGAACTAAGGAGAAATTTCCTGACAGTTAGAACAATTAATCAGTGGAACAACTTGCCTCCAGAAGTTGTGAATGCTGCAACACTGGAAGTTTTTAAGAAAAGATTGGACAACCATTTGTCTGAAATGGTATAGGGCAGTGACGGCTAACCTTTCTGTCGTCGCATGCTGAAAGCGTGCCAACACCCATAATGCAATGCATACATGACACCCCCCCATGCCCCTTCCCCTGCGCATGCACATGCAACACCCCCGCGCTCCCGCTGCACGTGTGCACACGACCCTCCCGCCCCATTTTGGGCCTAGTAGGCCTCCCTGGAGCCTCCTGGGACCAAAAATTGGCCGCGAGGGGGCCCTGCACCGTTCCCCCCACCCCCACACATGTGCTGTGACCCCCCGCCCCGCATGCGCACGTCTCCCACATGGGCCTCACCTCCCCACGTATGCCCGGCAGAGACCTGAAAATCGGCTGGCCAACGGGAGGTGCGCACGTGCGCAGTAGAACTTAACTGGGCAACAGCTCGCACGCCAGAGAGGGCTCCGCATGCCAGCTGTGGCACGTGTGCAATTGGTTCGCCATCACAGGCATAAGGTTTCCTGCTTGAGCAGGGGGTTGGACTAGAAGACCTCCAAGATCCCTTCCAACCTGTTATTCTATTCTAAGCAGCAAACTTCAAAGTGCTGTTGATAACGTTGGATGGATTGTGTTTAATTGCTCCCATTTAATTGCCCCCAACTTGTTAGCTGAGCTTTACAGTTAGCATGTCAGAACCACAATCAAAACATACTTTTTAGCATGCTCATATATATGTTGACTTTCACTGGATTTATTTATTGCTGGTTCTAGATCCACAAACGGGACTATGTTCTACAAATCATGGCTGGTTCTAAGTTTCTTACAGATTTCTGTTCCTTTGGCACAGTGTTTCTTTTTTTTAATACAAAAATGTTTTATTTTCTTTTAAGACAAGACACATATACGTGAAAACATTTTCAATCCCAATATTGTGTGTCGGCGGGGTGATTACCAATCTCTTGTGCCTTCACAATTTATAAATATTCTTAATTTATCTAAATTTATATCGTCACCATCTTGTATCCAGAACTTTAAATTAACCAATGGCTATACCTTTATTTTTCTCATTCCATATGCATATCCGCTAATGAATATTTTATCTGGTAACATCATTAATTCTATTGTTTTACACCATTCATTTTAATATTTCAATTAATAGTATTCTTTCTCCAATCTTTACTAACATATCTTCCCTTCTAGCCATTGATAAAATATATCCCATATCTTATAATATTGCTTTTCTTCCTGTTCTCTTATTTCAAATGTCAATTTACTCAATTTCAGCACATTCCATTATTTTCCTAATTATTTCATTTTGCAAAGGTATTTTCTCACTTTTCCAATTTTTAGCAAACACTATTCTAGCTGCTCTTATGATATTTACCATCAAATATCTCACTTCTCTATTATAAATTTCTGGTATGATCCCAAGTAGAAAGACTTCTGGTTTAAAATCTATATGCTCTAAAATGATTTTTTCCAACCATGTGTGTATTTTAGTCCAATATCTTTTAGCTTCTACGCTAAAAGCTGGCTGGGGAATTCTGGGAGTTGAAGTCCTCCAGGCTTAAAGTTGTCAAGGTTGGAGACCCCTAGCCTAGGGCTAATAGACAGGAATATTGTCCTTCAATACTAAGCTTCACAAATTGCAGTAGTCTACTAATGGTAATACTAGACCAGTGATGGCTAACCTTTTCCGGACGGAGTGTTCGAAGCGCGCATGTCAGCGCTAATCCACACGCGTGTGCCCAAACCCACCAAATGCAATGCATGCATGGTCCCCCATGCATGCGCTTGGGGCCTCCTGCATTTGCCCCGCACATGTGTGCACGGCCCCCCACATGCGCCCCACACCACGCATGCATGCGCAGCCCCTGCATGTGCTTAGCCCCCTGCATGCACATGCGCCCTTCAAACATGCATGCACATGCCACCCTGTGCATGTGCACACAGCCCTCTGCATGCGCCCCGCCCCTCACACATGCCCCACCCCCATGCACATGTGCCTTCCCCTCACCGCCCCCCCACGCCCCTCTGCATGTGCAGCGGAGCTGAACTGGGGTGATGGTTCCTAGGCCATCAGAGGGCACTGTGTTCGCCATCACGGTACTAGACTATTACGATTTGTGAGGCCTACTGCTAAAGGACAATTCACAGTTCTTAGGAGCAGACCTGGGGAAGTGTGTAAGAACTGTAAGCACCAGCCATTGAGTGCTTGTGTTTGTGTAAGTGTCTTGTCTAAAGGCCAAGGATGCTCCTGTTGGCTCTCTGGGGTTTTGGGACCCGGCTGATTTTGAGATTTTAAAATAGGTTTACATAGATTTTATCTATTTTTATCGATAAAAGAACCTGTGACAAAGGGGTGGCAGAAGCGGGATAGCCAAAGAGTGGGGTCTCTGACACAAGCAGCAACCACACAAGTGACGGTGGCAATTTAATACACGCCAAATGAAAAGAAAACAAATCTTGGTTTAGAAAGGATGCAAAAGAAAGGGAGTTTGGTCCTTGCAGAGCGTAGGTTTTGCTGAGTTTGCTCAGCCAATGTCCTGCTTAAGGAAACCAGACACGATACCAAAACTTATATCAAACACTGACATGGACAAGGGGTCCAGGTTACCTGAGAAGCAGCTCACCCATATGGGGCAGGCCTGCCCCACTGGTGCTGTTAAAGTGAGCGTGCTGCGGAACCCATCAGTCAAGGAATTTCAGCTGGTAGAGTCCAGAAGGGCCTGAGGTGAGATAGGCTCTCATCCTCCTGACTGCCTGCAAGAGCCTGAAGACCTGGCTCGGTCAGTTGGCTCGGGACCCCAATAGGGGAGCATCAAACTGAAGGGAGCTGATTGACCAATAGCAACTCCCAGTTCCCGCTCCCCCCCCCCTTATATTCTGTTCTATTGCTTCCCATCTTTCAGTTTTAGTAATAATTTGTTTCTATTGTGATTTTACACATTTGTTTGTGTGTGTGTGTGTGTATATATTACATATATATAATGGTGAGTAGTGAAATCCTCTGCGGATCACCACTGGTTTGCTGCCTGCGCTTCCGCGTCAAAAGTATGCTGCGCATGTGCATGCCAGCTCACGCCAAAAGCATACAGCGCGCGCATGCACAATATACACCAAACACACCCTGTGTGCGGAAAAAGAAGACTTCACTAGGTAAGTAAAACAACAGGGGGGGGGAGGAACAGCTGTGCGATGCGATTTAGCTTTGCTAGAAAGCAGGATTTCCTGCTAATATAAACCATGCGGCACAGCTGATCGTCAAAAATAACGGTTTGGAGAAACCGGTTCAAACCGGTAGCATTTCACCCCTGATAATGATGCTCTCTGAGTTTGCTTGTTTTCTTGCAGATGTTTCATTATCCTAACTAGGTATATACACACAAACACATATAAAGAGAGGGGGGAGGATGCACATACATATGTATTGAAATACACACACTCATATATATTGATATACACACACACATAAATAATAAATAAATAAATAAATAAAATTTTATCGATCTTAGAAGGATGGAAGGCTGAATCAACCTTGAACCAGTCAGGATCGAACTTCTGGCAGTGAGCAGAGTTAGCCTGCAATACTGCATTCTAACCACTCTTCAAGTTAAACACAAGATAGAGCCAGGGGAAACCCCACCGATCATACAGCATCCCTACAGGATTCCTGAATGGCTAAAAGGAATGTTACAGACTGAAAAATAAATGCTCCAGATCAGGGGTCTCAACCTTGGCAACTTTAAGCCTGGCGGACTTCAACTCCCAAAATTCCCCAGCCAGCAAAGGTGGCTGGGGAATTCTGGGAGTTGGAAGTCCTCCAGGCTTAAAGTTGCCAAGGTTGGAGACCCCTGCTCTAGATGATAACATGATAAAAATCATCTGTAGATGACAGGTGCTCTCTCATTGTTTTGGTGCCAAATTAGAATGGCGAGGCATGCTTTTGGGTTTATTTTAGACAGATAATCAGAGCAGGAAAATTTGATGGTTACCCGATGTCCAGAATGGATGAATTTTTGGATGATTTATTTTAGGGGGAGCCAAGTCTCTCTCCCCTTTGGATTTGATAAAAGGATACTGGCAAGTCCCACTGAATACCAATCCAGAGTGAAGACTGCGATTATGATGCAAAAGACAGAGAACTCTCAGTCTCCTTTTCAGAAGACAGGACAAAAAATAGCGTATTTGAAATTACAAGGCTGTAGATTTTGTTTGGACATCAGAAAAAATAACCTTCTAATGGCAACATTTATTCAACAATGGAAAAGGTTTCTCCCAGCTGGGATCCAGCTGGATGACCTTGGGCCAGTCCCTTTCTCCAGCCCAAGGAAGCAGGCAATGGTAAACCACTCCAAGAAATCTTGCCCATAAAACTGCAGAGGTTTGTCAAGGAGTCAACGCTGATTTGAAGGTACATGAACAAAATGTTACACAAAGATGGGGTGACTAAATGATCTCTTATGATTCCTTCCAATTCCTCCATTCTATGATTGTTATGTGAATCCAATCATTATGCAATTGGTTTAGCGCTTTCCTCAAAGACAGCTTTTGCATTCCTATGACCGGCTGCGTGAACAGAGAGCATCGGCAAAGCGAACAGCTACCAAATGCAACTCGGTGAAACCATCCGCAAAAGACAGGTAATCCTCCACTTACAACGGTTCATTTAACGACCGTTCAAATTTACGACGGCACTGAAAATAGTGACTTGTGACCGTTTTTCGCACATTTATCTTTTCAGCATCCCCATGGTCATACGATTTACGTTCGGATGATTGACACCCCCCCCCATTCCTGTTTATGATGGTCGCAGTGTCTGTGGGGGGGTCATGTGATCTCCTTTTGCGACCTCCTGACCAGCAACAGGCAAACCCGATTCACTTAACAACTGTGCCGCTTGTTTAAAGAACTGCAGTGATCCTCATTCACAAAAGCGGCAGGGGATCATAAAAAAGGGGGGGCAAAACTCACTTAAACAACCTAAATTTTGGACTCCGTTGCGATCGTAAACTGAGGACCACCTGTATTTTTAATCGCATTCTAAGGTCCCCAGATTAATGAACCAACCTTCAACAAAGAGATGGGGAGCGTTCAATCTGGAGCAAGGCGTGTTTGGGGGGGGGAGGAGAAGAGGGGCTGGCCCTTAAAAGTGAGAAAGATGCACGCGGCTTCTTAAACGCCAAACCAGGGCTGCAAGTTGGGGGTTTAAGGACGAAGCGTGCCCGTCGATCGTGAGAAGAGATGATCGGACGACACGAGGCGATGGGGGGGAAGCCAGTTTAGCGATCTCTTCGAAGGAAGCGGGTCTTTTTTTAGCGCCGATTGCCACGGACTCCTAAATTTTTACAGTGGATCGGGATAGGATCCCATGCTCAAAACCTCCCCACCCCACCCCCGCTCTTCCTTCTCTTTGCACCCAGAGAAGCTGGCCGATCAAGCGGTTTGCCGTCCCCCCCCCCACCCTCCACTTTCCTTCGCCCTCTGCTCCAGCTGCGATCCTGGTGGAAAATGCACCCTCCTTTCTTTCTTTTTTTTTTTTGCATTTTCTAAGCGCGCTGCAAAGCAGCCCCTCCCCGCGCGCCCGACCGAGCCCGAAAAAGGAGGCGGCAAAGCCGGGTGGGGTGGGGGTGGGGAAGACCCGGGGAATTCCTGCCGCTCCTCAGCCCGATTCGCACGACCGTTGATGCAATTCCCGCCAACGCCGCCCGGATCCTCCGTCTCCCGCCCCCTCCCCTCCGCGACCCGAACCTGAGCGGCTCCGACATCATCCATGGCCTCGCGCGGCGGTGGCAGCAGAGCCGGCCCCGCGCTGACGTCACGCTCCCGGGGCGAAGAAAGGAGGGGGGAGGAGGAGGGATGAGGAGGGAGCCTCTTAAAGGGGCAGCGCCTCCATTCATCCGTCTCAGACAAAGAGCGAGGAGGATTCCCCCCGCTCGAGATCTATTCAGGCCGAACTTCTCCGCTATACGTGCCGGATTCTCCCTTTGGAAGCTTTCCTCAATCCGGTTGTCCCGGATCCGCTTAGGACCCTTCCCAGTATTTCCACCCGCTGAAAGCCACAGGGGCTTTGGGATTATTGGGGGTCGTAGTCTAGAATAGAATAGAATAGAATAGAATTTTTTATTGGCCAAGTGTGATTAGACACACAAGGAATTTGTGTTTGGTGCATAGGCTCTCAATGTACATAAAAGATCATCAAGGTACAACACTTACAGCACTTAATGGTAGTCATAGGGTACAAATGACTAGAATGCGACACCCCCCCCATAATCCCCAGCCCCCGTGGCTTTCGGCGGCTGAAAATACCGGGAAGGGTACTAAGCAGATCCGGCACAACCGAAAAGGGGGAAATCCTGATGATTGATGCCCTCTCCATGGGGTAGACTGCGATGCCCATAATCCCCAGCCCCCGTGGCTGGACAGAGCAGTGCTAGAGAGTTTAAAAGGCCAAAAACCTCCATACAAAACCTAACTTAGAAGAAAAGGGGCTCGTTTGGAGATCCGTGTGCTTTCATGTTTAACAGGGCCATGGCGTCTCGGCGTGCATTTACTCAGAAAAATACATTTCATGTGAACGGAAAAGTTTACACGGATCGGTGGAGCATCGAATGTGCCACTTAAGCAGGGGTGAAATCCAGCAGGTTCTGGAGAACTAGTAGCGGAAATTTTGAGTAGTTCAGAGAACCGGCAAATAGCACCTCTGGCTGGCCCCAGAGTGGGGTGGGAATGAAGATTTTGCAGTATCCTTACCCTGCCACGCCCACCAAGCCACACCCACAGAACCGGTAGGGAAAATTTTGGTTTTCACCCCTGAACTTAAGTATATTTGGGGTGGACACTGTCTCCAGTTCCTGGCACCCAGGAAAAGCAAGTTACTGAAAAGAAAGAAAAAAATAAGGGCAAAGGGCAGAGAAAGAAGATCCAGGGAGAACAGAATCAAGATTTGTAGGATCCTTGGTGCTCTGAGCTTGGCTGTTTGTTTGCAGACGTCTCATTACCCTGCTAGGTAACATAATCAGGTAACTCATTTGTGTTTTGGTTTCTTTATATCTGTGGTACACTTGGAGGGGAATCTACTCAACAGGTGCCGATCCTTTATTAATACTAGCTGTCATGGGCAGTTTGCAAGACCCTTTCCATTTGCAAACAAGCCTACCTACAAAAACAAGCACTTAATTGGTGGCAAGGGGTATACAAGATCCTTTGGGGTTGGTCTGGCTTTGGCTTGGCAGGTTTAATTGGGGTTCACATTCGAATGGGTGATTCTGCAAACCGAAGTCTACCCAATCTGCCAAATCAATTCTCTTAAAATCCGGAACTCGACAGGACATCCAGCAAAGGACTCTTGAAATTTTAGTTCCCTTCCCCAATGAAATCCAGTCAACAGCAGGAGCACCAGTATTATGGTATGGTTTTATTTATTTTTTTAAGAACAAAATAAAATGGAGGGGAAAAAAAACTAGTTAGGGTCCATGGGATCAAAGTCTTTTTGTCAAGGAGAAATATTCCCCCATTGCCACACTTGTGGCAGCCATTCCAGCATGATGAGATTCAATGCAGGTTGCCCTTTTCACTACTGAATACACAATACAGCAATCCAGAACAATTCAATTCCCAGTTGGGTTGTTTTTAAAAAGTTTTTTTTCTAGCCCTCAAGATAATTGATAAAAGTGCATGGGTAGCATCCCAAAAGCCATTAACTGCCATTCCAACAAACGAACCTTAAGATTCTGTACTTGCAACATTTCTTATCTTACAGCCCTGTTTCATCGACTTTCCCCATTTCTACAGAAAGCAAAAACCCATCTTTTCAAAGATTGGCATGTTGATTACTTTTAAAGCATGAAGTATCCACTGCCTCTGTAAGGATGCTCCTAAAACTTTCTGTCAGGAGTCATAAATTATAGGGATGGTTTAGGTTTAGCAAGTTGTCAGAACTCTTTGTCAACTATGGTTTGGACGTTTACAGTAACTCCTGCTTAGCACAATATCTGAATAGAACCGGGAAGATTTATGGCGATTTCATGAATGGGAAAGTAGCCAAATAATTATTATGCAACACTGAAAGGGTAAATCTATGCCGAATCTACAGCTGTGGATGTTTTAAGTTCCCTGCTCTGAAAAGAAACCTCAGCTGATTTTAGAAAGCAAAGCCAGCTTAGTACTTGAATGGGATCACTAGAAAAATATATATTTTTAGAATTGAAAGAAACATCCTGAAAGAAAGCAACAACAAGAAAGCAAGTTCCAGGCTGTTGCCAAGGAAAAAAGGACATGGATATGATCATGAAATCACTAGGGATTAAGAACAAGGCCTTATTTTACTACTGTTTAGCGACATCTGAATTAGTTGACAAAGAGGGAAGAGCATCTTTAAACTATTTGGCCAAATTTGCTTGAGATTTCTAGACCAGGGGTCTCCAACCTTGGCAACTTTAAGACTTGTGGACTTCAACTCCCAGAGTTCCTCAGCTGCTGAGGAACTCTGAGGGTTGAAGTCCACAAGTCTTAAAGTTGCCAAGGTTGGAGACCCCTGGTCTAGACAGTTAAAAACAACTTATTTCTCTATAATGGTATATAGTCACTATCCTATTAAATAGTGTTTTGTAACGTGTGAACAGCACTGAGCTCAAGATCTGAGTTTTGGCTTTCTTCCTGTACAGGTAATCCTGACTTACAATTCATTTAGTGACCATTCAAAGTTACAATGGCACTGAAAAAAGCGACTTATGACCGTTTTTCACACTTATGACCTTTGCACTCCCCCCATGGTCATGTGATCTAAAATTCAGACACTTGGCAACCGATTCATATTTATGATCATTGCTGTGTCCCAAGGTCACACGTGATCAACTTCTGTGACCTTCTGACTAAGCAAAGCCAAAATGGGGAAGCCACATTCACATATCACTCCTGTTGCTAACTGATCAACTGCAGTGATTCACTTAGCAACAGTGGCAAGAAAGGTCATATGATGGGGCAAAACTCATTTAACAAATGTCTCACTTAACAGAAATTTCAGGCCCAACTCTGATCGTAAGTCGAGGACTACCTGTACTATTACTGATTCTTCTTAATAAAAGGGGGGAAAAATGATACTGTGCTTGCCATTTTCGAAGACAATGCTCTACATTCTCCAGAACATCTGTTCCCACCATGCTTATCAATGCCCCGGGTTTACAAAAGCCAAATTATGTGACCTTCTCTTTGTTTTGCTTGTTGGGTCGGCAGAAAGGGCCATCAAAACCTACAAAGGCCTGGTCTCCATCTTGAACACCATGCTTATATTCACAGCCACGTGATCAAAGAACTTCCTGCCCAAATGTCTCAGGTGGATGAACTGCTTTATTTCTGCGGTACAATTTTAGAGGAGGAACCACGCCTACTACTTCCTCCAGCAGATCCCTCGCTCCTCTGCCGTTTCCTGTAGAATTATTGCCTTTTTAAAAAAAAAATACCTGGATAAAATTTTGAATCTATGCCTCTTGTTTATACAACCAAGGATTGTATTAGCTTTTTTGCCTGCTGCCGACTCCTGTTTCAAGTGATCGTCCACTCAGAAGTCCCTCTCACAGTTATGATTTCTGAACCAGGTTTTGCTTAATCTGTACTTACTTGTACCTTTGGTTTGTCCTGTCCAGATGTATAACCTTGCTCTTCTCCACATTAAATGTCATGTTGTTGGATAGAGCCCATTCTTCAAGTCTGTCAAGATCTTTTGGGATCCTGAGCTTGTCTTCTGGGGTGTTGGATGAGGACAGATCCCAGGAATCCATCTCCTACCGCCTTCTATTTGAGCTAATTAGATCCCTTTGACTTCCCAGACTATCCAGGAGCTTCATTTCATGTACGCTCTACTCTGCTAATCCACTAGGCCCTTCCCACACCCGTCCAAAGAATCCAGGGCTTCCACCCTCTACCACACTAGCACTAATCCTATCCCACAAAATTCAGGGATCCTGGCTCATTACCCCTACAACTAATCCCTACAGCCCACGTCCCTCCCTCAAGAGCTCAGGAGTCCCCGCTTTTCCACTTCCCACAGCTATCCGACTTCCTCCTCCTTCAACGTATGAGGACTTTGATCTCAGTCACGCTGGCCTCCATGACGTTCTCCGCCGTGGTCTTGCCGTGCTGTTCCTTGAGGTGGCGGCGAATGGCGGGCTTGTGGGCAAAGCGCACGTCGCAGTAAGAGCAGCGGTAGGGCCTCTCGCCACTGTGGAGGTTCATGTGGTCGTGCAGCGTGGACTTTTGGGTGAAGCACTTCCTGCAGATGGTGCAGGAGTGAGATTTCACCCCGCGGTGAACATTCATATGCCGGTTGAGGTTGCTGCTGTGGTTGAACTGCTTGCCGCACCGAGGGCACATGAAAATGAAGTGATGGGCCCGCATGTGGAAGACAAGCTTCTCCACCCCTTGGAAGACTTCATCACACTTGGTACACTTGATAATCCTGGAGATCCCGCTACCTCCCCCGAGGGTCCCTGAACTGCCCCCTCTCCCAACCATGGGAAAGGTGGAGAAAGGACGACCACTCAGTCCTGCAAGGACCAATCCCATCCCACCGCTGCTGCTCTGGCACTCGGCCGCAACAGCTGCCGCCTCGCTGGTCTCCTCCAAGTAGCCTCCCCCAGGGATGATCAGGAGGCCTTTACCTACGTCATCCTCAGAGAGGCTATAGGAGGCCTTGACCACACCATGCTGAGCTTTCTCTGGTGTCGATTCTGGAGAAGACACGATGGCTTCTGCCACCGTCGAGTTGACTTGAGGTTCTTCCTGGTCTCCGGATTCAGCTTTGTTCCACCCCGGTAGAGGAGATAATTCTTTGTCCCAGGCTTGCTGTGGTGAGCTTTCCTTGTTCCAACTTTGCTGAGGCGATGTGTCTTTGCTCCAGCTGGTGCCCATCTGTTGCTGTTGTTGCTTCTTCTGCCGCTGGGCCACTTCCATGGCCGATTCAATCTTCACGATGCAGATGTCCGAGACGGAATCTTCATACCCAAAATCCTCCTCCTGCTCCTCTTCCTCCTCTTCGGCCTTCATCTCCAACTCTTCTTCCAATGGGAACTCCAGCTTAACGGGCCGCTGAATGGACCTATCAACCATAAGAATACATTTAGAACATTAGAAAGTTTGAGGCACAGGTAATGCCACTGTCTTACAAGGAATTAGACGATTAGTTTATTATTGCAAGCCAATTATCTCTCCAGTCTAAGCAGCTCTATCCATCTCTAGAGACAGGCAGTTCTTCTCAGTATAGGTAGCCCTTGACTTTCGACCAGAATTGAGCCCCAAATTGATGTTGCTAAGCAAGACAGTTGTTAAATGAACTGTGCCCCATTTTATGACTTTTATTGCCATAGTTGTTAAGTGAATCAGTGGAGTTGTGATGTTAATAACACATCTGTTAAGTGAATCTGGTTTCCCCATTGAGTTTGCTGGTCAGAAGATCACACCTCATAATAATAATAATAGAATAACAGAGTTGGAAGGGGCCTTGGAGGTCTTCCAATCCAACCCCCTGCTTAGGCAGGAAACCCTACACCACTTCAAACAAATTGTTATCGAACATCTTCTTAAAAACTTTCAGTGTTGGAGCATTCACAACTTCTGGAGGCAAGTTGTTCCACTGATTAATTGTTCTAACTGTCAGGAAATTTCTCCTTAGTTCTAAGTTGCTTCTCTCCTTGATTACCGTATATACTCGAATATAAGCCGATCCGAGTATAAGCCGAGGTCCCCAATTTTACCCCAAAAACTGGGGTAAACTGGGGACTCGAGTATAAGCTGAGGGTGGGAAATGAGGCACCTACCGGTTGGGGAAACCCTCCCTCCCTCAGCTGAGAAGGCTGGCGGCTCCCCCGCCCCGCCCTCTCACTGCACCGGCAGGGCTTCCCCGCGCCGTCCGGTAAAATGTGAAAAAAAGAAAAAAAAACAAAACTCGAGTATAAGCCGTATATACTCGAGTATAAGCCGAGGGGCTTAAAAAAAACAACAACTCGAGTATAAGCCGTATAGACCCGAGTATAAGCCGAGGGGACGTTTTTCAGCACAAAAAACGTGCTAAAAAACTCGGCTTATACTCGAGTATATACGGTAGTTTCCACTCATTGCTTCTTGTCCTGTCCTCAGGTGCTTTGGAGAATAGCTTGACTCCCTCTTCTTTGTGGCAACCCCTGAGATATTGGAACACTGCTATCATGTCTCCCCTAGTCCTTTTTTTTATTAAACTAGACATACTGAGTTCCTGCAACCGTTCTTCATATGTTTTAGCCTCCAGTCCTCTAATCATCTTTGTTGCTCTTCTATGCACTCTTTCTAGAGTCTTAACATCTTTTTTACATTAGGCGACCAAAACTGAAGGGGATCACACGACCTTGGGACACAGCATAATGCAATAATGCCAACATAAACCAAATATCATATAAATGCCAGGATCATGTATTTCTGTATCTCATGCAAGTACATGTAGTCCTCCACTTACGACCATAATTGTTGAGCCCAACGTTTCTGCTGCTAAACAACACAGTTATTAAATGAGATTTGCCCCATTTTATGATCTTCCTTGCCAGTTATTAAGTGCATCACTGCGGTTGTTAGTAACATGGAATACTACAACCGTCATAAATATGAGTCAGTTGCCAAGCATCTGAATTTTGATCACAGGGATGCTGCAACAGTCATACGTGTGAAAAATGGTCGTAAGTCACTTTTTTCAGTGCCGTTGTAACTTTGGTCACTAAATGAACTGTTGTAAGTGGAGGACTATCTGTATTTACACAGGATAGACAACTGCAGCAGAGAACTATTATTGGTTTGGCTGCCCAGATTGTTACTTTGCTTACCCAATATATTCCTTAGAGCACACAGTTAAAGAAATACCACCAAGAACAATTTTAAATAGCTTGCATTGGTCAGCTATGGTGAGTAAGAATCACCTCTAGATGACCAGGCAGGAAACCCTTTTCCCCCCCAAATATACTGGTTCTTTCCATGGATTTTTTTTTTTCCTTTTAGGAAGGAACTCAGACTAGTGGTGAAAAGGGCACTCAAACAGGCTAATAACTGTTTTGTACAAGTATTTGCAAGACTGAGCAATTCTTCAGCAAACCTCTTGCGCGAGTGCACTTTATTGGATGAGGTAGAGCAACCCACAACACTGGAAGACTTGAATTTCCGGTAGCCTCCAAATTTGGACGTTTCTTCCTTGAGGTTGATCTTGGGTTCGATGAACTGGGACAGGGCATTTCGACATTTCTCCACCACGTGCTCCATCTGGAGGTAGCTGGCAGCGGTCAGATAGTTCACAATGTCCCTGACGGCAAACTCGAGTGCTCCAGTGTAGCAAGAGAGAAGAAGATCGGCTACAATTTTGGCGCTGTGCATGAGGGAAACTTGGAGCTCGGAAGAAGGGTTGAGCAGGAACTGATCTCTCAGGAACGGAGAGCAGGCTGCCAAGATGACTTTGTGGCCACGGAACTTGAGGCTGTCCGCCACAATGGTGACATCACAAAAGCGCTCCTCAAAGCGCAGCTGGTTCATGTTGCGTAGGGTGGCCGCCTCGTGGCCAGGCAGCTGAAAGCGAAGGAGCTCCACGCCAGACGCCATTTTGGCTCTTGAGAGGTGGCCGACTTTCACACAGGGAGGAAGAATAGAAGAGGCTGAGGGATCAGGGTTGAAGAAAACAGGCACTGGAAAAAAAAAAAAGGGAGAGGAACAGGAAACTGAATTTAAGACATTAAATAATCTCACTTTGGACAAAGTGCTACAATCATCTCCCATACCACTCCCAAGGTGCAAAATCTTATTTATCCACTTTGGAATTAGCAAGTTGCATGAACCAAGCACGCAAGTCCTACCCAATTAATCATCCTCTAATTGGAATTATAGACATTAAAATGAAAAAAAAATGCATAATATTGGCTGAGTTTACACAGTGTGTTATGTCATAGGGTGGTTTGTTTGGCTTTAGCTAGCTATATTGTTTTGAAACCAGCCTTTGTGGCATATAACCAATGTTTCATGGCTTGGCGTGAGATATATAGCCATCCTAAACCTTTTGCTCTTTTTTAAAGGATAAGAGAAGATAATAAACTGCTCTACGTCCTAAATCGTAGTTCAAATCAAAACCACTTATCAGATGTAAGTTTGCTTGTTTCACACCACTTATTACGCTACAGATCGCAGTTTTACAAACAACTACAGAAGTGTTCTAAATCTAAAGAGTTGACTGATCTGTATTGCAAAACTTCAAACTACCACTAGACAGCTGCCAAGAAGCCTGGCAAATAAAACAGTTCTCTGCTGCCATCCAATGGTTGGGTGGTGCACTGCAGTCCAAATACCAGCAACCTGTTTTGTTTGATGTAGGAACCTAGCATTTTCTTCAACTTCAATGATTTCAAATCTTTATTGTCAATGCACAACATATGTACAATGAGATTGGTACAATGTCATGTACAATGATATCCCAAACTTCAGATTCCTTTATCAATCATGTACTACAGAAATATGGGAGGGAGGGGGGAGGGAAAGCCAAACGGATTTAAGCACATTTTTGTTCCCCAAAGTTAAGAGTTATTGTGACCTCAAGTGTCTCCATCCTGGTTTACACAACCCATCAATGTTTGATTTTTAGCTTGGGACGTTAAGAGAATCCAATCAATATTATTCTGCTCTTTAGTTCAGGGCTTGCAATATCATCTCTAAATCCGGGCTTCCCTTGCAAAATATCAATGCCTACGCTGCATATTTTTTTGAGGTTGTGCCATGGAGAAATTATTTTCTACTTCCCTACCTACGTCTTTCACTTCACCTAATAAAGATGGCCTGTACGTTTAATTTAAAAGAGTCCACGTTGCAGGCATCGAGCCAACGGACACGGCTTTTTCACCGCACATGTGAGCATCTGTTAAAGACCTTGGAGTTTTCATATCAAATGATCTAAGTGCCAAAGCCCACTGCAACTACATAGCAAAAGGCTCTAAGAGTTGTAAACCTAATCTTGTGTAGCTTCTTTTCCAAAAACACTACACTACTAACCAGAGCATATAAAACATTTGCTAGACCAATTCTAGAATACAGCTCGCCTGTCTGGAACCCTCACATTTCTGACATCAATACAAATGAACGTGTCCAGAAATATTTTACAAGAAGAGTTCTCCATTCCTCTGAAAACAACAAAATACCTTATCCCACCAGACTTGAAATCCTAGACTTAGAAAACTTGGAACTCCGTCGCCTTCGACAAGACCTAAGTTTGACTCATAGAATCATCTATTGTAATGTGCTTCCTGTTAAAGACTACTTCAGCTTTAATTGCAATAATACAAGAGCAACCAATAGATTTAAACTTAATGTTAACCGCTTTAATCTAGACTGCAGAAAATATGACTTCTGTAACAGAATCATCAGTGCTTGGAACACTTTACCTGACTCTGTGGTCTCTTCCCATAATCCCAAAAGCTTTAACCAAAAACTTTCTACTATTGACCTCACCCCATTCCTAAGAGGACCATAAGGGGCGTGCATAAGCGCACAAACGTGCCTACCGTTCCTGTCCTATTGTTTTTCTTTTTCTTCTTATATATATATGTATGCTTATACCTCCTAATATTTACATATATATGTTTATATACTATATAATCTTTTGTATGATACCTATATATATATATAGGTATATATATATTGTTGTGACAAAATAAATAAATAAAATAAAATAAATAAAATCTTCACGTGCGCGCCAACTTCAGCGCGAACTATTCCGCCGCACAGAGGTTGCAAGCGGAGAGAGCGCTTGGAAAATTTTTTTTTAAAAAAGGAAAATATAAAAAAAAAGCGTGGATTAACTTTACGGGCGATGGCTGGGGAGGTGTGGCATTAATTCCACACCAAAGGGGGAGCGCCGTGGGAAAGGGAGTCAAACCTCCGTGGTGCGTGTACACACACACACACACGTGTGCGAAAGTCTGCCGCATGGCTCCTCTCGGCTTTCCCCACCTGGCGCCCTCCCGGCGCGCTGGATCAAAGATCGGAAGCGATTCCTCGATTGCAAAGCGCCGCTTTCGAGACATCGAAGAAAGAAAAAAAAAGGCGGGAAGCTTCGCTTTTCTCTCTTGCAGCAGCACAAAGCCTAACCTGGAACCCTTTTCTTTTTCTTCTTCTGCTTCGTCTTTTTTCGGCCGGGCGTGCGTGCAAAAAAGAAAGAGCTTGCACTTTTCTTTGCAACGTTTCCAACCCCGGGATCTTCTCCCATGCACAGTTGCACACACAAAACCACCCGCTCGGTTGCTGCTGCTGCTGCTGATCCTTGGCTCTCTTTGCGGGCTCCTTTCTTCCTTGCAAAGAACCAGTTTTGCTTCCTTGCAAAAGAACCCGAGACCCACCCACCCACCCCTTCCCGGGTGCAGCAGACCCCCCGCCCCCCCTTCCCCAACCTTTCCCCCCCCCACCTCACCTGGATCGAGGTTCCCCCTCTCTTGGAGGAGAGGGGACGGCCCCAAATCGCCCAAAAAAAGAAGGCGGCAAGCCAAAAGAAAGGAATTAAAGGGGCCTCCTTAAAGGGCCAGAAACGAGGGGGCCAATATTTGTCAGCCAGATAGAAAAAGAGGGAAGAAAAAAAAAAAACTCCGAAAAGGATCAATGAAAAGAAGGTGGGAAGAAGCAGAAAGAACTTCATTGCATTGTGGGAGAGAATATCCACCCGTGGGATCCTTTAAATGCCCACCTCGCTTCCCCTTTAAGGCCAGTGACGTCATCAACCCGCGCCTGGAGGGCAAGAGGGGAGGGGTGCGTTTTTCACAGCCTCCTCCAAATCACCTTGGCAACTAATCCCTCCCCCCTCCCTCCTTGGAAACCTCTTTTGTAGAGATGGAGGAGTTTTGGGGGGGGGGGGTTTCCCCCTCCCCTTTTTTTTTTTTAAAAAAAGAAAAGAAAATGATGAGGTTTCCCCAAAGGGGTAAATGAGCTGGAAAGAGGCGGAAGCTTTCCGACTACACCGCCTTCGAGATGGCAGCGTGCAAAAATCAGCCCGAAAAGCTCTCCAGCCCTTCCCAGTGGCAGAGCTTGTCAGGGCTGCAAGAAATTTCCTTTTTACTCATCTAAACAACCGGCTTCCCAATGATAGATATTTAACTGCTTTGAGTCATTAGATTTTTAAAAAGTCCTGCAATTGCCCAAACCGACCTTTAAAAACATCCCCTGCTTTGAATTTGCTTGCAAAAAGCGGTGCAGGTAGTCCTCGACTTGCGACCACAATGAAGCTTCAAATTTCTGAATAGAATAGAAATAGGATGGAATGGAGCGGAACAAGAATAACATTATTGTCACTTTGAACGTACAAATTGGCTTACATTAACATAAAATTTCACTGCAGATAGCTCTCAAAAGAGTCTTCACTTCCAATATACACTACATAAACATGACAAAATAAATAAATAATTATTCTGTGGCTAATATTTGTTGATATTTGTTAAGTGAATCTGGCTCCATTTTATGGCCTTCCTTGCTGCTATTGTTAACTGAATCACTGCAGTTGTTAATAATACGGTTACTAAATGAAACTAGTTTCCCCCGTTGATTTTGCTTGTCAGAAGGTCGCAATAAGGGATCGCATGACCCCAGGGGGCACCGCAACTGTCATAAATATGAATCGGTGACCGAGCATCCGGATTTTTGATCATGGGATGATAGATCGTTCCCCGAATGGGTTCGAATTTCCCGGCTGGGAGAGCCTCTCCAGCAGATTGGAGCGTTGCCGATGTATTGGAAGAATTGAGATCGAAGCGAGCTGCATGATGGCTGTTATTAGTGGTAGAAGTCGTCAGATCTATGATGCAGCAAATTTCGTTTTTTCTCCTTCAGCGCCTTTGTTCATCACTGGAGCTTTTAAGAAAAGACTGGACAGCCACCTGTTGACTTCAGTAACAGAGTTGTTAATGCCCAGAATGCACTACCTGACTCTCTGGTCTCTTCACAAAATCCCCAAAGCTTTAACCAAAGACTATCTACTATTGACCTCATCCCATTCCTAAGAGGTCTGTAAGGAGCGTGCATAAGAGCACCAGCGTGCCTACCGTTTCTGTCCTAATGTTCCCTTTGACTGTATCCAATTCGTATGGTTATTTCATGCTTATACTTATACAGTATATACTGTTGTGTTTGACAAATAAAATAAATAATCCAGAATTTGTTTGAAATGGTATATAGTCTTTTGCTTGAGCAGGGGCTGGAGTAGAAGACTTCCAAGGTCCCTTCCAGCTCTATTCTGATTCCTGATCACAGTTCAAACTTACCAAGGAGCTCCAGAAAATGAAGTGACAGAAAAAATGGTTTAAGTACAGCATAGAGGATATAGATGACACAGTATTTTGTTACTCTTTTGTTTATATTATTGTAATGCTGGTTATTTCCTGTGACTACAAAAATCAATATTGTGTTTTAATTCAGGGGTGTCAAACTCCCAGCCGATGGGCTGGATGCATCATGCGCTGGCCACACCTATGACAGGTTTAGCAAAGGTGAAAAAAGTCATGATATGTCACGTGACGACACCATGACAACGCGAGTTTGACACCCCTGTTTTAATTTGATACGCAGAGGATGAGTGTATCCTCTGCTAGAAGTTGGTAATGAAAGTGGCATAAGCAAATAAATCTAATAAATAAATAAATAAATATGCTTTGGGTAGAAAATGAATACAATTGAATACACATACGAGTTCTTACTTGGGTTTATGACATAAAGACAACAACATTTCAATACTGCACTATTCTAATTGCATCAATGAAATGCCATCTATAAGACTTGTTTTAATAACTTATGCTCTATTGGGGTAGTGTTGGCAAGACAGAAATAATGGATGGAAACTAATCAAGGAGAGAAGCAACCTGGAATTTACAAGAAACTTCCTGATAGTGAGGACAATTAACCAGTGGAACAGCTTTGCCTTCAGAAGTTGTAGGTGCTTCATCACTGGAGGTATTGAAGATGAGATGGACAGCCATTTGTCTGAAATGATATAGGGGTTGGACTAGAAGACCTCCAAGGTCCCTTCCAGTTCTATTTCCTTCAGAAAAAGGTTCAAGACATTTTTGCTAATAAATTCACTTTTATATGTTGACCAAGGAGCCAAGGAGATAACTGGGTTAACAATTTGCAAAATAATAGGGATTGGTTCAATCTTACTGACTCTAAAGCTGTCAAGCGTTTCATTTCTATCACCATTATTCCTCCTGGCTGGCACATTTGGTGGCTAAGGCAGGAGTGAGGGAATGGACTTGAGAAATAACGGAGCTGGCGGTAAGAAGGGTGAAATATAAATAAATAATTAAAATGGGTAATGCCTTTTGAGGTTGGGAGGTGATAGATACTTGCAGCTATGAGAAAGGTGTCTTTGGAAGAGCGATCTGTCAACCCCAGAGACGATTTCCATCCATTATTACGACAGATCTTAGGGAAAGTATTGGGACTTCAGCTGTAAAGGATCCTGGATGGAACTGATTATCTGGATCCAGCGCAGAGCCAGCTGTGAGACCGAGACAGAACTAGCTGTTCAGGTGAATGACCTTTGTTGAGACTTGAATGTTAGGAATGCGGCTTTCCTTGCCTTGCTAGGTTTCTCAGCTGCGTTTTATGCCATCAATCATAATATATTATGGAACACCTATAGGAACTGAAAGGGTGGGGGGCACTGCTTTATAACTGTTCTCCTTCCTGAGTGGGGGATATCAGTCATGAGGGCTGAAGGATGAGATGAGACCCATAACCTCTTTAATGTGGGGCATTGCACACTATACAATATATAATATCTACATAAAGCCAGCAGAGGAGGTTATCTGGAGTTAAAGGTAGAATATCAATACAATTTACAACCATTTGCATAATGACCAACCAATTTTATGACAGCGTTAAAAAAACAGACTTACAATTGTAAGCAAAATTCAGGAACTTAGCAACGGGAAGGTAATTACAATGGTTGTTATATCCTGGGTCACATGATCACCATTTGTTACTTTCTCATCTGGGTTCCGACAAGCAAGTCAATGGGAGAAGCCAGATTCACTTAACAATCATATGGTTTACTTAACAACCAGTGATTTGCTTAATAACCAATAAAAGGTGGCCAATTGGGCACCTAACAGTTGTCTTACTTAGCAACAATGGAGGTTCTGGTTTCAATTATGGTTGTTAAATTGAGGATTACGCTCTCACAGAGAGGGACTTCTCAGGGTGCCGTCCGCCAAGCAATGTCGGCTGGCGGCCCCCAGGGGAAGGTCCTTCTCTGTGGGGGCTCCCACACTCTGGAACGAGCTTCCCCCGGGTTTACGCCAAATACCTGACCTTCGGACCTTCCGCCGCGAACTGAAGACACATCTCTTTATTCGCGCGGGGCTGGCTTAAATTTTATTGATTTTAAATTATCTATTATTAATTTTAATGGGGTTTTAGTTTTATATATTTTAAAGTTTTTTGGGGCCAATTATAAAATAAGTTTTTTAATTTGTATTTTAAATTGTATATTGTATTGTTTGTTTTTATTTTTGGCTGAACACCGCCCTGAGTCCTTCAGGAGAAGGGCGGTATAAAAATCGAATAAATAAATAAATAAAATAAAAAAATAAATTATCTGTATGCTAATAACATCTAACTAGTCATTTCAACATAGTGATGAAGAGATTGTGTGAAAGTTCTCACCCAGGTCTTGTGGAGTAAGACAGAGTGAATGAGTTGAAACTGATTCCCAGGAAAAAAAGAATCTATTTTTCCAGTACAGGTAGTGTTGTGACCCAGGCCCAAGTAGTTATTACCAGACACAATCGACATATTTTATTAGAACAGCTGAGAATTACTTCATTCTCAGCTTAGCCCAAATTAAGTCCAAAACAAAGTCCTTCGGCTTTATCACAAACTTTAGCACCCTGCCAAAAGGTCTGGGCCTTCCCCTGACTCCAGGACTGGCCCATTGTCCTCCCCAGCCTCCTCACTGTCTGACTCTGATGCCAGCTCTGCAGGCTGCTGGCAGACCAAAGTAGTCCTCAACTTACAATGGTTCATTTAGCGACTGTTCAAAGTTACAACAGCACTGAAAAAAGTGACTTATGACCATTTTTTGCAGTTACAACCTTTGTAGCATCCTCCATGGTCATGTGATCAAAATTCAGACGCTTAGCAACTGGTTCATGTTTATGACCGTTGCTGTGCCCCAAGGTCACGTTTTGCAACCTTCTGACAAGCAAAGTCAACGGGGAGGCCAATTCACTTAACCACCGAGTTATTGACTTATCAAGTGCAGTGATTCACTTAACAACGGTGGCAAGAGAGGTCATAAAATAGGGCAAAACTCACTTAACAAACGTCTCACTTAACAGCAGAAATGCTGGGCTCAATTGTGGTTGTAAGTCGAGGACTACCTGTAATTATTCAGTCTGTATTGGATAAATTCCCTCCAGAAAATAAGGGGAGAGACTCCTACAGAGAGAAGGCTACACTCATATCAGGGGTGAAATCAGTGGTGGGTTGCCCCCGGTTCGGACCGGTTCTATAGAACCGGTAGTAAAACTGGCATGAGGCTCTGCCCACTGACCCAAAGGTCATCAAAATTCTTCTGCGCATGCACAGAAGAGCACGTGTGTGCACGAGTGGAGACAGCGCCCGCATGGGCACGATACGAACCAGTCAGAGGTGGGTTTCAGCTGGTTCTGACCAGTTCTGCGGAACCGGTAGCGGACATTTTGGGTAGTTCGGGGAACCGGTAGTAAAAATTCTGACTGCCCCACCCCCATCTATTCTCTGCCTCCCGAGTCCCAGCTGACTGGGAGGGAATGGGGATTTTGCAGTATCCTTCCCTTGGAGTGGGGTGGGAATGGAGATTTTACAGTATCCTTCCCCTGCCACACCCAGCAAACCATGCCCACCAAGCCACGCCCGCCAAGCCACACCCACAGAACCGGTGGTAAAAATTTTTGAAACCCACCACTGGAACCGGTAGTAAAGGTAAGTAGAACTGGGTACTTACGGGACCGCCTTCTGCTACCTCATGCCTCCCACCGACCCGTACGCTCGCACAGAGAGGGCCTTCTCAGGGTGCCGTCCGCCAGACAATGCCGGCTGGCGGCCCCCAGAGGAAGATCCTTCTCTGTGGGGGCCCCCACTCTTTGGAACGAACTCCCCCCTGGTTTACGTCAAATTCCTGACCTTCGGACTTTTCGCCGCGAACTGAAAACATATCTGTTTGTTCGTGCGGGGCTTTCTTAAATTGTTTAATTTTAAATTCTAAATTTTTTCTCTGGTTTTAATTGGGGTTTTTAGATTCTTAATTATTTTAATTTCGGCCATATTGTATAATAAGTTTTTTAATTGTATTTTAACTGTATATTGCTCTTTTTTATCCTGGCTGTACACCGCCCTGAGTCCTTCGGGAGAAGGGCGGTTTATAAATCTAATAAATAAATAATAATAATAATAACCCACCCCTGCCCCAGGAATGGGGACAGAATGGGGATTTTGCAGTATCCTTCCCCTGCCATGCCCATCAAGCCACGCCCACCAGGCCACACCATGCCCAAGCCATGCCGACAGAACTGGTAGTAAAAAAATTTGGATTTCACCACTGACTCATATTTATACATTTCAGAAAAGGAGAAGAAAAACAATACAGTCGTACATATATGCATAGGTAATAGATGATGTAAGAGTAGATATTCATCATTGGCAAACTTCCCTGCCCTTCCTACCCTTATTTTACCCTTATTATCCTTAGGAAAGAATTATTGTTTTAATAAAAAGAGACATATCAGTTACTTTGCGAAAGAAATTCAGATAAAGCATACTGAGAACCGAGCACTACAAGGTTGTCCCGATTAGCACATATTCCTGCGATTTTGCAAAGACACAAATACAAGATATGTTCTATTTCGCAAACACACTTCCACTCCTCCAAGAATTTGTTTTCCTCACAGTCTTGACTAATATTTGGTGATTTGGTAATATTTCTGTTTGGTGATACGGCACTTACATTGCAAATACCGGATTGGCTTCCGGTAGGGTTATGAGTACAGTTCAAGGTGTTAACATTAATCTATAGCAGGGGTGTCAAACTTGTGTTGCCACGTTGTCGTCACATGATAGAAGAAGAATAATAGAATAGAATAGAATTTTTATTGGCCAAGTGTGATTGGACACACAAGGAATTTGTCTTGGTGCATATGCTCTCAGTGTACATAAAAGAAAAAATACGTTCATCAAGGTACAACATTTACAACACAATTGATGGTCAACATATCAATATAAATCATAAGGATTGCCAGCAACAAGTTATAGTCATACAGTCATAAATGGAAAGAGATTGGTGATGGGAACTATGAGAAGATTAATAGTAGTGCAGATTCAGTAAATAGTCTGACAGTGTTGAGGGAATTATTTGTTTAGCAGAGTGATGGCCTTCGGGAAAAAACTGTTCTTGTGTCTAGTTGTTCTGGTGTGCAGTGCTCTATAGCGTCGTTTTGAGGGTAGGAGTTGAAACAGTTTATGTCCAGGATGCGAGGGGTCTGTAGATATTTTCATGGCCCTCTTCTTGATTCGTGCAGTATACAGGTCCTCAATGGAAGGCAGGTTGGTAGCAATTATTTTTTCTGCAGTTCTAATTATCCTCTGAAGTCTGTGTTTTTTTGTTGGGTTGCAGAACCGAACCAGACAGTTATAGAAGTGCAAATGACAGACTCAATAATTCCTCTGTAGAACTAAATCAGCAGCTCCTTGGGCAGTTTGAGCTTACTGAGTTGGCGCAGAAAGAACATTCTTTGCTGTCCTTTTTTAATGATGTTTTTGATGTTAGCTGTCCATTTTAGATCTTGCGATATGATAGAACCTAGAAATTTGAAGGTTTCTACTGTTGATACTGTGTTGTCTAGTATTGTGAGAGGTGGAAGTATGGAAGGGTTTATCATTAAAATTGCAAACCCAATTAATATAAAAGTAATCCCACTTTGTCATTAGTCTGTAAAATTATTGTGTATCTTATGATTAACTTGAGCAGCTGAATATCATGGATTCTTATTCATTCATTAGACTTTTATCCTGCCTTTAGAATGGAATAGAATTTTATTGGCCAAGTGTGATTGGACACACAAGGAATTTGTCTTGGTGCATATGCTCTCAGTGTACATAAAAGAAAAGATACGTTCATCAAGGTACAACATTTACAACACAATTGATGATCAATATATCAATATAAATCATAAGGATTGCCAGCAACAAGTTATAGTCATACAGTCATAAGTGGAAAGAGATTGGTGATGGGAACTATGAAACGATTAATAGTAGTGCAGATTCAGTAAATAGTCTGACAGTGTTGAGGGAATTATTTGTTTAGCAGAGTGATGGCCTTCGGGAAAAAACTGTTCTTGTGTCTAGTTGTTCTGGTGTGCAGTGCTCTATAGCGTCGTTTTGAGGGTAGGAGTTGAAACAGTTTATGTCCAGGATGCGAGGGATCTGCAAATATTTTCACGGCCCTCTTCTTGATTCGTGCAGTATACAGGTCCTCAATGGAAGGCAAGTTGGTAGCAATTATTTTTTCTGCAGTTCTAATTATCCTCTGAAGTCTGTGTTTTTCTTGTTGGGTTTTCTTGATGTATCACGACTTTCCCCCCCTTCACTAAAACTCACGGGCCGCGAGTTTGACACCCTAAAGCAGTGTGGCTAACCTTTTTGCCATTGCGTGCCAAAAGGGGAGGAGCGTGGGAGGGGGTTGCACTTGTGCGTGCCCCCCCCTTAATTCTATGTTCCCTGCTCCCCCCCATGCTCCCCCTGCTTTTGGTACCGGTAGGCCTGGTAGGCCTGTTTTTCACTCTCCCCAGTTGGGAAACGGGCCGTTTCCGGCCTCAGGAGGGCCTCCGCTGGGGGTGTGTGTGGAGAAGGCCATTTTCGCCCTCCCCAGGCTCCTAGAAAGGCTCTGGAGCCTGGGGAGAGCGTAAAACGGGCCTTCCCCAGCCCCAGGAGGCCCTCCGGAGGCTATAAACAGTATGTTTCCTGACTTCCAGTGGGCCCAGAAGGCCTGAAAATCAGCTGGCACACACATATGCGCTGGAGCTGAGTTTGTGTGCCCACTGATATGGCTCCGCGTGCCACCGGTTCGCCATCACAGCCATATAGAGTCCCAAATGATACGGAGCCAGGACATGCATGTGACCATCTCTTACAAGTTGTCTCTGGTCAGCTTATTTGACCTGCTTATGAGGAGACATTCCCAAGGGATGAAGGAAAAGTGGTGCGGAACCATTGTTTTCAGTTATTTTCCTGACTCTGAAATAAGTTCCCCTCTGAGATCCAGTTAGGCTTTAATTTAGTCATTTTTTGAAAAAGCTCTTAAACATAGCTTGTGAAATTAAAACAAAAAACAAAAAGGGGAGACAGTGAAATAGCAAACTAATACTCGTGCTTTGCCTGCCATCTGTTTGGACATCTTAATTTTACATTGTTTTCAGTGGGTACTGTGATACGATTTTATGGTTTTATTATTGCGCCTAGAGATTGCAATGGAAAGCAGTGGACAGTTACTTTCCATCATAATCGCACAATTCCACTACATGGACAATGGAAAATCAATAAATATTGTTTCTAGGGCTTTCAAAAACGTCGATGAGGAAAGATTTGTGCAATACAGAAGAGATTTAACAAATAAAATGGTGAAGAACTTGGAAAAACACTACGAAGTGCTTGTTTGTGTACCTGATACATTCCATAAGCTCTTTTGGACATCGTTGAATTCAATTCTTACCAGGCAGAGTCAACTTCAGCAGTGGTGGAAAATCCTGTGAATTGTATTCTACAATTAATCTACAAGTAGCAATAGGGTCAGTCGTGGGATTCAAATAATTTAACAACCTCTGCCTTAATGATTTCTTCCAACAACCAGTTCACCAAACTGCTCAGAAAGTTAACAACCGGTTCTCCAAGTGCTGCGAACTGGCTGAATCGCACCACTGAATAGGATCTTTGGGATAACAGAATAAAGAAGAGAAAATGCAAAACAAAAAACAAAAAGCCATGAAACCCAAAGAAAGAAGAACTGAACGGATAAAGTCAAAAGTAATTTGAAACGAATCTGTGTATGTCCTTCGTCTGTTACTTCATTCTGCTGTCCAAATATTTATTTCATTTCAGAGATTACAGTATAGCAAGAGCTAAATTCTCCTGGAAATATTTCTCTGCCCGGTTGCTGGCTGGGCGTGGCCATGGTGAGTGTGGCCTGGATGGCCTCCTGCATCATGGCTGGGGAGTGCATTTTTGCCCTCCCCGGGCTCTGGAGGCTTTCCTTGAGCCTCTGGGAGGCGAAACGGCCTTCCCCAGCCCCAGGAGGCCCTCCGGAGGCTATAAACAGTATGTTTCCTGACTTCCAGTGGGCCCAGAAGGCCTGAAAATCAGCTGGCACACACATATGCGCTGGAGCTGAGTTTGTGTGCCCACTGATATGGCTCCGCGTGCCACCGGTTCGCCATCACAGCCATATAGAGTCCCAAATGATACGGAGCCAGGACATGCATGTGACCATCTCTTACAAGTTGTCTCTGGTCAGCTTATTTGACCTGCTTATGAGGAGACATTCCCAAGGGATGAAGGAAAAGTGGTGCGGAACCATTGTTTTCAGTTATTTTCCTGACTCTGAAATAAGTTCCCCTCTGAGATCCAGTTAGGCTTTAATTTAGTCATTTTTTGAAAAAGCTCTTAAACATAGCTTGTGAAATTAAAACAAAAAACAAAAAGGGGAGACAGTGAAATAGCAAACTAATACTCGTGCTTTGCCTGCCATCTGTTTGGACATCTTAATTTTACATTGTTTTCAGTGGGTACTGTGATACGATTTTATGGTTTTATTATTGCGCCTAGAGATTGCAATGGAAAGCAGTGGACAGTTACTTTCCATCATAATCGCACAATTCCACTACATGGACAATGGAAAATCAATAAATATTGTTTCTAGGGCTTTCAAAAACGTCGATGAGGAAAGATTTGTGCAATACAGAAGAGATTTAACAAATAAAATGGTGAAGAACTTGGAAAAACACTACGAAGTGCTTGTTTGTGTACCTGATACATTCCATAAGCTCTTTTGGACATCGTTGAATTCAATTCTTACCAGGCAGAGTCAACTTCAGCAGTGGTGGAAAATCCTGTGAATTGTATTCTACAATTAATCTACAAGTAGCAATAGGGTCAGTCGTGGGATTCAAATAATTTAACAACCTCTGCCTTAATGATTTCTTCCAACAACCAGTTCACCAAACTGCTCAGAAAGTTAACAACCGGTTCTCCCGAAGTGCTGCGAACTGGCTGAATCGCACCACTGAATAGGATCTTTGGGATAACAGAATAAAGAAGAGAAAATGCAAAACAAAAAACAAAAAGCCATGAAACCCAAAGAAAGAAGAACTGAACGGATAAAGTCAAAAGTAATTTGAAACGAATCTGTGTATGTCCTTCGTCTGTTACTTCATTCTGCTGTCCAAATATTTATTTCATTTCAGAGATTACAGTATAGCAAGAGCTAAATTCTCCTGGAAATATTTCTCTGCCCGGTTGCTGGCTGGGCGTGGCCATGGTGAGTGTGGCCTGGATGGCCTCCTGCATCATGGCTGGGGAGTGCATTTTTGCCCTCCCCGGGCTCTGGAGGCTTTCCTTGAGCCTCTGGGAGGGCGAAAACGGCCTCACCAGGCTCCGGAGGCCAGAAATGGGCCCATTTCCAAACCTCCGAATTTCCGAACTTCTGGTAGGTCCGTTTTTTGCCCTCCCAGAGCCTCTGTGTGCGCCCTGCCCTTAAAGGTAAAGGTTCCCCTCGCACATACGTGCTAGTCATTGCCGACTCTAGGGGGCGGTGCTGATCTCCGTTTCAAAGCTGAAGAGCCAGCGCTGTCCGAAAACGTCTCCGTGATCATGTGGCCGGCATGACTCAACGCCAAAGGCGCACGGAACGCTGTTACCTTCCCACCAAGGTGGTCCCTATTTTTTCTACTTGCATTTTTACGTGCTTTTGAAACTGCTAGGTTGGCAGAAGCTGGGACAAGTAACGGGACCTCACCCCGTTACACAGCAGCACTAGGCATCCAAAACAGGCCGCGTGGGGACTCCTGGGAGGGGCGGGGCATGGTGGGCG